>NC_139964.1:11570839-12770839 GCF_963993115.1 Abramis brama | reverse complement strand
ACAACATTATATCTTACCTCATCTTCACCCCACATGTTATTGTTGTTAGTAATAAGTTCTGTTATTGTATTTTAGTTTTTTTCTGTAAACTATAACACTAAAAGGCTGCTGTGACTTTGTCTGTTTCAGGAGAGTCTGTTCTCAAAGCAAAAACATGGATGCTGACAATGAAGGGCAGAATCATCATCCAGTTACAACTGCTAACAGACGACTCTTCAGCATTAGCTGTCTATTTTGTCGAATGCAGAATCAGGTAAACCAAAATATATATATATATATTTTTTTTTACATTACATTACATTTACATGCATGCATTTGGAAGTCACTTTTATCCAAAGCAACTTACATTGTATTAAGTTTAATTAAAAAATTATCCATTCCCTGGAAATCTAAGCTACAGGAATGTATTGAAATGCTTTAATGATTTTAATGTAATGTATTATGGGGTAATACCATCCCTGTAGGTTAGGGGTGGAAATTGGCAAAAATTTGATGATTCGATAGTATTGCGTTATTTGGGCCACAATTCAATATTATTGCGCTTCCTAACATTGCGATACAGCAAGTATTGCGATTCGATTCTGCTACACATTTACTGGAAGCTAGTGCAAAAACTTTGTCCTTGAACATTCAGGACACAGGACCTTATTACAGAACGTAATTATATGAACGCGTCACCACCGCATTAGCACCAAAAACATGGAGATTTTATTTTAGAGAATAATTACAGAACCTATTCGATATACTATAATTCTATAATTAAATAAACTAATCGAATATCCAAAAATTGTGACTCATCCCTGCATGTAATACCTTGTTTTTTCCCCAAAATCTTCACGTACGTCTCGATTTTCGAAGGGGATTATAAACGTTTCTTCCTTGGTTCGCTTTTATTTAGGCCTATTACATTCACATTCTTTACTGTGGTAAAGTAGAAAAACGTTGTAGGACAGATTACTTTTACTTGCACGTCAGATTCATTTCAACACAGTTTTTGCTTGTTATTAGACATGTACGGCACGTCAAGTTTATTTGATTTTTAGTTTCGCTCTCTTTGGCAGCGCAATTTCAAACATAGCTTAAATGTCTTGCCCTTGTGGAAGATTAAATTCACTTTTCATACCTTTTACAACAAGTAGAAAACATGAAGATATCAGAAAATAGATCGATGGTCTCTTTCCTCCTCGTGTCATCCCTCTCAAAGCACAGAGCGGTATGGCTTCATGTGGAATCACGTGTCTTTGTGTGGAAGTATTAAACGAAAGTTTTTTTTTTTATAGATTTAACTTTTCTATTATGTAAGTTTCTAATATTTACTGATATGTATTTGAATGCTTTACAGGCTTTGTGTTGCTTCTTTGACGGAATTGCTCAAATAAAGACTTTTTTGCTCGAGTAAACTACATTTTTTTATTTCAATTTTCATAATAACCCCCCAACCACTGCAGGTAGTTGGTCCATTACCACCGCAGTGGTAAAAAAAACTGCCACCGTCACAGCCTTATAACCTTTATTGGAATACTTTGCGCTACTGTATCAATATAATTGCGTGCGCAAAATATTGCGACACTGAACAGAATCGATTTTTCCCCCACCACTACTGTAGGTGGATTCAGAATCAGATGTAGTGCTTTTATTAACGCCAAAGTACATGCAGCATCAAGTTTGAGGGTTAGGGAAAATTCTGCCAACACCGGTCTGAAAAAATTATGTATTTTTTCCCTGCTTGTGTTTGCAGGTTCATTCTGAGAGTCAACCCTGATGGCACCAAACACCAAAGGCACAGATCAGATGGAAATCTGGAAAGGTCCAAAGAAAAGCATCAGCCTGAAACCCTCAGTGTTTCTCATCAGAGAGCTTGTCAACTTTGACTGGCAAAATTACTGAAATGTAACAACACAAACTGACTTGCTGACTGGCCTGTTTTGCTTTTCAGTGTGTGTACGTTTTTGCCATGCTACAGATATAAATGGTCACCAGGAGATTAATTCTATGGACTTTGGAGATGTTGCCTTTTTTTTTCTTCAGCTAGTGGCTCCAAAAGGTCAAGATTTGTAATTTGAAGTTTCTAAAACAAAATGTTCAACGATTAAAAAGAATATTATAATGACAAATGTTTGTGAGTTATTGTGATTTTTTGGGGGGTGGGGTAAACAAATTTAAAAAAGAAAATTTAAATGATGAAAAAAAAAAAAAAGAAAAAAAAACTCAATACTAATACTGTAAATGAAAATACGGTAATAATACTGTAAATGCAAGTACAGTAATAATACTGTAAATGCAATTACAGTAAATGGTACAGTATACTGTAAGTGAAAATACAGTAATAATACTGTAAAACATTTTACAGTAACTTACTGGCATCCAGCTGCCAGTAAGTTACTGTAAAATTTACAGCAACCTCTTTACAGTGTGCTTATCAGGTGTTCATCAGTTTCTCAATTCACTCACTTCTTTTCATTCACTCTGTCAAGGGGACTATATTAGTGAACTAATGTAGGGAATAGTGAATGAGGGTATTGGGTGTGATTGGGAAAACAGCCTCTGAGTGTCGATTTTGAGCACTGTTCATTTACAGTATATTCCTGTAGGCTATTTTTGTTTTCTACGGTATATTACTGTTTTAATGCGAAATGGTATGATACTGTCTGAATTACGCCTTTTTTTACAGCAAGGGCTAACAGTGTAGAAAAACAATGGAAAAGTAGTGCACTGAAATGGAAAAACGTGTTCTGTGTGAACAGCCTTTAAATGTGAATGATAAATAATATTTAATTTTCTTCCGTTTCAGGACAATCTGTACTCTACCGTAACAGAGAGAGACGTTCATGTTTCTGAATCAGCCGATTGTGATGACGCTCAGTACGCCAGTGTTACTTCCAGCAAACCCAGAAGAGACGGAAATGCTCCTGAATGCAGAGATACTGAGGAGATCCAGTACGCAACTGTCCAACATCACAGAAAGACAGAGACGAAGAGAGCAGAGGAGAACGAAAGCCACTACAGCAATATCAGGATCCGACAGCCTGATTCTGTCCTGAGGTGAGAAGAACGAGCTTAAAGAGACAGTTTACGCAAAAATAAAACATTTGCCATCAACTCACCCTCATGTTACTTTTGTGTTGATGAAAGGAGAATTTATAGTTCTTTAAATCTGGACTTTTTTTTTATAACTTTGTGTCCCACTGATGTTTCAGAAACATCTGAATTGTTTAATGACTTTTATCATCATGTATTCTGATACATACCATGATTGTTGTTTTATTTGATGTTTTTAGGCTATCAAATGTGCAGACTGTGGAAGAGGCGTCTGTGATCTACAGCTGTGTCAAATGAGTAAATGAGACCATCATGAAGACAAAGACCAAAACAGTGAACAATATTCTGAGAGTAGGGCTGTCAATTTAGCATGCTAATTCACTCAGTTATTTATTATTCATTAAATAAGGTGAATAGATGTCAGGAATGCAGTGTATGTGGTCTTTTTCTCATTACAAGAGCAGAATACAAGAGCCAAAGAACCAACAACACATGTTTAGTGAGACTAAAAACATTTTGTGATGTCACTGCTTGGTAATTTGTTTGTTAAAGTCATTTGAACTTTTGACTTCATGTGTTTTCTGTAAGCAAATAAAAAGACTGTATCAATTTGACCAAATTCAATCTTGTGTGTGGTCATTTCTGGGTCATTGTAGACCTAAGCTCAGAATAACCTACTATATGTGATAGCTGGGTTAATATTAATATTTGGGCTGTTCTAACAAACTTGTGCAACAGTGGATAAAATTAAAGCTTTGATGAACACCTCAGTCTATTAAAGTCACCAGTGACGATTATTTGTAGAGCAACTTCTGTGTGCGTGTGTTAAGACGAGGTCAATCATGTTGGTTTAATCAGCTTGACTAAAACTACATTTAATGGAGCCCCTAAAGTCACATGGTGGTGGAAATTATATTTCAATGCTTTTGCATTTTTTCTCAAATCATTTGAATTCCTCATGCATGAAACTCTTGCGAGCAAATGAAAAAGCATTGAAAAATTATTTCTCCTCCCATCTCATACTTTTGAATCTCCATGTCCTTTTAGGGGGTTTTGTATTAAGCAATATTAGCTAAGAATTCATTTTGAGCGATGACGTACATTGAGACACATTGGGCTGTGCATGTGTTCTTCATTATGGGCTGGCGCTCATGTGTGGGCGAACTGATTCTGGATGAGGTCATTTCCTGTCCCACCCATCTCTACTGGCCACCACTTCCTGTCGCTATTCTTTTCGCCAATAAACTGAAGGCAAATATTATCTTGAGGATGTCAAAATACAACTTGTCTGTCGGTTGTCAAAGTGTCGACATCCAGTCTTACTCAATATAAGTTCCTATCTTGAGTGTCTTGCTCAATAATTCTACAGAAAATGTTTCCAGGACAAAAGGCTATAAAAACTAAGTTTAAAAAACCCACTTTTATTTATTTATAAATAAATTACACTTTTATCATATAATTTATTTATGAGCATCCCTTCACTCTTAAAATGCTGAAATTCAAGTTAAACTGTAAATGCGTCCTATAATTTAATAAACCTTTGTACATGACCTATCAAATTGGTGGACAAAATTCTTCATATTGTTAAACATTTTGGGTTTAATTACGTTTTAGATATCAATAAATGCCATTGGATCATGAAGAAAAGTTGTCTGAAGTTGCTTGTGTGGGCAGGAGTCAAGAAAGAGGAAGAAACATTTTCTGTCTGTGCAAGTATTTTAAAACGAACAGTGTGTAACCACGAGAAATTCATCAGTTCAACGCCTGCTGGAGAGACTCACCAGAACACGGTAAGAGTTACGCTGGTTACTGTGTGAATATAGTCAGATTAATACTGTTGTAGAAACCACTAAACTATTTAAAAGGAAATATTCTCAATGAAACATTATTTATGGAAATGTTTTTCAAGCTAAAGATTGTTTTATAATCCTGGTCTTTGAGGACCCCCAATACTGCACATGTTTGATGTCTCTCTTATCTGACAAACCCATCTCGTTTACACTGTCAGTGAAATGTGAACCAATTCCGATTTTTTGCTCATATGCGACACAGATCCGATGTGTTCTCTGACAGTGTAAACAGGAAAAAAACATATGCATTCGGATATTTCGAGATTGGTTTCAGGCCTCATTCATATGTGGAAATAAATCGGATATGTGCCAATGCGACTGTCATGTAAACAGGCAGATCGGATTTTCTGAGGTTATTAGGCAACGTCTCCGCGGTTTAATGACGAGAGAAACCCCGACGCACATCTGCAAATAAGGGACGGATGGCCAGACGAAACGTTGTGTCATCGTAGGAGAGGAATGTGGAGAGGGGCACGGGAAGTGTTTTCACAGGATTGTAAATGTAACAAAAAATTTGGTTCATTTACATTTATTCATTTTAAGCATTTAGTCATTTATTTGTAATAAACACTTTCAGTGGGCTATTTAAAAAGTGCTAGGACTATTTACATGTTCAATCATATTTTTAAAACATACACGCAGAGTGTGACGTCATATTGTGTGTGCATAGAAAGAATTCATCCGCAGTCGCTCAAAAAAGAAAAAGAAAATCGTCCACAGCTGCCCTACTCCTGAGCGCAACTCCACTGTCAGTGTTGTGTAAGTACAGGCTCTAGGCACTTTTTTTGTGTTCATTTCTATTTCCTGCCCAATAACCCCTTAATTTAAGGCTTAATTTATGTCCCGTAGATTGGTCCGTTACATTACAAATGAAAGTAGTATCAATAATGTAAAATATGTGATGTGCAGTCAAGTTCGGGTGTGTGTTTTAACGAGTGTTCTCACCGATACGCTTGTGATTCGTGGAGTTTTAACGAGTTTTATAGACATTGTTTCTTATTCAAAAGTGGTGTTTGGCAACTTCGCATATCGCAGAGCATGAAGCATATTTCGTGTTCGTCCATCTGTGCAAGATAATTTAACCCTTTAAGCATGCGCAATATGTTTCAGATAGTAGCCTATGGCAAGTGTAAACACATGAATCAGATATGGGTCACAATTTAAAGAACGTGTAAACAGACAGTCAAAAAAATCGGATATAGGCAACAAATCAGAATTGGGCATCAAGACCTGCAGTGTAAATGAGGGAGGCCTTATGGAAATGTTTTTAAAGCTAAAGATTATTTTTTTTTAATGATCATTGAGTGTGCGATACTGTATTATTGTTCTTGTAGTGACGTCACTGATAATGGCTCCTCCTCTTCCTCTGGTGTTTCTGCTCATGATTCACGGTGAGTCGCTCCTGATGGAGAATATTTTAATGTTCTTTAGTCACTCATCAAAGTCTTTCTTTTTTTTAAAACCATGAGTCCGGCAGCACCCTGTTAAAACCCCTTTCACAAACAAATTTCTGTGAAAAAAAATTCATCAAAATAAAGTAAAAAATAAAGGCAGAGCTAAAATTTAAAAAAAAGAATAATAACTTTAGATAAATGTTTAAATTATTCTCTCTGAAATTAATGTACAATATAAATATGTGCATCAATAATGATTATTTTAATGTTTTTGCAATATCAGAATTTCACGTGTTCTACAAAAAGAATAAGAATGTAATGAAACACGGGGTCAATAATTATGAAACAATCGTTTTTGTGTGACCTATCCCTTTAATGTGTGTTTCAGGAGTTTTCAGTAGTGCTGACTGGAGTGTGAGTTACAGTCCTTCACACATCTGTGCACTAAAGGACTCAACAGTGATAATGAGATGCACTTATAAATACCCTACTGGACATCAGATTGAGAAAGTGTTCTGGACAAAAGGACCAATTCTAAGGGGTGTTGAGCCTCCAGATCTGTCTGAGGACCCTGAATACAGTCAGAGGCTTCAGTATCTGGGAGATAAACAGCAGAACTGCACCGTCAGACTGAGTCATGTGACACTGAAGGATTCACACATGTACTATTTCAGATTCATCACTGATAAACCTGATGGAAAATGGATTGGTAACCCTGGAGTGACTCTTAATGTCACAGGTGAGTTTGATGAGGTTTATCTCTTCTTCTGTGCATTATGTTGAATAATAATCAGTGTATGACAGCAGCACTAGATATAATGTGTGTGTTGTGTTCAGATCTTCAGGTGGAGTCTCCTGAGAGAGTGACAGAGGGAGATTCAGTCACTCTGAGATGTAAAAGCAGCTGCGCTCTGACTGACAGAGCAACATTCATCTGGTACAGAAACTCACAGAAGATATTAACTAACAGAAAATTTAGTAACAAACTCTCCCTCAATCCAGTCAGAAGAGAGGATTCAGGCAGATATAGCTGTGCTGTAGACGGACACACTCACATCTCTCCTGCTGTTCAGCTCAATGTCATGTGTGAGTATGTTCTTTAAAGTTTTCTTTCCAAAGCCAGTAGAGTTCACTCGTCCCTCCCTTTCTTTAAAAATGATAGTAATTGGGGCTAATATTTAAAACATTTAAATGCTCACTGTTTCAATAATACAGTCACAAAACATGAACAATATGTGTGATTTTAACATTTTATGTTATATTCAATTTTACACACCGTTGTCATGACAACGCCACACCATAAACACAACACACTAAAACAGCTGTTCAAATAATGGTTTAAACACCTTTAAAGCTCAAATAATGCACATATTTGAACAAAATACTGATTGTAAATGCATTTATGAAATAATAAGATTCACATTTATGCCTTTAAATCCTCCAAAATTAGCCCCATTCACTTCTATTGTAAGTACCTCAACATTTTTTTCTCTTTTTTAAAGCTACACTGTGTAAGATTTTCTCCCATCTAGCGGTGAAATTGTTTATGACTATTAACTGAATATTACTTTCTAGCCCCTCCCATTCCGAGGGCGTTTTAACTCCTACGGTGGCCGCATTATTTACAAGGTAAACAATCCTTTTCATCATTGACGTGAGGAAAAGTATCCTAGACGTCGTTCTAGCGTTATCCACAAACATGCTATAGTTAAACAATCAACTATAAAACTTTGCATTTACACAAATAGGCTGAATTACCTGTCGAGAAGAAAGCAGGAAACTTTTTAAAATCCTTGCTCCTCATGAGCTCTTTCCATCTTGGAAAAGCCACTCCAATATTGACTTTGGTCTTGTTGATTTGCCTGTCGTGTTGTCGTTTTAATTCTCTCTTTCACTTCCTTGGCGACTCTGCTACATGTCCTTGAGAATAGGTGTGATCCTCCATCTTCAACAGGCTTTCAAATCTGCCGACAGTCGCAAGTAATCTCCCTCTCGCATTCGTCACGGTGACACCAAGTGTAAAAGCGCGAAAGGCAAGGCTTGAATTTCCAGGTATGTCCCTCTTTGGCTAATGTATTTTCAAGATGGACGCGCAACACGGCTGCTGCCATTCGAGCGACTCAAATACTTGATTAGTTGGTAGAAGTAATTACACATGAATGAGCACATATAATTTTGAAAGAACAAAGTGTTTTTGCTAAGAATCAACTTTAAAAAAATACACAGTGTAGCTTTAAAGAAAACAAAACAAAAAATACAATACTTTTTGTTGTGTAACCAGTATTATGCAACAAATGTTTGAAAAAAAAAAATAACTGTTGCATAATACAGTCAGGTTATATGTATTTATACCAAGCATATCTTATTCAAATTAATGTGATAAACAAGGCAATGTGTGTAATGTAATAGATTACTGTTAGGGTTATGTTTAATTTAGTTATTAATTAATTATATTTAAAATAAATATTTGAACACCCTGCTATTTTGCAAGTTCTCCCACTTAGAAATCATGGAGGGGTCTGAAATTGTCATCGTAGGTGCATGTCCACTGTGAGAGACATAATCTAAAAAAAAATCCAGAAATCACAATATATGATTTTAAAACTATTTATTTGTATGATACCTCTCTCTATGGTACCCCTCCACCCCGGTCCTACTCGCCCCGCTCTGTGCGGGCCTTGAACCCTAGTCTCCGGCGTGAGAGTCAGGCGCTGTAACAAGAAGGCTAAAGACTGCAGCCTCTAATGTCTGCCGCTAGAGCGCCTATTGAGATCAGAGGAGTGAGGTTTACTCACAGCGACTACTAGCTGGCCTCCGTTACATGTGGTGTGGGGGAAACTGTAGTACCCCTGGAGAAACCCACGCTGACACGGGAGAACATGCAAACTGAAAGGAATCCTGCTGTGAGGCAACAGAGCTGACCAATGAGCCCCTGTTCAAAAAAAATGTTTCATCTGTTCCATACGTCATCAAGCAATGATGGCACTACGCCATCCTCGGTAATCCTCTGCAGACTTCGACAGTGGGGTCTTTTTGAGAGGCACATGCTACTTTGTCTTGTGTGTTTTGCATCATTAACCTGGAACTAAAGTTCGATTCAGTTTGATTAATGAACCGGCTCGACTGGTTACTTCCTACCGGCTCAAAAGAACAATTCGTTCAAGAACCGAACATCACTAGCGCTTTCTACAGCCACACCTAACAATTATGTTACTAACTATAATTTTTGTCATGTAATTTGGAATCAGTAACCGACTATAGTTTGTAAGTAATCTATCCAGCACTGATTTACTGACACCACACACACAGAAAAAATTGTTCGTTTTGGATTTTCTTAATAAGTGGCATGACCTTTTGACTCAAGGATCCATGGATTCATGTTGTTTATGCTAAATTCTGTCCCTACCATCTGTATGTAAGAACAGAAATAGAAGTGCTTTGGTGGGGCGAGTGACGGGTGATACTATATGTTTCTCCTGTAGATCCTCCAGTGAAACCTGTGATCTCCATCAGTCCATCTGGTGTAATAGTGGAGGGAGATTCAGTGACTCTGAACTGCATCAGTGACTCAAACCCTCCTGCAGAAATCAACTGGATTAAAGGAGGAACGTTTGGAGGATCTGGAAGAATCTTCAGCATCTCAAAGATCAGCTCTGATGACAGTGGAGAATACAAGTGCAAGTCCATCAATGAACATGGAGGGAAATACTCTGATACTGTGACTTTAAACGTCATGTGTGAGTTAATGATAAAACATAAGATTTTCTGTTTTGATAAATTCAGTCCATATTAGCAATTTTAAAAATGTGTAATTCGATTTAAAAATAATAATCTGATAATTGTTATAGACCCACCCAGGAGCGTCTCAGTGTTGATGAGTGGATCTGGTGTAATAGTGGAGGGAGATTCAGTGACTCTGAACTGCATCAGTGACTCAAACCCTCCTGCTCTGAACTTCAGCTGGTTTAAGGAGAATGAAACCTCAGCTGTTGGATCTGGACAGAGTTTCAGTGCACTACAGAGTGGACGCTTCTACTGTCAGGCTCACAATCAACATGGATCTCAGAGATCAGACGCTGTAACTGTCACAGGTGAAGCTTTTATTTTATAAAGGGTTCAAGACAGTTATAGTGTCATTCTTAGTTTGTAGGTTTAATTATGATATTCTCCCTCTTTCAGATCATCGTGGTGCTGGTTGGCTCGTCTGGGTAGTGATCACAGTGGCATGTGCAATATTCACTATCATGATCACCATCATACTGTATACAATGTAAATAAAAATGTATCAACAAAGAGTAATATAATTTGCTTTTAGACTAATGCAAAAGTACATTTGAATATTACACAAAACAATGAAATGGCTTGTTTCTGTTTATTTTTAACAGTCAGAAGAAAAGGATGAACTGTAGATCTGCAATACACGAGTATGAGGTAAGATGGCCAAAGAACCACAGAATGATACTAATAAATCAGTAACAGCTTCTTTGTACATGTAGAACCAACGCATTCTCATCCTTGGGCGTCATATACTGACGCTTTTGACATTTCGTTGACATCGAACGCACATGGCACCCTTTAGCATCAATATGACACGCACAGAGCTTTGTTCGGTTATGGGTAGGTTTAGGTCTGGTGTAGGGTTAGGGTTAGACCACTAGGAGGCGCCTTCTGGCCCATTTCTATCTGCGTCTCATATTGACGCTAAAGGGTGCCATGTGCGTTCGATGTCGACGAAATGTCAAAAGCATCAATATATGACGCCCTAGGATGAGAACGGGCTGGTAGAACACATATATTGTCACTTTCTGCTCTGAGACACGAAGGTTGAGGATCCAAATGCAGTTTATTTGAACAGAGGGTAATCCAAAAATGTAATCCAGAAAACAGGCAAGAGGTCAAAAAAGACAGTAATCAGTCCAAACAATAACAGGGACACAGGGTCACAGGGACACAGGGACACAGGGGACACAGGGTCACAGGGACACAGGCTCACAGGGGACACAGGGTCACAGGGTCACAGGGTCACAGGGACACAGGGTCACAGGGTCACAGGGACACAGGGTCACAGGGACACAGGGACACAGGGACACAGGGTCACAGGGACACAGGGACACAGGGTCACAGGGGACACAGGGTCACAGGATCACAGGGGTCACAGGGGACACAGGCAAAAAGGAAAATCCGAGGACAGGCAGAGATCAAGAACACGGGAATAACAGACAGAACGCTCAGAATTGCAGTACAAACACTAAACAAGACTTTGCAGAGAATGAATGTGAAAACCAGGCTATTATAGGGTGAGTAAACAAGGTAATGAGACAGAGGTGAATGTGATGATGGATGAGAGTCTGGGGATTATGGGGAATGTTGTGAATATATATACACACACTCAGGATTTGTATATGGTTTTATGAGTAGAGACTGTCGATTGATTACACTTTTGATTGTCATGGCAGCAATTTAAAATCTTTTACATTCATTTTTTTATTTTTTTTTTTATTTAAAATGGTGATAATCATTTCTCTCTGATTTCACTTTTCTCTGTTTCCCTGTAGAACAATCCCAGAACTGATCCCAGTGAAGGCACATATACAGGTCTTGACCTCAAGTCCAGATCATCTGACCTCTACGACACACTCACAGTAAGAGAAATATCAAAAACTACATGTGCAAAAGAGTAAAAAGTCAGATAATCAATAATCAATGTGTTTTTCCGATAGACTGTCCATCCCAGACCTGCTGTTCACCAGTCGGGCTCTTCTGAATATGAGAATCTGTCCGTGAGTTTCTCAAGTCTTCTTAATTTCATCAAAAAATGTAAAAAATGTCCTCAGTAGTCAATCAACTATTCAATAGATACTAAACAGTCTTTTCTTTCTGTTACGAGATGTGATATGAGTCGATTCACTGACAGAAATATATATCTTTTTTTTCTGAGATTATTTGTACCATTTGTAGTGTTGATTTATGTAAATGTGTGTCTTATTTCTGTTGTAGCCACAGCAAGACGCCACAGTAAGATGAAGCACAAGCTAAACTTTACTCAGCTTTTGTCCCATCGCTGGACACATCCACATCACAACTACTGATGAAAAATGAAACGCATCTTCAGAGTTTCCATTCTGCAGAAAGTAATGGATTATATTCATGTGACATTAATAAACAGTCAATGTGTAATTAATAAATGAGTTTAGAGTTGTTTCTGTAATATTTTATATATTTTATCTGTGTATTAAAGAGTCCATGTGACAGATTTTTCTCTTTATTCCTTTTCAAATAAAACATTAAATGATAAAAAGGTACGAAGATTCAACATTCTGTTTAAAATCTGTGTTTTAAAGTGTATATTAAACTGGCCAAGTCACATGATTTCAGAAAATGAGGCTTTGTTAGGTCATACAATGTCAAATGAAATTTTAAATTCTGATAATTTGATGCTAAAACAGTGGTTCTCAAACTTTTTTGATCATGCCCTTCATGACACATTGTTCACATTTTTCCAACAATTTGTAAATTCAAAGAAATTTTAAAGAAATTTTAAAAAGTGCCCGTCACTTGTAACTTGTCGCCTGTCAGTGACGTAATATCTGCGTTATCCCTGGTTTCCGCTTGTACTGCCATAGTAACCATGGCGACAGACATGGACAACTGCGTTACATCTAGCGGCACACTCACGCTGCTGTTGATTCGTCTAAACATTATGGACCATGGCAAGCAGACTTTGGGACAAAAGGAGAACTCTCATACAGCCAACCAACTAACACATAGAATAACATTATAACCTTCAACACACACAAATACAGTTTAGTATGATAGTGTAGACCAAGTGAAACAGTGCTGTGTTACCTTACTAGTTTAATTTGTTAAATAAACTGATTAGTGTGAATAGCTGGTAGTTCGGTAAAATAAAAGTCCTCCGCGGGACTCATGTCTCGCTGATATCTGTCTCTCATTAGCAATCGAGCCCTACTTCATGTATTCACTCATCCATAAACATTTCCCAATAAACATTATTAGATCCATCGGCATGACGACAAGTTCCATGATTCCACGCTAATTCACTGCGTCATCAATCTACGCCTTTGTTATTGTTTTGAAGAGGTTAGCGACTCCTAGCGGCGAAAAACTACATATTGTACCATTAACAAAAGGCTGTATCAATTAATTCAGTAAACTTAATTATATTATATTATATTTATATTAGTTATATTTTTTATTTTATTTAGTGAAAACAACACAAAAACTCGTAGCTGTCAGAGGAATCTAGGGTTTTGATGAGGCTGTTGATGAGGATTCAGTGATCAATAGTGTGATAGATCGCCTCTTCTCGAGCAGAATCCGCTGTTAAACTCTGATACACGTGACTCCGTCTACTGGCGTTCAGTTCTGTGTAGATCTGATCTTGTGTTTGTGCTGAAACAACATCTGTGTAGTAGGAGTGTGTGTCGACCGCTTCTGTGTTTGTGTAATCCAGGTTTATGGGTCTGTAAAATTCCTCTTTATCACGTTGAGCTTTGGATGAGTCTGGAAGTCATATTCTCTGGTTGTCATCCTATATAAAATAAATAAATATAAATAATTAATATAATAAATTAATATAAATATAACACTGCCTTCTTAAGAGTCTATGATTGGATCATTATCACAGTGATTATTATGTTTCTAGCATTTTATATGTTTGGCAACAGTTCTTCTAACCCTAACTGATGGAGTGTGTGGTTTTCATTACTTAAACAATCATGTAGGAAGACACATAATGGCCATATTCCAGAATGACAATGTCAAGATTCATCAGGCTCAAACTGTGAAGGAATGGTTTGGAGGAGCATGAAGAATCATTTCCACACATGAATCGGCTCCTCTGAGTCCAGAGTTTAAACTCACTGAAAGTCTGTAGGATGTGCTGGAGGAGACTTTACAGAGTGCTGGACTCTTGCATTGACAATACAAGATCCTGACCAAAAACATCACAACAGTTATTTCCATCCAGAGATGAATCTTGATATTGTCATCCTGGAATATGGCCATGATATATGTATAACAATAGTGTCTCAATGATTCTAAAAGAACACTGATGTTAAAACAACGTTATTAATTATGAATGAGATTTGCTGTCGTCACCTGAACTGGGTTTGATATTGTCCTTTGGTGAGGAGCAGAACCTGATAAGAACATAACGATTTCATTATCGATTTATTGAACTCTTTCAAAACCTCAACAGAAGATGTTTTGAAGAAAAAGACATGTTCTGTTAGTGCTGTAGTCTCACCTGAGTTACTGCGACTGCTGTGTTTCAGGACTTGAAACAGACCAAACAGAAACACGAAAAGCAGAGCGCAAACACACATCAAAGCCACCATCATCATGAACCTGGAGTAAGACTCTGTTGATGCAAACCCACAATGAGTTGACTGAAAAAAGCAAAACCACATGTGTGTGAGTGTGTGTGTATGTGTGTGTGTGTTTGTTTCGTAACCTCACCGCCAGCTTCTTCCGGGAACAGGTCTGTGGTTTGTTCTTGTGGATCCCCTGCACAGAAAACAAAAGCGAAAGGACTATTTTTTCCACAACAGTTAGACAAATGAAGATGTTTAAGTCAAGTCAAGTTGCCTTCATTTATATAGAAACAATATAGATTGTTTCAAAGCAGCTTTACAGTGATAGTAGGAGATTACAGTAACAGAGATTGTTTGTCTTTACAGCAGCTCTAGAATAAAGTTATTGTCCAGCTAAAGTTAGTTTTGATTGATTCACTTCCGTTGCAAAGATCATTAGTTATTAACTTAGGGGCCGCTTACGCAACACCGTTCTAACAGAAAACCGTACTCATCACATCAACTGCTCGTATATATTAAGGATATTCATTAGGATGGACAGTCTTCAGCTGTTGTGAATCTCACCTTTGCTGACTGTTATCCAGATCTCAGAGGTAAAGTCAGGCAGGAGATCGATATCTACACCACACCAGTACTTCCCCGAGTCTTCTGGAGCCAATCTAGAGACGAGAGCCGTGAGAACATGAACGCTGGTGTCGTCCAGAAGAGCCAGTCTCCCTCGTTCAGACCTCGTGTCTCGATGGGTCGTGTGAACACACTGAGGATCTCTCGGAGAAAACCAGCCGCTCATCTGACAGAAGAACTTGCTGTTGTTCTCGTATGTTTCAGGGTATCTGCAGGAGACTGAGATGTTGCTTCCCACAGATCCAGTGACGGTAAGAGCCAGTGAGTTATTCATCAGCCACAGCGCTGACAGAACAAGCACTGCTGACAGAGGCAGATTCAGAGTTATTAGGCTGAATTGTGGTGTTTATCAATGACACTGAAGAGTAAAAAGTGCAATTCTTACTGATTTAGTGTTATGACAGATATCATACCTGAGAAACTGATGGAGGAGATGGTTCTCATGACTGTCCACTTGAACATCGACTCCCACTACCTGTTCTCACACTACATACTAGATAGATATTGTGTGTGTGTGTGTGTGTGTGTGTGTTTATAGAGTTACACTTCCCTAATGCACATGGATAAACACAAACACAGTGTCAGAAGTATGATCTGAAAAACTGCTCCCTCTTCAGGACAGTGGAGGTAAAGTCTGGCCATTCTCAATGTTACACCATCCATCCATCATAGTGGTGCCTGATTCTTTTATATAATGGAATGAAACTACATGTTAATGCCCCATCCATCCATCCATCCATATATTCATCCATCCATCCATCCACATATTCATCCATCCATTCATCCATTCATTCATTCATTCATCCACAAATTCATCAATCCATCAATCTCTTCTTTCTTTCTTTCTTTCTTTCTTTCTTTCTTTCTTTCTTTCTTTCTTTCTTTCTTTCTTTCTTTCTTTCTTTCTTTCTCCCACAAAATTATCCATCCATCCATCCATCCATCCATCCATCCATCCATCCATCCACATATCCATTCATTCATCCATCATATTGTTTCCTGATTCTATTATAAGGCAATGGCATGTTCCTCCCTCAAAGGTGTAAATACTGAACATGCATGTAAACACACACAGTTTGATCTTATTTTGTAAACACTGTCTTTAAAAATGAAGAACTACTTGTCTTAAAGAAAGAAGATCACTTTTCAGGAAGCTGAAAAACACCATCTAATCATGTTGACAGGAGGTTTCCTTTCACACTGAAAGTTTCATTTGATATTTGTAATGTAAACTCTGTAGTCATGCTTTTAGATATTCTTTAACCAATCCTTTAGAGAGAGTGTTTTATCTTTTTCTAGTTGCAAGTGGTTTCATTCGGGTTGTTCCTGTCTCGGCGTGGGGAAGGTTGATCAGACTTTAAAAAGAGGAAGGAAAAAAACTAAAATAGCAGAAGAAAGTTTTCAGCTTGCATTTGCACTTCACTCTCCTGGAGTCTGTTATCAGCGGCTGAAACTACAACACGGTAAGAGATACACTTGTTCAGTAAATAATTTAGTCTAATTAATCTCCACACAAGAAAATGGAAGTGAGAAACATTTTCTTTCATAATAACCTCTGTTAGATGACTCGTGTGTTCCTAACGTTATCTTTAAATGAGTTTCATCCGTGGAAATCTACTAACAGTGAAGATTGTAAAGTATTTGTATCATTTTTGCAGTGTTTATAATGCAATAAACGGCTGTTATTATAGTTTTTATGAAATGAAAGATGACATATTGAACTGTTGTGTACATTATTTAGTTTCCTGTGATGTCACTGATAACTCTTGCTCTGGTGTTTCTGCTCCTGATTCCAGGTGAGTCTCTCCTGTAAATGACACACGAGTTCATTACTAACTCAGAGTAAAAGGTTTTGGCTAGTTAGCATGGATCAGTTAGCACTGCTGGTGCCCCAGGAAAAATAGCACTGGTGAAATATCTCCTATAATGGAGGGAAATTTCTGTGATTTATTTGTTGCTTCTAAAGAAAATGGTATTATTCAGGTTATGCTGATATAATGCTAACTGATGAAGCTGATAACATTTAGAGCATAACGGTTTTCATGGTTAGTGTTCAATGTTCTGCTTCCTGCATTTCATCATCTTCTGTCTGATGGCTGTAGGTTTTACACAGATCACAAAGATCTACGGGAAAAACTCTTTTTTCACGAAATACTGAAGCAAAAAATTATCCTTAATTTTCCATATATGTAAAGCGCGTTGCAGCAGTACACACGGGTGTACCGAGACGGGTGTGGCTAACCTCTATAAAAGGAGCTCGAAAAGGCTGATTCACTTGATTTTCATCTCTTCAGCGAAGCTCACGCATCGCTGGATCACGAGGAAGCACGCATCGTCTGATGCAAGCACTTCAGCGGGACGAGCCCTCGAAGCCGCTGGCCAACGCCGCCTTCTACCGCCGTACCTGCTGCGCTTTCCGACGCCATATCCTTTCCATTCTATTGTTCTTGTGTGTGTGTGTGTGTGTGTTCGCTTTGCAACACTCACCCCTAAAAGAGCTGCGTCTTTTTCAAGATGCCTTCTCATGCAGCGCTCGCGCTCGCTGACGGCGAAACGCCTTCACTCCGAGCCAATTGCCTACGGTGACTCTGAGGACTCGCCGGGCATCCTTTCCGAGGCTGCCCTTCCTGGAAGCGGATGGCGGGATTAGTTTTTCTTTACGTTACAAGAAAAGCTACCCTGCCTCTGCACGCGTCATTCACCGGCAAAGGAGAAAAGAGTGTTCTTAGTCCCGCCGTTGGTCGGTCTGACCCCTTTTCTCTCACATTTCTCAGTTCCCTGTTCGGCGACTGGAAATATTATTGCACTCAGGGCTCGCGCACATAAAATCGACTCAGGTCGATTGCGCTTCCAACATAGTAAAAGTGCCCACGAACACTATGTCACACAGATCACAGGTTTTCTGTTGTCCCGGCCACGGCCGATGGTGCTATAAATGTAGCGTTGATGCCCACTGCCCAGTGCCCATCCCTACACACAAGCACAGCCCTACACTCAGGGCTCGCGCACATAAAATCGACTCAGGTCGATTGCGCTTCCAACATAGTAAAAGTGCCCACTTCCCAGTGCCCACGAACACTATGTCTCACAGATCACAGGCTCTCTGTAAAAACGGGACCTGTGCGCGCTCGCTCTGCTCAGGCAGGCAGCGCGTCCAAAGCAGTGAATGTGCCCGTTTCCCGCCCACATTTACTCGCAGACAGCATGAGTCCCACGAGACTTTCTCAGCCCTCCCTCACTCAGTTAAGCACTGTAGTAGGGTCGAGGACGAGCGTTCTGCCCGCTGTAATAAGCGCGCTCCCCGCCTCGAATGTCACAGGCGTAACGCTTATGTTATTGCGCCCCGAAGCACCTCTGTTGCACGGCGAACAGAGCGCGCTTCGCATCCAACCCTTAGCCAGCCATGCAGAGGCATGGGCAGCGCTTCCAGGGGTTTCGGACTGGGTGCTAGACATTATAAACAGAGGCTTCTCGCTACAGTTTTGTCGACGCCCTCCCCGCTTCACAGCGCGCGTCGAAACTACGGTGACTTTAGAAGTAGCACACCTACTTCGCGCCGAAATATCAAAACTGATGAGCAAAGGGGCGATAGAGCATGTATCCCAAGCTCAAAGCGAAGGGGGGCTATACAGCAGATACTTTCTGGTCCCCAAAAAGGACGGTGGTATCAGACCCATACTGGATCTAAGACGGCTGAACAGAGCATTGGTGAAACGCAGTTTCAAAATGCTCACGACCAGGAAAATCCTCACGCATATTCGCCGAGGAGACTGGTTTATGTCGATAGATCTGAAGGACGCGTATTTTCAAATACAGATAGCGTCACATCACAGGCGATACTTGAGATTCGCCTTCGAGGGTCAGACATACCAGTATACAGTCCTGCCGTTCGGCTTGTCCCTGGCACCTCGTACATTTACGAAGTGCAGGGACGCAGCGCTCGCCCCTCTCAGACTCAGAGGCATGCGAGTGCTGAACTATTTGGACGACTGGCTGATCCTAGCTCAATCACGATCACAGCTCGTGGAGCACAGAACCATTTTACTCGATCACCTCGAGAATCTTGGTATCACGGTCAATTGGACAAAGAGTTCGCTGAACCCCAGTCAAGCGATTTCGTTTCTGGGTACCATTCTGGACTCACAGTCTATGACAGCGCGGCTATCGCCACAGCGCGTGCTGCACATTCAGCGCGCGGCGAGATCCTTCCGCTGCGGCGCGACTACCCCGCTCAGGAAATTTCAAAGGATGCTGGGTCTCATGGCCTCAGCATCGCCAGTTCTTCAGCTGGGCTTGCTCCGCATGCGCCCTCTGCAGTTCTGGTTGAGAGCGCGAGTACCGCGCGGAGCGTGGGTGTCCGGCCGGTTACGTCCCAAGGTCAATCAGAGCTGTGTGGCAGCCCTGATACCTTGGATGACGGACGACTGGTACCGATCAGGTCTAAGCCTGGGGACTTCATCCACAGACGCATCCACCTCGGGATGGGGAGCGCTGCTCGAGGGCAGACCGTTCTTCGGCCTGTGGTCAGAACGAGAAAAGCTCCAATATATCAACTGCCTGGAAATGCTGGCAGTGCACAACGCGCTGATGCGTTTTTGTCCCCAAATCAAGGACCAACACGTCGTAGTCCGTTCGGACAACACGGCCGTGGTGTCCTACATAAATCGCCAGGGCGGTCTCAGATCCAGATCCCTGTACAGGCTGGCGAAACGCCTCCTAACATGGGCTCAGCACAATTTGCGCTCGCTGAGAGCAGTGCATGTGCCCGGGCTCCAGAATTTGGGCCCAGACAGACTGTCCAGGAACAACATTCCCCTGGGCGAATGGTCTGTTGCTGTTGTGGGAGAGATTCGGCAGAGCGGAGGTGGACCTATTCGCGTCCCGCGAAAACGCTCATTGCCCCGTGTTCTTTTCCAAGAACGACAGCGCGCTGTCCCGGATGTGGCCGCGCTGCCCGCTATACGCTTTTCCCCCCGTCTCCCTCCTGCCTCAGGTGTTAGAGCGGGTCAGGGAAACAAAATGCTCAGTACTGCTTGTAGCACCGTTCTGGAAGAACCAAGCATGGTTTCCAGTCCTGATGCAGTTAGCAGACATCGCTCCATGGCCAGTGCCATTGAGGAAAGATCTCCTCTCGCAGGCCGGGGGCTCGATTTGGCACCCACACCCGGAGTTGTGGTCCCTTCATGTGTGGGCGCTCAACGGATATCCGTTGATCTCGCAGAGGGAGTGATGAATACCATCACTCAGGCTAGAGCACCGTCGACTAGGCGGCTTTATGCCTCGAAGTGGTCGGTTTTCTCCGGCTGGTGTACAGCTCGGGGCCTATCGCCCCTCGATTGTGAGGTGACGGAGGTTCTCTCCTTCCTACAGGAGCTGTTGGATAAGGGCAGATCCCCTTCCACGCTCAAAGTTTATGTGGCGGCTATTGCAGCGTTCTCTGGAACAACGCTAGGTCAGTCACTAGGAAGGAACGATTTAGTCATCCGCTTCCTCAGGGGAGCTAGGAGGCTGAATCCTCCCAGACCTCCTTCAGTCCCTATGTGGGACCTTTCTACGGTTTTGGCGGCCATGAAAGGTGCCCCTTTCGAGCCTATCCAATCTATTAGCCTCAAACATTTGTCTTTTAAAACAGTGTTTTTGATGGCTCTCGTTTCGGTGAAGCGCATAGGCGACCTGCACGCGCTCTCCGTGAGCCCAGCGTGCTTAGAGTTTGGACCTAATGACTCTAAAGTCATACTCAAACCTAGGCATGGTTATGTGCCAAAATCCCTCAACACGCCGTTTCGGGCTCAGGTTATCTCCCTGTCTGCCCTGCTGGGATCAAGTGAGGAAGGGGACTCAAGTTTTCTTTGCCCCATTAGGGCTTTAAGAGCTTACGTGTCCCGCTCTGCTGTCTTCAGACAGACTGAGCAGCTCTTTGTCTCGTTCAGTGGACGTTCCAAGGGAATGGCTGTTTCGAAACAGAGCCTATCCAGATGGATAGTTGACGCCATAGCGCTGGCTTACACTGTCAAGGGCCTCCAGTGCCCGTTGGGCGTTAGAGCGCACTCCACGAGAGGCGTCGCCTCTTCATGGGCTTGGTCTAGCGGGATTTCCTTACAGGACATATGTATGGCGGCAGGCTGGGCCTCGCCGTCTACATTTATTAGGTTTTACAACCTAGAGGTTCCCGCCTTGCAGGCTAAGCTACTATCGGTGTAGTCGAATCAGCTGTCTAACTAGAACACTGAAATCGCATGCGCAGCGCGCTACCGACTGTTTTATGGGCAGAATTGTGTAAGACCCACATTTCCCACATTAGTTCAGGTTCCCCACCCTGTCTATGTGATGTCATATTCGCGTCTGCGGACGCGGCCATATAAGGACGGAGGGATTCCCCTTTTGTCTCTAGACTCTCTCTGTGAGGTCATGTTTTGCGTCTGCGGACGCTACAATATAGGGAATTAAGGTCCCCCCCCCTTATTCCCAGACTCTCTGTGAGTCTATCTGGTGATTATGCACTGTATACCTGGGTTAGCTTCCAGTGATCGGTGTTTTATCCCAGCACGCACAGCGTTTTACAAGGGGTTCCCGTAGCGTTTTTACAAAAAACGCAGTACGAGAGGACTCTCGTAAGAGAACGTACTCGGTTACTAACGTAACCTCGGTTCTCTTTAGAAGAGGGAACGAGTACTGCGTTCTCTGCCGTGCGTACGGTTCACTCTGGTTCGCTTCGGCGATGAAAATCAAGTGAATCAGCCTTTTCGAGCTCCTTTTATAGAGGTTAGCCACACCCGTCTCGGCGGGAAGTGGCAAGGAGGGCGCGAAGCACTTCAGGCCTCGATCGATAGGCTTATGCAGTTGCCGCAGAACAGCCAATGAGCGAGCAAGCTGTCTCGCCATAGCTGTGTACTGCTGCAACGCGCTTTACATATATGGAAAATTAAGGATAATTTTTTGCTTCAGTATTTCGTGAAAAAAGAGTTTTTCCCGTAGCGTTTTTACAAAAAACGCAGTACTCGTTCCCTCTTCTAGAGAGAACCGAGGTTACGTTAGTAACCGAGTACGTTTTGTAATGAAAAACAATTGTTAATGATAGTGTATGGTCCTGTTTAAAGGGATAGTTCACTTTGAAATTAAATTTTGGTATGTTTTAGCTTACCTCAAGGGCATCCAAGATGTAGGTGTCTTTTTTTCCGCAGTAGTTTCAATTTTAATGTTTTTAGGTCAAACCGTTCTTGTCTCTCATTCAGATAATGCAGGTCTGTGGTCACTGTCTCAAAGAGCATGCACAGAGTCCAAATTAAAACAATTCCCCATCGTCCAAATTAAACAATTCCCCATCGTAAGTACACATTGATGGCCTAAGACACGAAACGAGCGGTTTGTGTGAGAAAACGAAACGTATTTATATCGTTTTTACCTCTTATAACACAGCCACGTCCAAGTGATCTGAGGGCGCGGGCGCTTCCTGCTGTGTGACGTGTACGCAGACTGCTGCATAGATATATATACACTAGATGTCGCATTAAAGACATTCGTTCCAATGAACTGCCGTAGCCAAGGCGGAATCTAGTGTATATATCTATGCACCAGTAGGCGCACACGTCACACAGCAGGATGCGCTCGCACCCTCAGATCACTTGGACGTGGCTGTGTTACAAGAGGTAAAAACTATATAAATACTGTTCATTTAGTATGGTCCTATTTAACTCATGGATGGGTATTTGTTTCCTTCAATTGTTGTTTCCTTATGAATGTTGTGTTTCAGGAGTTTGTAGCCAGTCGGGTGGTTGGAGTGTGAGTTACAGTCGATCACACATTTGTGCACTAAAGGACTCAACAGTGATAATGAGATGCACTTATAAATACCCTACTGGACATCAGATCAAGAAAGTGTTCTGGACCAAAACACTGGTAATAGATAATGAAGAGCCTCCAGATCTGTCTGAGGACCCTGAGTACAGTCAGAGGATTCAGTATCTGGGAGATACACAGAAGTACTGCGACATCAGACTGAGTCATGTGACACTGAATGATTCACACATGTACTATTTCAGATTCATCACTTATAGATCTGATGGAAAATGGATTGGTGCTCCAGGAGTGACTCTTACTGTCACAGGTGACTTTGATGAGGTTTATCTCTTCTTCTGTGCATTATGCTGAATAATAATCAGTGTATGACAGCAGCACTAGATATAATGTGTGTGTTGTGTTCAGATCTTCAGGTGGAGTCTCCTGAGAGAGTGACAGAGGGAGATTCAGTCACTCTGAGATGTAAAAGCAGCTGCGCTCTGACTGACAGAGCAACATTCATCTGGTACAGAAACTCACTGAAGATATTAACTGAGAATAAATACAGTAACGAACTCTCCATCAATCCAGTCAGAAGAGAGGATTCAGGCAGATATAGCTGTGCTGTAGACGGACACACTCACATCTCTCCTGATGTTCAGCTCAATGTCATGTGTGAGTATGTTCTTTAAAATTTTCTTTCCAAAGCCAGTAGAGTTCACTCGTCCCTCCTTTTCTTTAAAAATTATAGTAATTGGGGCTAATATTTAAAATATTGAAATGCTCACTGTTTCAATAGTACAGTCACAAAACATGAACAATATGTGTGATTTTAACATTTTATGTTATATTCAGTTATATTCAATTTTACAACTCCCTTGTCATGGCAACGCCACACCATAAACACAACACACTAAAACAGCTGTTCAAATAATGGTTTAAACACCTTTAAAGCTCAAATAATGCACATATTTGAACAAAATACTGATTGTATATGCTTTTATGAAATAATAAGATTCACATTTACGCCTTTAAATCCTCCAAAATTAGCCCCATCCACTTCTATTGTAAGAACCTCAACAATTTTTTCTCTTTTTTTAAAGCTACACTGTGTGAGATTTTCTCCCATCTAGTGGTGAAATTGTATATGACTACCAACTGAATATTACTTTCTAGCCCCTCCCATTCCTGAGGGAGTTTTAACTCCTACAGTGGCCGTATTATTTACAAGGTAAACAATCCTTTTTCATCATTGACGTCGTTCTAGCGTTATCCACAACCATGCTATAGTTAGCGAATCAACTACAAAACTTTGAATTTACACAAATAGGCTGAATTACCTCTGTTGCTAGAGCGCCTATTGAGATCAGAGGAGTGAGGTTTACTCGCACAGCGACTACTAGCTGGCCTCCGTTACATGTGGTGTGGGGGAAACCGTAATACCCCGGAAGAAACCCATGCTGACACTGGAGAACATGCAAACTGAAAGGACTCCTGGCTCAGCCGGGGCTCAAACCGGGGACCTTCTTACTGTGAGGCAACAGAGCTGACCAATGAGCCCCTGTGCCGCCCGGATTCATGGATAAGGACTGTTTATTTCTCTGAATCTCCTGTGTCGTGCTCTTACTTGTGATGAACGCCATCCTCGGTACCATCCTCTGCAGATTTCCACAGTTGGTTAAACCGGCTCATTTGGGTATTTTTGAGTAGGATATGCTACTTTGTCTTGTGTGTTTTGTGTCATTAACCTGGAACTAAAGTTTGATTCAGTTTGATTAATGAACCGACTGGTTACTTCCTACCGGCTCAAAAGAACAATTCGTTCAAGAACCGAACATCACTAGCGCTTTCTACAGCCACACCTAACAATTATGTTACTAACTACAATTTTTGTCATGTAATTTGGAATCAGTAACCGACTATAGTTTGTAAGTAATCTATCCAGCACTGATTTACTGACTACCACACACACAGAAAAAAGTGTGTTTTTTTTGGGGGGGGGGGGGGGGGGGGGGGGGGGGATATTTCTTAATAAGTGACATGACCTTTTGACTCAAGGATCCATGGATTCATGTTGTTTATGCTCAGTTCTGCCCCTACCATCTGTATGTAAGAACAGAAATAGAAGTGCTTTGGTGGGGCGAGTGATACTATATGTTTCTCCTGTAGATCCTCCAGTGAAACCTGTGATCTTCATCAGTCCAGCTCATGTAATAGTGGAGGGAGATTCAGTGACTCTGAACTGCATCAGTGACTCAAACCCTCCTGCAGAAATCAACTGGTTTAAAGGAGAAACGTTTGTAGGATCTGGAAGAATCTACAGAATCTCAAAGATCAGCTCTGATGACAGTGGAGAATACAAGTGCAAGTCCATCAATACACATGGAGAGAAATACTCTGATGCTGTGACTTTAAACGTCATGTGTGAGTTAATGATAAAACATAAGATGCAAATTTTCTGTTTTGATACATTCAGTCCATATTAGTTATTTAAAACATATGTAATACAATTTAATAATAATAATAATAATAATTGTTATTAGACCCACCCAGGAGCGTATCAGTGTTGATGAGTGGATCTGGTGTAATAGTGGAGGGAGATTCAGTGACTCTGAACTGCATCAGTGACTCAAACCCTCCTGCTCTGAACTTCAGCTGGTTTAAGGAGAATGAAACCTCAGCTGTTGGATCTGGACAGAGTTTCAGTGCACTACAGAGTGGACGCTTCTACTGTCAGGCTCACAATCAACATGGATCTCAGAGATCAGATGCTGTAACTGTCACAGGTGAAGCTTTTATTTTATAAAGGGTTCAAGACAGTTATAGTATGAAGCTTTGAGACTTAATCTGAACTCAAATTTTTCATCTTTCAGTACATCGTGGTCACGGCTGGCTCGTCTGGTTGGGGATCACAGCATGTTTAGGATTCTTCATCGTCATCATCATTATTCTGTTTATAATGTAAGTTTGAATAAAATCATTCTCAATTACAGTGAGTGTATGAATGTAATTCACTTTCAGACTAGTGCAGGTGGAAATGCCTCATGTAATGTGAGTAGTAATGAATCTTTAAAATGCAGCTTACAAGTTTAATGTCTGTTAAATCAGGAGAAAACGAAGAGGTGCTAAAGCTGAAGACCTCACTGAAAAACAGGTAAATCTTCCAGACACAACATGTGAATAGTCTAGTTAGACGGGGCCAGTCACACAAAACGTGAGAGACAAGTCAGTGGAACGAGAGACAAAAAAGCCCTAGTTTTAAAAAGTCTAGAGATGTGTTTTTAAAAGTTTACCGCATTTTAATTTCAGTGCCGTGTTTATAACGGTCACACACGTCGGTCTAGCACGAGTTTACATAGAAAAACAATGGAAAAGTAGTGCACTGAGGTGGAAAAACGTGTTCTGTGTGAACAGCCTTTAAATATGATTGATAAATAATATTTAATTTTCTTCCGCTTCAGGACAATCTGTACTCTACCGTAACAGGGAGAGACGTTCATGTTTCTGAATCAGCCGATTGTGATGACGCTCAGTACGCCAGTGTTACTTCCAGCAAACCCAGAAGAGACGGAAATGCTCCTGAATGCAGAGATACTGAGGAGATCCAGTACGCAACTGTCCAACATCACAGAAAGACAGAGACGAAGAGAGCAGAGGAGAACGAAAGCCACTACGACAATATCAGGATCCGTCAGCCTGATTCTGTCCTGAGGTGAGAAGAACGAGCTTAAAGAGACAGTTTAAAAATAAAACGTTTGCTATCAACTCACCCTCATGTTACTTTTGTGTTGATGAAAGGAGAATTTATAGTTCTTTAAATCTGGACATTTATTCTTAATAACTTTGTGTCCCACTGATGTTTCAGAAACATCTGAATTGTTTAATGACTTTTATCATCATGTATTCTGATACATAACATGACTGTTGTTTTATTTTATGCTTTTAGGCTATCAAATGTGCAGACTGTGGAAGAGGCGTCTGTGATCTACAGCCGTGTCAAATGAGTAAATGAGACCATCATGAAGACCAACACAGTGAAACAATATTCTGAGAGTAGGGCTGTCAATTTAGCATGCTAATTCACTCATTTATTATTCATTAAATCAGGTGAATAGATGTCAGGAATGCAGTGTCTGTGATCTTTTTTCTCATTACAAGAGCAGAATACAAAGGAAAGAGCCAAAGAACCAACAACACGTGTTTAGTGAGACTCAGAACATTTTGTGATGTCACTGCTTGGTAATTTGTTTGTTAAAGGTGCGATGCGCAACATTTCATGTTAAAAATACCCGTTTTTCTAACCCATACATGCTTAAACAATTGCCTGATGGGTAGTGATGTATGTCTCGAGACCACTTTTACGTGGTCTCGGTCTTGTCACGGCCTTGACGGTCTTTGGTCTTGGTCTTGTCTTGGTCTCGGACCTCTCGTTCTTGTCTAGGTCTCGCTGTCTCAGACCGACATCGGACATAGTGGTCGGGGGATTTAGCAATACAATACTACAATATCCACAATGACACAACGTTCGATAATGCAATATTATTATCCGCAACGGAACAGATTGAAGCGCGCGTCCGAGTGCTGACAGCGCGAGGCGCGAGCCACACGAGAAAACACTTATCCGCGGCCACTGATCGCAGCGGCAGCGAGCACTTTGATCACTTGATTTAAAAAACACATATCAGTGACATGATGGGTTTTAACTTCATTCAGGAGATTTTGGGTAACTGCACAACTGACAGATGACTTTGAGCGCACCGCAAACGGTGTGTGTGTGTGTGTGTGTGTGTGTGTGTGTGTGTAACCATAGCGACAAAACGACCAACTTTCGGATCCTGCACTTAAGCCTATAATTTCGTTTTTAAACATTTTATTATGTATTTAAAAGTTGCAGAATGGATTCATTTGGAGACTCTGAAATCGGCAGAGATAGGCAGGCATTTGCTTAGATGAATTTGTGTCTTTGATATCTCTGTGTGTGTGTGTGTTGTTTGATTACAGTATTGTATTTAGGATGGTGGTGTTAGACTAAATAAATGGTCTTTTAAATATCATCTGCATATCTCCGTTGTGTTGACTAAACATTAGGCCTAATCCAAGTTTATAATTGTGTATCTTTAATGTGATGTTACAATTTCATCTACACATTAAGTATAATTTCAATTGGTTACATATTTCTCATTCTTTAGACAGTTGTTGGAGGAGCAAGATGGTGTTGGAGGTGTTTGATGTTTTGTCAGATGAACCAGTCAATACCAGTCATGTCAGTCCTCAACAGTACACAAAAGTTAAGGGAGTCTCAATCCTCTAATAGTGCAGTAACAGCCGTCATGCAATTGCTACACAGTTGATCTCACCCAGTCTGCAAAAACATTTACAATGAGCTCACAGTCACACACATGACATGGTCTGTCTCTGTATATTTCTGCCTGTGTAGTTGAAGTAATACCGTCTAATATGTATTGAATGTAAACTGCGGCTGAACCCTAGTATGTTTCTGTTCTTGAATTCATAGTTATTGCTTAGCTTCAACACTAGTCTGTTTTTTTTTTTCCTCTGGTCTCGACTTGGTCTCGGTCTTGGTCTCGACTTGGTCTTGGTCTTGACTTGGTCTGTCTTGGTCTTGGTCTTGGTCTTGTCTTGGTCTCGATACCCTCTGGTCTTGGTAGTGTCTTGGTCTCGGTTTAGGCGGTCTTGACTACAAGTCTACTGATGGGCTGAATGAGCCCTTCTCTGATCACTGCGATTGCCTCTATAATCCTGTACAGTAAAATAAATTTAAATCCCTTTAAAGATTTTCAAAACAGTACTTTGAAAATCAAACATTAAAAGAGGGAAATGGCACGTTTTCGTATAATGACCCAGTTACATTTTCCAAGTTTTGATTTTAGATTGGGAGAGAAATCTGATTAATCATATGTCCACTATAGTGGACCTCATGCATCAATGGCTACATTTCAGCTACAATTCATACTTACACTGTGAATATTGTTTTCGAAAACACTTAATCTGCAGTGAATTTTTTTTTTTACTGTAATTAAATGTATTTGGTATTATTAGAATGTAATGTGATTATATAGTATGTGACTTGTAATGCATTACTTAACTCGTAACATCAAAAAGTAATCTGATTTCATAATGTACATTATTGTAATGCGTTTCTTTACTCGTTACATCAAAAGTGATCTTATTATGTAATGCATGTTACTTGTAATATATTACTTTACTTATAAATGAGTTATAAATGAGAAGAGTTGTAAATGAGAGACAACTTCTTAATGAGTTTATGTCTTTAAAAAGGGATCTCCATATCTCAGCTCAGGAGAGGTGTAGAGAGCCAGGACTTGCACTCCTCTCTACGCCTTATCGCCCTCTATCAGAATCCAAGGTTTCAAGAAGATCCGAGAAACTTTATTTTTCGAACAAAAAAAACTATAAGGCGATAAATAAAGTTTTTCTGATCTTCTTGAAATTCTGGATTCGGATAGAGGGTGCTGAGGCGCAGACAGGAGTGCAAGATTGGAGGCTCTAGAGCCTTCCAGAGCTGAGATATGGAGATTCCACGAAGCATTTGTTACACTGCAAAGCCCTTAAGCTGCAAAGCCCTTAAGCCCTTAAAGTGATGAAAAAGAAGAATGCAATAAATAGTGTTTGCATTAAAGAAGAATATGATTTACAAAACAAAAACACAACCAAGCCCCTTTAACCTTTCAATCTTTTTTGTTTAATACTATGATTATCATTTTTATTGTTGTATTTGTATTTCTTTTATGCACCTGTTCTGTATATTCTAATGCAAAGATGTAATGATATTGCCATGGCGTTTGTACATTACAAAAAAAAAAAAAAACTATTAGAGATAACGTTTTTTTATCATCTACAATATTTTTGCACACATCGAAAGGGCAATATATGTTACACAGGTTTTTAAAAACAATTTAACGCGACTCATCAATAAAATATTGTCATTTTTAAAAGACACTTGAAAATGACCAATGAGAATGCCTCATCACTTTTTTTTTTTTAAATGCGGGACTATATATACGATTGTCACGTTTCACAGGTCCCTTTCGTCAGAAATTCTACCAAGTATCTCTGCGAAAATTTCATCTTTTGGACATCTGAGCATCTCTCTGGACAGTTTCATCTCTGTGACCAAACATCTCTGGACAATTTCATCTCTGCGACCAATACATTTACCTTACTTAATTCAAAAATACAATTTAATTATCAATTTAACTTCACATTAATTTTATTTATTTTTTTCCCTCTCATCATCCAACATCTCAGTAAGTATATCCATCACCCGGTGTATTTTAATAATGTTTAATTGTAGTTATATTTTAGTATTAATGCAATTATCGACCTGTAATAATTTTTACCATTATAGATACTTAAAACTAAGTTCATAATTCTTGCATGAGCATGATTTTCTTTCGGAAAAACTATTTGCAATGTTATAGGCCTAATACAATTCACTGTTAACCCTTGCTGTAAAATTCTGACAATATAATACCATTTTCCATTAAAACAGTAATATACCGTAGAAAATAAAAATAGCCTACAGGAATATACTGTAAATTAACAGTGCTCAAAGTCGACACTCAGAGGCTGTTTTCCCAATCACACCCTATACCCTCATTCACTATTCCCTACATTAGTTCACTAATATAGTCCACTTGAATGAAAAGAAGTGAGTGAACTGAGACACTGATGAACACCTGATAAGCAGAATCACTGAAGGACAGAGAAACAAGAACAGAAAAAAGAGAAACACAAAAACTACAACTGACTTCCAGCCACACTGAGTGTGAAACCAGTTTATGATTATTTCTTTCCTACATGTACAAAAGTTCTTGTTGAGAATTAACAGAGATTTAGTTATTAATAAAATTTGTTGTCACCATGATGGAGATCAGTATTTGCTTTAGTTGGTCTCTTGTCCCTGGACTTCTTACCATTCATCTCTCTCTGGCTGCTGTAACAGTGAGTTTATAAAACACATTTGTTATGGCAAGAAAAAGTCAAGAGGAAAATGATCAGGTGTTTTTATTTTTTTGTGATGATGTCACAATCATCCTGGACATGCCTGATTTTCAGATTTTTCCTGTATATAGTCATTGAAATTATAGTTATCTCATATTTAGCATATATCTGTGAATCTACAAAATGAAATCAATATTTCTGTAATCAGGTCTTCTGAAGAATATTGTAATCATATAGTGCATTCAATTTTATTTTGCTCCTGCTTGACTCAGACACACACAGATATCAACAATCAGCATATGAATCTCAACAATGGTGAAAAGTTTCATGTCGCAATGCATGCTGGGTTCCAGGATAATATAAAACTCCCAGCATGCACTGCTGCATGAATAATAATAATAATAAAAAAGAAATATTGCCACCATTGTTGAGATTCATGTGCTAAATTGTGATATCTCGGTGTTTCTAAAACACAGTGTAGGTCTGTTTCTCTGGTTATGCATCATGTGTTAAAAAAAAAGAGTCATTGTATCTTATAGCTGCGTTTTCACAGTGGTGGTAATGTAACACTTTACTTGAGGATTAAACTCTGAATAAGTGAGAATGAATTCCTTAGTGAATGAACAGGCAATATGATGATTTTGTCATCATAATCATTATAACTGCAGTCATTCATAAACTGTGTGTGCACAAGTGTGACTTGCAAAAACACAGCTCAAGCAGCAAAAGAAAAACTAATGTTTTAGCATCAGCATCCCAACTAAAGCAAGCACTGATCTCTATAATGGTAACTTCAAACCAAACATTTTCAATTAAACATCTCAATAACAACTTCTGTATGACAGAAATAAAGTCATACTGGTTAATAATAAGTGTAATAATGTGTAATGGCTGGAAGTCAGTCGTAGTTATTGTGTTTCTCTATTTTCTGTTCTTGTGTTTCTCTTTTCTTCAGTGATTCTGCTTACAATCACTTACATATTCCCTTAATTATCTCACTGCATCGTTACATTTTACTCGTAGTGTGGATTTCCCTGAGGGGTTGAAAGGGTTAACTGTGTAAGATAAAAAAGACACACCCACAAAATGTATTTTAACAGTAATAAACTGTAAGTTATAAATCAGGTATATACTGGCAACACTGTTGCCAGTAGTTTACTGTAAAATTATTTTTTTGGGTCACCATTGTGCAGAAGAGTAGAAGAGCCTGTGCTTCAGTCCAGGAGAAGATCTACAAACATTGATGATATGCTGCATGTTGCTTTATTTAACAGGCGGTGACTGTGTAGTTGCTGATCCAGTGGAAATCTTTTTATGTACAATAGTTTTTTAGTGGTCTCAAATGAAAGAAGTTCACAGTAATGCTTTGCTCACATTATTAATGCATTATAAATTTTAGTTAATACATTTAAATGACAGTTGGTCAATTTAAGGCAGTCGGTTTCTGCAAGTGAAATTAGTTAACTTGAGTTTTAGTGCATTTTTACAGAAACAAACTAGATTACAGTAAAAAACTGTACAATTAACAGTATTTTACTGGCAACAGTGTTGCCAGTATTTTACTGTAAAAAAAACCGGTAAGGTCTAACAGTGTTTGGACGAAAGTCTTTGTTGCCGAATGAAGAATTAAAAATTAAAGGCCTCAGCTCGTGTAACGTTAACGTTATAGGCACTTGCATAAATACATCAAAACGAGTTTGAGCACTTGCGCATAGTTGCATTGAATATATTAATTATATATATATATATATATATATATATATATATATATATATATATATATATATATATATATATATATTAATAACTCGTGCTATCCAAGTTATTTTATTTTTTTCTGTCATCCTTTAGCTAGCGTTACATTGATCATGCTATTAAAGCAAATGGTTTTAAAACATTCGAGCTCGAAAAGACACACACGTGTCCTGACAGACGCGCACCTATGCTGCGCACTGCGCAGCAGTTGGCAGTCGGCAACGCAGGTCTTAAAGGGACAGCACCCAATATAGCTGTCTCACTCGAGGTCAATCAAATAACAATGGAAACAGAGAAAATTACTCTCTGCTCCTAACTAAATAACCTTTGTAGCTTTAATAAGGATTAATTTATATCTAATTTATAAATTATGCAGTGCAGAGTGTTTGATCGCTTTATTCAATTTCTTTGTTTTTCCCATATTTATCAAGACATCAGTAGCTGTATTAGTATCAGTGATACTGGCCTTCATTTATATATAAAAAAAATGTCATTAAACAAGTATTTAAAATATAATGTCTTTATTTAGTTATTTTATGTTGTTTCTACATTAATCTGGAGATTAAATGTGAAGTTATTAAATGATAAAATATAGTAAAAACGTATAGAAACTTGGGTAACACTGTATAATAACGTTCAGTTGTAAGTCATTAATAAGTGGTTAGTTAATGATGAACTAATCATTTACAAAACATTCATAAATTATTAGCAAGTGATATAATAACATTTTATGTATGTTTTGTAAATTTCGTTACAAGTCATTTACAAGTGATTAGTAAATGATTAACTAATTATTTATGAAACATGACTATGCGTTCAAAAATAATTAATAAGTGATATGTTCATTATTTTATGTATGTTGTGTAGATTCAGTTATAAGCCATTTGCAATTGATTAGTTAATGATTAACTAATCATTTACAAAACATGAATATGCGTTTCATAAATGTTCATTATGTTACATTTTTTGTATGTTTTGCTCACATCAGGTGAACAGTGGTTAAAGACTCCATATGTTTCAGAGAAGACAGCTGTCTATACCCTCACCAGTCAGCACTTACACTGCAGTACACACTACACTACACACTACACTACAGAAGACAGCTGTCTATACCCTCACCCTCACCAGTCAGCACTTACACTGCAGTTGCAGTACAGTACACACTACACTACACACTACACTACAGAAGACAGCTGTCTATACCCTCACCAGTCAACACTTACACTGCAGTACACACTACACTACACACTACAGAAGACAGCTGTCTATACCCTCACCAGTCAGCACTTACACTGCAGTACACACTACACTACACACTACACTACAGAAGACAGCTGTCTATACCCTCACCAGTCAGCACTTACACTGCAGTTGCAGTACAGTACACACTACACTACACACTACACTACAGAAGACAGCTGTCTATACCCTCACCAGTCAACACTTACACTGCAGTACACACTACACTACACACTACAGAAGACAGCTGTCTATACCCTCACCAGTCAGCACTTACACTGCAGTTGCAGTACAGTATTCTTTAAAAGTATATAAATGAATTCCTTATAATATAAAATATATAATATAAAATCACAGAGTGGTTCTCTCTCACAGCACCATCTGTCGGTCTCTGAGCTGACTGAGTAAGTAAGTATTACTTTTTTCCACACAAAAAAAAGATATAGACAGAATAGGTTTTACTTTTGCTTGTAGTCAAACCTGAAATAAGCATGATCTGACCACTGTATTTATGTCTTTCAACCCATCATCAAAAACAGCCCCTATCCAAGGAGAGGTTAACTCCTGAGATTTATTTTTGGTGTACTAAGAGAATCTGACAGACCAAACACAATAATTAGACAGCCAGGCCTTCACATCAGACAAACTGGTCATAAGTGGGCTAGCTCCAGACCATTAGAATGCAGTGTCATCTGCATAGCAATGGAAGCCAGTCCATCCATGACACCCCAGGTTCAACGAGCTAACTGCGTCTGCTGCGTTGCACCTTTGGGCTTGCATATCAAAGCAAAAACAGTGAGTGGTGTCCCATAGCACTAAAGACTGTGCAAGTGTACAGTTGCACGTGACGTGTTGTTTGTGTTTGTGTGTTTTTACAGAGTTCCCTCAAGCCAGTCCATCCATGACACCCCAGGTTCAACGAGCTAACTGCGTCTGCTGCGTTGCACCTTTGGGCTTGCATATCAAAGCAAAAACAGTGAGTGGTGTCCCATAGCACTAAAGACTGTGCAAGTGTACAGTTGCACGTGACGTGTTGTTTGTGTTTGTGTGTTTTTACAGAGTTCCCTCAAGCCAGTCCATCCATGACACCCCAGGTTCAACGAGCTAACTACGTCTTCTGCTGCGTTGCACCTTTGGGCTTGCATATCAAAGCAAAAACAGTGAGTGATGTTCCATAGCACTAAGGACTGCAAGTGTACAGTTGCACATGACGTGTTGTTTGTGTGTTTTTGCAGAGTTCCTCTAGTCAGTCCATCCATGACACCCCAGGTTCAACGAGCTAACTACGTCTGCTGCGTTGCACCTTTGGGCTTGCATATCAAAGCAAAAACAGTGAGTGATGTTCCATAGCACTAAGGACTGCAAGTGTACAGTTGCACGTGATGTGTTGTTTGTGTGTTTTTGCAGAGTTCCCTCAAGTCAGTCCATGACACCTAGTCCAGCCTCCTCACCTACCAGGTCACGACCGCACCATCTAAAGGGGAAACTGACTGACTGCATCATCTAGGCCTTAGGATGGTTCCACAAAGAATTGACTGCACATACAACATGAATTTACTTCAAACTAAAGATCTGACTTTACAGCAAAAGACACTGCATCTATTTGTGTCTCATTAGCTCTCAAAAAACTTTAACCTTACAGTTCATTAAATATTTTAACACAGCTAACTCAACATTAATTGTTTTTAAATCTCCACAATGTATAGCCAGAGGACTATCACAAAAGTGTTTAGGAAAGTAAATACATACTAGAGTATGTTTGTTTAAAGCTGCTTTGTATTGTTGTTTTAAAAAGCTCTATAAATGTCCTAAAACGATGTGCATTTTGCTTGTAGTTTTGTGTTAATAAAAATGTAATATATTACATCTCATAATTCAGTTGAATTCATTATGTATTGTATTGTGTAATTTAATTAAATTTTTATATAAGTTTTGGTTCTCTCATTTTATTACATTAAATGTTATTGTGTTGTATGATGTTCTGTATTAAGAATTAATTATGACATAAATCATATGCATTAGTACACAAATGACATGCTTGTAATAAAAATGCATTTTATGCCACATTGCTTAATAACAAATAACTTTGTCACAAAACATACTTTAAAAATGTTATTTCTTTTAAATAAAAGATTATTATATGAATTAAGCGGTTTGATTAATTACATTAAAAATTGTGATTCCATAATTTTATTATACTGTTCTTTAGTCAAGGCTAGATTTTATATTTTATATTTATACCCACAAAACATAGCTAGCATTCTGTAATTTATTTAAATGTCTAAACTGTTGATACGAAAAATAGTAATATACACAAATAAGCATTATTTTAAGAATATTTTAATAAATAAAAGTGTAAAAAATAATTACATAATAATTACATAATTATAATTGCATTACGAATGGCTGTGAATATGGTAAGGCAGTATCAGTGCAGTATAAGCTCAGGAAAAGCTCATAGCACGAATCACGATCATCGGATAACGTTAGCTGTATGCTATGCTATTATCTAAGCTAACTAAAAAACACTACCAACGAGAAATGTTTAATTTCACAATCTATAGCTTCGGTTAAATACTAGTATATGAAACGTATAATTTAAAATACATTAAATACATGAATGATTCGTTATAACGTAGTACAAACGTCTTCTATAATAAAGTGATTTTGTATGATTTGTAACCAGGCACTAAAGCGATTACCCATAAAACGTGCTTTGAACCAATCGGATTGCTTGGGTCTTCAGCCCGTACCCATTACTATAGGGTTACAGAATACTATACCACACCGGGCAAGCGCAAAATCCCCGTGAACGGGGTAATCAGCCAAAATCACCGCCAGCTGTGCACGATGAGACACGTTGTCATTAGGGTGGGATATCAGGAGAGAGTACGGGCTGAAGAGGGTGGTGTTTGGGGACTGAGTATCTCGGAGGAAGCGCGAGCGGTGGAGAAGAGGAAGTGGGGCTGGCAATGGACGCGAGACTGTGAATGTGGGAGGAAGAGCACGCTGATTCAACTGGAGGAAGGAAATCGTTGTACAGTAAAGATCGCTGGTGAGAGACTGTGAGTAGTTCAACCGATCTCCACCCTTTCTCTCTCTTGTTTATGGGACTTCTTGATGAGAATGCCAGGTCAGGAAATGGGCGACAGCCATATGTATTTCCCACTGAGTGTTGAATTGCAGTGATGAAGTGATGTGATGCACTGTTCTGATGTGTGAAGTGTGAACTTAACCCCGCTGGATGTCTATCACTCGCCTGTGTGTTCTATCCTGTTCTAAGACGTGGGAAGAGGCTAATACTGTTGTACTCCACAGAGACTTGAGTGTACTATCTGTCAGCCCATTGTGAATAGAGACACGTAGGTGAATATTCAACTGACTGCTTTGCAGTAAAATCCTCCAGCCGTAAGTTCTCTGTCTGTCATTACTGAAGAAGAGGATTACGTGTCTGTATATTCACCTGTCTGTTTTGCAGTAACGTTTCCCTGTCACAAGCTCTGTGTCTGCCAGCTCTTTAAGAGGAGTGCATACCTGAATATTCACCTGACTGCTTTGCAGTGAAGTTCCTCCAGCCGTAAGTTCTCTGTCTGCCACCTGTAGAAGAAGAGGATTACGTGCCTGTATACTCACCTGTCTGCTTTGCAGTGAAGTTCCCCAGCCATAAGTTCTCTGTCTGTCACCTGCAGAAGAAGAGGATTACGTGCCTGTATACTCACTTGTCTGCTTTGCAGTGAAGCTCCCCAGTCGTAGGTTCTCTGTCTGTTTTCCGTTTTGAAGAAGAGTACGTACCCGAAACACGCACCTGAGCCGTCCTGCAGCAGCCTCCTCCCAGTCGTGAGCCTCGACTCGTCCCTTCCACTGGAAGACAGCGAAGCCACTCACCAGAGCACTTCCCTTTACTGTATCCTGTGGGCCTTTGGTGGGTTCGTAGGACGGAACGACCCTGCCCAGAAAACTTACCCATTTGAACTTTCTTATCCACTTTTATACTTAATAAAATATTGATTCTTTGAAGTCCTGTTTATCTGTCATCCTTGCCTGTCCCCTGTCCGACTCCCCAAGGGTGGTAACGGGTCTCGAGGGGTGGGTGCAGTCCGATTGGCCCGCCCCGACCTGTGACAAACACCTCAGTCTATTAAAGTCACCAGTGACGATTATTTGTAAAGCAACTTCTGTGTGCGTGTGTTAAGACGAGGTCAATCATGTTGGTTTAATCAGCTTGACTAAAACAATATTTAATGGAGCCCCTAAAGTCACATGGTGGTGGAAATTATATTTCAGTGCTTTTGCATTTTCTCTCAAATCCTTTGCATTCCCCATGCATGAAACTTTTGCGAGCAAATGCAAAAGCATTGGAATATAATTTCTCCTCCCATCTCATACTTTTGAATCTCCATGTGCTTTTAGGGGTTTTTGTATTAAGCAGTATTAGCTAAGAATTGATTGTGAGTGATGACGTACATTGAGACACATTGGGCTGTGCATGTGTTCTTCATTACGGGCTGGCGCTTATGTGTGGGTGAACTGATTCTGGATGAGGTCATTTCCTGTCTCACCCACCTCTACTGGCCACCACTTCCTGTCACTATTCTTTTCGCCAATAAACTGAAGGCAAAAATTATCTTGAGGATGTCAAAATACAACTTGTCTGTCTGCAGTCAAAGTGTCGACATCCAGTCTTACTCAATACACAGCAAAATCCCCAGAGTTAAATTAACTCTATTCAGAGAACATTTGGTCCCTCTCTAAAGAGAGTTAAAATAACTCTGAATCAGAGTTAAAGTTAATGAGATACTTAAGTGATTAATTAAGTGATGATTGGAGATTAATGATGAACACCTGGGCCCAGTTTTTCAAAAGTAATCCAGTGGGATTTCGGATCACGGATTAGATCAAATCTTGGAAATGGGTTTTTCAAAAGCAAAAGAGGGATTCTGAACTAAGATCAGATCATGTAATCCGATCTTAAGTTTGATCTGGATCAAACCTGCCCTTTGGGTTTTTCAGAACTTTGAACTCGGTTTGGGATCTATTTGATCCAAAAAAAACAGGATTATCCTGATCCCATCAGAAGGGTGGATTCAGTTGTGATTTTTTGAACCAAATAAAACCAGAGAGTTTTTTTTTTAAGTGAATGATCACAAAATCAATGTCTACTGATGATATATACATTTCTTCATATTTGAAGCATATATGAAGCATGTCACATCTAATGAGATATGGTAAAACAACAAAATCTACAATTTAACATTATAACAAAATAAGGAAAGTAAAATGTTTCTGTTTATTACAGTGTTTCTGTTTCTTAAAATTAAAATAAACAATGGTTATTTGTGGCCACCGGTATTTTGCCAACTGTTGTTCTTTGCTAAGCCAGTAGGCTACACTGTTGGTTCCATTTAAGGCTCTAGTAAACAGGATTTGGTAATCCTGAAATTTGGTAGACGTCTACAGAAGGTCTTATTGAGAATTAACAGAGGTTTAGATGTTGACGATTTATTGAAAATGTATGATCACCATTATGGTGATGAGTGTTTCCTTCAGTTGGGCAGTTTGACTCTTTTTGCAAGTTTATGGTTTTTGTAACAGTTTTTACCAAAACATGTAATTTGTTACAAAGAAAACCAAAAACAAAGATGATCAGGTGAAAGTTTTTAACAACATATAGTAGAAACATGCACTTATCTCATGACCGTCTAAAAGAGATTTATTTGATGTTAATAGATTATATTCACTAACAATACTCTCTAGCCACAGATCGGACATTCTGAATTTAGATTTTTAAAATACATTATAGGGATTTTTTTTTTTTTTAGACAAAGACATCAAGAATCAGCATATGAATCTCAACAATGGTGACATGCTTCATGCTGCAATGCATGCTGGGAGCCACAATAGTATAAAACTCATGGCTCCCAGGATGCATTGCGGCATGAAACATGTCACCATTGTTGAGATTCATATGCTGATTCTTGATGTCTGTGTCTTAGAAAAAAAAAAATTCCCCTATTATGTATTTAAAAAATTAAAAATGTCCAATCTGTGGCAAGAGAGTATTGTTAGTGAATATAATTTATTAACATCAAATGACCACTTTTGGACAGTGATGATATAAGTGCATCATTCTACTTTTTGTTGTTGAAAACTAGATCACCTGAACATCTTTGCGTCTGGCATTCTTTGCAACAAATTATGTGTTTTGGTAAAAACTATTACAAAAAAACACAAACTCGCAAAAAAGTGAGCTAAGAGTCAAACTGCCCAACTAAAGGAAACACTCATCTCCATTATGGTGACCAACCATTTTCAATAAATCGTCAACATCTAAACCTCTGTTAATTCTCAATACGAACTTCTGTAAACATATGGCAGAAATAAAGTCAATCTGGTCAGTAATAAGTGAAGCTGGTAATGCTGTTTGTGGAGTTGTTTAATCCTCCTTGAGAGATTTAATGTCTTATTTTGTCTTCAGTTGATTTCATCTGTGGCTGGAAGTCAGTTGTAGTTCTTGTGTTTCTCTTTTTTCTGTTCTTGTTTCTCTTTCCTTCAGTGATTCTGCTTGTTGACAGCAGGTGTTCATCATTAATGCCCAATCATCACTTAATTAATCACTTAAGTATCTCATTAACTTGAACTCTGTTTCAGAGTTATTTTAACTCTCTGTAGAGAGGGACCAAATGTTCTCTGAGCAGAGTTAATTTAACTCTGGGGATTTTGCTGTGTACAAGTTCCTATCTTGAGTGTCTTGCTCAATAATTCTTCAGAAAATGTTTCCAGGACGAAAGGCTATACAAATTAAGTTTAAATCTTTGTACATGACCTATCAAATTGGTCGACAAAATTCTTCATATTGTTAAACATGTTGGGTTTAATGACTTTTTAGATATCAATAAATGCCATTGGATCATGATGAAAAGTTGTCTAAAGTTGCTTGTGTGGGCAGGAGTCAAGAAAGAGGAAGAAACATTTTCTGTCTGTGCAATATTTTAAAACGAACAGTGTGTAACCATGAGAAATTCATCAGTTCAACGCCTGCTGGAGAGACTCACCAGAACACGGTAAGAGTTACGCTGGTCACTGTGTGAATATAGTCAGATTAATACTGTTGTAGAAACCACTGACCTAATCAATTGGAAATATTCTCAGTGAAACATTATTTAAATGTTTTTAAAGCTAAAGATTGTTTTATAATGCTCATTATGTGTGTTATACCTGTGGTTCCCAATCCTGGTCCTTGAGGACCCCCAATACTGCACATGTTTGATGTCTCTCTTATCTGACAAACCCATCTAAGGCCTTGGAGCCTTTAATAACGAGCTGATGAACTGAATTAGGTGTGCTTGATTAAGGAAACATCTAAAATGCTGGGGATCGTCCAGGATTAGGAACAACTGTGTGATACTGTATTATTGTTGTTGTAGTGACGTCACTGATAATGGCTCCTCCTCTTCCTCTGGTGTTTCTGCTCATGATTCACAGTGAGTCGCTCCTGATGGAGAATATTTTAATGTTCTTTAGTCTCTCATCAAAGTCTTTCTTTTTTAAAACCATGAGTCCGGAAGCACCCTGTTAAAACCCCTTTCACAAACAAATATAAAATAAAATAAAGTATCAAAATAAAGTAAAAAATAAAGTCAGAGCTAAATTTAAAAAGAATAATAACTTCAGATAAATGTATAAATTATTCTCACTGAAATTAATGTACAATATAAATATGTGCATTAATAATGATTATTTGAATGTTTTTGCAATATCAGAATTTCATGAATGTAATGAACACGAGGGGTCAATAATTATGAAACAATCGTTTCTGTGTGAACTATCCCTTTAACGTGTGTTTCAGGAGTTTTCAGTGATGATGATTGGAGAGTGAGTTACAGTCCTTCACACATCTGTGCACTAAAGGACTCAACAGTGATAATGAGCTGCACTTATAAATACCCTACTGGATATCAGATCATGAAAGTGTTCTGGATCAAAGGCCCTGTAGAGGTTAAAGAGCCTCCTGATTTGTCTAAGGACCCTGAATACAGTCAGAGGCTTCAGTATCTGGGAGATAAACAGCAGAACTGCACCATCAGACTGAGTCATGTGACACTGAAGGATTCACACAAGTACTATTTCAGATTCATCACTGATAAACCTAATGTGAAATGGATTGGTGCTCCAGGAGTGAATCTTACTGTCACAGGTGACTTTGATGAGGTTTATCTCTTCTTCTGTGCATTATGTTGAATAATAATCAGTGTATGACAGCAGCACTAGATATAATGTGTGTGTTGTGTTCAGATCTTCAGGTGGAGTCTCCTGAGAGAGTGACAGAGGGAGATTCAGTCACTCTGAGATGTAAAAGCAGCTGGTTTTATACAATAAGCAATACGATTTTATACATCGTATTGTATAAACTGTAAATATAAAATTATCAACAAAGAGTTATATAATTTGCTTTTAATTAATGCAGAAGTGCATTTGATTATTAAATGAAACAATGAAATGGCTTGGGGTTTCAATTTGTTTTTTAACAGTCAGAAGAAAAGGATAAACTGCAGATCTGCAATACACGAGTATGAGGTGAGACGGCCAAAGAACCACAGAATCATAGGCTACCAATAAATAAATTAGAGCTTCTTTATACACGCAGAACATATATTACCACACTCAAGATTTTACAGGATTGTATGTGAGAACACACACTGTGTAGTGATTACACTTTTGATTTTCATGCAAAATCTCTTGTTTTGTGGTGATAGTCCTTCTCTCTGTTTCCCTGCAGAACGATGATTGCAGTGCAAATACATATGCAGCTCTTGAGCTCAAGTCCAGATCATCTGACCTCTACAACACACTCACAGTAAGAGAAATATCAAAAACTACATGTGCAAAAGAGTTTGTTCAAAAAAGTCAAATAATCAATAATAAATGTGTTTTTGCTATAGACTGTCCATCCCAGACCTGCTGTTCACCAGTTGGGCTCTCTTGAATATGAGAATCTTTCCCTGAGTTTCTCAAGTCTTCTCAATTTCATCAATAAAAAAATGAAATGTCCTCAGTAGTCAATCAACTAGTCAGATACTAAACAGTCTTTTCTTTCTGTTACGAGATGGATTATACGAGTCAATTCACTGACAAAAAATATATATATTTTTTCTGAGATTATTTGTACCATTTGTAGTGTTGATTTATGTAAATGTGTGTCTTATTTCTGTTGTAGCCACAGCAAGACGCCACAGTAAGATGAAGCACAAGCTAAACTTTACTCAACTTTTGTCTCATCGCTGGACACATCCACATCACAACTACTATACTGGCTTCGTACCCAGCAAGCTAAACACATTCACTCAATAAACAGTCTTGACACCGGAGTCGTAGTTCAGATTTACTGAATAAATGTGTAAAACAATAAAAAAACAAAAAGAATACATAAACTGTCACAAATGATGAGTCCAACAATGTACAACTGGAGAAAATAATACAGAATGTTCACACAATATAACACAGAATTTTGAAAACAATTACTTTTATATGCACTCCCTCATAAACATACAAAATGCCAAAATCAAGAATAATTAAACCCCACTTACAGGCAGTGCCTCGTTTAAGTGTTGTTGTTGCTATGGACTGATGGCAAATTCCACATGCACTTGTTCTTTTGAACCCAACCCCCGAAACTGAATAAAACCAATCAGTGCAGAATATATAAATACCAGCAGGGGGAACAAAAACGCTAAAATAGGCAAAGCCTTCTTTAAACGCATCTTCAGAGTTTCCATTCTGCAGAAAGCAATGGATTATATTTGTGTGACATTAATAAACAGTCAATGTGTAATTAATAAATGAGTTTAGAGTTGTTTCTGTAATATTTTATACATTTTATCTGTGTATTAAAGAGTGCATGTGACAGATTTATTCCTTTTCAAATAAAACATTAAATGATAAAAAGGTACGAAGACTCAACATTCTGTTTCATATCTGTGTTTTAAAGTGCGTATTAAACTGGCCAAGGCACGTGATTTCAGAAAACGAGGCTTTGTTAGGTCATACAATGTGAAACGAAACGAAACGAAATTTTAAACGAAACGAATGTTGACATGTCTAAGTTATAAATGAGATATAAAACCAAAAAGAGAAGTTAAAGGGTTAGTTCACCCAAAAATGAAAATTCTGTCAGTAATTACTCACCCTCATGTTGTTCCACCCCCGTAAGACTTTAGTTCATCTTCGGAACACAAATTAAGATATTTTTGATTAAATCTGAGAGCTGGATCACACTAAGGCATTATAACTTGCTGGCCCAGAAAATGTATTAAAGACATTGTTAATATAGTCCAAGTGACTACAGTGGCTCAATCTTAAGTTTATAAAGCGACGAGAATACTTTTTGTGCGCAAAAAAACCCAAAAATAACGACTTTATTCCACTATTCATTTCCTTCTCTCTGGGCCTCAAGTTTTTTCACGTAGTGTTTTAGCGCAGCGCTTCTGTGTTGTACGTCACACTAGGGCTGTAGTCAAGACCACCTTTGTCGAGTCCAAGACAAGTCCAAGACCAGGACTAGTCGAGTCCAAGTCAAGACCGAGTCCAAAGAGGTTCGAGTCCGAGTCAAGACCGAGTCCAAAAAGGTTCGAGTCCGAGTCAAGACCGAGTCCAGGACAGGGAAAAAAAAGTCTGCTAAAAAAATATAGGCTAGCCTATAGAAATTAAATCATTATGTAATAATGAAATAATGAATCATTTTAATTTTATTTAAAATAATTGACTAATTCAAAGAACAACAAAAAAATTATAATTATACAGGCCTAAAGGAGCACTAAACATTCGTTTCGACTGTCTGATCAGTCTTACATTCTGTTCCTGTCAATCATACACGCGATGTCAACCAATTAAACTGCATGAGGGAGGACCGAGACAACTCACAGACACGCACACACACACACACACAAGAGATGCGGATAAACCGTGGATCGGGCGGATGACGTGACGAAAAATAATATTTTAATTAAATTCGGGCGGGTGGCGGCTGAAGCAATCAAATGAAAAAAGTTAGCCAATAAGCAAACCTGCAAGTTATGAGCTGGGTTATTTTGTTTCGAATTAGCTATATTTTAAAACAGCCAGTCATTGCGCCTACCACTCGTGGAGGCAAAGAAAGAAAGGTAAGAAAAAAAGTCGGAAAACTTTGCCCATTAATTAGATGTGCAAGGCAAGCAGGCTAGTTTTCGGGGTGTTATGGACAATTAAAAATATGAATATTCACGTTGCACTAGCGGTGGACTTTCAGCAAGTTTATTTAAACATTTATTTTTTAAAGAGCCGTTTGTGAGTCAAAAGAGCCGGCTCGTTCAGTGAGCTGAGTGAAACGAGCCGGCTCACGAAAAAGAGCCGAAATGCCCATAGTTATTAGGTGGCCAGTGTTTCACTTTCCCTCCAATAATATATTGTTTTAATATCGCGGCGACGTATGTGTGATTACTGGGAACATAATAAAGAAACCTGGACTCGGTCGAGACCAAAAGCCATATTTGGCAAGACCAGTGGCCGAGACCGAGACAAGTCCGAGTCCGGATACCAGCGAGTCCGAGACAAGTCCGAGACCATAGAAAAGCGGTCTCGAGTCCGGACTCGAGTCCAAGACCGGACTCGAGTACTACAGCCCTACGTCACACGCATACACACATGACCAGCGTCGGCCAATAGTGAGCCTACGTGTGACGTACAACACAGACGCGCTGCGCTAAAACACTACGTGAAAAAACTCGAGGCCCAGAGAGAAGGAAATGAATAGTGGAATAAAGTCGTTATTTTTGTTTTTTTTGCGCACAAAAAGTATTCTCGTCGCTTTATAAACTTAAGATTGAGCCACTGTAGTCACTTGGACTATATTAACGATGTATTTAATACCCTTTATAAGCTATAAAACGATACTTGGTTACTCACGTAACCTCGGTTCTCTCTAGAGAGGGAACGAGTATTGCGTAAGCTGTGCTTACGCAGCGGGAAAAGCCTTCTTTTCTCGAGATACTGAAACCAAAAATTATCCTTAATTTCATATATTGTCAACGCAGTGCGGCTGCAGGCAGCTGAGCTAGAGCGGCATACTGCGCGCTCATTGGCTGCCGCGCGGCAACTGCTTAAGCCTACCAGTGAGCCTGGCGTGACGTCACGCCCAATGAGGGCGCGCGCGACCTCGCGCGTCACAGCCCGCCAGAATGGGCGGCGTCAGAGCGTATATAAGGAAGGCTCGTAGGCTATATTCTCTGTTTTCTGTCGACTGAAGCGACACGAGCGATAGGCTCAGCACGGTCAGGGAACGCAATACTCGTTCCCTCTCTAGAGAGAACCGAGGTTACGTGAGTAACCAAGTATCGTTCTCTTACGAGAGGTTCTCTCGTATTGCGTAAGCTGTGCTTACGCAGCGGGAACCCTTTGTCCACGCCGTGCGAGCCTAACAATCACATATGACTCATAGAAAAAACATAGAGGTGATTAAAACAGGTGGCCAGCGGTGCGGGCCAGCGCATGTTCATAAGCACACATAGGGAAAAAACACAGAACGGCACTGCCGGTTCATGTAACTGATACCCTGAGCGTGCAGCTCAACAGACAAGCTAATCGGTAATACAGCCTGACCCTTGGGCAGGACATGAAACACGACTAGACTGACAGAAGTTTAGCCTGCATAGCGGGAACTTCCAGGTTATAAAACCTAACAAATGTGGAGGGGGACGCCCAGCCCGCCGCCCTACAAATGTCGTCAATGGAAACCCCACTGGACCATGCCCACGATGAGGCCATGCCTCTGGTGGAATGAGCCCGTATGCCTAACGGACATTGCAGGTCTTTGGACGCATAAGCTGCTGCAATCGCGTCTACTATCCATCTGGATAGTGTCTGTTTCGAAGCGGCGCGACCCTTGGTGCGCCCGCCAAACGAAACGAAAAGCTGCTCTGAGAACCTGAAGGCTGCAGAGCGCGTCACATAACACCTTAACGCCCTGACCGGGCAAAGGCGGTTAACCCCTTCCTCACTGCTGGAGGACGGCAGGGCCGATAGGGTAACGACCTGAGTCCTGAAGGGAGTGCCTAACACTTTGGGGACATAGCCGTGCTTCGGTTTGAGAATGGCTAACGAGTCGTTAGGTCCAAACTCGAGGCACGACGCGCTGACGGACAGCGCATGTAAATCTCCCACACGTTTAACTGAAGCCAGAGCTAGCAGAAAAACGGTCTTAAGCGTTAAGTATTTCAACTCCACAGAGTCCAAAGGCTCAAAGGGATGCGCTTTTAAGGACTCCAGGACCAGAGACAGGTCCCAAATAGGAACCGACGGGGGCCGCGGAGGGTTCATTCTCCTGGCCCCGCGTAGAAAGCGGGTAATGAGTTCATTTCTGCCCAGTGCACGGCCGTGCGCCGACTCAGCGAACGCTGCTATGGCCGCGACATAAACCTTGAGCGTGGAGGGGGACCTGCCCGCGTCCAACATCTCTTGGAGAAATTTCAATACCTGTGGAACTCCACAGGTCCGAGCATTAGAACCCATATTCACACACCACTTGTTAAACACTGACCACTTAGACGCATAGAGCCGCCTCGTCGAGGGGGATTATCGTTGATTATCCACGCATGCAGAGACCAGTGCTCTGGATGGGGATGCAGAATCGAGCCTCGGGCTTGAGAGAGGAGATCTCTCCTCACCGGAATCGGCCATGGGGCTGTGTCTGCCAGTCTCATTAGCTCGGGGAACCATGGTTGGTTTACCCAGCGCGGGGCTATGAGGAGCACTGCGCAGTTCGCCTCCCTGATCCTCGCTAGCACTTGAGGTAGCATCGAGATCGGTGGGAACGCGTACAGCGGAGCGCTGGGCCAGGTCTGGGCCAGTGCGTCCTCCTGTTTCGAGAAAAACCTCTGGCACTGAGCGTTCTCGCTCGTGGCGAAAAGGTCGATCTCCGCTTCGCCGAAACGACGCCAAAGCGTCTGTATCGTCTGGCGGTGTAAAGACCATTCCCCTGGGGGAACGTTGTCCCTGGACAGTCTGTCCGGGCCGTCGTTCAAACGACCGGGTACATGAGCTGCCCTTAGGGAGCGCAACGGGCCTTGAGCCCAGGATAGGAGGCGCTCTGCGAGCGCGCACAGGGTTCTGGATTTGATTCTGCCCTGGCGGTTCACGTACGACACCACTGACATGTTGTCCGAGCGAACTAGCACATGGTGTCCCCGTAGAAGCGGTAGAAAGTGCTTCAGCGCTTTCTCGACCGCCAGCATCTCTAGACAGTTTATGTGAAGGTCTTTCTCCGTATTCGACCACGGGCCGCAAATCGGACTGCCTTCGTGAGTCGCTCCCCAACCCATGTTGGACGCGTCTGTCGAGATCACTTTGCGGTGTGCGATGGTTCCCATCGACACTCCCCGCTGATACCATTCGGCCGCCAGCCAGGGCTGCAGGGCTGTAACACAGCGCTGAGTCACTCTGATTGGAGCACGGCCTGAAATCCATGCTTTGCGGGGCATTTCCGTTTTTAGCCAGCGTTGAAGCGGACGCATTCGGAGTAAACCCAACCGCAGGACAGCTGCTGCTGATGCCATGTGGCCCAGCATCCTCTGAAAAGTTTTCAATGGAAAAACTTTTCCCTCCTGAAAGGAGGCGGCGAGGTGTCGAACACAGCGCGCGCGCTGTGCAGACAGTCTGGCCGTCATCGCCGCCGAGTCCAGATCTATACCCAGAAAAGTGATAGACTGGCTGGGGGCTAAAGAGCTCTTGTCCCAGTTCACGGAAAGACCCAAGCTTTGCAGGTGACCGAGAAGCGCTTCTCTGTGGGAAACTAGTTCCTCCGCTGAGTGCGCTATAATGAGCCAATCGTCCAGATAGTTCAGGATTCGCATTCCCCTCGATCTCAGGGGTGCGAGAGCCGCATCCATGCACTTCGTAAATGTACGGGGTGCCAGGGATAGGCCGAACGGCAGGACGGTGTACTGATATACCTGGCCGTCGAAGGCGAATCTCAAGAATGGCCTGTGACGGGGTATAATCTGAATCTGAAAGTACGCGTCTTTCAGGTCGAGAGATATGAACCAGTCCCCCGGGCGAATCTGCGCGAGGATTTGACTGGTTGTGAGCATTTTGAACGGCCGTTTCATAAGCGTTTTGTTCAAATATCTCAGATCCAATATAGGTCTGAGTGCTCCGCCCTTCTTGGGTACGAGGAAATAGCGGCTGTATACGCCTGCCTCGGAACCCGGAGGGAGAACCCGTTCTATCGCCCCTTTGTGCAGCAAATTCGCTATTTCTGTGTGAAGCAGATGCGCTGCATCCGCTCTCACTATAGTCTCGGCCCGAGCGCGATAGCGCGGAGGGCGGCGAGCGAATTGAAGCGAATAGCCCTTTATCACTGTGTTCAGTACCCACTTCGACACTCCCTGAATAGCTTTCCATGCATTCGCACTCATAGCTAGGGGTCGAATCGCCTCTGAGTCTCGCCCGCCGCACAGCGCGGGACGGGGGATCTGTGGCGGTGTAAGCGCGAGTCGCGCAGTGGCAGTGAGGGGGAACGGGGGTTCGCTGATGGCGGCAGCCGGCTGAACGGCGCTGTGAGAGAGCGTTGTGTGTGACGGCTCGCGGCGCGGAAGCGGGGCGGGCTCGCGCATGTTTATCGGAGAGTGTGCGTGCTGTAAAGCGGGCACAGAGCTCTTTATTATCACACAGCCGGTGGCTGACTCGTACGTGTTTACATGAGAGTGTGCGCGCTGTGTAGCGGGCACAGGGCTCTTTATTAACACACGGCCAGTGGCAGAATGTTCTGGTCCCCAAACGTGTGAGACAGAGCGAGCACTGTGTAGGTGTGAGCGCTGAAGTGTGGGCACGTGACCTACAGTTATCACTCGAGCGGCCGTAGCGCGCTTTATGTGAGTGCACTCTGTGGGGTACACAGGGGGATTTGTGCTTGTGTGTAGTGATGAGCACTGGGAAGTGGGCAAGCTTACTACACTCATAACACTGACGGCGTGAGCCGACTGACCAGATATTACACTCTTTATTCGATTTATCTGGGTCGCCGTAAAAACGGCGTTTGTGTGCAGGCGAGAGAGTTGAAAAACTGGCTCGTTGGCTGCTGTGGGCACTACTGCAGTAGCCTTCGATAAGGGGACTGGCAGAGGGATACATTTTAGCTTTGACGGTGGTCCGGCCGCAGCGGGACTCGACCGTCTTTTCCTCCCGGCGGATGCTAGGAGGACTTTGCAGGCTCGGGCTTCAGCGTTACCTTAGGCCGAGGCCCACGCGGGGGCGGCGGCCTGTGCTGGCTGGTGGAGCGGGACCTAGGGCGGCCGCGCTGGCGCTGCTGGGGGGCTGGAGGTCTAGATGGCCGTTGTGCGGAGCTGCGTGCAGGAGGCTGGTTAGAGCGGCCTGCAGCGGAGCTCGAGCGGCGGGGCAGGAAGAGGTTCATGGCCTGTGACGCTTTCTGTACCTCAGAAAAACGGTCCACGAGGCCACTCACTGCGGGGCCGAAGAGACCAGTAGACGAGAGCGGGGCGTTCAGGAAGACGGACCGCTCTTGTTCCCCCATGTCGGCTAGCGTTAACCACAGGTGGCGCTCAATGACGGTCAGCGAAGCCATGGATCGACCGATAGCTTGGGCCGCTGTCTTCGTCGTGTGAAGGGAAAGGTCCGTCGCACTGCGCAGGTCGGTTAAGGCCGATCTATCCAGTTCTCCCTCGTCGAGCTGGCGGAGGAGGTCCGCTTGGAGAACTTGAAGGACCGCCATTGTGTGCAGGGCTGAGGCGGCTTGCCCAGCGGCGGAGAAGGCGCGGCTGGCGAACGCCGAAGTAGTCCTGCAGGCTTTAGACGGGAGGGCAGTCTTTGAGCGCCATCTCTTGGATGGGGGGCAAAGATGCGCTGCAACCGCCTGTTCGACCGGTGGAATCCGGTCATACCCCCTCTCCGTGGCTCCGTCCACGCGGGAGAGAGTCGAAGAGGCTGGAGAACGGAGTCTGGCCGAAACTGGAGCGTTCCACGATTTAGCAAGCTCGTCGTGAAGCTCAGGCAGAAACGGCGCTGGTCTGGATGCTAGGGCCTGGCGACCGGAGGTCAGGAAGCATCCATCGAGCCTGTTAGGCGGGGGTACCTCTGGCGGTGACCACTCGAGGCCCAGGCGCTCGACTGCCATAGTGAGGAGGCGGAGAAGCTCGGCCTCCACCCCGGCGGGAGCCCTGCTGGAAGCTCTGGTGGAGGAGGCGGATCGGGCGGAGCCGGACCACACCTCGCTGTCCGACGCCATCAAAGAGCACGTGTCCAGTCGATCGTTGTCATCCGCTTCATCCGCTGTGTCGACGGCATCGAGGGCGAGAGCCGTCGGCTGCGCGTCGGGGAGCAGGGGCGGAGAGGGAGAGAGCGAGGCTCGCGGGAGAGGCTCCGGCGAGGCCTTGGCTCGTGTCTCAGGCTCCGGAGGGCGTTGTGAGCGGCGTTTCTTTTTACGCGGCCCAGCAACGGCAGGAGCGGTGTCTGTGAAGAGGGCGAGTCGAGCCCGCAGGGTCGACATCTGCAGCTCTTCGCAGAATTCGCAGCCGCCCGAGGACAACGCGACGGCTGCATGGTCCCGTCCCAGGCAGAGAGCGCAGAGGAGATGACGGTCTCTGTCGCTGAGCGGCGAGCGGCATGAGCCGCACGTGGTGCGAGGCATTTGTAACAACGCCTCGTGCTCTTTTAGAGTGCTGCGGAGAAAAGGCAAACACACACAAAAAGAGCTTATTAATGAAGGATATGTATCGCCGGATAGCTGAGCTGGCACGGCAGGTTGAAGGCGGCGAAGAGATCGTCCGGCTTCCTCAGGCTGTCCTAAGCTGGCTCGTTAGCTTGATCCAAGAAGGCCACGGCGACGGTTTCCTCTCAGAGATCAGCGATGCGAGTGCTTCGCTGAAAAGACAGAAATCAGAGAATATAGCCTACGAGCCTTCCTTATATACGCTCTGACGCCGCCCATTCTGGCGGGCTGTGACGCGCGAGGTCGCGCGCGCCCTCATTGGGCGTGACGTCACGCCAGGCTCACTGGTAGGCTTAAGCAGTTGCCGCGCGGCAGCCAATGAGCGCGCAGTATGCCGCTCTAGCTCAGCTGCCTGCAGCCGCACTGCGTTGACAATATATGAAATTAAGGATAATTTTTGGTTTCAGTATCTCGAGAAAAGAAGGCTTTTCCCGTTGCGTAAGCACAGCTTACGCAATACGAGAGAACCTCTCGTAAGAGAACTAATGTATTCATAAAATATCACACTTGCATATTAAGTTCTGCACATTCTGCAAATATTCAGCAGTGTATTTAAAGATATTGTGCTCTTTTATTAAATTGTATTGTATTATTTAGCTTGTTTCAGGTCTTTCCTTTGCAAATTTACATGTGCGATGAGTTTTCACTGTAGCGGCCACCTTGGATTTATTGATCAAGATGCAGAGAGTTTCAAACGGGTGTCGATTTATTTTTCCCTCTCTAAAAGCACCATGCACCACAAGCACCATGAACACTGTGAAAACTACAGAAGAAACAGAAGAAATACAAAATGGTTCTATGTAGCTTCACAAATAATTTGCACATAAATCGTGTTCACATATTAATCATGTTTACAGCCAATACAGATCATTTTAACATTTTAAATAATAACCAATATGAAATGTTTTTTAAGCCTTTATGACAAATAAAATATCACATATATATTGTTTTTATATTGATGACGTGCAATTAACCCATAAACAAATGAAGTAATGACATAATAATAACAAAGTAATAATAAAGTAAATCATGTGTAAACTCTTTCTTTACAAGATTCAAATGGATGAACATGATAACTAACGTGTTTACAAGTTTTTACCACATTGTGAAGAGAGAGTAGCAGGAACTTTAGCATCACAAAAACATCAGAAGAAGAAAAACGGCACTTTTCAAAATAAAAGCAGAATAGACAACACTGTAAAAAAAATCCCGTAGTTTTTACGGAAAAAAACTGGCAGCTGGGGTTACCAGAACAATTCCGTAAAATATACAACAAAACAGTAATTGCTTTTACCGAATAACATGTACATTTTACAGTTTAAACCAGCATATAACACACTGGAGTTCTGTTATATTTACTGGTTTAAACTGTAAAATGTACGTGCTATTCTGAACAACATGTCAATTTTACAGTATAATCCAGTAAATATAACAGTAAATTTCAGTAATATGATATAAAGTTAATTTACCGTCCTATTGAAGTATTAATATCTGTTTTGTACACTGATAACCACCAATCACAGCAGTGATGAGAGTCACATGATCAATCAAAGCTCAACACAAGCAGTTCTTCCACAAGAAAGTTAATACTAATATATATAGAAGCTGCACAGTGTCATTCACACAAACATTAAACACCATCATGGTAACACATGAAATTTTAAAAATGCAATAAACATTAATTTAACAACATTAAATGTAACATAAACCCCTAATGTACATAACTGATTAGAAAAAACGAAGAAAACTATGAAGAAACAAACATAGTTATTTCAACAAAAATACATCAAATGTGAAGTGTCACAGGGAATTGTGGGAATGTCAATTTACGGTTTTTCACTGTAAATTATACAATGAGTTGTTTTTTCACTTTCAAAAACTGTAAATTTAACGGTATGTTACAGTAAAATTACATTAAATGTACCGTTAGATCTATCACAGTTATTTACCGTATATAGTACAGAAACTTTCTGTTAACCAATTAACAGTTTTTCACTGTAGCATTTTTACAGTCTTTTACCGTTAAAATTACGATCATTTTTTACAGTGAAGGTGACACTGTAGAACATCTACAATTTTAACATATAAATTTAATACATATACATACATAACACAATACTGTGTAGGAGAATATTAATGCAGTTTATCAGACATTTACATGTTTAGCTAACAAAACTTGTCAGTGCAATAATAAATCTGGCATGACAGGGTTTCCACAATGAGAGTCTGCAAGGCTCCGATGAAGATATATAGATTGTAGATCCTTTGCCAGTGCCACTTGTTGTCGGTCCAGAAGGAAAGTTAGGTTGTTGCTGTTTGCCTGCCATTCTCGCTCTGTCTGCACAGCGTACTAGACTGGGTAAACCCAGCCTGATCTGCAGGTGATTTGATTTCGCCCTGCAGCTCAGCCTGGAAACCTGTACATTTATCTCTGCTGTTTCCTTTACAAATTTGCAAGAACCAATCACAAACTGGTTTATCCACATGGCGCACTATTGGCGGGTTTAATCCAATCCAATTCCAGAGCCGTTACAGCTCTGTCCAATTACTTTTAACCTCTCGACGATGCTCAATGGCTTCTTTTTAGCACACAAATCGCTCGAGTGGGTATACCACTAACTTTCATGTTTTTTTGTTTTTTTTTGGCATAACCTGCAAAAATCTCTCAATTTCATCACTGCTTCTGCAAACCGCTGATCAACACGTTTGGTTACACATTTCCTGCCTGGAGTTTTCTCGTTGCTCTGCAAAGTACATCACCCAGATCGTTGGTCCAATTGCGTACAGAGTCATTTGAACTATGCCCGTTGAGTAGAAAATACATAGCAGACTCCCCAGACCAATGTTCAATCTTAAAAGATTGAGCTTGGTCTGGTGATAGCCAGACTAACAACGTACATGAACGCGCTGATGACTTATGTGACTCATTATGTCTGTGTGAACAGCTTGCACAGTGGTATGCAAACACACATTGACCGACAGGGAACATATGCGATAGGACCGTTCGGACCGAACAATACGATTGAACGAACATTTTATGGTCCTACACCTTCCACAGATGACATATATTTATTGACGCTTGACAGAGTGATCAGGATATGAGGAGACTTTCAACCAGCATAACAAAAAAAAAAATTCTGCAGAGAATCACCAACAGCACCTTTAAGTTGTATTTACTCAGAATATTAAATACATTTCAGCTTTATAGTTATTTGTCAAGTTGAACATTCATGTTCATTTAACCTAATTTGTTTTTTGTTCCTCAGTTCAACCAAATAAATCATTCTTTTATTCAAATTGTTCTTTTATTTTAATAGTAAATACTTAATTTAAAATATTTCAGTCATGTTTCGAATGAATGATGAATGAACGAACAATTTTGAATTCCCATTTAAGTACATTTTCGAAGACATGCGGACATTCAACTGCAAGTCAAATCAATTAAATATCTTAAGGTGAGGAAATATCTTAATTCAAAAACTCCACTGTGGCGAGCAGGACGAGGCCGAGGGCCGTGAGAGAGCGGAATGAGGCCGGTGGCGTGATTACTCTGATGAGCGACACCTGCGAGACGCACCGGTCTCGAATCTCTCACGGAGGAGCGGAAGCATAAAGGAGGAGCGACGACAGTGAAGAGCGAGAGAGGAACAGGCCTGTGTTTTATTTGATGTTTTGTGTTGCCAGCAGTCGTCCGTGAGGGGCTGCTGGCTTTTACTTTCATTTTGTATTTGGTTTATTTTTATCATTAAAATGTTGAATGTTCGCCGGTTCCCGCCTCCTTCTTCCCGTAACATCTGAACTTCGTTACATCCACAAACAGCATTAACAGCTTCACTTATTACTAACCAGATTGTGGTTATGATGATCAGTGTTTGCTTCATTTGGGCTCTTCATCCTTGACTTTTCGATTTACTTTATGGCTGCTGTAACAGTGTGTTTATAAAGCGCATTTGTTGTGGCAAAGAAAGTCAAGGTGGAGTGAGATTAGGTGATGTTGGTACTAATTGATAATGATATAACTGTCATAAAGTGGTCACATTAGTATTATTAATGCATACAAATTTTGTTCTATTGACTTTGTGATAATGCAGCGTTAGCTCCAGCAGTGTTATGCAATCTGATAATTTGAAGAATTTTAAAAATATGCCGAACAACCACAATCCACCACCTCCTGTCACTTCTCTCTTTTTTTTGCAAATAAACTGAAGGCAAAAAGAACATCTCTCAAGAATGTCAAAAAATAACTCTCTATGGTCGAAGTGACAACATCCAGTCTTACTCAATATATGTTTCAAAATTATTCAGAAAATGTTTCCAGGAAGAAACCGTGGCCAGTATAAACAGCCAGTTTTATTTTTATATGATTTATAAATATCTAAACATCTCTTCATATTAAACATCTCTTAAGTTTTAATATGTGAAAAAGCAAGCAAACCTGTAAATACGTTAATATCTGACAATATGTCAATAAATCTGAGATTCACTGATCGGTTAAAGTGGTGGACCAACAAATTATAACAAAAGTCATTAAACCCAAAATGCCTTAACAATAGGAATTCCTATTGTTAAAGAATTTGGGGTTTAAAGACTTTTTAGATTACAATACATGCCATTGGATCATGATGAAAAGTTGTCTGAAGTTTCTCACACAAGGGCAGGACCCAAGAAAGAGGAAGGAACGATTTCTGCCTGCATGGGGATTTTAAAACTGTGTTAATCATGTGAAATCAGTTTAACTCCTGCCCGACATCAGACTCCCCAGAACACGGTAAGAGTTACAATGGTAAATATGTGAATATATTCAGATTAATACTTATGTGGAAACCTCTGGCCTATTCAACAGGAAATATTCTCTTTGAAATCTAATGCATGGAAATGTTTTGGAAGCTAAATCATTTTTTTTCTAATCATGTGTGTGTTAAATTGTAGTGATGTCAGTCAGAATGGCTCCTCGTCTTCCTCTGGTGATTCTGCTCATGATTCACAGTGAGTCATTGGAGAATTAACATAATTAACAATACATACTTACTTATTATATAAACCTGTTTTTTTGTGACTTTCTTTTGCTGGGAACTGCCAATCATTGAACCCCCTTTAATTTTTTTGTTTTTGCATTAATCAGATATACAATGTCATTTATACCATGGTCTGTCTGAATACTTTTTTTTTTTTTTTTTTTTTTTTACTACTTAATTCTTATTGGCTGAAAGGTGTGCAATAAAACCGTTTAATGGTAATTCCATGTCAGTTTAATATCACTGTTCTATATTAATGCGCTGCTTTCATTAAACTCTAAACTTCATTGCTATAGAGAGATGCTGCACAGATGCAATCATTCACACACACACGTCTCTCTCTCACTCTCTCTCTCTCTCTCTCTCTCTCTCTCTCTCTCTCTCTCTCTCTCTCTCTCTCCCGATAGGCCAATTCATTCACATAAATGTTATAATTCAATCAAATAGTTCATATAAAAAAATATTTCACCCAAAAATGAAAATTAGCCCATGATTTACTCACCCTCAAGTCACCCTAGGTGTATATGACATTCTAAATTAAATCATGGGCTAATTAGAAATTTTGGATGAACTATCCCTTTAATGTGTGTTTCAGGAGTTTATGGCCAGGATGATCCGCATGTGAGTTACTCTCCTTCACACATCTGTGCACTAAAGGACTCAACAGTGATAATGACATGCACTTTTACATACCCTGGATATTATATTACGAAAGTGTTCTGGACCAAACCTGCTTTAATATGGGGGATAGAGATCCCAGATCTGTCTGAGAACCCTGAATACAGTCAGAGGCTTCAGTATCTGAGTCTGGAAGACGAACAGTGGTACAGCACCATTAGACTGAGTCATGTGAACCAGAAAGATGAAGACATTTACTACTGCTGCAGATTCATCACTGATCAATACAAATGGATTGGTTATCCAGGAGTGACTCTTACTGTCACAGGTGAGTTTGGTGAGGTTTATCTCTTCTTCTGTGCATTATGTTGAATAATAATCAGTGTATGACAGCAGCACTAGATATAATGTGTGTGTTGTGTTCAGATCTTCAGGTGGAGTCTCCTGAGAGAGTGACAGAGGGAGATTCAGTCACTCTGAGATGTAAAAGCAGCTGCGCTCTGACTGACAGAGCAACATTCATCTGGTACAGAAACTCACAGCCATTAACTGAGAGAAGAGACAGAAACAATGAACTCCTGCTGCAGTCAGTCAGAAGAGAGGATTCAGGCAGATATAGCTGTGCTGTAGACGGACACACTCACATCTCTCCTGCTGTTCAGCTCAATGTCATGTGTGAGTATCTTATTATTAGTATTCTATTTAGTGTATAATATATCATACACCCGATGCAATGCAGCTCCAGGTGTTTTTTGTTAGTTTCAGCCCGACGCAGTTTTCATTTTCACGTCATGCCAATTTGTTTAAATAGCAAATACATATGTTCACCCATGGGCTGCTGGTGTCACGGTTTGGGTTTTGTTTATTGTTCCTGGTTCTTGTCTGTCATGTGATCCCCTGTTCTAGTCATGTGATCTTGCCTTGTGTTCCCCTGTCTGTTGTCATTTTGTCATTGGTTGATTGTTTAAATGTTCACAGGTGTCCCTTGTCTCGTCATTAGTCCAGTATGTATTTAAGCCCTGTGTCTAGTTCAGTCTTTGTGAGTTCTTGATGTTGTTAAGTGGATGTTGGTTGTTCTGTTCCTGAGTCCTGTTCCCTGTTCCTGTATTTGAGTTTGTAAGTCTGGAGTTTGTTTAATAAAGTGAGCTGCATTTGGATCCTGCTTCCTCCATGTTTCAACCGAATCATAACAGAAGAACTCACCACAAAATGGATCCAGCAGTGGTTAGCAACCAGGCCCTGAGGAAATTCCTTTCTTCATTGTTTCAGGATGGCCAGCCCATTGAGAGATATGCGAGGGACTTTTTGACTTGCTGTCATCTGGGATCATTAGATGACATCCAGCTCATGGAGCTGTTTTGGAGCGGGTTGGATGATGACATTGCTCAATTTATGCCGGAGGACTATACCGGCTGGACCCTGGAGGGATATGTCGACCTGGCCCTCTCCTTGAGCGGTTTGGCATTTACTGTGGGCTTGGCTAATGAAACACCCCTTGAGCTCACAGTACCCCCAGAGCCCTCACCGCTGGTCCCGTCCAGTCCAGAGTCTTCACAGCTTCACGTCTCATGTGCCCAGCCTGAGAATCTTCACGTCACGCCAACCATCAAGCCAGCCACTGGATTGGTCTATGGCCGTCAAGGACTGGTTTCCAGCGTGGCCGATTCCCCGCTGATGTCAGCACATGCCGCCACGAAGGCCATCGTTCCAGGGACTCGTCCCGCCGAGCCTTGGCTCCACGTCAGCCCTGCCGAGCCTGAGCTTCACGTCACGTCAGCCGATCCAGAGACTGAGCTTCACGTCGCTTCTGCTGATCCAGAGACTGTTCACGTCGCTTCTGCTGATCCAGAGACTGTTCACGTCGCTTCTGCTGATCCAGAGACTGTTCACGTCGCTTCTGCTGATCTAGAGACGGTTCACGTCGCTTCTGCTGATCTAGAGACGGTTCACGTCGCTTCTGCTGATCTAGAGACTGTTCACGTCACTTCTGCCGATCCAGAGCTTCACGCCAGTCCAGCCGAGCCTGCACTTCCCGCCAGCTCAGAGCCCTCTTCGCCGCTGGTCCTGCCCAGCTTAGAGCCCTCTTCGCCGCTGGTCCTGCCCAGTTCAGAGCCCTCTTCGCCGCTGGTCCTGCCCAGCTCAGAGCCCTCTTCGCCGCTGGTCCTGCCCAACTCAGAGCCCTCTTCGCCGCTGGTCCTGCCCAGCTCAGAGCCCTCTTCGCCGCTGGTCCTGCCCAGCTCAGAGCCCTCTTCGCCGCTGGTCCTGCCCAGCTCAGAGCCCTCTTCGCCGCTGGTCCTGCCCAGCTCAGAGTCCTCTTCATCGCTGGTCCTGCCCAGCTCAGAGTCCTCTTCACCGCTGGTCCTGCCCAGCTCAGAGCCCTCTTCATCGCTGGTCCTGCCCAGCTCAGAGTCCTCTTCACCGCTGGTCCTGCCCAGCTCAGAGCCCTCTTCATCGCTGGTCCTGCCCAGCTCAGAGTCCTCTTCATCGCTGGTCCTGTCCAGTCCTGACCTGCCCTCGTCACAGACCTCGTCCAGCCCTGACCTGCCTTCACCGCCTGTCTCATCCAGCCCTGACACGCCTTCGCCACCGGACTCCTCCTACCTGGCGCCTAAGTCCGTTAACCTCCCCAAGAAGATTTTGGGGGGGGGCAATAAGCCTTCTCCGCCGTGGCCGCCCGAAGGGTCTTCTCCGCCGTGGCCGCCCGAAGGGTCTTCTCCGCCGTGGCCGCCCGAAGGGTCTTCTCCGCCGTGGCCGCCCGAAGGGTCTTCTCCGCCGTGGCCGCCCGAAGGGATTTCTTCACCGTGGCCGCCCGAGGGGTCTTCTCCGCCCTGGTCCTCTGCACATCCTGATCCGCCCTGGCCGTGGCCGCCTGAGGGGTCTTCTCCGCCCTGGTCCTCTGCACATCCTGATCCGCCCTGGCCGCCCGCACACCCTGGTCTGCTCTGGTCCCCTGAACTGTCTGGTCCACCCACGCTTCATGGCCCAGGCCCGCCATTGCCATGTCCTGGATCTATTCCTCTGCACGGGCCTGGCCCTCCATCCCTCCCCCAAGACCGCCTCCGCTCCACCACCCTCCTGAACTTATGTTTTTGTTTTGATGGGCGTCGGGAGCCGCCCATAGAGGGGGGGCTATGTCACGGTTTGGGTTTTGTTTATTGTTCCTGGTTCTTGTCTGTCATGTGATCCCCTGTTCTAGTCATGTGATCTTGCCTTGTGTTCCCCTGTCTGTTGTCATTTTGTCATTGGTTGATTGTTTAAATGTTCACAGGTGTCCCTTGTCTCGTCATTAGTCCAGTATGTATTTAAGCCCTGTGTCTAGTTCAGTCTTTGTGAGTTCTTGATGTTGTTAAGTGGATGTTGGTTGTTCTGTTCCTGAGTCCTGTTCCCTGTTCCTGTATTTGAGTTTGTAAGTCTGGAGTTTGTTTAATAAAGTGAGCTGCATTTGGATCCTGCTTCCTCCATGTTTCAACCGAATCATAACAGATGGTCTGAAAACGAGGTGTGTTCAGGCGCATTGTTGGCACGTTGCTATTTTGAGGAACTGAAATAAACTGAGCCATTGACCAACTGAAATCTGGTCTAAAGTCAATGGCATAATATTTTGTTTGTTATTTAAAGAGCATGTTAGTAAAATGAGCATGTACGTGGGTCCACAACGCGCGTACACTCTGCTTATTACACACACAGGGATGCGCAGCAGCACACAAACATGCCAAATATAAAAAATAAAAGGATTGCAATATAAAAAAAATAATATTGTGTTCATAAAGATATGGTGGAATCCGGCTTGTCCCGTAGATGGTCTGCTTGAGCTTTAACCTCGCGCATGAGCAGATCCGTTTGCTCTCTAGAGACGTGTTCAGTTAGCCTGGTAATACCAAACTCTGCTACTTCGCTTTGCTTCATAGACAGAGTCTGGCATGGCATAATTGAAAAGGGTTTTCTTTCTCGCGGGGGGCGCTTGTCTGAAGTTTAAAATCATTGGTTACCCGTAAGCCAATCACATAACGTTTGGTTATGGCGTGTGTTATGCGCATGCTCAGCCGCATCTAACTTCCACTGTAAACACATGTATGATGCGAAAACAAAACCATTGAGCGAAATACCGGAGTGAACATGGCTGTGATCGACTTTTGCAGATTATGTGAAGTAAATCTACGCTTCCACGGTACAATCAGCATCTACGTCACGGCTCTCAGCCCGCCCTCTGTTCGTTGATTGGCCGGCTGTTTTCAGGCCGGAGGAAAACGGGGAAAACGGTCGCTATCTCAGACTGAGTACAGAAGCGAAATGAAATTGAGCGGAAGTACGAAGTCTGACGTAGTCAGGCTAGTGTTCAGTCTTTCCGCTTGCAGATTGCGCCATGTAAATAGCGAATATGCCGCAAGCACAACTGGCTTTTAAAGGGAATGGGAGATGAGACTCTGATTGTTTTTTTGCACGGTACGCCCAAAGCACACTCATGACAGATAATGAGGGCTTTAAAACTGCAGTGAGCTAAATGAAGGAACGTGTTTGCTCTTTTAAAAATGTGAACAAAATGGAAAAGAGCGCAGTAATGTCAAGACAAGCAGACATGGCATTTTAAAACACGGAGGGAAAAAGATGCATTAAGGTCTGTGTAATGCATAATGTTTAGATTGAAAACAATCTCTTTTTCATCACCACTTCGCTAGGGTGAATAATTTATATTAAAATCTATATTATTTTACGTTTATAATGTGAGTGAATCTTAACAAATATCAGGGGCATTTGACAATAATCAGGGGCTTAAGCCACAAAAGTAGCGACTCACCAATTGCAGATTACAAGAGTATACAGTCTTATCTTCTGAGCTATTCTGAGACGAGTCTTATGCTTCATATTTAAAGGTGCAGTATGCATTTTCCAAGAACCGTTGTTGAACACTGTTGATATTTGAAATAAACCCAAACAATCGCACGCCTCCCTTCATTGCTCCGCCACCGAAATGCAGGTGTGGGTATCTGTTTATCATAGCTAAAGCACAGCAGAATAATGCTTTGTGAAAAATAAAAGGAAGATGACAAACGAACAACAAGTAAGCACAAACAATGAACATACAGTACACAAGAGTATATACAAACAAGAGTTGGTTATTAGTCGCCAGCAGCACAGCAGCTCCAGAAAACCAATGACACCCAAAACCAGTGTTACTCACATATGGAGCAGAAACAACGAAACCTCAGCATCTGTTTTCAGGCCTTCCCGCTGAGGTCTCTCCAGCACTGGAAAGATTTTATTATATTAACATGGGTTCCAAAGCTCCTGATTATAACCCTTTTTTCCAGTGATATTCCTCTGACCTTTTCTCTTTTGTAATGTCTCTCAGCCATCTCTCTTTCTACACTCTTTCTTCAAATCTCCCTATTGCTCACTCTCTCTCATCCCCTATCATGAGTGGAAACACCTCCTACTGCTGATTGGCTATAAGGTGCGATATTGGTCAAGGTGCAGTTGTTGTTTGTACAGCTTACTGCACCTTTAATAGAGCTCCATTATGATCGCTCTTGATTTGCTATTTGCTAATGTTTGCAGTACATAAGCTTGGCCTAATCTACTACTCCCCCATCAAGACCATTGTTTATGCATTTAGGCACAGTTAAACGGTTATTAAATCTTAGAGTAAACAACAGGAAAATCATTAGGAAATCCTTAGGGGGATTATATAGCCCCATCAAACCCCGCTGTGAGATTTATAAAGAAATGACTTACTGACTCTGGTCTGGAAGAATTTGATTGCATGAAGTCTGTGTGAGTCAGTGTGAGTGAATCAAAATACTAATAAAAAAATGTTCAATTTAGAGTTTCCCTTGACACTTTGAGGCTTTTGATGATGAACTAAAGATAAAAATATAAAATATTTCACCTGTAGATCCTCCAGTGAATCCTGTGATATCCATCAGTCCATCTGGTGTAATAGTGGAGGGAGATTCAGTGACTCTGAGCTGCAGAAGTGACTCAAACCCTCCTGCAGAAATCAGCTGGATTAAAGGAGGACAAATTTTAATATCTGGAAGAATCTGCAGCTTCTCAAAGATCAGCTCTGATGACAGTGGAGAATACAAGTGCAAGTCCATCAATAAACATGGAGAGAAATACTCCACTGTGGTTTTAAATGTCATGTGTAAGTAACTGTGACATTAAATCCTTTAAACATAGTGATGGCAGCTTTATTGTGATTCACTCAATGATTAATTTTTTTTCAGACCCACCAAAGAGCGTCTCAGTGTCCATCAGTCCATCTGGTGTAATAGTGGAGGGAGATTCAGTGACTCTGAACTGCATCAGTGACTCAAACCCTCCTGCTCTGAACTTCAGCTGGATTAAAGGAGGAACGATTGTAGGATCTGGAAGAATCTTCAGCATCTCAAAGATCAGCTCTGATGACAGTGGAGAATACAAGTGCAAGTCCATCAATAAACATGGAGGGAAATACTCTGAAGCTGTGACTTTAAACGTCATGTGTGAGTAAATGATGGTTCAGTAACTGTGATCAACAAATTAGTGGATTAACAAATGCAAAACATGAGTATAGAGTTTATTTTGTGACATTAAATCCTCTAAACATCTGTGATGTCAAGTTTAATATGATTGTTAATGATATCAATATTTCTCTGTGTTAGATCCTCCCAGGAGTGTCTCAGTGTCCATCAGTCCATCTGGTGTAATAGTGGAGGGAGATTCAGTGACTCTGAACTGCATCAGTGACTCAAACCCTCCTGCAGAAATCAACTGGATTAAAGGAGGACAAATTTTAATATCTGGAAGAATCTACAGCTTCTCAAAGATCAGCTCTGATGACAGTGGAGAATACAAGTGCAAGTCCATCAATAAACATGGAGAGAAATACTCCACTGTGGTTTTAAATGTCATGTGTAAGTAACTGTGACATTAAATCCTTTAAACATAGTGATGGCAGCTTTATTGTGATTCACTCAATGATTTATTTTTTTTTCAGACCCACCAAAGAGCATCTCAGTGTCCATCAGTCCATCTGGTGTAATAGTGGAGGGAGATTCAGTGACTCTGAACTGCATCAGTGACTCAAACCCTCCTGTTCTGAACTTCAGCTGGTTTAAAGGAGGAACGATTGTAGGATCTGGAAGAATCTACAGCATCTCAAAGATCAGCTCTGATGACAGTGGAGAATACAAGTGCAAGTCCATCAATGAACACGGAGAGAAATACTCCGCTGTGACTTTAAACGTCATGTGTGAGTTTATGACGTTTCCTTTTCAGTTCGGTCACGTTCAACGTAGTCGACGCACCGACTGATTGGGATCACGCTTAGGGAGACTGTCGTCTTCGAGTTTTGTTAAAATGAGCCAATGCACATTGGCGTGAGAGATTTGCATCTCACGCTTTGCCCCGCAGCACGGGTATAAATATGGAAGTGGATGCACGCACCAGTTGTCTTTCGCTTCGGAGTCGATCAGTGTTGATGTCTCTGAAGAGTGTTGCTGTTTTCAATGAACGGGTGTGTCGGTGTTCTTCTGAAAGAGTCTCCCAGTGCTGGTGGTTCTACAGAGCGTGTTCAGCGGTGACCGCGAGCCCTCTGAGCTCTCAACTGCTGTTTTAACAACATCATTTCTGTGTGTTTGTTGACGGTTGGTTAGAGGGCAAAGACGTGAGTGCTTCACTGTTACAGGCTGCACCATCTCCTGTCAGTGTTGCCGCGGTAATTCCCCTATGTGCTCCGGCACTGGTGAAGGGTCCCATTTCCTGAAAGAGCAACATGGGTGCGTTTGCGTCTTTTTCAAGATGCCATTCCATCTGTGCATTTCTGGATGCGGTCATACCCTGTCCCCCTCTGAAGGTCACAATAGTTTCATCACGTGTTTGGGCTTACAGCACGCTGAAGCAGCTTTTGTGGATGAGTCATGTTCCCACTGCGGGAACATGACCATTGTGGTGTTGAGATTGAGACTCACCTTGGACTCGTGCCCTTGTTATGTGTGCGGACATCGCAGTCCTACTGGCAAAGGATGCAATAGAGCCGGTCCCTCCGGTCCCATTCTACTCTCCGAGAAGACCCCCGGAGGTGTTCCTTATCTCTGGTCCTGACCGCACTGCAGAGACCTCCCTTTGAGCCCTGCAGGCAGCTGAGTTAAAAGTCCTGTCTTTAAAAACAGTTCTCCTGCTTGCTTGGCCTCTATTAAGAGGACAGGGGACCTGAACACATTTTTGGTCGACGAATCGTGCCTGGGTTTTGGGCTGACTAACTCTCACGTTATCCTGAGACCCCAGCCTGGATATGTGCCCATGATTCCTACCACTCCCTTTCGGGACCAGGTGGTGAGCCTGCAAGCGCTGCCCCCGGAGGAGGCTGTTACAGAGACCAGCAGAAGGGGAAAGTCTGTCTCCAAGCAGAGGTTGGCCCACTGGATAGTGGATGCCATCATCTTGGTGTGTCATTCCCAAGATGCACCATGCCCCCTGGGTTGCGAGCCCACTCCATTCGGAGTGTAGCTGCTTCCTGGGAGTTGGCACAGTGTGCCTCACTGACAGATGTTTGTAGAGCTTTGGGCTGGACAACATAAAACACGTTAGCTAGGTTCTATAGCCTACGTGTTGAGCCGGTTGCTTCCCTTGTGCTCCCTTCGCATAGAAGCTAGTTACACTGTAAGCCCTGTTCAAAGTGTCGGCTTGCTGCACCATTCCCCTGGACTGGATACGTGCACCATTCTTGCTCCAGTAGAGTTCCTCTTTTGCCGATCCCTGTTGAGTTCCTCCACACCCTTCGGCAATGGACGTGGCGGAGCATCCGATTCCAGGCCTAACACTCGTATGCACTGGTGGAACCAGTGCTTGGCTGGGTCCATATGTTGTGATCCCTACGGCGGTCACATATTTGTATTCTTCCACGGTACGGCTCCCTTTCTCTTTGCAGAGCCCGCTCTGCCATCTCTGACCAGTGCGTTATAGACTGGAACCACCTCAGTGACATTCCATATGTTGTACTGCCCGGTAACGCCAAGTCCATATGTTTAACCTCCACATGTATACCTCCCTAAGGGCAGGATGTGGCTTCCACAGTGTCTTCCTTTCCTCCAAAAGGGCACACTTTCCCAGTGTTGTTCAAGTCTGACTTAATGGGTCTTGCAGAACAGCAGTGACTTCCCTGGCCTAAGCCCTGTCCTATCTACACCTCAATAATGCGGGGGGAGCAGGAGGCTTTTGTCTAGGCACTGGTATACCTTCCTAAGATGACAGGCTCCCTAAGCGTGATCCCAATTAGTAGGTACGTCGACTAAATCTCTGTTCCCTCCTTCAGGGAACAAGGGTTAAAAACGGAACCGAGACGTTCAGTAACTGTGACATTAAATCCTCTAAACATTTTCTGTGATGTGAAATTTGTTATGTTTTCTGCTTTAGACCCTCCGAAGAATGTCTTAGTGTCTGTCTCTGGTGAAATAGTGGATGGAGATTCAGTGACTCTGAGCTGCAGCAGTGATTCAAACCCTCCTGCTCTGAACTTCAGCTGGTTTAAAGAGAATGAAACCTCAGCTATTGGATCTGGACAGAGTTTCAGTGCACTACAGAGTGGACGCTTCTACTGTCAGGCTCGCAATCAACATGGATCTCAGAGATCAGACACTGTAACTGTCACAGGTAAAGGTAAACACACTCCTGTATCTTCACATCATTCATCAGTTTGGAGAGTTAATCATGATGATCTTCCTCTTTCAGTTCATCATGGTGCTGGTAGGAATGTGATTGTGATCACAGCGGCATCTGGAGGATTATTCATCATCATCATCTTCATCACCATACTATTTATAATGTAAATACAATATTAGAGATTATAAATATCATCTACTTTCAAACTAATGCATAAGGATATTTGATAATTATTTATATATGAAACTGTTTCATATTTCTAGTTCCCCTTCAGTCGGTCATGTTCGACACTAAGTCGATGTGCCGACATAATTGGGATCACTTCAGGGATCTGTTACGGATGGATGGCCTCCAAGCAGAGGATAGCCTACTGGATAGTGGATGCCATCGCCTTGGCGTACCAGTCCCAAGGAGTGCTTTGCCCACTTGGGTTGAGAGCTCACTCCACTAGGAGTGTTGCCTCTTCCTGGGCGCTGACGCATGGCACCTCGCTGGCATATATCTGTAGAGCTGTGGGCTGGGTGACACCTAACACGTTTGCTAGATTCTATAGCCTACGTGTAGAGCCAGTTTCTTCCCTTGTGCTCGCCTCAAGTAGCCAGTAACACTGAAGTACCCGCTCTAGTGTTGGCTTGCTGCGCCATTCCCCTCCCCATGGAGCAGAGACGTGCGCTTATTGCTCCAGTGTGTTCCTTCACACCCCTTGACAGTCAGACGTGGCAGAGTGTCCGATGCCAGGCTTAACACTCGTATGCATTGGTGGAACCTGTTTTAGGCTGGGTCCTATATGTAGTGATCCCTGCAGCGATCCCATATGTGTATTTTTCCATGGAATGGCTCCCTGCGGTGAGCCCGTCACTGTCCGGTGTTGTGTCCCCCTACTATGGTGACATTCCATATGTTGTACTGCCCTGCTTGGCCAGTCCATATGTGTAACTTCCACATATTACCTCCCAACCCCTTCCTCTCCCCTGGAAGGTGCACACTTTCCCAGTGTTATCCAAAGAGTCTTACTGTGTTGGTTATAAGGAACAGTTATCCGACCCAGTCAGCTGAGGGGCTGAGAGACTTTTGTAGGGCGCTGGAGGTGGCAGCAATGGTGGCATTTTCCATAGGGATCCCAATTACATCGGCATGTCGACATAGCGATGAACATGGCCGACTGAACGGGAATGTCTTGGTTATGTATGGTAACCCTCGTTCCCTGAATTAGGGAACGGGAGACATTACGTCCTGTTGCCACGGTTCCTGTGCCATCGCTGTACGGCCGTCACTATCTTGGCTCCTCAGGGAAAAAAACAAAGGTGCGTGCATCCTCTTCTGTATTTATACCCATGCTGTGGGCCGGGCACAAGATGCAAATCTTGCAAACCAATATGCATTGGCTCGTTCTGTATACACTCGAAGATGATAGGGCCTCCTGAAGTGATCCGAATTATGTCCGCATGTTTTAGGGAACAAGGGTTACCATACATAACCGAGATGTTTCTTTTTTTCTTTTTGACAGTCAGAGGAAAGTGATGAACAGAAGATCTGCAATACATGAGTATGAGGTGAGATGATCAAAGAATCACTGAATAAAATCAATAAAAGAAGGAAATTAGCCTCTTCATCCATGCAGAGATTGTGTGCGTGTGTGTGTGTGTAATGTATATATATATATACATATGTGTGTGTGTGTGTGTGTGTGTGTGTGTGTGTGTGTGTAGAATGATGATCCCAGTGCAGGCTCATATGCAGTTCTTGACCTCAGGACCAGATCTTCTGACCAGTACAACACACTCACAGTAAGTGAAATGTCCAAAACTACATGTGCAAAAGATTTGCATTCCAAATTCAGGTAATAAATAATCGTTTTTTATGTAGACTGTTCATCCCAGACCTGCTGTTCACCAGTCGGGCTCTTCTGAATATGAAAATGTGTCAGTAAGTGTGAGATCCTCAGGTCTTCTCAATATAAGCAATAAAGAAAGTTTCCTTGTACTCGTCAATAGATAGTGAATATCACTTTCATTTTCATTACTTTTAATCACTTAAATGATCTTCTCTCCTTTCTGTTGTAGCCACACAAGAAGTCGCCACGGTAAAATTAAGCACACTTAAACTTTACCCAACTTTTTGGCATCACTGGACAAGGCCACGTCACAAGCGACTTTATCTGTGAACGCCACTGTAGAGTTTCTGTTCTGCAGTGAAGTATGTTTATAGATTTTGTCAAATAAAGTCATGGATTATGTTCAAGTGTGTGATGAATGAACAGTACTGTAATCAATAAACATGTTTCCACTGTGAGCTATTGCTGAAAGGACCTTACACATATTATAGTGTGGCTGAATTGTGTGCAAATATTATCTGTTTATTAAAGGAACTGTGTGACTGATATTTTATCTTTATTCTTTTTAAATAGAAATTAAATTTGCAAAAATAAACGGACCAATTTCAGCCCATTGTTTCATATTGGTGCTTTGAAGCTTATATCAACCTGTCACGTGATTTCAACAAACAAGAATTTAGTACGTCATTAGGCTTGTTTGACTTGAACCGGAGCTGCACAGACCGATCGGTTTATGACGTCAAAGTACCTCGAGAGCGATTCAAAAGCTCTCGAATCGCTCTCGCGGTAATTTGATGTCATTAATAGATCAATCTGTGCAGCTCCGGTTCAAGTCGAACAAGCCCATAATGTTTCAAACCATGTTTTGTAATTGTGATGATTTGGTGCTAGAGGGCGATGATCCCACAGCAAATTTTAAGTCCACCCCTCATAAATTTCTATCTATTTTATTGCTGTGTCTCTGTGCAGATATTGCAGTTAATATCCTTATAAGAGTCTGGGAAAACTGTTCATGATTGTTTAAAAATAATATATGAGTTTTATGTTTGATTGATGTCATTTCCCATTACTGAATTGCCCAATCGTGTAGCAAACCAGCACAACCATGTGGGGCCAAGATGGGTTTGGCCTGGGTTATCAAACTGGGTTCCAGCCAGTTTTGTCCACAGTTTCCATGTAGACCCCACATGGGTTAGCTAGATGAAATGAACACTGCTCAGTGTGCACACTACAGGCAAAATGTCAGAGCTAATGAGATAATTAAGTAATAACAAGCAGAAGGAAAGAGGAACAACAATAACAGAAACTACAACTGACTTCAGCCACAGCCTTAGAATAAATCAACTGAAATAAAATAAGACAATCAATCTCTCAAGATCTTGTAGGGAACTCAGAAGCGAAGACTAGGAGAAGATATCTTTCAAGCAGAAGTTACTCTTTATTGAGGACTTGCTGTGCGTCGCTGTAGTCATCCAAGTCTGACTAGGGGGACTTTACAGTGTAGTTTATATACCTTTCAAGGGGGAGGGATTTACATAGAGGTGGCATGTAAATGAAGCACTGGAGTCAGCTCGTTACCTGATCTCATCAGCATAACAGTGTCCTTCAAATGCATAGATGCTAATTCAATCAGCCTGACAGTATCACCCATACCTTCACATTATCATAGTTTAACTTGGGACATTGAGACTGTTCAGGAGGTGCATAAAGACAAAAGGTTAATGTCAGACACCTGGGTTGCTTGACTTAATCTTCTTTGAATCTCATCATCTATGACTCAAAATGTAAAACACAGCCTACAGAACTTTCTTGGCTTATATACTATTGTATTGGAACCTATATGTAACATTTTATAAATTTGTAATACAACAATCTCATCAGAGGAGGATTAAACAACTCCACAAACAGCATTACCAGCTTCACTTATTACTGACCAGACTGACTTTATTTCTGTCAGACGTCTACAGAAGTTCTTATTGAGAATTAACAGAGGTTTAGATGTTGATGTTTTATTGAAAATAATAGTTTGAAATCACCATGTTGTGTATCAGTGTTTGCTTTAGTTGGGCTCTTGACCCTTGACTTTTGTTGATTTTTTTTTTTTTTTCAGCATCTGCAGTTGTGTTTTTGTGTTGTAATATAAATAAAGAGAGATCATCTGAAGAAGGTTAGTTTATGACTTACAGTTGGTTGATATAATATTAAATAAATCTGTATTTTGTATAACAATTTAAAATAACAAGTTAAAAAATATTACTCTGATCACTACCATGCATTAACACTATTAGGAGAAGCTGAGATAATTTCAAACGCGTGGTTTAACATTTAGAATGATGATTCTTGATGTCTGAGAGTGATTGACTATAACAAAAAACAAAAACTTATGCAGAACATTTTATAAAATCCTTTGCTGTGTTTTACAGTACATGTCATGCTGTAGTTATACAAGGATGATAGCCTGACATCGTCATACTCAGATTCGAAAACACATTCGACCACATGAGTGTTTACACTATGAAAGCGATCCGGTCGAATGTGTTTTCGATGGTGGAAAGTGGTAGCCTGAAGTCGTCAAACTCAGATTCTAGTCAGAATATGAGTCTGATACTGCTCCATTGGGCTGTGATTATGAGGCGTGTTTCAACCGAACCAGGAAGGAAAATGCCTCTGCACTCAATTGGATAGACCTACAACCAATCAGAGCAACGGAGTAAGTGACACATGTTCTTCATTCATCTTTCCGATCGACAAATGCCTTGATCGCGGTTCTCTGTTCCTCTTTTAAAATGAATGCGCTGTCGATATCATCTATAACAGACGCGATGGCGGAATCTACACATAATGTTTCATAAACAAAGTTCGGGAGGAGCACGTTCAGATAATCAATCCAATCAACTTGTCATCAAACAATTACCATGTCTACCCTATCAGCATGAGAGGAAGCATATATTCACTCTGTCAACTTACCTAACACAGCCAGGAATACGGGGGGAGAAGGCTACTTTGGGTTCGGGTCGAATACCGAGCCCGGAGCCTCTCCTTGGACAGCACGCCAAATATGCATTTATTCTATCTGACTTATTTGTAAGTGTGAAATCTCAATTCTCCAGCGGCAGTCATCTTTGTTGTAAACAAATTCAACCTAAGCTCTCTTTGGTGACGTGGATGATTACGTTACTGTTGATCATCTGTCCATCGTATAAAGCCCGCCCTGACAATTTGATTGTCCAAACAGCTTTGGTTCGGGCCCAATAGCTCCACAACGGATCAAGTCCAGACCGAACTTCCCGACCTAAAAATGTTGTGGGAGGGGCTAAGTTTGGCTGGCATCCAGGCTACAAGGATGATAATTCAAAATTTTAAAATGTTAAGGGCAAACCAATGAGCATCGGTTATTAGATTATGAATGAGATCAATGAATCAGACTCAATCAAAAGTTAAGTTTTATCATTTTAAGTTGCCAAAACAACCTAAAGCGTAATAGCTAATTCGGATCATGTGTGCCTTGATAATCACATTAGAGCCAATTACATTGATCATAAAGAACATTTTTTGGAATTGTTCTACAATCAACTTAGTATTTAGGGAAATGCAGCCAAGATCATGACAGTAATGTTTTGATGACATTTTCATCATGTAGTTGCTTGAATCACAGATCATATCTACCATTATTAAAGGGATAGTTCGGAGTAAAATCAACCTAGGGTCCTTTTCCTTCTGTGTATCATACATACCTCAGTGGACATGGCTCCGTGCGTTCGCCGGGTTCTTTGAAAACAAATGCACATGACCAGCGGGAGAAGATGGGAGGGGGGAGAGTCGCCAATGAGTTTTGACGACAGTGTTGTCAAATATCTATTCCGAAGCTGTAGGGGGAGCTCTATAGAGAAACCCGCGAGCAAAAAGCGAGAAAACAGCGAAGAAATCGGCAAAGCTGCATAGAGCTGCTTTAATTTAACACTGATGATTTTGCTGTGTAGATTTAGTCAGCAACAGCCACCGCAGTATCATTTGTTCGCACAACTTTTTTAAACGACTTGCTTTAAATGACCGTCGCAACTTGAAAAAAGAAATTGCTGTATAATGTTTTGTGTGGGTTTTTTTTTAGTTGAGTTTACGCTGACGTCACAGCAGTAGAGGTGGCGAACAGAGCAAAAGTAAAGTGAGCCTTGAAAAGCACCATAATTGCAACGCGAGGAGGCGAGGAACGAGGAGCATGAATGAGGACACACAGGTGTATCCTTCCCTCACATCCTAAAGGTAACGGAAGCGAGGGAAGGAAATGAGGATGCACAAATAAGAAATGAGAAGCACCCACTGTTTGTGGAGACCATAGAAATGAATAAGAAGTGCTTCAAAAGATGTGATGGGAAAAAGACTGCGATGACAACAACGCACATATCCGTCTTTAATCTCGTAGGTGTCTGAGCCATTATGAGAAGTGAAAACTGTCCGTCTTGACTACACTATTTCACTCCTCCACTGACCACAGCCATCTCTTCTCATCTATTTTGAAGGTGAGACGCATCTCAAACGAGCCTATGGAAACAACCCAGCGCTAAGCGCCCTTTACAGGAGAAACCTCAGATAACGTACTCTTTGTTACGTGTTAGACAAACAAATACCATTTGGATTAAATAATACATAAAAATTTGTTAACAAACAAGTATTCATTACTTCAATGAGCTCAAATATATCTGCATTAAATTATTGCATTTGTCAAGCAATTATTTTATTGGTCCTATAGGAACCAGTTAAATATGCATGTTTAAAAACATGCTCATGAGCATCTCTACAGACTGACATAAAGTTTATCCAGTTTAAATTTTATTTTATTACTTTAGTCTAATGTTGTCTCTGATGTTGCTCTGTCGCTGTGTTTAAACTTTGCTTCCGCTATCAGCAAGGGTTGAAGTGTCATTTCCTCGTGTTAAATATAAGGTGACCACATAAAAACCTAATGCTGGTTTCAGCCTGTTCATTTGTCATTGGTATGAGTGTTGGAGAAACGGGTAAGAGCATCATTTACTTAATCAATCTTTACATTCAAATATGTTATAGGGGAGACTGGGTCTAGTTGTCACACAGTCACTATAAGGTTAAAGGTCAAAAGTTCTAGTGTGTTTGCATGCTATGACGTTATGAAAATTGCGAAAGTAGCTGCAAACCAAGTCATGTATGCGTAATGAGTCAAATGTTTTTATTTTATTTCATTTGTTGCTTTTATTATCAACTTAAATATAACACCCAGCCTGTATATAATTGCTTCCAGGAAATAATGTGTGGGGGTGCTATGGGAGTGCTTTGGTCTTTCTCAGGGGTGCTAAAGCCACCGCTAGCCCCTCCCTAGACCGGCCATGCCCAAGTCTTTAAGCTGTGTCTCTATACAGAAAGTGACTTTTAAAAAGAAATCTACCTTTAGAAATATTCACTGGAGTAAAAGTGTGACAACTAAACCAAGTTTGTATATGTGAACACTGTAAACACACATTTGTACTAATTGTTCTGATTTTTTTAGATAATATGCTGTTGTTGATCAAATATTGTATTTTTCCAGCTCAGTGAGTAAATATCCTTGTGGTTAAAACTTTAAAATATTTATGTGATGATTAGATGTGTGTGTTTTTTTTGTTTTTTTTTGTAAATATAAGCTTATTGAAAAAATTATAAATTTTGTAATTTTCTTATATGAAAATTACAACAGAATGAAACCATTCAATTTAACAGAAATAAGCCACTGTGCATTTGTTGTAGGTGTTGCTATGGTAATGTCAGTCAGAATTCCTCCTCATTTTCCTCTGATCTTTCTGCTCATGGCTTACGGTTAGTCAGTGCAACACTTCAGAAACTCTCCAAAGATTTTGCATACCATACATTTTTTATAAACAACTGCTGCTATTTTGTTCAGGCTGATTTCTGTGTTTCAGGGGTTTCTAGTGCTAATTGGGGTGTGAGTTACAGTCCTTACAGTGCACTAAAGGACTCAACAGTGACAATGAGATGCACTTATACATACCCTACTGGACATCAGATCATGACTGTATTCTTTAGCGAAAAATATTATTATTGTTCAGACATGTCTGACAGACCTGACATTGGAGAATTTCTCACTACCACCTGGTCAATCTGACACATTTGCTCATTCCGTTCACTTGTCCATCTGTAGTCAAAAGCTACGTTCAGACCAAATCTGATTTTTGTGCATATCTGATTGAAATCTGATCAGATTTAGCAAGTGTGAACAGAAAAAAAAAATCCCATGAAATGTGATTTTTACAAACCCGTTTTGAGCTAAATCCTTTTTTAAATCACATTTCTGGAAATCTGTTTCAGTCTGACCGCTCTGGTTGGATTTCGAGTGGTTTATGTGATTTATGCGCTCATCCCAGCCTCATACAGTTCTGCCTCATAAGATGCAGTTGTTCAGCACGGCAACTACACGTTGTCTTGTTGTAAATAAGACAAGATCTGTATTGTAATCCCCTCTATGTTAGCCTGGAAATCCACACCTAAATCTAAAAGCTTAATGGTCTGGCGTCGACTAATGAAAATCAGCCAGCTTGAGGGGCGGCACCAAGCATGCGTTTGAAAATCTCACTGCACGCAATTGGATAACTCTGCAACCAATCACAACAAGTTATTGCTTAGCTACCAGCGGAGCTAACTAGATTAGACTCTTACTGTATCCGGTCGGCAAAACAGCCAAAACGCCCCTCTTGCAAAAGAACGATTCGAGTGCCGTCTTCTGTTCCTCTTTTGGAGAAAAAGTCTAACTCGTAGACACCATCCACTCTTACACAAGACATGTTCCGAAATCAGAAAATATACTCAGGAACAGAAAGAAAGAGTAAAGACATTTTTTTTTATCAATACATTATCATTCTCTAAATCAGAATGGTCTATTAGTTGCACTCAGCTGTTCCTTGTGTGCGCAGGAGATAAGAAAGAGGAAGAAACATTTCTGTCAGGGCTTTTTAAAATAAATACTGTTAACCATGTTAAATTCATCAGTTTAATGCCTGCTGATCAGACACACCAGAACACGGTAAGAGATCCTCAGGTTACAATGTGAATATAGTCAGATTAATACAGTTGAAGAAATATTCTCATTCTAAACTCTGCTCAGAGCATGACAGTGCGTTATGGCAATGCTTTTGAAGATAAAGATTGTGTTTTTATCCTGATGCATGTATTATATTCAGGCCTGGTTCAACGGGGTGCTATAGAGCAGTTGGAACTATATTCATTCTGAGCACGTAAAAGCAATGGCCAATCAGATGTGTTTCAGTTAGTCAGAGTTCACTCAATACAACACTGACTTGAGTTCTGCACTCTCGTGAATCCTCTCATTATAACCAACAAAGTGTAAATAAGAGTCAATTAAGAGTTAATTGATTAGAACGGTAATTTAGCAGGGATGCAGAGCTCACTCTAAACTGAAGTGATTGACAGCTTCAGTGATTATAAAGGGATTTCTGTGTATAATCTAATCACAATTTTAATGAAAGTTTTGTTTTTCATGCTGCTAATAGGATCAATGGCCACGTACACGCTGTACGTGTACTAACTAGTGCTAATGAATACACTAAATATTTGTTCCGTGAGTCAATCCCGAAATTGCGATGATTTGACATAGTGATAACCATAACGGACAAGACAAAATTGTCCAAATTTATTTTTTTTTTTAAATCAATTAAATTAAAAAATAAATAAATAAAGAATATTAACAGAATAACAGATTAAGAATACAGAATAACAGATTAATAAAACAATATCTGAGAGTTACATAATTATATAAGTAAATAATATTAGCATTTACTTAATTATTATTATTATTTTATTTTAATTTTTTTCAATTTCAAATAGTTAAAAAAATTCGTAAAGGGTTAAAGGGAGTGTGATCCAATTATTGTTTGCTTTGAAGTGAAATTGCTACCAAGAATCCTGAAATTTTACTGGTCTTGATATTGACTAATGAAATCACTTATTAGCCAGCAACACATGCCCTAATAATACTATTGAACGCTGTTGCATAATTATTTGTTGAAGTTATGACTTGTAATCTCGTAAGTTCCCCATGTACATTATGCTATTGCTACGGTGGTGCAAGGAGCCGTTGCTTACACACTTTGAGCACTGTAACTAATTTCAGAAGCGCCTTCAGTGATCTGATTCTGGAATCAAGCCTGATTATATTGTTGATCTTGCAGTGATGTCAGTCAGAATGGCTCCTCCTCTTCCTCTGATACTTCTGCTCATGATTCTCGCATTTCACGGTGAGCCACAAGTTAATTTTAACTTTAATCAATCATCCTTTTGAACCCCTTCACATTTTTTCTATGAATCAAAAATATAAAATATAAAATATAAAATATTAAATATAAAATTAAGCAAATGTTAGTCTTTAGTTTAGTAAAAACTAAAATTCAGCTAAATGTTTAATTGTTTCCCCCAAACTAAAACGTACCATTATAAAAATAAATGTACAAGTTATGTACTGTACATAACTACACTGTTAGACCTTACCGGGTTTTTTTACAGTAAAATACTGGCAACACTGTTGCCAGTAAAATACTGTTAATTGTACAGTTCTTTACTGTAATCTAGTTTGTTTCTGTAAAAATGCACTAAATTATAGTTAACTAATTACACTTGCAGAAACCGACTGCCTTAAATTGACCAACTATCATTTAAATGTATTAACTAAAATGTATAATGCATTAATAATGTGAGCAAAGCATTACTGTGAACTTCTTTTATTTGAGACCACTAAAAAACTATTGTACATAAAAAGATTTCCACTGGCTCAGCAACTACACAGTCACCGCCTGTTAAATAAAGCAACATGCAGCAAATCATCAATGTTTATAGATCTTCTGCTGGACTGAAGCACAGGCTCTACTCTTCTGCACAATGGTGACCCAAAAAATAAATTTTACAGTAAACTACTGGCAACAGTGTTGCCAGTATAAACCTGTTTTATAACTTACAGTTTATTACTGTTAAAAAACATTTTGTGGGTGTGTCTTTTTTATCTTACACAGTTAACCCTTTCAACCCCACAGGGAAATCCACACTACGAGTAAAAAGTAACGATGCAGTGAGATAATTAAGGGAATATGTAAGTGATTGTAAGCAGAATCACTGAAGAAAAGAGAAACACAAGAACAGAAAATAGAGAAACACAATAACTACGACTGACTTCCAGTCATTACACATTATTACACTTATTATTAACCAGTATGACTTTATTTCTGTCATACTTCTACAGAAGTTGTTATTGAGATGTTTAATTGAAAATGTTTGGTTTGAAGTTACCGTTATAGAGATCAGTGCTTGCTTTAGTTGGGATGCTGATGCTAAAACATTAGTTTTTCTTTTGCTGCTTGAGCTGTGTTTTTGCAAGTCACACTTGCGCACACACAGTTTATGAATGACTGCAGTTATAATGATTATGGTGACAAAATCATCATATTGCCTGTTCATTCACTAAGGAATTCATTCTCACTTATTCAGAGTTTAATCCTCAATCAAAAGTGTTACATTACCACCACTGTGAAAACACAGCAATAAGATACAATGACTCTTTTTTTTTAACACATGATGCATAACCAGAGACACAGAGCTACACTGTGTTTTAGAAACACCGAGATATCACAATTTAGCACATGAATCTCAACAATGGTGGCAATATTTCTTTTTTATTATTATTATTATTCATGCAGCAGTGCATGCTGGGAGTTTTATATTATCCTGGAACCCAGCATGCATTGCGACATGAAACTTTTCACCATTGTTGAGATTCATATGCTGATTGTTGATGTCTGTGTGTGTCTGAGTAAAATAAAATTGAATGCACTATATGATTACAATATTCTTCAGAAGACCTGATTACAGAAATATTGATTTCATTTAGTAGATTCACAGATATATGCTAAACATGAGATAACTATAATTTCAATGACTATATACAGGAAAAATCTGAAAATCAGGCATGTCCAGGATGATTGTGACATCATCACAAAAGAATAAAAACACCTGATCATTTTCCTCTTGACTCTTTCTTGCCATAACAAATGTGTTTTATAAACTCACCGTTACAGCAGCCAGAGAGAGATGAATGGTAAGAAGTCCAGGGACAAGAGACCAACTAAAGCAAATACTGATCTCCATCATGGTGACAACAAATTTTATTAATAACTAAATCTCTGTTAATTCTCAACAAGAACTTTTGTACATGTATGAAAGAAATAATCGTAAACTGGTTTGTAAACTGGTTTCACACTCAGTGTTGCTGGAAGTCAGTTGTAGTTTTTGTGTTTCTCTTTTTTCTGTTCTTGTTTCTCTGTCCTTCAGTGATTCTGCTTATCAGGTGTTCATCAGTTTCTCAATTCACTCACTTCTTTTCATTCAAGTGGACTATATTAGTGAACTAATGTAGGGAATAGTGAATGAGGGTATAGGGTGTGATTTGGAAAACAGCCTCTGAGTGTCGATTTTGAGCGCTGTTAATTCACAGTATATTCCTGTAGGCTAGTTTTATTTTCTACGGTATATTACTGTTTTAATGGAAAATGGTATAATATTGTCAGAATTTTACAGCAAGGGTTAACAGTGTAGGCTAAACTGCCTCTAATCATACATATAAATCATGTGAAAATATAGGTCTTTTTCTTAAAAATTTCTATTACTGCGTCCCTGAAGTCATCTTCCACCCTGTTAGAATGCACTTTTCTGCCTTCCAAATCCGACTGCAATTTCATTAAAACCATTTTCAAGAAGTGACATCATTTCTTTTTCCCGCTTGAATTCAACTGTACAAACTGAGATAAGCTTCAACTCTCACTCCTAACTTTTTTTGTTGTTTTTGAAATGTTATCCTGCTTGTCCCACCCTTAAAGTTCCACCCTGTTAGGCTTTGTTAGTGAGAATGTTTGTCCTATCAAAAAAATGTAAAAACAAATCTGACATAGTTATAAAAGTTCTGTTCATCTGTAGAAGGTTAGCTAGCTAAATGTTGATCACTCAAAGAGCTATGACTAACTTAGCTCAGAATTTTCCACCCTGTTAGATTCCACCCTGTTAGATCTATAAACCTAACAGGGTGGAATGTGAAACTAACAGGGTGGAAATTCTAATGGGATTTTGTATATGTTTGTTAATCTAGTTAATTCAAATTAATTATAGTATCTTTATTTTTAATCAAATATAAATAAATAAAAATTTAATTTATTATGTCTGTCTTCTCTCATTTGTAAATATGTCCATAGCCATCTGAAGAGAGAATTGTTTAGCCACCATGATTGATTGTGATAAGAAACCACATAGCTATTTTTTGTGTCCCTCCCCCAAAGGAAATCTGGATTTTTTTTTATTTTATTATTTTGAAACAGTATTATATAGGTGCAATTACACACATTACTGATGGCAAACCATGCAGGACAATGACAAAAAGCTCATCCACTGAACCTTTTAACACTGGTGTTCCACCCTGTTATATTCCGTTCCACCCTGTTATGCTCCTTTCCACCCTGTTAGACAAGTCATTTTAAATAATAATTTGACAGCAACGTTAAATGTTTGGTATACTTTTTTGTCTTATTTTGTGAGGTGAGGAGCACGAACAGCATATATATGTTTTTGAGCCAATTTTTTTTTATTACTTACCATATTATTTGCAAAAATGGGCACAAAAAGTACCTGTTTTTAATAATCAAGACATATACTATTCATCAAAAATTGTTTTGCTTGTTTCAAGAAGAAAAAAAAATTCTAAGATGGCATAAGGGACATATACTACCCAAGAAAAGTTCATTATTGTTTAACATTTACATTATTAACATGTTGTGATAACTATGTATATGTCCCTAACAGGGTGGAATATTTTCATGGACAGTGTCTGAACAGTCTACCCATAATTATTATTTTTTGAGTCCCTGAGCTTGACCAATATGTATTCCTTATAGGTAAACATGTCACTATTTTGGTAGAATGCTAAAAACATGAAAATCATGTACTTTTTTTTCCAACACTTATGAAGCCAAAATGTCACCGCATACCAGGAATGACCCAGCTAGTGGCTATAGTAAAGTGACAAATCATTAGTCCTATTTTTGAACCTTCCGGCCCGCCATACCCAGCAACATATTTCTGCATCAAATGTCAGCGAGTGGTGCAGAAGCTCATTAAAGTGGGATTTGAGTGTGCCGTATGGACTCTTAGTCTGGCTGTACTGAAGACGAAGCGGTTTGACCAATCAGATGAAAGGGGTGTTTCAGCGCCGCCCACATGTGCGAACGAAATATCAAAGCCATAAACCGATTTGTAAACCACAAACTAAAATTGAGAAATCGAGCAGAAATCTCATTTTCCGTTTATTAAACTAAACAAAAAAACAAATCAACGATTTGTCTTTTAATTTCTCGTTATTCCATTCCAAATAGGAAATGAAATGATCAGATGATACACGGACCGAGCTCATTTAAGATGTCCTGTAGAGCTGGATGTGGTTAGAGAGACGGAAGGGGAAGGAAATGTTAATATTAGTTGCTGACTCTCATTGTTCTCTCAGGACTGAAGAGAACGACAGTAACGTTTGTCACACAGAATTTGGTCTTTTATTTAAGAGAAACGCTTGTCAAATTTCATCATGTTGGACGTCCTGCTGCTCTTTTCCAGCATCTGTACAGGTGAGTTTGAGACTCTCAGCTCTTTTACACAGAGTTTGACATCTTCTCTTGTTTTTCCTCTGTTATCACATGATCATCAGACTCATATGGATGATATTTGTCAGTTATTATTCTGGCCTGCTTATGTCTCTTGCTCACACATAACAGCTCTATATAATGATATTTGTGTTTTCAGCTGTTGTTGTTGGAGCTCCAGAGACAATTACTGGATACAGAGGAGAGAGAGTTGACATCAGATGCTCATATAAATCTGGATTTGAATCAAATTCAAAGTATTTTTGTAAAGGGGAGTGTTACTATGGAAATAAAAACATCATGGTTAAATCAGGATCTCCAGATAAAGACGAGAGATTCTCTCTGACTGACGACACGACGGCCAGAGTTTTCACCGTCACCATCACTGATCTGAGAACAGAGGATGAAGGCCAATACTGGTGTGTTGTGAAGAGGACTGTGCCTTTGACTGATGTCTACTCAGAGATTTTGTTGCTGGTTAAACTGGGTGAGTGATTATATTTATTAGAAGTGTACCTGTAGTAGAAATGAACTATAAGGGAATAGGCCAGTTGGCTATTAAATAAAAGAAGGCCACAATATTTTTTTCAAAGCAGCTTCACAGTAATAAACAGGGAAATAACAGTTTCATTGGTGCAAAGTTGATAAATTATAAAATCACTTCATTTTCAGCTACAGGTTGTATTGTCTCTTTCTCCCATCATCCTGTGCATCAGCTGTTGCACAACTGTGCTCCATTCTCTAATGTAGAGCGTCTGGGTAAAGCTGAGCTACTGTGACATTTACTGTACAGACTGGGAAAAGATGTGTGTGTGGTGGAGGACGCTGGCCTTTCCTCATGTCTAGAAGCAGTGTAGCAGATCTATTACGCCAAGAACAAACACATTAACATTGTCAAATCCGTTACCATGCCAATCACTCCAAGAGTTGTCATGACAGAAATGTAATATATTTAATTCAACTCTAATTGTTAACTAAAACACGAGCTTAATGATCAAGCAAGCTGTAAAGTGTGAGTGTTTTCTGTAGTTTATGCAGAAGTAAATCTATCCATGAATACTTCAATAGAGAGCAAGAATGTGGAAATTGGGGGAAATTGAGATAGGAAGTAAAGTGAAATTATGAGAAGTGTGTTCACCTACTACTTCATGTTATTATATTTTTTTTTTTTTCAAAAGCCAGAAGCGTAAAAAAAGAGGAACTTATGAAAATTGATTACAGTCATGTGAAAAACATGCTCAACTTCATCCACAAAGCTTTATATGTCAACTGTACAGTTCTGTGTTATGCAGTCTAGATTGTTCTTATTGTTTTTTTTGTTTTTGTTTTTTTGCAATCTCTCTCTAAATTCAGTTCAGATGAGCTTTATTGGCATGACTGTGTGAAATAGCACAGTAATGCTATTTGGCTCGCTTGCTGAAATTCAGGTAAATTGTGAACTAAATGAGTGAAATAAGTGTCTCTAATGTTTTTATATTTGCTGCACTCAGTGAGGAAGAGCAGCTCGTCCTCTACGACTCCTTTCTCTCTCTCTCTCTCTCTCTCTCTCTCTCTCTCTCTCTCTCTCTGTCTGTCTCAGTGCAGCTCGTCCTCTACGACTCCATCAGTGCAGTGTGAACACAGTCTGAGCTCTCTCTCTCTCTCTCTCACCAGCTCTGCTTGTGTCAGCCCTTCTCTACACATAGACTGTGCCGTACCTCGTCAGGAGTACACACTCTCACAGAATTCACAGAAATAGGCTTTAAGATAATCCACAGAAAACAGGTTTGAATTACAGGGTAACATTCACATAGTAAGTACACCAGATAGCAAGCAACCTTTGAAATAATGTTCAGTCAATGTTAAAGTGTCAATGTTAATCACATTGAATCAACATCACTTTTGCACCCGCAATTAATGTTAAATGGCTATGTTAAGATGCACAACTTTTGTTTCAATCGCACTGAATTCATTCAGATTGATGAATCTGAACGTAGTGTTTACATGAACGCTAAACATGTATTCGGGTTGATGTGTGTGTTTATATGTCACAAGCTTCAACTCAGGATAGATTTTTTTTACATGCGCACACTGAACTAATATGCAGAGTTTCCCGCTGTTTGCACTTAACAACCTTAACATTTGAACTGTTGTGTCGTGCTGCTTATATTGACCATGCATTACAAATGCCTAAAACCAGTCGTCTGTGGATGAGAAGCAAGGACTGGTGGGCCGTTGTCCTGCTCCACTTCACAGACGCAGTCAAAGGAGGATTATAGAATGACGACACACTCATTTATACAACACTTTATTAATTATTAATTATTAATTCTTTATTTATAAAAATCAACAGAGTATTTTGAGTCTCATTTGCACTGATAAGAAAAAAAGCGCACCGACCCTAGGGGGTTAACATCATGCTGGCAGAGATAAGATTGGTGAATCATTTTACTTTATGATGATAAAAACTATATCACCTGATCATCTTTGTCTCTGGCTTCCTTTGCAACAAATTATGTGTTTCTATAAACACTGTTACAAAGACCACAAACTCGCATAAAAAGCCAAGAGTCAAACTGACCAACTAAAGGAAACACCGATCACCATAACAGCGACCAAACATTTCAATAAAACATCAACATCTGTTGATTCTCAATAAGAACTTCTGTAGACGTCTGACAGAAATAAAGTCAGTCTGGTTAGTAATAAGTGAAGCTGGTAATGCTGTTTGTGGAGTTGTTTAATCCTCCTCTGCTGAGATCTTCACAGATTTAATGTCTTCTTTTCTCTTCAGTTGATTTCAGGCTGTGTGCTTTAAGTCAGTTGTAGTTGTGTTTCATTTTCTGAGAGTGCAAGAATGATGTTGAACCAACATCATAACATTGATTCAATTATTACATTTTTTCAACATTAATTGTCAGGTGCAGAAGTGATGTTGATTCAATGTGGTTAACGTTGACACACAAACATTGATTTAACAATTTTTTGATGGTTGCTTGCTTTCGGGGTACGACACCAGACAAAGAACAGAACCAAACAGGGAGAATAAATACACAAGAACTAATGAGATAATTAACAGGACAGGTGGATGGAATCATTAATCAGACACACTGGGAAACTGGGTCAAATGATAAGCACAGGCAGAGCAGAACCAAAAGACCTGGAACAAAACATTCCCCTCCTGCCGATCGACTGTCCTGCACAGTACATCTCCAACCCTAATCAAACACACCTGCCTTTCATTTTCAAGTGATCCTGAAGACATTAATTGGTTGCTTCAGGTGTGTTTAATTAGGGTTGGAGATGAACTGTGCAGGACAGCCGATCGGCAGGAGCAGGATTGGGCACCCCTGCACGGCTAAACTTTTCCCCTGACGCCTGGTTCACACCAGACGTGTAAGCGACGCGGAACGGAAAATCACGCGCGGTCCGGCGCCTTCCTGTTCACACCAGACGCGTATTCTCTGCGGCGGTCGACAAGCGCTTCTGCTCAGTTGTTGTTTATTCAGAGCTATTTTTTACATCATGGGTAAGTAAATAACCTCATAAAATGAATACACCATGTTTCTGTAACCAAGAAGTTTGTACACTTCTTTTATTAATCCGTTGTCGAGACACACACGCAGCCAGAGAGAGAATATGGTAGACAGTAGTAGTGTAGATATACCGTTGAAATATACATCCTCTCTTCAAATTTATTAAATCTATTTTGTTGTGTTTTTTCTTTGTTTGTTTCCATCTTTCTAGTCTGTTTAGATACACAAATATGATCGCATTTGTCACTCGCGGTATTTTAATTTTTGAAAATTGCTTATATTTTGACAATTGACCGGATTGTCTCGTGTTTCTTGGTGTGACTTCCTGCCGGAATTGACGCGGATCACTCGCGGCTCGCGCAAAAAATAGACCAGACGGCGAAACTGGCGCTTCACGGCGCGGGCCGGCCGCGGAGCGCCGGTGTGAACGACACTATAGGTTAACATGGGCGCCGAAAGGAAGCGGCCTCCGTTCCGCGCCGCTTACGCGTCGCTTCGGCGTCCGGTGTGAACCAGGCCTTCACGAGAACACTAACGTGGAAAAGCGTGTTTTGAGTGTCTGTTCTAGAGACACACTGTATGTATTTATATAATCCCTGTAGTAGTGTAAGATATTTATAGCTGAAGGTGTAGTATGATCATACACTCTCAGAAATAGGGGTACAGCAGGAGTCCATTTCTGTCCCCCAAGGTACATATATGTACCTTTTTGACCCTCATATGTCCCCAAGCATTAAAAGGTACAAATATATACCGTTTCTTTTAAAGGTTAAGGTACAATATCAAAAGACAGCCTCTGCTAAGTAATTTTTTTTTTTTTAAAGGTTTTAATGATACCTTAATCATTAAAGGTAGATTTTAACTTATCACTATATTTGAGTAGCCTTGAAATAAAGGAAATAAAAGTTGTGTAAGTCAATTTACTGATATTAAATCATTATAACACAGCAAAAACTCCAGTGTTAAATGAACTTTCCTGGGAGTTTATTTGGCTCCAGACTCAAGAGTGTTAAAGTGTTAAAATATGAGTGTTAAATTAACAATCAAGAGTGCTAAAGTTAATGAGCTAATTAAGTGATTCATTGAGTGATGATTGAGCATTATTGAAGACACCTGATGTTAACAAGCAGAATCACTGAAGGAGAAAATATATGTTTTTAAGACACCGTTATGGTGATCAGTGTTTGCTTTAGTTGGTCTCTTGACCCTTAATCTGTTAACATTAGGTTTTGTTTGGCTGTTGTATCCGAGTTATAATGGCTAGATGAACAAAGAGATAAGTTGATCAGGTGGTGTTGGTTATGTTTTGACTTAATCATAATTTGACCTGAATCACTGAACTCATTTAAAGTCTAATCTCTGACTTAAATGCATATTGTTGATTACAGCATCACTGTGATTCTACAGCATAAGATCCAGAATTTTTGAAATAATCTAAAGGATTTCTTAAAAGTTGATCTGATAAAACAAATATTTCTTTTAGGCACACACAGACGTCAAGAATCAGTGTATGAATCTCAACAATGGTGACAAACAGAATATTCAATTAGGGAAAGGAAATTAGTAAGACAATTCAGATCATAATTTATTCATACCGCAATGCATGATGGGAGCCATGAATGAGTTTTGATTGGTGGCAGCCACTGCAACATGCTTTATTATTGTCACCATTGTTGAGATTCACAGGCTGATTATTGATGTCAGTGTTTCTTCATAAAGTAATTTTCAATGTCTTTTGATCAGAACAACTTTTAAGAATTTTTGGATTACATCGAAAATGCTGTAAATCTTTTGCTGTAGAATCACAGTGATGCTGAAATCAACAATATACATTTTAGCCTGAGATTAGATTCTAAATGAGTTCAGTGATTCAGGTTAAATTATGATTATGTCAAAACATAACCAACACCACCTGATCAACTTTTCTCTTTGTTCATCTGGCTGATATAACTCAGATACAACAGCCAAACAAATTCTAAAGTTAATGATTAAAGGGTCAAGAGTCCAACTAAAGCAAACACTGATCTCCATAACGGTGTCTTAAAAAATTAAATTTTCTCCTTCCGTGATTCTGCTTGTTAACATCAGGTGTCTTCAATAATGGTCAATCATCACTCAATGAATCACTTAATTAGATCATTAACTTCAACACTCTTGAGTCTGGAGTCATATAAACTCCCAAGAGAGTTCAATTAACACTGGAGTTTTTGCTGTTGGACCTCAAGGTACATATATGTACCCTTTTGAGGATCAAAAAGCATTAAAAGTTACATATATGTACCGTTTCTTTTAAAGGTTAAGGTACAATATTGTACCCTTGAGGGTACAGCCCCAGTGACAAGCCATTGTACCCCTAAAGGTACAATTATGTACTTTATTTTCTGAGAGTGTAGGCGGGATGTTTGCCTCATCTAGTTCTCAATAAACTTGAGGTTTATAAAAATCAAAGTTTATCAAGATTTTCCAATTATAAAAAGGAAAATGTATGGGGTTTCTGGAGTTTTTAAAGCTTGAGAATGTTCATACTGTTTGTCACAGAATGCTTTTCTCTATTTTTAGAGCAAAACACATCACCACCACCTTTGTCATCTTCTTCATCATCATCATCTTCATCTCTGATCATCGGCGTGACTGTGGTTCTGCTTCTGCTCATCACTGGATTAATGTTATGTATAGTTACTCTCTACAAGAAGCATCAGACTCGAAGTAAACCAGCTAACAATGTTTTCAGAAGTTTAGAAGTTTATCAGTCATTTATTTGTCAGAATAATGTTTATAGTTGTTTGCCAGTCAATTACATTGTTGTCTGTGGAATGAGTGAATAGAAAGATGTTGCTTCCCCCTGCTGGTCACAACTAGTCAATGCAAGACTGATATATTTAGAATCAATGTGAATTATTATTGGAATTATTTATGACTATATTTAATGTACTATATTTGTTTTACAGACCCCGATTTAGCCTTTAAAATATCTGAACCTGGAACAGAAAACAGTGAAGCGGTGTGTAAAGTCAAATTGTTGATAAGAATGTGTCTGAATGAACGACCTTCATCAAAAGCTGTAAATAATTTCTCTTTCTGTTCTCAGGTTCCTCAACCGCTGTATGAGGAGATTAAAGACGCCAGACTTCACACTGACTGCAAAACCACCCAGTTACCCATAATACCCTCTGATTCTTGTAACACTGTTTATGCTACTCCACAATTACCCACAAACCCCTCTGATTCTTCTAAAACAATTTATGCTACTCCACAATTACCCACAAACCCCTCTGATTCTTCTAAAACAGTTTATGCTACACCACAATTACCCACAAACCCCTCTTGATTCTTCTAAAATGGTTTATGCTACTCCACAATTACCCACAAACCCCTCTGATTCTTCTAAAATGGTTTATGCTACTCCACAATTACCCACAAACCCCTCTGATTCTTCTAAAACAATTTATGCTACTCCACAATTACCCACAAACCCCTCTGATTCTTCTAAAATGGTTTATGCTACTCCACAATTACCCACAAACCCCTCTGATTCTTCTAAAATGGTTTATGCTACTCCAGAATTACCCACAAACCCCTCTGATTCTTATAGTACAGTTCATGCTACAGTTTAACAGTTTGCCTTTTTAAAGGTGCATTGTGTAACATTTAGAATGATCTATAGACAGAAATGCAATATAATATACATAACTATGTTTTCAGTGGTGTATAAAGACCTTATATAATGAACCGTTATGTTTTTATTACCTTAGAATTAGGGCTGCACGATTAATCGCAATAAAACCCCATGCATATTTTATGCGCAGCTTGTCAGTGGAGTGCGGCTGACTGGTAGTAAATACTGCCCCATCTGAACACCAGAGGGCGCTCTCAAGCAAACACGATAAATATTCCCCGCCGCAGAAGTACAATAATGCGCATCATTCCAGGAAATCCCTCTCGCTGTAGCTGAATAAACAGAAGATCGAAACGCTTTGATTAAACATGACTTATAAATACACGACTGCCTTATTCTGTGTAAGAAGCTCATCATCTCACAGAAGGAGGAGCTCAGCTGTCGTTATGAAGTGAGTTTGGAGTAAATGCATGTTATTAAATGTTGTCTGTTGTTGGACGAGGTTCATAAATGCTTCTCATGTTTTGGAAAGATGTTTGACGCCTGTTGTTTTTTTCAAATGCAGGTTATAAGTGACTCAAACTCACAGTGCTTTCAGAGTGAGCAGCGTTTACAGAGCCGTACATCAATGACAAACTGCGCATAAAAAAAATAATTGCAGCCTTTGCGATTTTAAAATCAGAATAAGCCATCTCGATTTAAGTGCGATTACATGTAAATTGTGATTAATCGTGCAGCCCTAATTAGAATGAGGCATTTCTCTACACACACACCGCGGGTCCCCTTAAATCAACATGTTTCTACAGTGGCCCTAAACGGACAAACGCGTTTCGTGTAATGAAGCTAGCTAAAGTCAGCGAATAAAACACTGACACAATGATGAATAAGTAACAATAATATTTGCAATAACATATCGTTTTAATGAATAATAAAGTAAACATAATGTCTTAATTTATCTTTGTAAAGAAACCTCATTGTTTAACTGGCCACTTTCTGCTTTATTTTTATTTATTTTTTTATTAAACATTACACAGCATTAAAGCAATACAGATAGACATGGGGGAAAAAAACTAAACAAAAAAGATACACAGACACAAATAATTTGCCAGGGTAACAAAAAAAACAAACAAAAAAAAACAATGCAATGCATTTACCTTAAGAGGACAAAAAGGATGAATACAGAGATACAGTTTTCATTGCTTTGGGATTAACAGAGTTTTGGATAGTTTCCATGTATTTGTCTAGATCATCTTTGAATAGAGAAAAGAGAGGTTTAGAGGCAGTCAATTTTTGTTTATGTATGTGAAATTTAGCTAGTAGGAAACACAAATTAATTATGTAATATTGACCTGTTCTCTCTCTTGGGTAGTCAAACAAGCCAAAGAAAACATCTTTAAAACAGAAAGAAAAGTCACTTACAAAACAAGATTGGATAAAAGTTAACAAATCTGACCAAAATTTCTCAGTGTGGGTACATTGCCAAAACAAGTGAATGACATCTTCCTCAGGAGAGTGACAAAAACAGCAATTCACTTCAATTTCTGACTTATATTTCCTAAGAAAGGCTTTGGTTGGGTAACATTTGTGGATTAATTTAAATGTTATTTCTTTTACTTTATTGGTAAGCAGATACTTATGAGGCAAAGACCATACTTTTTCCCACGGTAAATTCTCTACAATATTATTCCAGTATGGTATTACATAAGGAATTGTCATTATTTCTTTCTGGAAGAGTGCTCTGATTTTATAATTTCTTTTTTGTTGCTCTACAGAAAAGCACACATTTCCAATCATTGTGTCAGTTAGGTTCAAAGAGTAAGTACATGACCATGGAAATGTAGAACCTTGCAACAGAAAAGACACTCCAGAGGGAATTGCATTGAAAACAATAGCATATTCATTAGCAGTTATAGGAATTTTATATTTCTGTAAAAAATCTAAATAGTTGTAAAGTCTGCCCTGTGAATTAAAAAGCTGTCCAACTAAAAGAAGGTCGTTTTTGAACCAGTTGTCAAAAAAAGTGATTTATTCTTGTAGAGAATATCCTTATTGTTCCATAAGCAATATCTGTGTGGGGAAAAGTTGTGTTTGTATATTAGAGACCATGCCAAGAGCATCTGCTTATGAAAATTAGAGAGTTTGACAGGGATCTTTGTAACATTGTAATTACAAAGTATGAGAAAATTCAGGCCACCTACTTTTGAGAAAATATAATTAGGGATGATATTCCAAAGTGAGGAAAGATTATTAAGGAAATGTTTAAGCCAATTAATTTTAAAAGTGTTGTTTAAAGTAGTAAAATCTAAAAAATCCAACCCCCCCTGTTTAATTGAATTCATCAGAACTGATTTTCTAATAAAGTGGGTTTTATTTTTCCAAACAAAATTATTTAACATGCTATCAACCTTTTTTAATGTTCCTTTATCAACCTCCAGGGAGAGAGCTGCATACGTTAGTCTCGACAATCCTTCAGCTTTAGAGAGCAGAATTCTTCCTCGTATCGACAAGTCTCTCTGCAGCCAAGAATTGAGTTTCTTTTGGGTTTTCATTATTAGAGGATCGAAATTTAGTTTACTTCTTGTTTTTTGGTCTTTATTAATTACAATTCCTAAGTATGTTACTTGATCTTTCACAGGGATATTGCATATAGAGGGAACATTACAGCTTTTGATTGACAGTAACTCACATTTTTTAATATTTAGATACAGACCCGAAGCTCTGGAAAAGGAATCAATCAATCTTAAAGCTAAAGGGATTTGAGAGGCGTCATTCAAAAACAAAGTGGTGTCATCAGCCAGCTGGCTAATAATAATTTGTCTATCGTCAATTGTAATACCTTGTAAATTACTACTGGAAATATGAAGAGCTAAAAATTGCGAAGCAAGCAAGAATAAATATGGAGATATCGGACAGCCTTGTCTTACTCCACGTGACAAATTGAATCTTGGTGAGGTTCCGAATTTTAATTTAATAACACTATTATTATTTCTATACAATGTCCTGATGGCTCTACAAAACGAATCTCCAAACCCAAATTTGGTAATGGCTTGAAAAATGAAATTGTGCTCAAGTGAGTCAAAGGCTTTGTAGAAGTCTAGGAAAAGCAAATAGCTATCATTAGGGATGAGTTCTTCGTAATCTAAGATATCTAGGACTAATCTTACATTATTCGTAATGTGACGTTTTTCCATAAAACCTGATTGTGATTCATCGATAATACAGTTAAGGACATCTTTAATTCTTTTTGCTAAAATTAAAGCTAGAATTTTATAATCATTATTCAAGAGGGTTATCGGTCTCCAATTTTCTAAACATTCTTTATCTTTATTTGGTTTGGGTATCAAAGTACATGCTGATGAATACTGTGTACTGCTGTACGTTATGTGTGTGTGTGTGTGTGATGGACTGATGGACTTTGTTACTTGTGTGAATAATGCGTGTGATTTGTATTATTTATTGTTATTTACATGCTGCTCTTAATCAATTGCCCCTTGTGGGATCAATAAAGTTGATTGAATTGAATTGAAAGTGATGACCCCTTGAGTCATGCTTGGTGGAAGTGTTTCCGATTCCAGACTTTCTTCAAACACTTTTAGTAAGAAAAGGGATAAGCAAACATCTTATATAACTCAGAGGTTAAACCATCACTGCCGGGACTTTTATTATTTTTTAAACTCTTAATAGCCTGTAGAATTTCTGATTGGGATATATCATTATCACAAGCTTCTTTATCTTCTAAAGCAAAGGTCACTAACAGGCGGACCGCGGTCCGGGTCCGGACCCAGAAGCCGTCCAATACGGACCCGGACCTACAGCCAAAACCATAGGCGTTTTGTCCACAAACTAAGTCCTTTGAACAAAAAACAATAACAAAAGAAAGCATAAAGTGAATTTCTTTAAAGTGAATTTCGTTTTGTATTAATTGTATCTTAATTTTAATCAATGTTTCATTATAAATAAGTAAATATAAATATAACTTCTCAGCTGCTCGCTTGCAATAGTCACAAGCACAGTGACAGGCTGGTAGCAGAGCAATCAATTCTGTGAATTACACTGCGCAAATAAAAGTAATAGCAGGCTACCCATCGGATGAAGAAGGGTTGGCTCTCCACAGAACAATAAAATATTAATTTTTATTTCATTTTATTTTTCGTGTTCGCATTTATGAGGAAAAAACAATGTTACAGACGCGACCGCTCTGTAACGGCACTTAAAGACTGTTTTAAAACGTCCACAGACCTCAAATAGAAAGCACAAAGCCTTTCTTTAAAGTGAATTTCGTTTTGTATTAATTGTATCTTAATTTTAATAAATTTTTCATCAACCAATTGATTTAATAAGTAATAAGTAGGCTATATAACAGACAATAGATAATCATGACGGAGGCGCCGGCGACTGAACTGGAGTGCGTCTCATAAATGAACCGAAACTCAACATAAGCCTACTTGCCTCACAGACCTGATAAATACATCTATAGAAAGCTTGAATTTTTAAAAAGAACAATTCAAAACGAAAGAAAAAACAGACTGCTCTCTGCTTATGTAATCCGTTAGTGTGCATTTCTCTCTGGTGCCTTCACTACTGCGTGCCTTCATAACTTCATCTTTCCATCCGACACTGACAGAAAACACTTGTTTATTAATAAACAATTAAAATGTCTGCTATATTTTACATAGGCCTATTCATAATCATTACTTTCGCTGGTTCTTTGTGACAGCTTTTAGTTGCTTTATTGGCAGCGCCACCCATGTTACATGAGCGTCACATCCGCACCGCACCGCACCCCGCATTTATTTAGATTTTTGTCTGAAAATACGCTCAAGTCCTGTTAAGACTTGTAGCCTATATAAAACCCATGAGAACCGTGGGGAGTGAAAATGTGAAGCAGAAACGCTTAATGTCAGATAACGTGCATAATAATTGGACTTTGGGTTCGAGTTTTTTAACCGTTTTTAGTGGTTATGAGGAGCAATATGAGAGAGAAATTTGGTAATCATTATTTAGGTAGGCTGCATTAAACCACGTCATGTCATATTGTCAACATAGCTTATGAAGCTGAATAGTGGGTCATTATGTCTAATAATGATTTTTGAAAACTTAAGGCTTTCTTCTTCATAAAACGAGTCATCACATTTTGTATAGGCTACATTTTTATTTTATTTACATTAGTAAGCAGGACATCGTCTTTTTCAAAACATGACATGAGCGAAAGAGGAAAAAAAAATGAAGGCGTCATTGTACCCAGCACTTCTGAAAATGCACTTACGAATGTGTGTCTGTCCCCAGCACATTTCAAACCAAACTGACGCCCATGGCCAAAACAGAAGGTTATGATTTTAAACCGGACTAGGCGCTTCTATTTTCACTGGCACAGCTTTTGTAGTCTTTATGGTAGTGGTGTAGCGGATGATGAAACTCACAGACCAATTGCATGCGAGTAAAGACATCCCACGTGATAACCCTCAGCCAATCAAGTTTGAGCATTCCAGGCAGTAAACATTGCGAGTTTACGGTGCAGACAGATGAGAGAGAGGCAAGTTACACAGGAAAAGACGGTAGAAATAAAAAAGAAAGATAGCGATACATGAGGAAACCAAAGGGAGCGAAACAGGCGAGTGAGGCGGATAAAGTTGAGGAAAAGACTGAGGCGGAGAAAGGGAGAGAAACTGACGAGTGAGGCGGAGGAAGTTGAGAAAAAGACGAGTGAGGCGGAGAAAGTTGAGGAAAAGACTGAGACGGAGAAAGGGAGAGATACAGACGAGTGAGACGGAGAAAGGGAGAGATACAGACGAGTGAGACGGAGAAAGGGAGAGATACAGAAGAGTGAGGCGGAGAAAGGGAGAGATACAGACGAGTGAGGCGGAGAAAGGGAGAGATACAGACGAGTGAGGCGGAGAAAGTTGAGGAAAAGACTGAGACGGAGAAAGGGAGAGATACAGACGAGTGAGACGGAGAAAAGGAGAGATACAGACGAGTGAGACGGAGAAAAGGAGAGATACAGAAGAGTGAGACGGAGAAAGGGAGAGATACAGACGAGTGAGGCGGAGAAAAGGAGAGATACAGACGAGTGAGGCGGAGAAAGGGAGAGATACAGACGAGTGAGACGGAGAAAAGGAGAGATACAGAAGAGTGAGGCGGAGAAAGGGAGAGATACAGACGAGTGAGGCGGAGAAAGGGAGAGATACAGACGAGTGAGACGGAGAAAGGGAGAGATACAGACGAGTGAGGCGGAGAAAGGGAGAGATACAGACGAGTGAGACGGAGAAAAGGAGAGATACAGAAGAGTGAGACGGAGAAAGGGAGAGATACAGACGAGTGAGACGGAGAAAAGGAGAGATACAGACGAGTGAGGCGGAGAAAGGGAGAGATACAGACGAGTGAGACGGAGAAAAGGAGAGATACAGAAGAGTGAGGCGGAGAAAGGGAGAGATACAGACGAGTGAGGCGGAGAAAGGGAGAGATACAGACGAGTGAGACGGAGAAAGGGAGAGATACAGACGAGTGAGGCGGAGAAAGGGAGAGATACAGACGAGTGAGACGGAGAAAGGGAGAGATACAGACGAGTGAGGCGGAGAAAGGGAGAGATACAGACGAGTGAGGCGGAGAGATACAGACGAGTGAGGCGGAGAAAGGGAGAGATACAGACGAGTGAGGCGGAGAGATACAGACGAGTGAGGCGGAGAAAGGGAGAGATACAGACGAGTGAGGCGGAGAGATACAGACGAGTGAGGCGGAGAAAGGGAGAGATACAGACGAGTGAGGCAGAGAAAGGGAGAGATACAGACGAGTGAGGCGGAGAGATAACGTTACAGACGAGTGAGGCGGAGAAAGGGAGAGATACAGACGAGTGAGGCGGAGAAAGTTGAGGAAAAGACAAGTGAGACGGAGAAAGGGAGAGATACAGACAAGTGAGACGGAGAAAAGGAGAGATACAGAAGAGTGAGACGGAGAAAGGTTGAGAAAAATAAGGAACAAATGGCGCTCTCCAAAAAAAGAAAAGTGGACAGTGAAAATAGAGCATTTAATCCAGAATGGACAGACTCATTTCTGTTCATACTTCCGACTGGGAGCACTAAACCAGTGTGTCTCATATGTTCAGAAACCGTGGCACTTATTAAAAGTGGCAATGTGAAACGCCATTATGAGACAAAACATAAAGGTTATGAACAAACATACCCACTCAAATCTGAATTAAGATCACAGAAAATAAGTAGTCTCAGAGCCCAATATGACCAGTCCACCAGGATCCTGAGCCACACATTCACTGCCCAACAACGTGCTCATGAGTGTTCCCTCAGAGTTGCTTGGATTTTGGGTCAACACAAAAAGCCATTTACTGATGGAGGGGTTGTCAAAGAATGCATGAGTGCAGTAGCTGAAACACTACTTGAGGGAAAACAAAAACAAGAGCTTTGTGATAAAATAAAGCAAATACCCATGTCAGCATCATCTGCCACAAAGAAAAGTGAAATATTAACTCAGGATGTGCTAACCCAGCTAGATGAAGCCATGCATAAGGCACCATGTGTAGGCTTAGCTGTGGATGAGTCCACTGACATGTGTGACAATGCTCAGCTGTTAGTGTATGCCAGGTTTTTCAACACAGACCAGAAAGCATTCTGTGAAGACCTGTTAGGTGTCACTCCCCTTCAGACCAGTACAAGAGGAGAAGACATCTACCTGGCCATTAAGGAGATGTTAACAAAAAGAGGAATAGAGCCAAAACAAGTGGTTTCAATAACCACAGATGGAGCCCCTGCTATGATAGGGAGAGAGAAAGGAGCTGTAGCAAGACTGAAAGAGGACAATCCTGAGCTCATAGCTTACCATTGCATCATTCATCAATCTGTCCTCTGTGCCTCCCTGTCAGATGAGCATGCTGAGGTGATGAATACAATGATGAAAATGATCAATTTTCTCAGAGCATCCTCTTCCTACCAGCATCGCATGCTTAGGGAATTCCTCAGAGAAGTTGATGCCAATGCTGATGATCTTTTGCTGCACAACAATGTGAGATGGCTCAGCAAAGGCAGGGTGTTAGCGCGCTTTTGGTCCATCAGGAGGGAATTAGCATCTTTTTTGGCAGAGCTAAGAAGTCAGAAGGCAACACAGTTTTCTCTCTTTATAGAAAATGAGAAATGGATGGATAATGTGGCCTTTTTGGTTGATATCACTTCACATCTGAATGAACTGAATTTGAGGTTACAGGGCAAGGACAATTCAATTTGTGAACTGATGACAGCTGTCCGCTCCTTTCAGAGGAAACTTGAGGTTTTCAAGGAAGACCTGCAGGGAGACTGTGTACACTTCCCAGCAGTGCAGGAACAGGTTCAGGGACAGAGAGATTTGTCTTCTTTTGTTAAATTTATTGATAAGCTGATTGTAAACTTCAGCAACCGTTTTGACAGCTTCAGCTTTGGAGAGCAGCTCACCATGTTCATTCAGAATCCATTTCTGATCACAGATGTCAGGGGGTTCTCGAAGGAAGTCACACAGCACTTTAAATGGGTAAATGCTGGGCCTCTCCAGATGCAATTGGTTGATCTCCAAGCAGATGTGGCCCTGAAAGAGCAGTTTGTAAGAACTGACCCTTCCCTTTTCTGGCTCCAAATGGTCCCTGAGACAGCTTTTCCAGGTCTGAGGAAAGTAGCCCTATACATCTTGACCATGTTTGGCTCCACATACAACTGCGAAGCAGCTTTCTCCACAATGAACTTTATCAAAAATAAATATCGTTCCAGGCTCACGAATGAGCACCTTCACATGTGTATGAGAATGGCCCTGACTCCATTCAAGCCCAGGTTTAAAATCCTGGCAAGACAAGCTAGAGCTCAATTCTCTCACTGAGCAAAAAAGTGGGGGAGTGGGATATAAGATGGGAAGAAAGTGATACTCTAAAACTGTTCAATTGTTAAGATGTGTTGAGATTTATTATCTGTAAAATTGGTTGAGACTGTTGAGTCAATATGTGAAACAGAAAAGGGGACATTTTCCTCCCTTTTATTATTCTGAAGTTAAGCACTTTTTTTGAACATGCACAATTTTCACATTTTATTTATTTTCTTATTTTGAAATGCAGCCCTACTTTTATATAGTTAATGAGAGAATATTATACATATCTACTACAGTCATTCATATATGTTCAGTTCTATGTTATGTGACAATAAATATTGTCAAAAAGTTTTTGAATTTTACTGAATTCATTTGATTTGTCAGTCAGGTATTGATTACATGCAGATGTTGTTACAACTACTACGCTACTTGAATATATATGACACTAAATAGTTAGACATTATGATCTTCCGGACCTTTGCTTCAAGAAATTTTCTCTAACTGGACCTCTTTAAATTTTAGTTGAATACCCCTGTTCTAAAGGAATAACTTTATTATGATTAATAAATTCAAAAAAAGATTTGGCTGAATTGGCACAATATATTGACGTATAGAATTTGGAGCAAAAAGAAGCTATTTCCCTAGGATTCTCCAGAACTCTATCGTTTGTACGGAGACGATCAACCGAAACATTCGCAGCATTGGATCTTTCCAACCTAAAAAAGTAGGCTGAATTTTGCTCTCCTTCTTCCAGCCATTTTTTCCTGGATCTAACATAGGCTCCTTTAGCTTTGGATCTATAGAGGTCATCTAATTTACTTTGAAGTTTGGAATATTCAATGCTTTGAATGTCTGTCAATGGTTCCTTAAATGAAATAGCAGATAGTTGTGAAAGAACTTCATCCTCTATTGATCTATTTTGCATGCTATATTACTTCCAAATTTTCTTAAGAATTTCCCTAATTCATATTTTAAAAGTTCCCAGTTACTTCCAAAAGATTTTTGTGATTTAGCCCTTTCCCAGTAAATTTGGATTAGTTCAATAATCTGTTGTTTGGCCTTTTCATATTTAAGGAGGGAGCTATTTAATTTCCAGAATGAAGGCTTGCAGGCATTAATTACGATATTTTGCGATAAATTAACTAAAATGTAAATGGCATTATGGTCAGTAAGTGGGCTGTTACTAATATTAATAGAGATATTATTGCTACACAATGTTTTAGAAATCAACCAATAATCAATTCTGGACTGCCTTGAATGGTCTTTGTTACTCCAGGTGTACTGTATTACATCCGGATACATTTCTCTCCAGATGTCAACTAAGTCAAATTTATCCATAAATGCTACAAGATTTGAGTTTGGGGAAACTGTTTTTCTTGGTGGGTGCCTATCTAGCATGTTATTCATTGCAATGTTAAAATCACCACCTAAAAGCAGAAAAGCAGAAGGATATTTGCCTAAAGCATATGAAAGTTTTTGATCTAGGGTGTTAAAGAAAGCACAGTTTTCTGTAACAGAGTTGTAACCATAGATGTTGACAATAATCAACATAAAATGATTGACAACTACAACCATTAGCAAGAAGTGTCCTGAAGGATCAATGAGTCGCCCGCTGTGTGAGGTGAATCGCTCGCTGTGTGAGGAAAGTGAGTCGCCCGCTGTGTGAGGTGAATCGCCCGCTGTGTGAGGAGAGTGAGTCGCTCGCTGTGTGAGGTGAATCGCCCGCTGTGTGAGGAAAGTGAGTCGCCCGCTGTGTGAGGTGAATCGCTCGCTGTGTGAGGAGAGTGAGTCGCTCGCTGTGTGAGGAGAGTGAGTCGCCCGCTGTGTGAGGTGAATCGCCCGCTGTGTGAGGAAAGTGAGTCGCCCGCTGTGTGAGGAGAGTGAATCGCCCGCTGTGTGAGGAAAGTGAGTCGCTCGCTGTGTGAGGAGAGTGAGTCGCTCGCTGTGTGAGGAAAGTGAGTCGCCCGCTGTGTGAGGAAAGTGAGTCGCCCGCTGTGTGAGGAGAGTGAATCGCCCGCTGTGTGAGGAGAGTGAGTCGCTCGCTGTGTGAGGAGAGTGAGTCGCTCGCTGTGTGAGGAAAGTGAGTCGCCCGCTGTGTGAGGAAAGTGAGTCGCTCGCTGTGTGAGGAAAGTGAGTCGCCCGCTGTGTGAGGTGAATCGCTCGCTGTGTGAGGAAAGTGAGTCGCCCGCTGTGTGAGGAGAGTGAGTCGCTCGCTGTGTGAGGAAAGTGAGTCGCCCGCTGTGTGAGGTGAATCGCTCGCTGTGTGAGGAAAGTGAGTCGCTCGCTGTGTGAGGTGAATCGCCCACTGTGTGAGGAGAGTGAATCGCCCGCTGTGTGAGGAAAGTGAGTCGCCCGCTGTGTGAGGAAAGTGAGTCGCTCGCTGTGTGAGGTGAATCGCCCACTGTGTGAGGAGAGTGAATCGCCCGCTGTGTGAGGAAAGTGAGTCGCCCGCTGTGTGAGGAAAGTGAGTCGCTCGCTGTGTGAGGTGAATCGCTCGCTGTGTGAGGAAAGTTGAGTCGCTCGCTGTGTGAGGTGAATCGCCCACTGTGTGAGGAAAGTGAGTCGCCCGCTGTGTGAGGAAAGTGAGTCGCCCGCTGTGTGAGGAAAGTGAGTCGCCCGCTGTGTGAGGAAAGTGAGTCGCCCGCTGTGTGAGGAGAGTGAGTCGCTCGCTGTGTGAGGTGAATCGCCCGCTGTGTGAGGAAAGTGAGTCGCCCGCTGTGTGAGGAGAGTGAGTCGCTCGCTGTGTGAGGAAAGTGAGTCGCCCGCTGTGTGAGGAGAGTGAGTCGCTCGCTGTGTGAGGTGAATCGCCCGCTGTGTGAGGAGAGTGAGTCGCTCGCTGTGTGAGGTGAATCGCCCGCTGTGTGAGGAAAGTGAGTCGCCCGCTGTGTGAGGTGAATCGCTCGCTGTGTGAGGAGAGTGAGTCGCTCGCTGTGTGAGGAGAGTGAGTCGCCCGCTGTGTGAGGTGAATCGCCCGCTGTGTGAGGAAAGTGAGTCGCCCGCTGTGTGAGGAGAGTGAATCGCCCGCTGTGTGAGGAAAGTGAGTCGCTCGCTGTGTGAGGAGAGTGAGTCGCTCGCTGTGTGAGGAAAGTGAGTCGCCCGCTGTGTGAGGAAAGTGAGTCGCTCGCTGTGTGAGGTGAATCGCCCGCTGTGTGAGGTGAATCGCCCGCTGTGTGAGGAAAGTGAGTCGCCCGCTGTGTGAGGTGAGTCGCCCGCTGTGTGAGGAGAGTGAGTCGCCCGCTGTGTGAGGAAAGTGAGTCGCTCGCTGTGTGAGGTGAATCGCCCGCTGTGTGAGGAAAGTGAGTCGCTCGCTGTGTGAGGTGAATCGCCCGCTGTGTGAGGTGAGTCGCTCGCTGTGTGAGGAAAGTGAGTCGCTCGCTGTGTGAGGTGAATCGCCCGCTGTGTGAGGAAAGTGAGTCGCCCGCTGTGTGAGGTGAGTCGCCCGCTGTGTGAGGAGAGTGAGTCGCCCGCTGTGTGAGGAAAGTGAGTCGCCCGCTGTGTGAGGTGAGTCGCCCGCTGTGTGAGGAGAGTGAGTCGCCCGCTGTGTGAGGTGAGTCGCCCGCTGTGTGAGGAGAGTGAGTCGCCGGCTGTGTGAGGAAAGTGAGTCGCCGGCTGTGTGAGGAGAGTGAGTCGCCCGCTGTGTGAGGAGAGTGAGTCGCCCGCTGTGTGAGGAGAGTGAGTCGCCCGCTGTGTGAGGAGAGTGAGTCGCCGGCTGTGTGAGGAGAGTGAGTCGCCCGCTGTGTGAGGAGAGTGAGTCGCCCGTTGTGTGAGGAGAGTGAGTCGCCCGCTGTGTGAGGAGAGTGAGTCGCCCGCTGTGTGAGGAGAGTGAGTCGCCGGCTGTGTGAGGAGAGTGAGTCGCCCGCTGTGTGAGGAGAGTGAGTCGCCCGTTGTGTGAGGAGAGTGAGTCGCCCGCTGTGTGAGGAGAGTGAGTCGCCCGCTGTGTGAGGAGAGTGAGTCGCCCGTTGTGTGAGGAGGGTACGTATACAGATCCACCGCTGGCCTATCAGTGTGAAAGTCAGTAGCTAGTGGCTATAGTAAAGTGACAAATCATTAGTCCTATTTTTGAACCTTCCGGCCCGCCATACCCAGCAACATATTTCTGCATCAAATGTCAGCGAGTGGTGCAGAAGCTCATTAAAGTGGGATTTGAGTGTGCCGTATGGACTCTTAGTCTGGCTGTACTGAAGACGAAGTGGTTTGACCAATCAGATGAAAGGGGTGTTTCAGCGCCGCCCACATGTGCGAACGAAATATCAAAGCCATAAACCGATTTGTAAACCACAAACTAAAATTGAGAAATCGAGCAGAAATCTCATTTTCCGTTTATTAAACTAAACAAAAAAACAAATCAACGATTTGTCTTTTAATTTCTCGTTATTCCATTCCAAATAGGAAATGAAATGATCAGATGATACACGGACCGAGCTCATTTAAGATGTCGTGTAGAGCTGGATGTGGTTAGAGAGACGGAAGGGGAAGGAAATATATATTAGTTGCTGACTCTCATTGTTCTCTCAGTACGGAAGAGAACGACAGTAACGTTTGTCACACAGAATTTGGTCTTTTATTTAAGCGAAACGCTTGTCAAATTTCATCATGTTGGACGTCCTGCTGCTCTTTTCCAGCATCTGTACAGGTGAGTTTGAGACTCTCAGCTCTTTTACACAGAGTTTGACATCTTCTCTTGTTTTTCCTCTGTTATCACATGATCATCAGACTCATATGGATGATATTTGTCAGTTATTATTCTGGCCTGCTTATTTCTCTTGCTCACACATAACAGCTCTATATAATGATATTTGTGTTTTCAGCTGTTGTTGTTGGAGCTCCACAGACAATTACTGGATACAGAGGAGAGAGAGTTGACATCAGATGCTCATATGAATCTGGATATGAATCATATTCAAAGTATTTTTGTAAAGGGGAGTGTCCAATCATTGGAAATAAAAACATCATGGTTGAATCAGGATCTCGAGCTAAAGACGAGAGATTCTCTCTGACTGACGACACGACGGCCAGAGTTTTCACCGTCACCATCACTGATCTGAGAACAGAGGATGAAGGCCAATACTGGTGTGTTGTGAGGAGGACTAAGCTATTGCCTGATGTCTACTCAGAGATTTTGTTGCTGGTTAAACTAGGTGAGTGATTATATTTATTAGAAGTGTACCTGTAGTAGAAATGAACTATAAGGGAATAGGCCAGTTGGCTATTAAATAAAAGAAGGCCACAATATTTTTTTCAAAGCAGCTTCACAGTAATAAACAGGGAAATAACAGTTTCATTGGTGCAAAGTTGATAAATTATAAAATCACTTCAGCTACAGGTTGTATTGTCTCTTTCTCCCATCATCCTGTGCATCAGCTGTTACACAACTGTGCTCCATTCTCTAATGTAGAGCGTCTGGGTAAAGCTGAGCTACTGTGACATTGACTGTACAGACTGGGAAAAGATGTGTGTGTGGTGGAGGACGCTGGCCTTTCCTCATGTCTAGAAGCAGTGTAGCAGATCTATTACGCCAAGAACAAACACATTAACATTGTCAAATCCGTTACCATGCCAATCACTCCAAGAGTTGTCATGACAGAAATGTAATATATTTAATTCAACTCTAATTGTTAACTAAAACACGAGCTTAATGATCAAGCAAGCTGTAAAGTGTGAGTGTTTTCTGTAGTTTATGCAGAAGTAAATCTATCCATGAAAACTTCAATAGAGAGCAAGAATGTGGAAATTGAGGGAAATCGAGACGGGAAGTAAAGTGAAATTATGAGAAGTGTGTTCACTTACTACTTCATGTTATTATAATATTTTTTTTTCAAAAGCCAGGAGCGTAAAAAAAGAGGAACTTATGACAATTGATTACAGTCATGTGAAAAACATGCTCAACTTCATCCACTAAACTTTATATGTCAACAGGTCTGTGTTATGCAGTCTAGATTGTTCTTATTGTTTTTTTTTTGTTTTTTTGCAATCTCTCTAAATTCAGTTCAGATGAGCTTTATTGGCATGACTGTGTGAAATAGCACAGAATTGCTTATTGGCTCGCTTGCTGAAATTCAGGTAAATTGTGAACTAAATGAGTGAAATAAGTGTCTCTAATGTTTTTATATTTGCTGCACTCAGTAAGGAAGAGCAGCTCGTCCTCTACGACTCCTTTCTCTCTCTCTCTCTCTCTCTCTCTCTCTCTCTCTCTCTCTCTCTCTCTCTCTCTCTCTCTCTCTGTCTGTCTCAGTGCAGCTCGTCCTCTATGACTCCATCAGTGCAGTGTGAACACAGTCTGAGCTCTCTCTCTCTCTCTCTCACCAGCTCTGCTTGTGTCAGCCCTTCTCTACACATAGACTGTGCCGTACCTCGTCAGGAGTACACACTCTCACAGAATTCACAGAAATAGGCTTTAAGATAATCCACAGAAAACAGGTTTGAATTACAGGGTAACATTCACATAGTAAGTACACCAGATAGCAAGCAACCTTTGAAATAATGTTCAGTCAATGTTAAAGTGTCAATGTTAATCACATTGAATCAACATCACTTTTGCACCCGCAATTAATGTTAAATGGCTATGTTAAGATGCACAACTTTTGTTTCAATCGCACTGAATTCATTCAGATTGATGAATCTGAACGTAGTGTTTACATGAACGCTAAACATGTATTCGGGTTGATGTGTGTGTTTATATGTCACAAGCTTCAACTCAGGATAGATTTTTTTTACATGCGCACACTGAACTAATATGCAGAGTTTCCCGCTGTTTGCACTTAACAACCTTAACATTTGAACTGTTGTGTCGTGCTGCTTATATTGATGCCTAAAACCAGTCGTCTGTGGATGAGAAGCAAGGACTGGTGGGCCGTTGTCCTGCTCCACTTCACAGACGCAGTCAAAGGAGGATTATAGAATGACAACACACTCATTTATACAACACTTTATTAATTATTAATTATTAATTCTTTATTTATAAAAATCAACAGAGTATTTTGAGTCTCATTTGCACTGATAAGAAAAAAAGCGCACCGACCCTAGGGGGTTAACATCATGCTGGCAGAGATAAGATTGGTGAATCATTTTACTTTATGATGATAAAAACTATATCACCTGATCATCTTTGTCTCTGGCTTCCTTTGCAACAAATTATGTGTTTCTATAAACACTGTTACAAAGACCACAAACTCGCATAAAAAGCCAAGAGTCAAACTGACCAACTAAAGGAAACACCGATCACCATAACAGCGACCAAACATTTCAATAAAACATCAACATCTGTTGATTCTCAATAAGAACTTCTGTAGACGTCTGACAGAAATAAAGTCAGTCTGGTTAGTAATAAGTGAAGCTGGTAATGCTGTTTGTGGAGTTGTTTAATCCTCCTCTGCTGAGATCTTCACAGATTTAATGTCTTCTTTTCTCTTCAGTTGATTTCAGGCTGTGTGCTTTAAGTCAGTTGTAGTTGTGTTTCATTTTCTGAGAGTGCAAGCATGATGTTTAACCAACATCATAACATTGATTCAATTATTACATTTTTTCAACATTAATTGTCAGGTGCAGAAGTGATGTTGATTCAATGTGGTTAACGTTGACACACAAACATTGATTTAACAATTTTTTGATGGTTGCTTGCTTTCGGGGTACGACACCAGACAAAGAACAGAACCAAACAGGGAGAATAAATACACAAGAACTAATGAGATAATTAACAGGACAGGTGGATGGAATCATTAATCAGACACACTGGGAAACTGGGTCAAATGATAAGCACAGGCAGAGCAGAACCAAAAGACCTGGAACAAAACATTCCCCTCCTGCCGATCGACTGTCCTGCACAGTACATCTCCAACCCTAATCAAACACACCTGCCTTTAATTTTCAAGTGATCCTGAAGACATTAATTGGTTGCTTCAGGTGTGTTTGATTAGGGTTGGAGATGAACTGTGCAGGACAGCCGATCGGCAGGAGCAGGATTGGGCACCCCTGCACGGCTAAACTTTTCCCCTGACGCCTGGTTCACACCGGACGCGTAAGCGGCGCGGAACGGAAAATCACGCGCGGTCCGGCGCCTGCCTGTTCACACCAGACGCGTATTCTCCGCGGCGGTCGACAAGCGCTTCTGCTCAGTTGTTGTTTATTCAGAGCTATTTTTTACATCATGGGTAAGTAAATAACCTCATAAAATGAATACACCATGTTTCTGTAACCAAGAAGTTTGTACACTTCTTCTATTAATCCGTTGTCGAGACACACACGCAGCCAGAGAGAGAATATGGTAGACAGTAGTAGTGTAGATATACCGTTGAAATATACATCCTCTCTTCAAATTTATTAAATCTATTTTGTTGTGTTTTTTCTTTGTTTGTTTTCATCTTTCTAGTCTGTTTAGATACACAAATATGATCGCATTTGTCACTCGCGGTATTTTAATTTTTGAAAATTGCTTATATTTTGACAATTGACCGGATTGTCTCGTGTTTCTTGGTGTGACTTCCTGCCGGAATTGACGCGGATCACTCGCGGCTCGCGCAAAAAATAGACCAGACGGCGAAACTGGCGCTTCACGGCGCGGGCCGGCCGCGGAGCGCCGGTGTGAACGACACCATAGGTTAACATGGGCGCCGAAAGGAAGCGGCCTCCGTTCCGCGCCGCTTACGCGTCGCTTCGGCGTCCGGTGTGAACCAGGCCTTAACGAGAACACTAACGTGGAAAAGCATGTTTTGAGTGTCTGTTCTAGAGACACACTGTATGTATTTATATAATCCCTGTAGTAGTGTAAGATATTTATAGCTGAAGGTGTAGTATGATCATACACTCTCAGAAATAGGGGTACAGCAGGAGTCCATTTCTGTCCCCCAAGGTACATATATGTACCTTTTTGACCCTCATATGTCCCCAAGCATTAAAAGGTACAAATATATACCGTTTCTTTTAAAGGTTAAGGTACAATATCAAAAGACAGCCTCTGCTAAGTATTTTTTTTTTTTTAAAGGTTTTAATGATACCTTAATCATTTAAGGTAGATTTTAACTTATCACTATATTTGAGTAGCCTTGAAATAAAGGAAATAAAAGTTTTGTAAGTCAATTTACTGATATTAAATCATTATAACACAGCAAAAACTCCAGTGTTAAATGAACTTTCCTGGGAGTTTATTTGGCTCCAGACTCAAGAGTGTTAAAGTGTTAAAATATGAGTGTTAAATTAACAATCAAGAGTGCTAAAGTTAATGAGCTAATTAAGTGATTCATTGAGTGATGATTGAGCATTATTGAAGACACCTGATGTTAACAAGCAGAATCACTGAAGGAGAAAATATATTTTTTTAAGACACCGTTATGGTGATCAGTGTTTGCTTTAGTTGGTCTTTTGACCCTTAATCTGTTAACATTAGGTTTTGTTTGGCTGTTGTATCCGAGTTATAATGGCTAGATGAACAAAGAGATAAGTTGATCAGGTGGTGTTGGTTATGTTTTGACTTAATCATAATTTGACCTGAATCACTGAACTCATTTAAAGTCTAATCTCTGACTTAAATGCATATTGTTGATTACAGCATCACTGTGATTCCACAGCATAAGATCCAGAATTTTTGAAATAATCTAAAGGATTTCTTAAAAGTTGATCTGATAAAACAAATATTTCTTTTAGGCACACACAGACGTCAAGAATCAGTGTATGAATCTCAACAATGGTGACAAACAGAATATTCAATTAGGGAAAGGAAATTAGTAAGACAATTCAGATCATAATTTATTCATACCGCAATGCATGATGGGAGCCATGAATGAGTTTTGATTGGTGGCACCCAGGATGCACTGCAACATGCTTTATTATTGTCACCATTGTTGAGATTCACAGGCTGATTATTGATGTCAGTGTTTCTTCATAAAGTAATTTTCAATGTCTTTTGATCAGAACAACTTTTAAGAATTTTTGGATTACATCGAAAATGCTGAAAATCTTTTGCTGTAAAATCACAGTGATGCTGTAATCAACAATATACATTTTAGCCTGAGATTAGATTCTAAATGAGTTCAGTGATTCAGGTTAAATTATGATTATGTCAAAACATAACCAACACCACCTGATCAACTTTTCTCTTTGTTCATCTGGCTGATATAACTCAGATACAACAGCCAAACAAATTCTAAAGTTAATGATTAAAGGGTCAAGAGTCCAACTAAAGCAAACACTGATCTCCATAACGGTGTCTTAAAAAAATAAATTTTCTCCTTCCGTGATTCTGCTTGTTAACATCAGGTGTCTTCAATAATGGTCAATCATCACTCAATGAATCACTTAATTAGATCATTAACTTCAACACTCTTGAGTCTGGAGTCATATAAACTCCCAAGAGAGTTAATTTAACATTGGAGTTTTTGCTGTTGGACCTCAAGGTACATATATGTACCCTTTTGAGGATCAAAAAGCATTAAAAGTTACATATATGTACCGTTTCTTTTAAAGGTTAAGGTACAATATTGTACCCTTGAGGGTACAGCCCCAGTGACAAGCCATTGTACCCCTAAAGGTACAATTATGTACTTTATTTTCTGAGAGTGTAGGCGGGATGTTTGCCTCATCTAGTTCTCAATAAACTTGAGGTTTATAAAAATCAAAGTTTATCAAGATTTTCCAATTATAAAAAGGAAAATGTATGGGGTTTCTGGAGTTTTTAAAGATTGAGAATGTTCATACTGTTTGTCACAGAATGCTTTTCTCTATTTTTAGAGCAAAACACATCACCACCACCTTTGTCATCTTCTTCATCATCATCATCTTCATCTCTGATCATCGGCGTGACTGTGGTTCTGCTTCTGCTCATCACTGGATTAATGTTATGTATAGTTACTCTCTACAAGAAGCATCAGACTCGAAGTAAACCAGCTAACAATGTTTTCAGAAGTTTAGAAGTTTATCAGTCATTTATTTGTCAGAATAATGTTTATAGTTGTTTGCCAGTCAATTACATTGTTGTCTGTGGAATGAGTGAATAGAAAGATGTTGCTTCCCCCTGCTGGTCACAACTAGTCAATGCAAGACTGATATATTTAGAATCAATGTGAATTATTATTGGAATTATTTATGACTATATTTAATGTACTATATTTGTTTTACAGACCCCGATTTAGCCTTTAAAATATCTGAACCTGGAACAGAAAACAGTGAAGCGGTGTGTAAAGTCAAATTGTTGACAAGGAAGTGTTTGAATGAACGACCTTTATCAAAAGCTGTAAATAATTTCTCTTTCTCAGGTTCCTCAACCGCTGTATGAGGAGATTAAAGACGCCAGACTTCACACTGACTGCAAAACCACCCAGTTACCCATAATACCCTCTGATTCTTCTAAAACTGTTTATGCTACAGCACAATTACCCACAAACCCCTCTGATTCTTGTAACCCTGTTTATGCAACTCCACAATTACCCACAAACCCCTCTGATTCTTCTAGTACGGTTTATGCTACTCCACAATTACCCACAAACCCCTCTGATTCTTCTAAAACAAGTTATGCTACTCCACAATTACCCACAAACCCCTCTGATTCTTCTAAAACGGTTTATGCTACACCACAATTACCCACAAACCCCTCTGATTCTTGTAACCCTGTTTATGCAACTCCACAATTACCCACAAACCCCTCTGATTCTTCTAGTACGGTTTATTCTACTCCACAATTACCCACAAACCCCTCTGATTCTTCTAAAACAGTTTATGCTACACCACAATTACCCACAAACCCCTCTGATTCTTGTAACCCTGTTTATGCAACTCCACAATTACCCACAAACCCCTCTGATTCTTCTAGTACGGTTTATGCTACTCCACAATTACCCACAAACCCCTCTGATTCTTCTAGTACGGTTTATTCTACTCCACAATTACCCACAAACCCCTCTGATTCTTCTAAAACAGTTTATGCTACTCCACAATTACCCACAAACCCCTCTGATTCTTCTAAAACTGTTTATGCTACTCCACAATTACCCACAAACCCCTCTGATTCTTCTAGTACAGTTCATGCTACAGTTTAACAGTTTGCCTTTTTAAAGGTGCATTGTGTAACATTTAGAAGGATCTGTAGACAGAAATGCAATATAATATACATAACTATGTTTTCAGTGGTGTATAAAGACCTTATATAATGAACCGTTATGTTTTTATTACCTTAGAATTAGGGCTGCACGATTAATCGCAATAAAACCACACGCATATTTTATGCGCAGCTTGTCAGTGGAGTGCGGCTGATTGGTAGTAAATACTGCCCCATTTGAACACCAGAGGGCGCTCTCAAGCAAACACGCTAAATATTCCCCGCCGCAGAAGTACAATAATGCGTATCATTCCAGGAAATCCCGATCGCTGTCTCTGAATAAACAGAAGATCGAAGCGCTTTGATTAAACATGACTTATAAATACACGACTGCCTTATTCTGTGTAAGAAGCTCATCATCTCACAGAAGGAGGAGCTCAGCTGTCGTTATGAAGTGAGTTTGGAGTAAATGCATGTTATTAAATGTTGTCTGTTGTTGGACGAGGTTCATAAATGCTTCTCATGTTTTGGAAAGATGTTTGACGCGTGTTGTTTTTTCAAATGCACGTTATAAGTGACTCAAACTCACAGTGCTTTCAGAGTGAGCAGTGTTTACAGAGCCGTACATCAATGACAAACTACACATAAAAAATAATTGCAGCCTTTGCGATTTTAAAATCAGAATAAGCCATCTCGATTTAAGTGCGATTACATGTAAATTGCGATTAATCGTGCAGTGTAGAGGCATTTCTCTACACACACACCGCGGGTCCCCTTAAATCAACATGTTTCTACAGTGGCCCTAAACGGACAAACGCGTTTCGTGTAATGAAGCTAGCTAAAGTCAGCGAATAAAACACTGACACAATGATGAATAAGTAACAATAATATTTGCAATAACATATCGTTTTAATGAATAATAAAGTAAACATAATGTCTTAATTTATCTTTGTAAAGAAACCTCATTGTTTAACTGGCCACTTTCTGCTTTCTCCCGACAACTCATATTTTCCTGTCGGCCACCGTAACTTCTGTTGGTTGTAATACCAATCTCACCACTAGATGCCGCTAAAAATCACACACTGCATCTTTAAATAGAACCTTAAAGAGAGGGCCTAAAATTAACACTCGCCAAGTGCCAAATGCAAGTTGCCAGTTGGCCGATAACATTTTTATAAATTCTACCCATGCATGAATGTGAACAAACATGAGCAATGCTCTGGACAGTTGCATCTTTACGAAAGTTATTAGTATATTAGATCCGTGCATTGACTCTTAAAGTGACAGCAGCCTAATATTGCTGCTGCTGTCTGTGTTTTTAATGTTAATCAAACAACAGGACAATGGGAAAATCACTCCCTGCTCTTGACTGAATAACTTTTGTAACTTTAGTAAGAATTACAAGGATGTTTAATTTATATAGTGAAGACTATGCAGTGTAATTTTACATTTGCTTCCTTATTTAATTTCTGTACCTGAAAACTACTATTAGATATACCTGAATAACCTGTAAAGCACTGTTTAATTCATTTGTATCTGTAATATTGTCTTTATTTGTGCTTTTGCTTGTAATTTGATTATTTGTTCTTCTATTTTATTACTGACTGTTTACTTGTCTTTCATAATGTTTGAAATGTATAATAGGCTTGTAGTTTTAGCTGTGGTATTGACATTGGAATAGAGAATTGTTCAATTTCACTGGTATCTACAGTTTTGATGTCATTATTTCCTGTTTTTGCAAAAACAGTTTCATAGCCGGAAAAAAATATATATTTATGGCCTTTACATTTTAAGTCACTGGCCATAGACAGGTGTGGCAAAAAGTTAGTTTTAGTCCCTGTTTGAAGAGTTCTGTCAGGTGATTCATACACTGTAAGATCTAATTAGTCTTAATTAAAAAAAAAGCATGCAAACCGATTGCCTTTAAAAAACAAGTGAAGTGAAATAGTATGTTTTACTAACAAATGCTTAGATAGTATAGTGCACTTACACAAGAGTACTGTTACAAAAAATACTAATAATAATTGTTACCATTGTTGTGTTTTGCATGCTGAATGTTGAAGTCTGTGTGTGACTCAAGCATGATCAATTGCAAAATATTTTCACAAATATAGAGAGATTATATCAACCCAATTAAACGTTTCACCATTCACCTTGTTTGACTACATCCAGCGCAGCACAGACCGATTGGCGGCTGACTTGAAGCAGTGCATGCCGGTTAGAAATTGTGTCTGACTTGAGACAGCGCCGAATCCACGTTACTGTGTCTGTGACGTATGCCATCAAAGCACGCGAGAGCGATTGGAGAGCAGCCGGAGGACTCAGCCAGGGCAGTTTCTCCAGAGCGACTCTGATGACTCTGAGCTCTGATGACGACACAACTGATTCATGATTGGCTGGATTCATCGCATGACAACGATCAAGTGTTTTTCGTGTTTATTCTCCCATCTTCAGTTCCACTAATGCTCTCAAATCTGTTTTTTTATAACAGTAAACACTCGTTTCATATAGTAGCGATGTGATATTGTGTCATGTTTATCAAAATAAAAAACGTAGGCCCCACTTCATTGACAGTATAGGCTAATTTAAACTCTATTCTTGATCACCGCGAGATGCATGCCGGTTAGAAATGTGTCCGAGTGTGGTCCGACTTGCTCTGATGTCATGCTGACGTATGTAAAATATACGCAGTTTCTCTCCACCGACTGCGCTGATCTAAAGCACGATGGGAAACGACTTGCTGACGACACAGCTTAATGCTCATTGGTTTAAACAACCGTGATGTATTGATCTCTTTTAAAATGTTTGATTTTAAAACTCTGATATTGTGATTTTATGTATATATTATGTGTGATTATTCCCAAACTCTCTGACAGCACAATCTGTGATTGTTGTCATATTTCTAAAAAACATTAAAAAAGGTGTCTGTATAATAGTAAAAATTATGTATTTCGAATGGAAATAAATAACAGTACTTTGGGTGTCTTGTTCATCATATTTATTTTCATATAAAAGCAACAGAACTTAAATTACATCCAGTTTATTAGCAACACCGTACATGAGTGTGAATCCCGCGATCTCCACTATTGATCTCGTAGACGTCTGATCCACTACGAGGAGAGAGAACTGTCCGGCTTGCCTGGGCTTTTTTCACTCTGTCCCTCACTGACGTTTCTAGTAGGGCTGGGCGATTTAAATCGCGATATTGTTATGCGCATCTCGTCAGTAAAGCCGGTTCCTTGATTAGTAGTAAATCGCCATCACCTGCTTTCAGATGGAGCGGCATTTACTACAAAGAGCCGTAGTTAACTGACAAGCTGAGCCAAATCACATCAATATCGCGGACGTATCGCCAGCGATATTTAATGCGATATGGCTCAGCTTGTCAGTTAACTACGGCTCTTTGTACACAGCAAACACTCCTGTGTTAAATTAACACTCCTGGGAGTGTATGAGTCCACACTCAAGAGTGTTAAAGTTAATGAGATAATTAAGTGATTAATTTAGTGATGATTGAACATTATTGAAGACACCTGATGTTAACAAGCAGAATCACTGAAGGAGAAAATCTCAAATTGTAAGCCACCATTATGACGATCAATGGTTGCTTTAGTTGGACTCTTGACCCATATATTATTAACTTTAGATTTTGTTTGGCTGTTGTATCTGGCTTATAATCGCCAGTTGAACAAAGAAAAAAGAGATGGTGTTGGTTATATTATAACAATCATCATTTGAACTTGATCACTGAACTCATTAAGATCCTTCTTTCTGACTTCGATTTATGTTGTTGGTTACAGCATAACTGTGAATCTGCATAAATGCCCAGAATTTTTGATATAATATAAAGGATTTCTTAAAAGTTGTTTAAAAAAAAAATCATTATTTTAGGCACACACAGACGTCAAGATTCAGCCTATGCATCTCAACAATGGTGACGAGCAGAATATTCAATTAGGAAAAGTCAATTACATAGACAATTCAGATCATAATTTATTCATACCGCAATGCATGATGGGAGCCATTAATGAGTTGTGATTGGTGGCAGCCACTGCAACATGTTTTTATTATTGTCACCATTGTTGAGATTCACAGGCTGATTATTGATGTCTGTGTTTTAAATGAATTTGTCCGAATATCTTTTGATCAGAACAATGTTTATTAAATATTTTGAATTAAAGTACTGATAATCGTAAAATATAATCACAAAACTGCTGCTAACAAGTTAAACCAAACTATCTCAGTAAGTTTCCTTTTTCAGATCACAGCATGATTATGTCAAAACATAACCAACACTATAAGATAACATTTTACTTTGTTCATTTAACTGGTATAAATCAATAACAGCAGACAAACAACAATAAATATTAAATTAAACATATAATGGTCTAGAGCCCAACTAAAGCAAACACCCATCACCTTAATGGTAACTTACAATTTGTGATTTTCTCCTTCAGTGATTCTGCTTGTTAACATCAGGTGTCTTCAATAATGCTCAATCATCACTAAATTAATCACTTAATTATCTCATCAGCCCTAAATGCCGCTCCATCTGAAAGCAGGTGATGGCGATTTACTACTAATCAAGGAACCGGCTTTACTGACGAGATGCGCATAACAATATCGCGATTTAAATCGCCCAGCCCTAGTTTCTAGTTAACTCATTAATTAATTTTATCATTAACATTCTTTTTTAAGCGGACTCAAACAAAATATGTTCACAGTAACAATATACTCGCATTACTAACACAGTATATGAGTGTTAAACAGTGTGATGAGGTGCACCAGTGGGCAGGCGGCCACTCACACGCCTCAGCACTCTTCTCAAAGAGGTCCACGAAGGCCTCTGGATTATCTTGTGGCCATATTTTGGTCAGAGGCACGCGAGCGGGGGTGGATGGAGACTCTGTGGCCCGGATCATCCGGCTCCGGGACGGTTAGCAGTCCTCTTGCTCCGCATGGATGAGGGCTTGGAACCGATGCTTGGTTGTGTTCCAGACGGAGGCCCTCAAGCAACTTAATCAAATCCGCTAATGGCGAACTTGGCGGGGACTGCGTTCTTCTCCTCCCCAGGTTTCTGCACCAGTGCGACTGTTGAACTCATTTATTCAGTAATTTTCTCAACAAAACAAACACTCGAACTTCTCACACTCCAATATAACAACAGTTCTAGTTTCAGACACACACAGACAGAAGTTCGCCAGCTTTATCCTGTCTCTCCACGTCAATTCCTGAAATGAGAGACAGCACTTGACCTACACTGTTAACCCTTGCTGTAAAATTCTGACAATATTATACCATTTTCCATTAAAACAGTAATATACCGTAGAAAATAAAACTAGCCTACAGGAATATACTGTGAATTAACAGTGCTCAAAATCGACACTCAGAGGCTGTTTTCCAAATCACACCCTATACCCTCATTCACTATTCCCTACATTAGTTCACTAATATAGTCCACTTGAATGAAAAGAAGTGAGTGAATTGAGAAACTGATGAACACCTGATAAGCAGAATCACTGAAGGACAGACAAACAAGAACAGAAAAAAGAGAAACACAAAAACTACAACTGACTTCCAGCAACACTGAGTGTGAAACCAGTTTACAAACCAGTTTACGATTATTTCTTTCATACATGTACAAAAGTTTTTGTTGAGAATTAACAGAGATTTAGTTATTAATAAAATTTGTTGTCACCATGATGGAGATCAGTATTTGCTTTAGTTGGTCTCTTGTCCCTGGACTTCTTACCTTTCATCTCTCTCTGGCTGCTGTAACGGTGAGTTTATAAAACACATTTGTTATGGCAAGAAAGAGTCAAGAGGAAGATGATCAGGTGTTTTTATTCTTTTGTGATGATGTCACAATCATCCTGGACATGTCTGATTTTCAGATTTTTCCTGTATATAGTCATTGAAATTATAGTTATCTCATGTTTAGCATATATCTGTGAATCTACTAAATGAAATCAATATTTCTGTAATTAGGTCTTCTGAAGAATATTGTAATCATATAGTGCATTCAATTTTATTTTACTCAGACACACACAGACATCAACAATCAGCATATGAATCTCAACAATGGTGAAAAGTTTCATGTCGCAATGCATGCTGGGTTCCAGGATAATATAAAACTCCCAGCATGCACTGCTGCATGAATAATAATAATAATAAAAAAGAAATATTGCCACCATTGTTGAGATTCATGTGCTAAATTGTGATATCTCGGTGATTCTAAAACACAGTGTAGGTCTGTTTCTCTGGTTATGCATCATGTGTTTAAAAAAAAAGAGTCATTGTATCTTATTGCTGCGTTTTCACAGTGGTGGTAATGTAACACTTTTGATTGAGGATTAAACTCTGAATAAGTGAGAATGAATTCTTTAGTGAATGAACAGGCAATATGATGATTTTGTCACCATAATCATTATAACTGCAGTCATTCATAAACTGTGTGTGCACAAGTGTGACTTGCAAAAACACAGCTCAAGCAGCAAAAGAAAAACTAATGTCTTAGCATCAGCATCCCAACTAAAGCAAGCACTGATCTCTATAATGGTAACTTCAAACCAAACATTTTCAATTAAACATCTCAATAACAACTTCTGTAGAAGTATGACAGAAATAAAGTCATACTGGTTAATAATAAGTGTAATAATGTGTAATGACTGGAAGTCAGTCGTAGTTATTGTGTTTCTCTATTTTCTGTTCTTGTGTTTCTCTTTTCTTCAGTGATTCTGCTTACAATCACTTACATATTCCCTTAATTATCTCACTGCATCGTTACTTTTTACTCGTAGTGTGGATTTCCCTGAGGGGTTGAAAGGGTTAACTGTGTAAGATAAAAAAGACACACCCACAAAATGTTTTTTAACAGTAATAAACTGTAAGTTATAAAACAGGTTTATACTGGCAACACTGTTGCCAGTAGTTTACTGTAAAATTAATTTTTTGGGTCACCATTGTGCAGAAGAGTAGAGCCTGTGCTTCAGTCCAGCAGAAGATCTACAAACATTGATGATTTGCTGCATGTTGCTTTATTTAACAGGCGGTGACTGTGTAGTTGCTGAGCCAGTGGAAATCTTTTTATGTACAATAGTTTTTTAGTGGTCTCAAATAAAAGAAGTTCACAGTAATACTTTACTCACATTATTAATGCATTATACATTTTAGTTAATACATTTAAATGATAGTTGGTCAATTTAAGGCAGTCGGTTTCTGCAAGTGTAATTAGTTAACTATAATTTAGTGCATTTTTACAGAAACAAACTAGATTACAGTAAAGAACTGTACAATTAACAGTATTTTACTGGCAACAGTGTTGCCAGTATTTTACTGTAAAAAAACCCGGTAAGGTCTAACAGTGTACTTACACTTGACCTCTCCTATTGTTGACTGCACTGAAACACGCCCCCTAACTACAAACACTTTATTAAACGCTTAAGTCAGTTAAAACTGTAAACATTATGCTTTTGAGGAACTGTGAAACTAAGCCTTTGAAATAATAGAACTTTCTGTGAAAAATACCTGTAAAATAACACTTTATATTGAGTTGTATTGAGTTTATATCTGTGTGCAATCTCTCTCTCTCTCTCTCTCTCTCTCTCTCTCTCTCTCTCTCTCTCTCTCTCTCTCTCTCTCTCTCTCTCTCTCTCTCTCTCTCTCTCTCTCTCTCTCTCTCTCTCTCTCTCTCTCTCTCTCTCTCTCTCTCTCTCTCTCTCTCTCTCTCTCTCTCAGGGGAAGTGGGCGTCTCTGACACATTCAGCTCTTCATGTTAAACATGTAACCAGGAAAGAAACACTCAAAACTCTTCTGAACACACATCGAGAGCTTCAGAAGAACTGAATCTACTAACAACAGAGAAGATCATTTAATAAGAGAGAAGAATGAAGATCATCTGGACTTTCACTCTGCTGATGATTCCTGGTAAGAATCTGAACTCAAGTTCTGATCCAATAATAAATATAATAATAATAATAGAGTAAATCATGAAAAACAGCACAGAATTGAATAGGAGAGTCTTCCTCTTCAGTTCATGTTGTTCTATTGACTGTTAAAGAAAGTTAATTTCTGTGTAAATTAAAGTGTTTTAATGCTGGTTTGTTGTAGGTGTCGTGAGCTCCATGAGTGTGACAGGATATTCAGGAGGAGGAGTCACAATCAAATGCAGATATGATGAAGGATATTCAGATTATATAAAGTATTTTTGTAAAGGTGAATGGTCAGAGTGCACAGACCAAATCAAGACTGATATTAAAGATGACTGGTTTGATGCTGGAAGATTCTCTCTGTATGACAACACAAGATCAGAAGTCTTCACTGTGACCATCAGAGATCTGAGAGAACTGGATTCTGGGACGTACTACTGTGGAACTGAAAGAGTTGGAAACGATTTATACACTGAAGTGAATCTGAAGGTTTTAACAGGTGAGTAACTGAGACCCTCAAACTCATGATGATCTCCACAACATCACGATACTGATACTGATATAAATACTGTGGTTTGGAATTAACCCCTAAAAGATGCCAGATAATCAGTAACTAGGGCAAATACACTGACTTTTTTGTCCCCTAGAGTGTGTGTGTATGTCTCGCTAAAGTTTGTGTTTATCATTGAATAAAAATGAACACTACTGTGTTTAACAGGTCAACAAATCAGGACAGTGAGAGGATATTCAGGAGGAAACGTCATTATAAACTACAAATATGAGATGCAACACACGAATCCTGTGATAGACGTCTGTAAAACTGCAGATCAGTGTTTTACTGTAATAAACACTAACAGAAGAGCAGAATGGAAACATGACAGACGATTCTCCGTTTATAATGACAGATCTGCAGGACTCTTACTTCTGTTTATCAGAGATCTGAATGAGAACGACTCTGGAGAATATAAGATTATAGTCAAAGTTTCTGAAGATTACAGTTTCTTCTCTGAGTTTAATCTGGACATTAAGAAGGGTGAGCTGCTTTCAGTCATTTATGCATTATTTGACAGAATCCATGAATATATCTGGTGATTGTAACATTGCTGCACTTTATCTGGATCTTAAACAGAGGATTGTTGTGTGAAGAGCATCAGTCTATCAGCTTCTGCAGGAGGATCTGTGAACATCAGCTGCAAATACCCACAATCCCACATTCGTGATGTGAAGTTTCTGTGCTGGAGATCTGGAGCTGATCTCTGTGCTAAAGAGACGTCTGTGAAGGAGAGCAGAAGATGGAGGGATGAGGGAAAGATCCGGCTGTATGATGACAGAGAACAGCAGCTCCTGACGGGAAGCATCAGTCATGTGACTGAAGAAGATTCAGAATACTGGTGTGGAGTTCAGTCTGATCAAGGACACAAGATCTTCATCACACGAGTCCTGATCAATGTTACAGGTACAGATGCAGATCACTGTGTGTCATGTGTCATGTTTGCAGCTGTTTAAGCAGGTTTAACCACAGGGTTATTATTAATTTGGATGTTCTTTCTGTTTAACAAAGCAAAACCACAAACAGTTAAACAGAGGAAGTATAAAAACAAACTACAGTTTATATGTTTGCAGTTTATGAAGGTAAAAGTGCAGCTTTGTGTAAAACAATGATGCTGTTCTGAACAATGAGAAACTGCAGCTGAGTCCTTTTACCACACTTTTAGTATAGTTAATATACTATACTGTATTATTCAGTTTGAAACCACAGGCTTCAGTTCTGGAAACTATAACTAACAGCTCACGATTCTGTGTCTATGTGTCAACAGACATGAATTCTGGGTAATGAATGTGTGATAGACATCAGTAACACGTATCATGAGAAAAGAGATGTCAAGTTCTGTGTGTGAAAAAAAAAAAAAATCCTTTAGAAATTCATTGTTTTATTGTTTTATATACAGATGTTTTAACAACATCACCACCATCCTCATCCTCCTCCTCATCCTCATCATCATCATCTTCCTCATCCTCCTCCTCCTCCTCCTCATCCTCCTCATCCGTCTCATCAGTTGAATCTCCACAGCTGAGAATGTGTATAAAATGATTATTTTAAAGGACAGATGTGCAGTAAACAGGGTCCAGGATGAACACTGAGAACTCAATAAGACACAGACTGTGTAAACAGATGTTCTTTAAACATTTTATGAAGATTATAATTTTCCTCTTTTTTCCTGTTTGCTGCAGTTGCTCTCTTGTGGATTGAACTCTTAACACATTAGCATTAGCATTCTGTAAAGCTGCTTTGAAACAATATTTACTGTGAAAAGCGATGTAAAAATCAAAACGCCTACGCCTTAACAACTCTTATATTGTTTTCTCTGTTTCCAGACTGAGTAAAGTAAGGAAGTGTTGTGTGTAGTTGATCAAGAGGAGATTTTATTCCTAAATTGTTAATTTTTTTAATAAGAATTTTTTGTGAATGTATATGCATTGATGTTAATGTACATATGTTATATGTGATAAGGTTAATTTATTGTTATTGTTTGGGAAGATATATATATATTTTTTTATTAATCTTAGTGAATAAAGAGTTGTTAAAAGTCCAAAAGTCTCTCTCTCTCTCTCTCTCTGCGCGTGCGTGGGCATTTCTGGAGCGTGTGTGAGAGTTTGAGTTTTGAGCGCGTGTATTTGTTTATTTTTGTGTTTTCCTTATATTTCTTTCTTTCTTTTTTACTTCTAAGTTTATTTGATTTAGTATTTGTCTGCTGCCTGCTTTCCTAGAAAGCTTATACAGAGGCTTCTGGGTGTAGGAGAGATTGTTGGCCATCGGAACATTCTCTCCGCATCCAGAATGAAAAACGCGACCGTATTTTTTTTTTTTAACTTAGTGGAAAGAGCAAACGAGGTGGCTGCGCGAGGTATAATCATTGATGAAATACTACCCATTTTACCGCTGTTGTTACCGTCAAAAAACGTCGCTGTCACATTATGGAAAGTTGGTTTCACCGATCAAAAAGATTACGATCTGGTGCGAATCTCCTTTATTGAAACATATTGTTTAATTTAGGAGATTTGCGTTCATGATCATCAAAGATGACACAGAATTTGACTTGGCACTAAATTTCCGTGTGGATGATTTTGAATAATGTCGTCTTTGTCACTACTGACAAAATGAAGTGCTTTGGATGTGGTAAATCGGGCCATTTAATCCATTTATGTTTAAGAGTAACGGCGCTGGAGGTAGTAAGGATAGTGATGCAGCTGAAGATACTCCTGCTAAACCGTCTGGGGTCGGTCTGGCTGAAGCAGTGCCGACCGTGGATAAACCTGCTGGCGAAGAACATCTGTTGAGGAGCCTGTGGAAGCTGGATCGACCTCAACGGAATCACTGAATGAAGGTTGGGATACTTCAGAAACTGAATGCACCTTCAAAGTATTTTTTAACCTTGAAAGGAAAAATGGACAAAAAAGAATCATTAATTCTTTGCGATCTGAGGAAGAAATTCTGTTGTCCAATCCTGTAGGGATTATAAGGAGGGCAATTGTTTGAGAAACTGTACAGAAGTGAATTAGGATCAGACGGTATCAACGAGAGTGTCTTCTTTGAGGATTTACCAAAGGTGTCTGATGAAGCTAATGCAGAGATTTCAGGTGCGCTTAGCCTGGGAGAACTGGCTGTTCAGAGCATGGACTCCGGATGGGTGCCTGGAATTGATGTCGTACCAATAGACTTGGAAGTTTTAGGAGAGGATCTCTTAGAAGTACTCAATGGTAGTCTGGATGAAGGTCTTCTACCTTTGAGTTGCCGGACAGAAGTCCTGACCCTCCATCCCAAAAAAGGAGATCTCACATAGATCAAAAACTGGAGACCTGTTTCACTTCTGTGTAGTGATTATACATTTCTTTCAAAGATTTTAGCAAACAGATTATCAAAAATTCTGAATTAGGTGATCCATCCGGACCAAACCTACTGTGTCCCCAAAAAGTCAATTTTTGATAATATTTCCTTTATTAGGGATATTTATGATTTCTCGAAGTTATCAAATAGTGACATTGGATTGATTTCGCTCGACCAAGAAAAAGCTTTAGACAGAGTTGAACACTGCTCTCTGAGAGCACAGTGAACACAGTCTCTGCTCTCTCGGCTGCCATCTCTGCCTGTGCCGTCCTCTCTCTACAGCCAGACAGTGGTCACTCACACACACACACACACACACACACACACACACACACACACACACACCTCTCTACAGCCAGACAGTGGTTACTCAGCCTGTACCTGGTTAGGGTCTTTCTCACTTTATGCTCTTTCACACAGCTCAGGTATTCTGCTGGTTTATAGTCTCTTTTCAGGTGTAAATAGAGATCCATCTTCTTTTGTGATTTAGTAGCATCTTTCCAATAGGTAATGTAATTTTGTTTTTGCAATTTTATAATTTGGTTGGGCCAGATAGTGCTGTGCTGGTCTGGCTGTAGTTTCAGCATCAGCTGTGAGAGTGCGCTCCGGTGCCGGTTCTGCTCCTGATACCGCAGGGCTTCAGCTGGTATGAGCTCGGGTCACTGCGCTCCGGTGCCGGTTCTGCTCCTGACACCGCAGGGCTTCAGCTGGTATGAGCTCGGGTCACTGCGCTCCGGTGCCGGTTCTGCTCCTGACACCGCAGGGCTTCAGCTGGTATGAGCTCGGGTCACTGCGCTCCGGTGCCGGTTCTGCTCCTGACACCGCAGGGCTTCAGCTGGTATGAGCTCGGGTCACTGCGCTCCGGTGCCGGCTCTGCTCCTGACACCGCAGGGCTTCAGCTGGTATGAGCTCGGGTCACTGCGCTCCGGTGCCGGCTCTGCTCCTGACACCGCTGGTCATCAGCTGGTATGGCTTCAGCTGGTATGAGCTCGGGTCACTGCGCTCCCGTGCCGGTTCTGCTTCTGACATCGCAGGGCTTCAGCTGGTATGAGCTCGGGTCACTGCGCTCCGGTGCCGGTTCTGCTTCTGACATCGCAGGGCTTCAGCTGGTATGAGCTCGGGTCACTGCGCTCCGGTGCCGGTTCTGCTCCTGACATCGCAGGGCTTCAGCTGGTATGAGCTCGGGTCACTGCGCTCCGGCGCCGGTTCTGCTCCTGACACCGCAGGGCTTCAGCTGGTATGAGCTCGGGTCACTGCGCTCCGGTGACGGTTCTGCTCCTGACACCGCAGGGCTTCAGCCTGGTATGAGCTCGGGTCACTGCGCTCCGGTGCCGGTTCTGCTCCTGACACCGCAGGGCTTCAGCTGGTATGAGCTCGGGTCACTGTCCTCCAGTGCCGGTTCTGCTCCTGACACCGCAGGGCTTCAGCTGGTATGAGCTCGGGTCACTGTCCTCCAGTGCCGGTTCTGCTCCTGACACCGCAGGGCTTCAGCTGGTATGAGCTCGGGTCACTGCGCTCCGGCGCCGGTTCTGCTCCTGACACCGCAGGGCTTCAGCTGGTATGAGCTCGGGTCACTGCGCTCCGGCGCCGGTTCTGCTCCTGACACCGCAGGGCTTCAGCTGGTATGAGCTCGGGTCACTGCGCTCCGGCGCCGGTTCTGCTCCTGACACCGCAGGGCTTCAGCTGGTATGAGCTCGGGTCACTGCGCTCCGGCGCCGGTTCTGCTCCTGACACCGCAGGGCTTCAGCTGGTATGAGCTCGGGTCACTGCGCTCCAGTGCTGGTAGAATTTCACAGCTCTTTTTTGGATACTGTTCAATAAGGAGTATTGTCCTAATTCTGCTCTGCACAAGTTGTTTGGTGTCGCTCTGTTTACTTTTAGGATGCTTTTACAAATTTGGGTATGCAGAGTTTCGATTTCCTCTTTTTCCCATTTTGAAAAGTCTTGGGTTTTGAGAGGTCCCCATATCTCGCTGCCATACAGAGCAATTGGTTCAATTATTGCTTTTAGGATTTTTAGCCAGGTTTTAATTGGAATTTCATGTCGAATAGTATTTTTAATCATGTAGAAGACTCTCATTGCTTTTGCTTTCAGTTCATTCACAGCCAGATTAAAGTTCCCTGTTGAACTCAGTTTTAGTCCCAGATATGTGTAATCATGGGTGTACATTCTTCTCTCTCTCTCTCTCTCTCTCTCTCTCTCTCAGGGGAAGTGGGCGTCTCTGTCACGTTCAGCTCTTCATGTTAAACATGTAACCAGGAAAGAAACACTCAAAACTCTTCTGAACACACATCGAGAGCTTCAGAAGAACTGAATCTACTAACAACAGAGAAGATCATTTAATAAGAGAGAAGAATGAAGATCATCTGGACTTTCACTCTGCTGATGATTCCTGGTAAGAGTAAATCTCAGAGTAAATCATGAAAAATAGATTTAATGAGATATTTGAAAGTTAATTTCTGTTCTGTCTTATGAATATATTCATTTTGTATTTAATGCTGGTTTGTTGTAGGTGTCGTGAGCTCCATGAGTGTGACAGGATATTCAGGAGGAGGAGTCACGATCACATGCAAATATGATGAAGGATATACAAACAATATAAAGTATTTTTGTAAAGGACTGTGGTCAAAGTGCACAGACCAAATCAAGACTGATATTAAAGATAAATGGGTTCAGTCTGGAAGATTCTCTCTGTATGACGACAGAAGTTCAGCAGTCTTCACTGTGACCATCAGAGATCTGAGAGAAGAGGATTCTGGGACGTACTACTGTGGAACTGATATATATGCAGAAAAAGATCCCTCCACTGAAGTGAATCTGGAGGTTTTAACAGGTGAGTAACTGAGACCCTGAAACCTATGATGATCTCCACAACATCACGATACTGATACTGATATAAATACTGTGGTTCGGATTTAACCCTTAAAAGCCAGATAATCAGTAACTAGGGCAAATATACTGACTTTCTTTATCTCCTATTGTGTTTATGTCTCACTAAAGTTTGTGTTTGTCATTGAATAAATATGACAACTCCATACAAGAGTTCAAAGAAATAAATACACAAAACAAAAAACAATTAAAGTGGTGCCAGTCCATCAAACACACTTTACACTCAAACACTGATTCACAACAATGACAGGAAGAAGGATCAAACAGTGTTAAACCGGCAACGATGTAACAGCCATTTCCTCATGCATAATATGTTTTTCTTTTTCTCCTTTTCGCTGCAAATCAGTGCACAGACAATTTGGATCGCAAGCACGCGGGATTTTGCGCTATTTCCTTATCACTTCTCGCGTGTGTTTGGTTGTGAAATGTAGTTTGCGTGCAAGACAGAAGTTGTCGGCGATTCTTCCTCCTGAAAGTCATGCAGTGTGAAACCTCCTGTCGCCGATGCATCGTGCAGTGTGAACACACCAGCAACTGAATGTTACCCCAGATAGTCACGCAGTGTGAAAAGAACAGTGACCCGACTACTTTGAAAATCGTGCAGTCTGAACTCGGCTTTAGTGACACTTAATTTGCTGTGCTGTGAGTGGTTCTGGGCAGTTAACTCTGAGCCAATCGCGAGGGCTAAACCCCTTTATAAACCGGGACTTTTCTTTTGACAAGTGATGTCACCGGTACGCGACTTGTTGTCTTGTTTACCTGCCCAGCGACTGGACGTCTGCCTTGGTTATCTGTTTACCGTAGCGCCGCAGGTATGGTTAGCTTTGTCTATCTTTCCACTCGTTGACTTCATAACGTGGGCTTATAGGGAATGTTTCGTGCTATAGAATCCCTGTTGCGGCAGCAGCCCTTTCACCAGCTGAGTGTGCGCCCTATCAGAGCTTGGGGCCTGTGATGCAACGCTGTTAATCATAGGTATGTTGCTATAGTGAGTAATAGTTGAATGGTTAATGTGGGATATATTTGTAAATGGACATCCTGTGCATTTTAGGGAGTGCTATTTAACCGGGGGTGCGTTGGCTACATCAGCGCTGAACATCTGCTGCTTTGCTTATGCTTTTCACGTTACGTGTTCATTTTCGTCGTGCCTGGCTGCCTTTCCACACGCGACCAAGAATGATCCTTCTTCCTGTCTTTGTTGTGAATCAGTGTTTGAGTGTAAAGTGTGTTTGATGGACTGACAACACTTTAATTGTTTTGTTTTGTGTATTTATTTCTTTGAACTCTTGTATGGAGGCTTTTTCTTGCTGCTGATATCCAAGAGGATTGGCCTAATTGTGATTTTTCTTTTGTTTGACCTTTTTATGTGATTTGTCCATGTTTAACTGTTTATTTTGATTTATTGTGTGATTGTGAGTCTCTGTTCATAGTGCTAACCCCAGTACCACCTTGGGCTTTATTAAATCCAGAATACTCATTGATATTCGTTTTTATAGTTCCATGGACGGCGTTATCACATTTGAAATGAAATGGTGTAAGAATGAGGCTCTGTGCTCTGTTATTGATGGAAAAATATTTTTTTCTCTTCTGCTAATGTAGAAAGTTTTTTTTTAGGGCTGTCAAAAGATTAATCGCGATTAATCGCATCCAAAATAAAAGTTTGTGTTTAAATAATATATGTGTGTGTACTGTGTATAATTATTTTGTATATATAAATACACACACATGCATGTATATATTTAAGAAATATTTGCATACATATACTGTATATATTTACATATAATTTATATTATATATAAATATTTTTTTTTATATATAAATAACACATTTTTCTTAAATATATACATGCATGTGTGTGTATTTCTAGATACAAATTTAATTATACACAGTACACACACATATATTATTTAAACAAACTTTTATTTTGGATGCGATTAATCACGATTAATCTTTTGACAGCCCTATTTTTTTTGTTTTATTTTGTAGTTATTTGTGGTATAAAAGGTAAATGCAAAATTGTGTTGATTTGTTGAAAAAATGGTTCATGTGAAAAATTGTAATAAAGTCGACTTTCAAAATTCAAAAAAAAAATTCTCTCTCTCTCTCTCTCTCTCTCTCTCTCTGTGTGTCTCTTTCTTTCTCTCTCTCTCTCTCTCTCTCTGTGTGTCTCTTTCTCTCTCTCTCGCTCGCTCTCTCTCTCTCTCTCTCTCTCTCTCTCTCTGTGTCTCTCTCTCTCTCTCTCTGTGTGTCTCTTTCTCTCTCTCTCTCTCTCTCTCTCTCTCTCTCTCAGGGGAAGTGGGCGTCTCTGTCACATTCAGCTCTTCATATTAAACATGTAACCAGGAAATAAACACTCAAAACTCTTCTGAACACACATCGAGAGCTTCAGAAGAACTGAATCTACTAACAACAGAGAAGATCATTTAATAAGAGAGAAGAATGAAGATCATCTGGACTTTCACTCTGCTGATGATTCCTGGTAAGAATCTGAACTCAAGTTCACATCACAGAAGAACAGAGATTAAATAATGAATACAAGTCTTAATCTTTAACTAATATGGTGACATTTTTTAAAACACTTTAAAATGAATCTCACTTCAGTGTGTATTAAAGTGTTGAATGAAGATGCTGGTTTGTTGTAGGTGTCGTGAGCTCCATCAGTGTGACAGGATATTCAGGAGGAGGAGTCACGATCAAATGCAAATATGATGAAGAATATACAGACAATAAAAAGTATTTTTGTAGAAAAAATCAAGATGTACTACAGACTGGATGGTGTTCTGACCTCATCAAGACTGATATTAAAGATGAATGGTTTGATGCTGGAAGGTTCTCTCTGTATGACGACACAAGATCAGAAGTCTTCACTGTGACCATCAGAGATCTGAGAGAAGAGGATTCTGGGACGTACCAGTGTGGAGTTGATATCCCTTACATTAAAGATTCCTACACTGAAGTGAATCTGGAGGTTTTAACAGGTGAGTAACTGCCCACATAGCAACATTGTGTCGGCCCAGATCCGGCCCACATCTGGCACACGTGGAAAGATGATCTGGCCCACATGCAGCGTGGAATTACGGCACTTGGGTGGGCCACTCCTGTTTGCCAGGTCTGGGCCACAAGCAGGCCATAGCAATGCCACATCTCAGCCAAGAGCAAAGAAATAAACCAGAACTGGACCTTATCTGAGCCACAAAATCTGTGTATATTAAATATGAAGTCATCTCAGCCTGTTAACAAAAAGAATCACTGAAAGAAAGAAGAGAACAGAAAAAAGAGACGAGCAGAAACACAAGAACTACAACTGACTTCAGACACAGCCTCAGATGAAATCAACTGAAGAGAAAATAAGACATTAAATCTGTGAAGATCTCAGCAGAGGAGGATTAAACAATTCCACAAACAGCATTACCAGCTTCACTTATTACTGACCAGACTGACTTTATTTCTGGCAGACGTCTACAAAAGTTTTTATTGAGAATTAACAGAGGTTTAACTCTGGTTCATTTGAAGTCACCATAACAGTGAATAGTGTTTTCATTAGTTGGGCTCTTAACTCGTATTATATCTTGTATTTTTTTTGGCTGCTGTGACAGTGTGTTTGTCAAACACATTTGCAGCAGCAAAGAAAGCTAAAGTGAAATGAGATCAGGTGATGATGGTTTTATAATCATCATGAAATAGACTGTTTCACTGAGGTAATTTGAAGCTAACAATTGTGTTGTACCATTAATATATTCTCATCACAAACCCTGTGTTACTGCAGCGTGAGGTCCAGCAATATTATAACAATCAGTTAGAAGATTTTAACAAACATGAGCACAAAAAATTACTGTTTGATGACAAACACAGACATCAATAATCAACGTATGAATCTCAACAATGGTGACAATCTAAAGTACCTTGCTGCAATGCATGCTGGGTACCAGCATAGTACAAAACTCCCAGCATGCATTGCAACATGAATAAATTATGCAGCTGAATTGTCCTATTATTTTAATTCTAAATATGTGCTTTTATTTTTTGCTGTTGTTTTTTTGTGACATTTAGTAGCTTTTCAGTGATGTTATGAATTAATCTGTTTATCTAAAATATATATATATATATATATATTGTCACCCTTGTTGAGATTCATGTGCTGATTTTTGATATCTCTGTGTGTCACCGTGGATTCATTTTTCATGTTCATGTTCGTTAAAATCTTCTAACTGATTGTTATAATATTGCTGGACCTCACGCTGCAGTAACACAGGGTTTGTGATGAGAATATATTAATGGTACAACACAATTGTTAGATTCAAATTACCTCAGTGAAACAGTCTATTTCATGATGATTATAAAACCATCACCAGGTAACCATCATCACCTGATCTCATTTCACTTTAGCTTTCTTTGCTGCTGCAAATGTGTTTGACAAACACACTGTCACAGCGGCCAAAAAAGACAAAAGATATAATAAGAGTTAAGAGCCCAACTAATGGAAACACTATTCACTGTTATGGTGACTTCAAATGAACCAGAGTTAAACCTCTGTTAATTCTCAATAAAAACTTTTGTAGACGTCTGCCAGAAATAAAGTCAGTCTGGTTAGTAATAAGTGAAGCTGGTAATGCTGTTTGTGGAGCTGTTTAATCCTCCTCTGCTGAGATCTTCACAGATTTAATGTCTTCTTTTCTCTTCAGTTGATTTCATCTAAGACTGTGGCTGAAGTCAGTTGTAGTTCTTGTGTTTCTGCTCGTCTCTTTTTTCTGTTCTCTTCTTTCTTTCAGTGATTCTTTTTGTTAACAGGCTGAGATGACTTCATATTTAATATACACAGATTTTGTGGCTCAGATAAGGTCCAGTTCTGGTTTATTTCTTTGCTCTTGGCTGAGATGTGGCATTGCTATGGCCTGCTTGTGGCCCAGATCTGGCAAACAGGAGTGGCCCACCCAAGTGCCGTAATTCCACGCTGCATGTGGGCCAGATCATCTTTCCACGTGTGCCAGATGTGGGCCGGATCTGGGCCGACACAATGTTGCTATGTGGGTGAGACCCTCAAACCCATGATGATCTCCACAACATCACAATACTGATTGTAATGACTGCTGTTCACACGTGAAACTCATTAGCCAGACAGTAACATACTGTAGTGTCGGCCCATATCCGGCCAACATTTGGTATATGTGGATTATACACAGCCCAGTTGTGGGCTGGATCTGGGCTGAAACTATGTTTCTGTCTGGGTACAAACACCATTAACAACCTTTTTGTCTCCCAATGTAAGATTTACACTCATAATCTTGACCGGCATTGATATATGTTGCAGCAAAGTGAGCAGATATATGTTTATATTGAGAACAAAATGACAAATTATTTGGGTTTGTGTTAAACAGGTCATCAAATCAGGACAGTGAGAGGATATTCAGGAGGAAACGTCATTATAAACTACAAATATGAGATTCAAGAAGAGAATCCTGTGATAGACGTCTGTAAAACTGCAGATCAGTGTTTTACTGTAATAAACACTAACAGAAGAGCAGAATGGAAACATGACAGACGATTCTCCGTTCATAATGACAGATCTGCAGGACTCTTACTTCTGTTTATCAGAGATCTGAATGAGAACGACTCTGGAGAATATAAGATTATAGTCAAAGTTTCTGAAGATTACAGTTTCTTCTCTGAGTTTAATCTGGACATTAAGAAGGGTGAGCTGCTTTCAGTCATTTATGCATTATTTGACAGAATCCATGAATATATCTGGTGATTGTAACATTGCTGCACTTTATCTGGATCTTAAACAGAGGATTGTTGTGTGAAGAGCATCAGTCTATCAGCTTCTGCAGGAGGATCTGTGAACATCAGCTGCAAATACCCACAATCCCACATTCGTGATGTGAAGTTTCTGTGCTGGAGATCTGGAGCTGATCTCTGTGCTAAAGAGACGTCTGTGAAGGAGAGCAGAAGATGGAGGGATGAGGGAAAGATCCGGCTGTATGATGACAGAGAACAGCAGCTCCTGACGGGAAGCATCAGTCATGTGACTGAAGAAGATTCAGAATACTGGTGTGGAGTTCAGTCTGATCAAGGACACAAGATCTTCATCACACGAGTCCTGATCAATGTTACAGGTACGGATGCAGATCACTGTGTGTCATGTGTCATGTTTGCAGCTGATTCTGTTCAAGCAGGTTTAACCACAGGATTATTTTTAATTTGGATGTTCTTTCTGTTCAACAAAGCAAAACCACAAACAGTTAAAAAGAGGAAGTATAAAAACAAACTACAGTTTATATGTTTGTAGTTTATGAAGGTAAAAGTGCAGCTTTGTGTAAAACAATGATGCTGTTCTGAACATGAGAAACTACACTTCTGTGAGTCCTTTTACCACACTTTTACTACAGTTAATGCAGTTTAACAGTGCTCATCAGTCACTCTGCTATACTGTATTATTCAGTGTGAAACCACAGGCTTCAGTTCTGGAAACTCAAACTAACAGCTCACGATTCTGTGTCTGTGTGTCAGCAAACATGAATTCTGGGTAATGAGTGTGAGAATGACATCAGTAACAAGAATCATGAGAAAAGAGATGTCGAGTTCTCTGTGTGTGAAAAAAAAACATCCTTTTATAAATTCATTGTTTTATTGTTTTATATACACAATTTCCAGAAAAAACAACACCATCTTCATCGCCATCATCAACATCAGCACCAACATCACCACGTCCATCATTATCATCATCATCATCATCATCATTATCTACTTCTTCTTCCTCATCAGTCAAAACTTCACCGTTCACAGGAGTTTCCAGAACTTCTACATCACTGGCGTCTCCGATGACATCACCAGGTGATCTTGTGCTGAAATACAAACATGTGATCAATGGGTGAAGCTTGTGAGGAGGCTGAAATATACAGTATTATTAAACATGCAAATAAGCTATATTTTCAACTACTACTGTTTCTACTGTTTATGATTTATGGGGATTATTTAAAAAAAATGAGTAAGTGGATTTTCACCATGGTTATTTACACACACCGTGGACACACATCTGTGTTCAACACCTTATAAAAGTGAACTTTGCATAATAGGTCCCTTTTTAAGTTTTGTGAAGGAGGGCCACTGGTAGCGAATCTTCGTTTATAATCACTATGATATGGTTTTCAATTTGCATAACACTGACTTTAAAACATGTGTTTTAGGTATGGGAATTGTATATTTTGTGTTTTGATTTTTGGGATATGGTCATTGGGATAATTTCTGGGCTATTTCTGACTGGCCATTGGGCTTTTTTTGTAACACAGACGTGGTAACCCTGAAATCCAGTATCATGATCTGGTCAATCCTACTCCAAACGTCAATTATCTGATCTGATATTTGATCATATTCTCTGATTATTTCTCCTGTGTTTTCAGGCTCTTCTCTGATCGTTCCTCTGGTTCTGGTTCTTCTGGTTCTGATCATCGCTGGACTCTTATTACTGTTTCTCTGTAAGAAGTATCAGTCTCAAGGTAAAACTCATTCTTCACTTCTTTAGAAGCAGAAACTCTTTATTTATACTGAGATTAAAACAGATCGATTTCATAGATTTATTGATTCCCACTTTGGATCGCCACCTATAGGCTGCAACAAGACATGAGTAAAAGAGATATTTGATGATGTGTGAAAACATTTATACAAGGCACAAATGTTGAAATGTGATATATAGTAATGTCATTAATTAAAGGACGCTTGTTTTTGGCAGGTGGTGATTCGTCGTCTCAGACTGGACCAGGAAAACATGAAGTGGTGAGTCCAGTTACTGTATAAAATGTTTAATTAAATGTCTAATGTCTTCCATCCTTACAGTATTCAGAGCTGTAAATCATTTATCTGTCTCTCCTCAGGTTTCTCACACTGGTTGTGATTATGAGGAGATTAAAGACACTCACAAACAATTACCCACAAACCCCTCTGATTCTTCTGATACTTTTTATGCCACTGCCCAATTACCCACAAACCCCTCTGGTTCTTCTAACACTGTTTATGCCTCTGCCCAATTACCCACAAACCCCTCTGATTCTTCTAACACTGTTTATGCCGCTGTCCAATTACCCACAAACCCCTCTGATTCTTCTAACACTGTTTATGCCGCTGTCCAATTACCCACAAACCCCTCTGATTCTTCTAACACTGTTTATGCCTCTGTCCAATTACCCACAAACCCCTCTGATTCTTCTAACACTGTTTATGCCGCTGTCCAATTACCCACAAACCCCTCTGATTCTTTTAACACTGTTTATGCCACTTGTAACAAGTAGAATTAGGTACTGTTCCTTTAAAGGTGAACTAAGTAACTTTTTTATCTTAACCGAACGGCTTCGGAGTCATTGGAATGGTTATATGACTGTTTTCGGGTTGAATGGTGGTCGTCTCGCACCCCTCGAGCGCCTGTGAGACGAAAAACCACCCTTGCAACTTTGGGCCGGCGGGCCGACGGCCGCAGCATCAGGAAGTATCGCGTGATATCAGGTCTCGCGATGTAACAAACTGCTTTACGGCACTGCACACATATACTATCTAAACATTTATATGCTAGCCTTCTGTGTATTATACATACCTCAGTGGACATGGCTCCGTGCGTTCGCCGGGTTCTTTGAAAACAAATACACATGACCAGCGGGAGAAGATGGGACGAGCCAACAAGTTTTAACGACAGTGTTGTCAAATATCTATTCCGAAGCTGTAGGGGGAGCTCTATAGAGAAACCCGCGAGCAAAAAGCGAGAAAACAGCCAAGAAGTCGGCAAAGCTGCATAATGCAGCTTTAAGGCGGAACACACTCTGTTACTCCCTCACTGATGAGTGGGCAGTCGGGATGAGGAGTGCGAGCTGTGAACATCACATGTATGCGTGTAAAGCCTGTTTTATATGTATGTTGCTCTTACCTGGTTTTATTTATATTCAGTAACACAGTTGTTAGTGGAGTGTTTTGCAAACTGCCCATGTGTGCATGGGATCGACAACGCTGATAATAAATAACCACTGTGGAATATCAGACACGTGAGTCTAGTCTTACGCTTGGCTACTACCATTCAGGCAAGCTATCCAGCCCCTCTGGTTAAAGCGTTACACACTGCCCTATTACCCACAAGCCCCTCTGTTTCTTCTACAGTTGAAAAAGCCACCAGTGAATCTCAGATTAACTCTCAGATTAACACACAGGATTGCGGTTGCAGCCTATAGGATTGGCCAGATAATTTTAAATTTACTTAAGCACGAACAAAAAGAGACCCTTATTGGCCCATAAGAAACATATAAAAATTATGATGATTGGATAGATGTGAAATCGCATCAAAATAGCGAAACAAATCGCTATTTTGGCTGGATAATTCAAGGTAGAGAATTTTTTATCTTGGATGTTTAATATGTGTCCACAATCTGCTTTTCAGTTCTGGCGCCTCCGTCTTAACATACTGTACGTACATTCACATCACATGTACATTAACAAAAGTTCATTATTTGCATGTGCTTTAAAGCCTTGCTGGTTAATAATTTCATTTTTGTGCTGATGCGCTGTTCTAATGTGCGCTTTAATGAGCGCGTACACCCGAAGCACACTGGCACTAAGAGCCTGTCAAACAGCGTCTGATTACTGGACTAAGTTCTCTTTCACGTCCTATTGCGATAATACTGTCAAATATACACAAGGTTTACACAGTTGGCTATGTCTAAAGTGAAAGTAAACATTTGAGAGAAAATCAGATATCTGTCTTATGGCTTTGTTTAATACACAGTTTAGTGTATTGCACAGTGGTTTGTGTCTCAGTAATGATGTGATTTTGCCTCAGTAAAACAGGGTATTCTGCACTGATGCAGAAGCTGTCATCTACATGTTGCTTTATAAAACTAAAGGCGGTTACCAGCTTGCAGTTGAACTGTGAATTCAGGGAATTATGTTGCTTTGCTGTTTTCCTTTGTAATTGTTTTGTGGCTGTGGTGACAGATGGTAATATCTGATATTCTTTCCACTTACATCTCTGTTGACGTTAGTTTTGGTTGTAGTGCCGGTGTTTCTTGATCATAATTAAAGGGCTGCTTTTAAACACTGGGTCTTGTACTTGTTTGTATTCATGTTTTGTTTGTAATGTTCAGTTTTTCATTTTACCTATGGGTGTGGTGGTCATTTTCTGTGGTGGTCCACCACTTGACCGGCTGTCTCAATGTGTTTGTGTGTGTGTGTATACCAGTTCACCTTACTATTTGTGTTTGGACCATGTATGGCACAAAATATATTTTTCCAGTAAAGCATAATAATTAAGATGGGGCCTCACCAAAAGAGCAGCCTAGGGCCCCTGACCGCCTTAATACGCCCATGTGCATCACATCTGCTGAAGATCTGAATTACGCAGTGGTGAATTTCCACTGTAATCTGACTGTACTGATAGTGAAAATATCAGGAATAATCAGGATTACAGTGAATACGCTGCTGTCAATCATCTCACTGCAAATTCAATTACAGCATTTTGTTCTGCAAATGAAAAGAAATGATCAAAAACCTTTGGTTAGAGTTTGATGTAAATAAGTACTGAATATTTCAGAAACAAAAGTGTATGCAGCTGTGCTCAATTTCATAAAGTTTACAAACTTTAGCAAATACAGCAACTACTAGTTTTAGTGTCGGCACTCATTTTAACGGCCTGATAAATTGGTTGTGATATTGTTTGCAAATGTGATATTCATGGATTATCGAAAGCTGAATGCACAAAAAAGCATAACTTTAGCGTTTGCTCTAATAATGTTTATTTCAGAAAATTGACTCCCCACTGATGAAATAAAACATGAACATTTTGGTTCTGAAAAAGATCTTGTATAATACTTGTGAATATACTTGTGAAGTATTCCTGTACCGGTCTCTCATATCGGCCAGGCTCGTGCATGTCCCTGAGCATCTGGGCCTGGTAGACCTGCTGAGTGGCCATGGCATGCAGAGAGGCGGCTGCCTGCCCCGCGGCTCTATAGGATTTCGCCACCAGAGTAAACGAAAACCTACAGACTTTGGAGGGGTGCTTAGGGTCACTGCGGGAAGAAGCGCTCTGCGGACACAGTTGCATCGCAACAGAGCGTTCAACCTGGGGAACCCCAGTGTACCCTTTGGCAGCGGCCTGATTGAGGGGAGGAAAGGTGGAGAAGGTCGCCGAATGATCACGGGAAGACAGGGCTTCCAGGACCTCTTGACCTCCTCATGTATGTCTGGGAAGAAAGGTATTGGGGTTGCACACTGACGGGGATCAGCAGCCGCAATAAAAAAAAAATCATCCAGCCGCGAACGCACTAGGCAGGGTGGAGGACTCCACTATAACCCAATGGCTGCGGCTGCCCGGGAAAGCATGGCCGTCAGCTCGGGATCAGACTCGGGCTGTGCTGGCACACCCGAAGGCGGCAGCACAGCCGAATCTTCATCTCCCGAGGACTCTTGCCCACCATGTGATGCAGCAATCGACATAGAATCATCATCTGGAGTGCCGAATGAGATACGCGGGGCGTTGCAATGCTGGAGAGGGGGGGGGTGGGCCGAGGAGGAAACGTCGGCGCTTTGTTCCACACCGTCACCCTCAGGTCACCCTGGCCACCAGCCGAAGTACCACCTCTCGTGAAGGCAGTAGATCGGGGTGTGGATGACGGGACTTTCCCTCTGATGAGGTCATTGAGTCTCAACTGGAACGTTGCGATGGTCATGTTCCCGCAATGGGAACATGAATCATCCACAAACGCTTCCTTAGCGTGATCAATGCCCAAACATGCAAGACCGCAACCAGAAGTGCACGGGCAAGACATCTTTAGAAAGACGTGCTACGCGCAAGCTCTTTTGTGAGAGGAAAACTCGTCTCAAAGAGTAGAGATAAGTCGATGATCTCAGGATGGCTTGTGGAGTGAAGTGAAACACTTGGCTCCGAAGCAAAAACATATCTGCATGTTGGCAGCCCATTCGTCGTCACGACATAACGTCTCCATTCCCTACTCAAGAATGAGGGTCATATACGTAACCAAGACGTTCTCAGTAAAACTCAGCTGAGCTTTATTTTAAGTGTGACTTAATCACACTTTCAGCCTTTCTTTAAATTTCTTAGTAAATGACAACAAATTAAATGAAATATAAAAATGATATGTAATGAAGGATAATTGACAATTAATTAATATATGCTGTATAAATCAAAGCATTGTTTACTTGGTCACCATGGGATTGTTTGGGGCATTTTACTGGCCTTTATCCAACACTTTTAACACTGAACCCATCTCAGATTTATTTTAATCAATGCACAAATCATAAAAACAGATCAACACTATCTGTTCCCAAATTCTGATGGCAAGACAGACGTTTGCCTAGAACCAGCCCCGGAAGAGGTTTGCTGCTTCCACTATCAGTATCTTTAAACTGAATAGGATGCAGTGAAGAAACACTTAAAGGTATTGTAGGTAGGATTTTTATAAAAAACTTCTTTTCCAAATTTGTTTAAACTTTATTTATATATCAAAACATAATTAAAATGTAAGTACTCTGAAAAAGAAAGTATAAAAATCGAGTGTCTGTAGACCTCTCACGACTGTTTTAAAGACAGCTCATTATTTCCATTCACTCCACCCAGGGGTCGGCAACCCAAAATGTTGAAAGAGCCATACTGGACCAAAAAAAAACAAAAAAAACATCTGTCTGGAACCGCAAAAAATTAAAAGCCTTATATAAGCCTTATAATGAAGGCAACACATGCTGTAAGTGTCTATATTAGCTTTATTAGCCCCCTAGTATCAAAATGATAAGTAGGCAACAAATACATAATGAGCATTCATGATTAAAAGTTTTTTTTCCTACAGTAGCAGCGCATCCTGGAGAGAATGACGCACCACGTGACTACTCTGCTGTACGATCGTGCTTTAAGTTTAACTTCCATTATAATTTTAATGTATTATGTTTCGTTTTATTTATTCGTGTATTATTTTTACAACGTTGAAAAACTTTAACCCTTTCACACGTAAGTTTAAAATATTCTGACTGACCCCAATGCGTCACTGTATGGTTTCCATGGTGACGCGTCATTGCTTGTCACGTGACACACCGCAGCAACAACAGAGCTGAATGAATGATGATCTGCTTTTATGTCATTTTTCCTTTTGTATTCAAAATATTCACAAATTTGTTAGCTATGGCATGAAATATCTGATATTCCGATTGTCAAATATATGCAAGTGGAAGTGTTTTGTTGTTTAAACACCTTTATAACGATCACGTTAGTTGAGCTGTATGCGCGATGGGCGCCGCCATCTTAGTTTGTACCGCAGACGCAGTTCAGAGAATCGGATCTGTTGGATTTACAACACGTGAATTCATCCACTTCTCCCGAAATACATAAAAGCAAGTGGCTGGTGAACTGGGAGAAGAATAGAGTAAACTTTAAAGTTACTTACACAATGTTTATCTGATATGAATAAAACGTGTCTAATTATAATGGAAAGGATTATTATTGCCTCTTCCTTTAACATCAGTGTGTATTTTACAAACTCTAAATGTATTGTTTTTTTTAGTACTTATATGTCTGAAACCTAAAATAAACATTATGTGGTTGAAAACACTGAAAAGTTGTGCTATATGACAGCTCTGAGCGCGCCTGTCTCTGGCTCAGCACCAGCCAACGTGTAACCCTTCTCGGTTCGTGTGTTCTTTCATTTCAATAATGACCACGCGAAAACAAATTTGCTGAGCACATTCACTTTAGTGTTTACTGCAATTGAGGAAATCTGGAAAAGACACGAAGAGCACCAAACAGACAATAAATACTGCTGGTCCGGTCATAAAACATCCTTCTCAACAGCTCACGTGAACTGAGAAGATAAACATTTTTTTTTTTCGTTACATACAAGTATGACTCAGTCTCTTTTCCTTTTATAAATATAGAACAAAAATTGCACAGAAGGAAAGTAATACATCATACCTGGAAAAGACACGAAGAGCACCAAACAGACAATAAATACTGCTGGTCCGGTCATAAAACTGTCAGAAAATAAACAAAATAATCAACCAAATATATCAAATGAAATAAAAAGCGGACGCCATTAGCACATGGCAGGCATAACCACCTGTAAAGCATGTAAAACCCTGCTACACACTAATTTACCATTCTGAACAGAAAATACAGAATAAAGTTCTCTCAAACACATTTCTAAACAAATACAATTGACTATTTTTTTTTCCTAAAACAATATCTTCCAACATTTTCTTAACTGTTCGACCAGAGACTTTTTCACCTACCATCCTTCTCAACAGCTCACGTGAACTGAGAAGATGGCTGATTCAACCCATTGTACACCCTTCTTGCCTGTAGGTGTCTCCCTCTTTCCAAGATGCATTATTTAAATAACCAATGAACAGGATTAATTGAACAAGAACAAATATTTTATAACTAAAATAAGCATTTTGACACTATTCACACTTAGTTTCTGTTTTTTCTTTCTTTACTCCGTTACATTCACCCCCACTGAATGTGGCAAAATGCGATAATCTTAGAAAATAGACGAATAGAGCTTCTCAAAGACAAACAATCCTGGAATTGCCATTATTAGCAGAAAGCTTTTGATCAGTAGAGACTGTTCAATTAAAGAAATGATAAGAAAAAGTGCTGCGCATATCACTCATCCTTAATCATGACCCAAATGACGTGCCGTTAACACATCATACTTGCAATTCTCTTGTTCTTTTTCACGAAAACTGATAGAACACAAAATTCAACATCAATATTTCAAACTAAGAACTGAAAGACCATTTTCCAAGAGTTTGCTTTCTTGAATGGAACAAAGTCTGTTGATTCATGGAAGAAATAAGACGATTTACTGGTTTCAGTAATCTGCCAAACTTTGATCTACGGCCTGGTAACTCTGTACCATTCACAACACTATCAACAGCGAGATCAGAGTTAGAAACATTTGTCATTTCAGGACTTTCCTGAAAGACCAAAGGGTCCAAAAGAGCATCTTCAGAGACCACACCTTGTGGTGGGAAACCAACAACCTCGGCTGAATCATGAACCTCACATAACCCGTCCATTTGTAGACTATTGTCAGCCACAGAGTCAGCTATGACGGGACATTCACAATTAGTTGTTGATTCATCAGAAGTTACAGAACATTCATCAAAAACACCATCATCAACTAAAAACGCACTCTCATCATCATTAGTCCCTACAATGTCACACACAGGGAAGAAATTGACACACAGAAGTAGATTCCTGTGTACCACTTTCAGTTGACCAGATACGGGGTGTTTAATCTTGTAAATGTGGGTCTCAGGATCACGATCAACCACGGTATACACCACACTTTCCCACTTGTCTGAAAGTTTGCGTTTGCCGCGCTCACTTTTGTTGGCTAAAAGAACTCTATCACCAACTTCAATATTCACACCCTTATTTCTACGATCGTACACGCGGGCTTGGTGAGACTGTTCTTTAGAAGCATTAGCCCTTGCAACAGCGAGAGCATCCTTCAAGTCCCTGTTCAGAGACTCAATGTACTTGGGGAGAGAGACGTTCAGATCATCCTTCAACACGCTCTTAAAAATGACATCAATCGGCAATCTTGGGGTACGACCAAACATTAGATAGAAGGGAGGAAACCCCGTAGTTTCGTGTGCAGTACAATTGTACAAAAACGTCAGCGTATGAAGCATCTGAGGCCAGTCATGCTTTGGTCGTGGCTCCAGGGCTCTGATCATATTTCCCAGTGTCCGATTAAATCTCTCTGCAGTGCCATTCCCCATGGGATGATATGGGGTCGTTTGCGACTTCTTAACCCCAGAGAACTCGAGCAAGTGTCTGATCAGCTCGCTACAGAAATTGGCACCTTGATCAGAATGAATGCGCTCTGGGAAACCATAGTAACAGAAATAGTTATCCCAGAGCTTCTTTGCCACTGACCTAGCAGTCTGGTCTGGACAACGGAAAGCATGGGCAAGCTTGGTAAAATGGTCAGTGACCACTAACACATCAACTGACTTATTTCGTGAATCCTCCGCTGTCCAGAAATCAACGCAGACTAACTCAAGTGGAGCAGAAGTTTTAACACTCTCTAATAGAGCTCGTCCCTCCGGCTCTGGCGTCTTCGCAAGCACACAACGGCTACATATTTTCACATACTCACGAACATCTTGTTCGAGGCCTGTCCAGTAAAAACGCTGGCGGGAAATGTGAAGAGTACGATACTGGCCTTGGTGTCCAGCCTCATCATGACAACCTCTCAATACTTCAGTTTTGAGGGCTGAAGGCACTACATATTGAAACCGCTTGTGACGCGTCAAAGGATCTTTAGAAACACGAAACAGTACACCGTCAACCAAAGATAGCTTGTCCCACTGCTTTAAAAACGTCCGCACAGCACTGGGCTCCCCCATACGCTCACGTCTCGAGGGCCTGCGTTTACGGTCAACATAGAACATCACCCTCTGCAAGTGTTCATCCTCAAGTTGTCGGTCTCTTAGGTCTTGGCGAGAATATGAAAGAAGAGCATCAAATCCAACATCTGTTACCTGCTGGACAAATCCAGCCAGAGGAATAGTTCGCACTCTCATTCCTTCTTCCCATGAAAGGTGATTAGAAAAAACAGCAGCCACACCATCACTTGAAAAACTTCCTGGCTCATCTGCATTGAAGTTAATCCCCATCCGCTCACAAGCACCCGCTTCCGCACTGCCGACCACTCGCTGACTGGCATTGGACAATCTGAAAACATCCTGGACAGCTGCACAGGTATTGCCCCTTGACTCCGCTATCAGCTTTTCATAGGGCTCCCTGACTATGCGATGACTAACTCGACTGCCAGCAAAAGGTTGCCTGCTCAAAGTGTCAGCTATTGTATTTTTTGATCCAGGAACATATTTGATGTCGAACTCAAAGGCAGCGAGTTTAGCCACCCACCTTTGCTCACAAGCGTCAAGCCTAGGTTTAGTCAAAATATGCGTCAAGGGATTATTATCCGTCCAAGCCGTGAACCGATGCCCTTTTAGCCAGTGACTAAATTTATCACATACGGCCCACTTAAGTGCGAGGAATTCAAGACGATGCGCTGGATATCTGGCTTGTGCTCTGGACAACGACTTACTTGCGAACGCAACGGGTCGAGCCCTGTTTTCACCAGGACTCAGTTGCGAAAGCACAGCGCCCAACCCTTCGGATGAAGCATCGGTAGCAAGAATAAAGGGCCTAGAAAAGTCAGGGTGTGCAAGGACTACATTAGAGAGAAGGGCTTCCTTCAGTGCAGACAAAGCCGCCTCGCAAGCTGGAGACCAATCATCAGAAGTTAGCTTTCTGGACGTAGGAGCCCCTCTGCGCCCCACTCCTCTGGCTTTCTTAACTCCACTAGTCAAAGCAAAAAGTGGACGTGCAAGAGACGAACAATTCTCGATGAAACGTTGGTACCACATAATGAGACCAAGAAAAGACTGAATCTTCTTAACCGATGGGGTGACACCATCAGGACACATTAAATTGGCAGAAGTAATTTCAGCAATTGCTTCGACTTTTCCGGGGTCTGTAGACACGCCTTCCTCTGAAATCAAATGACCAAGAAATTTGACAGAGCGTCTTAGGAAGTGACATTTTTTCGGCGACAATTTCAAATTGTGTTTTTTCAACATTCCGAAAACCATTTCAAGCCTGTGCAGTGCAACCTCTTCACTAGGTGCGAAGACCATTAAATCGTCCAGGTAACACAACAGAGACAAGAAATTTTGGTCACCAAAGATCTTAGTCATCATTCTCATGAAACTTGCAGGTGAGTTACAAAGGCCTTGAGGTAGCCTGTTATATTCGTGCAACCCTACCGGCGTAGTGAATGCAGTGTACTTTTTATCTTCATGTAGTGGGATATTATAAAACCCTGAAGTCAAATCCATTGTACTGAACAAGACAAGACAATCCTCTTGGTGAGGCAGGGGGTGCGCATCTTTCACGGTACGCGCGTTTAGCCAACGGAAGTCCGTGCAAATCCGCAAATCACCATTCTTTTTCCAACACAAAACCAAAGGCGATGCGAATTCACTAACAGACTTGCGTATTATACCCCTCTCCTCCATATCATTCAGAGCGACACGCAACTTCTGGTACTGTGAAGGGGGAACTCGCCTAAAAGGTAAGCGAAACGGTCTCTCATCAAACAAATGAATTCTGTGCACAAAGTCCTTGACTTCACCACAGTCAAGAGAATGTCTGGAAAAAATGGACTCGTATTCAAGCACTAAATCACACAGCTTTTTTTTCCAAAAATCAGAAACTTCACACTTTTCTAAGTCAACAGTCTCCAAACCAAACTTTTGAAGCCTGCAGCCCAGAGTGTCAGATTTATCAGGTTCAGTTGCCGACCGCTGAACGCTTGACTGTAGTGTAGACTTAGACTCGGTTTCGCACACATCTTCTAATGCAATACAAGGGTAAACATCAGCTACTTTAGTGTTTCGCCTCAGCGTTACTGGCTTGTCGCTAGGATTGATCAACTTTAGTGGTATCCAACCATCGCCCCAAAGAGGAGAAACAACACGACCCACTAAAACTTTTCTAGAGGCAGAATGGAGTCTAGACGGTTCCACCATGACAGTACTGCCCGGTTGACCACATGACTTAACGGGAAGTTTGCCCCAAACAAGATGTTCTTGGCCAGGCGAAAGTGTGACTGCATGGTTAAGTTTCACTGTACCGACAACATCTGGAACTGTTTCACCCCTCCATCGATGTACACCAGACAGCATCGACAAAAACTCATCACCCTCCAAATTGGGTCCACTGGGCGTAGAGATCAGTTCCCAATATCTGTCGGAATCCTTCAGTCTGTGGACAAGGTGCTTAATGACGTTTGTCCCTAAAATGAGGTCATCAATTTGTCCTGGAACAACAAGACATGGGACAATAACATCACAGCCATAAACATCCAGTTTCAGTTCAAACATACCCTTAGGAAACACTCGTTTGCCACCGCATCCTATTATGATGACATCAGTTTCTTCCTCCCTGACAGTATCCAAGACACCATTTTCCCTCAGCTTAATGACTACTGAATCGCTCAGAGTACAGGCCATAGAGCCGGTGTCTAACATAGCATTAACAGTGAGTGAGTCATTAATAAGTACAGGTGTGTAGAAAAGTGTATCCGAGTAAGCAATGCGTTGTGTATTCTGAAAGATGACTCTCTGAGAGTCAGGAGAGCTATTCTTAAAAGAGAGAAACAAAGCTTCAAAATCAGTATCCACCTTGAGGGAATTTTCAGAAACACCCACACTCCCCCTCTCCGAGTGCAGGCGATTCAGTTTCCCTGACCGCCAGATGAATCTGAAGCAGAACGTGAATTAGGGAATGTCTTTGTACAGTCGCGCTTCGAATGGCCAGCAACATGACATCTGAAACACAAGTGATCATTTCTGCAGTGGTCAATTGTAGTGTGAGATGTGTCACCACAAATCTTACAGCCCCTCTGTCCTACTGTAGGCTTTCCTCGCGTTCTACCTGCAGGCACATTCTCAGATTTACTCTCCTCCCTCTTTTTCAAAACGTCAATCAGCTGCGCCAGCATATCGGCCATCCGATTCAAACTAGACTCGTCCTTTGCATCGGGTTTCGATTCGTGAGCTCCGCTGGTTCCCTGCTTAAAACACGTTAGCACAGACTCAGGACCAACATTAACACGTTCGCAACTGTGCATAGTAATCTGTGCTTTTTGACCGATCACATATTCATTTGTGTTTGCTCTCAATTTACTGTCACGCTGAAAACTGTCTAAGAGCTCCTGAACGTCCTTTGCAGTCCAGTTTTCTAATGGTCGCACTTTAAATGTACGCGCCAAGTCAGTGTCTGGACAATTGCGCACAAACATCATTGCAACTTCTGAATTCAAATTGTCCATACACCTACCCTGAGCTTTGAGACACTCGTCAGCAATGTCTGCTGCCTTATTTAGACGTAACCAATAGTCAACAGGGCTCTCACCCTGTCTAGGTAATGTGCTGTAAAAATCAGCAAGTGGCATACTGGAATAGGACACATTACTGAAATGTTGCTTAAGTATGCTGTATATTAACTCTGGGTGTGCTTTGCAGTCTAACGTAGGGTTACTGCGTAGGGTTACTTTTACAACATCTCTTGCTCTACCCATAAGGTGACCAATTATTTCATCTGCTTGATCGGGGATATTGACATTTCTCTTTTTTAGGTAGAGCTGCATCATGTCAACCCATTCTTGAACATCACATCTACCCAGACTGTCTCCTCTAAATATAGGAGGTTCTTTATCATCTGACTTCAAGATGACATTCAACTGAGATAAATCAAGATTAGCACATTGAGAACTGGTGCTGGTCTTATTACTAGTCCCAGCGAATCCACCCTCTGACAAAAGCCTAGCAGTAACTGATTCGCCGATTTTTCGACCCAATTCTTCAACTAAGACGCCAAGATCACTGACGTCACGATCGCTAGACACCTCTATTTTATCTGGTCTGGGAGTAGACGTAACAGGGAAAGTCTGATTGACATCACGAAACATGTAATTCTCCTTTTCCTTATGATCACTGGCCCTAAAATTTACTTCACTCTGTCCCAATTTTGTACTAGAAAACTGCATCAGGTATTTTCCCCGTCCAACCCCAAACAATGAGCTATCAGCACCACCCTCAGCCATTTTCAGGATAACGTTACCCCTAATGCTTAAATAACCCAGCTAGCAAAAAATGTGCGGGCCGAAAGCGGCCCGCTTAAGGCTAAAACACTCGGCCAATCCTCGGCATGAATCTAGGTCCGATTGCTCTGCGAGCGCTCGGTTTTAACGCGGCCCGATTAAGGCTAAAGACACTCGGCCGAGTGCTCGGTTTTAACGCGGCCCGATTAAAGCTAAAGACACTCGGCCGAGCGCTCAGTTTTAACGCGGCCCGATTGCGGAACCCCGAGTGAGAGGACGTTAGCTCGCCTCCAATCCCGTTCCTTATTTGAACTTTGAACTATGATTTCCATTCATATCAGGTTAATACTAAAATTGCTTAGCAGCCGTTATTTATGCAAGATAAACAAAGTAAAACAGCACAAGGAAGACAGGTTTCATGTTTAATGCATTTTTTATTGGACCACACTACAAAAATAGGATAAACACACTTTTTAATAACAGATTTGAATAGAATAGAAATAATATCACAGCATTAATGTAGAATCAAGGAGTTCAAATACAACTTGCCAATATCAACATTTTTAACTTTGAAACATTTAATTCTGGCCCACTGCGTTTTTGAGTCGTCTACGCACACACACTTTTTAATAACAGATTTGAATAGAAAAGAATATAATAGAAATAATATCACAGCATTAATGTAGAATCAAGGAGTTCAAATACCATTTTCCAATATCAACATTTTGAACTTTGAAACATTTAATTCTGGCCCACTGCGTTTGAGTTGTCTACGCACACACACTTTTTAATAACAGATTTGAATTGAAAAGAATAGAATAGAACAGAATAGAATAAAAATAATATCACAGCATTAATCAGGGTTCGTACACTTTTTCCAAGGTCAAATTCAAGCACTTTTCAAGCACTTTCCAGGTCCATTTTAAAGCTTTTTCCAGCACCTTACACTACCGTAAATTACCAATACATAGTTAAAATTATTATTTAGTGTTTTTATCACATCAAAAGAGATAAACAGCCAAATGTTTCATAATAGCAGAGGGCTGCACGATATTGAAGAAACATGGTATGCGATAACTCATTAAATAATGCGATATTCAATATGCAATACGATAATGCTTAAAGTGTGTCAAATTAACTTAAATTATCTTTAAAATATGAAATGATATAACCTACACATAAGTGTTTCACATTCTTTTTGTGTTAAGAAAATATCCCTACAACTTCAAGACAGTGAACATCAGTGTTCTGTAGCATAAGAAGTGTTATTTTAACATCACTGGGGTTTAGGGGTTCAGGTTATCCTATTCCTACATTAGGTTTATATAACAACAGAAACTGATTATTCAAATGTAAAAATAAACACTGCTTAGTTTTCACTGCATGAATTAAATATACTGATTCTTATTAAAGCTACAAAAGCTAGCCTATTCAGCCAAAAGCAGTGAGTGATTTTCTTTGTCTTTTGTTCATGACCCCAGTTATTGCAAGCCGTTGCGATATGCAATTATGCATATTGTAATATATACATTTGCAATATTTCGATATATTGTGCAGCCCTAATATTTAAGTCAATCACAAGTTTTATTCTTCAAAATGTATCACTAAGTATATAGCCTAAAGCATATGAATAATGTACTTTTCATTATATTAATGTCCAAATATTGCTTACCAGATAATGTGATTTATAGGTTGTAAAACTGAATTAATTTCAAATATGAAGACTTAGAAATATTTGACAGGCCTTCCCGTTTTGGGACACATTCTTGATATAGACAAGGTTTGAACAATATCTGAGTGCACAGGCACCTGCCTGATAAATGTATTTCATTGCCAAGATGTCTTGGGCCAAGACATAACATTAGCTAATACATTTACTGGAATAGAGCAGTGTAAATATTTCATAGGGCCATCCTAAACCTTACAGTAACAGTATACTACTTATGACACTGACTGATTTCAGTTCAGCAATTAACGACTGTTGTTATGCACTGGACTAACGTTTGCAGGTTAATTTGCACGTTACAGTTCTGTAATTTTGGCAATGTTCACTGCATATTCCACAAATGAACGTGACATAACGGACATGCAATACTTACATTACATTATCACACCAAGTACTCTCAGTCACTAATGGCCCATTCAGATAGGACGCGGACCGCGCTGCGCTATGAAATGAAACCGATATATTTCAATGGCTTGCGCCGCGCAACTCAAAGCGCACCTCAGCGAGCTCGCGCGCACGCCGCGGTCAAAGTTTAAAATAGTTCAACTGTTGCCGCTGCGTGGCCAATAAAAACAGTGCGTCCAAACAACCGCGGAAATCAAAATGAAAACTCCGCCTACTTTTGCTCTGGCCAGCGTAACACAAATCAATCTGTATCTGATTCTGAAGGTCTACATTTTTTTTCTCCATTTAATAAAGAACTATTTCGTCAGAAAGATATTTCTTGTGAAAGAAATACAGTTACAAATTCAAGCATTTTCAAGCATTGTATCCAAAATTCAAGCACTTTTCAAACCTTGAAAACACAACATCAAAATTCAAGCACTTTCAAGGATTTCAAGCACCCGTACGAACCCTGATTAATGTAGAATCAAGGAGTTCAAATACCATTTTCCAATATCAACATTTTTAACTTTGAAACATTTAATTCTGGCCCACCGCGTTTGAGTTGTCTACGTTGTCTGCCTGTTCGCCCTCTGGCTTCGGCCAGCATCCCTATCAGAGGCTAACTGCAGACACCTGGTGATGAGCAGCTCGGTTTCCTCTTCTGTAGAATGTTTGGTCAGGGCATTGCGGCGGACTGCATCTGAGAAAAACACAAGATAGAAGAGGGCAGCATGACCACGTGATGTTACTCAGCAACCACCAAAACTTAATTCGGATGCAGGGCTCTACACTTACATTTCTTTTTAATTTAAAAAGTTTAGGAGCACAGTGAAAAATTTAGGAGCACCTTCTGATCAATGACAAATTAACCTACCCATTAAAAGGCGATATTTGATAAAATTACTTGCCGGGGTTTTTTTTTTTTTTTAAAAAGCGCATATTCTTAACTAAATCACAGCCTTTGTGATTTCATGATAGCACTATGCTATATTATGATTGTAAATGGTTTTAAATAGATCGCGTAGCCTTAGAAAACGGTGTAATAATGTTATTCATGGATTCTCGTCTGTGGAATGCGCCACTTCTGGTATTTAGCTCTAGTTTCAATGGAGGGTGCACCCATAGAACCTGCTCAGGTCAGTCGCACTGGTGCTCTTAAATACTTTGTCACTGTCACAGCCAGTTAAATAAATAAATAAATAAATAAATAAATAAATAAATAAATAGGTTGCACTGTAGAGCCCTGGGATGTCACCACAGTGCAGTTATCCAGCACTGACACTCACCCAGAACCACACTTTTAATGAGTCTCGCCAGCGAAGTGTTCATTGCTCTTTTCAGGACCCGCCCCACAGTGTCTTTAAGAGTCATGCCTCCGACCATTCCAAGGAGAACAGTCTGAAACAAAGACATGTACCTCATTAGTTATTTAAGGAATATAGCATGAGTGAGAGTGGGGACTGACTTTTAGGAATGATCTGATTAATGCATAATTTAACTCACCAAATTCTTCTTCTCCTCTGGATTCTTTAACATCTCCTCCAAACATTGTAGCTCCTCAATAGTTGAAAGTGGGAGCCCAAAATGTGTTGGGTCTGGCGTGAAGTCTGGAACTGCTGGAGATTTGTAGGAGCTGCATCAGGATGAGCAACTGCTGCTCTCTGATAGAATCAAGCTGGATGAGGATCTCCTTAGCAATTGCTGTAAGACACAAGAAAAAGCAGGCATAACAGATTAGTAGCAAAACATTGTACGTAGATATGTCAGAGTAAACCGAGAGAGATCACTTTGTAGAATTCCTACCTGTGGGCACAGCCTCCCGAGAAGACCTGTTTTTTGTGTCTTCCATGGTGTTGCTTTCCATGGTTGTGTTGACATTTCTGCCTTTATAACTGAGGGGGTTATAATCAGAGGAAGGTTAAGTTTAAAATAAAAATGTTGAATGTAATATATTTTTCTCCTGGTCCTTATTTTAAATAGGTCATAAAAAATATCAATATTATCGACCGATATGAAACGCTTACATCATGATACAGTTTTCAGTCATATCGCCCAGCCCTAGGGTAGCTAATAAACTTTTCAAACCTGTCTGTACAGACCGCATTTAGCCAAAGGTAATGTTGATGTTAGCTATAAAGTGCGATTTCAGTTTGCGCCATAAAAGTACAACTAGAGGCCAATTCACACCACAGACAAACGCCAGCAAACACCAACAAAAAAAAGTCACCAACAAAAGTTGGTCGTTGTATTCAGAATGTTATGAAAAATAAGTGTCATGTTCACACTGCCCCAACAGACACCGACAAACTCAAGCACCCAAGGAAAAACACGAGATATTCATTCATTTTAACCAATACAAGTAAAAGATTGCAGCTTTCAGACACAACTTTCTTCTCGTTTTATATTTTGTTAAATGTCGAGAGTGCTGTTACAGGCCCCTGTGCAAAAGGCCATTAAATGCACTTCACGACGTCATACACAGCGTTCACAAAATGGCGGACGGTCTGCACATAGATCTTAACAACCGAGAACATTAATACACAAAATATTTGCAGCATGAACATATGTTGTATCATACTGTAAAACCAGGAGCAAACGTGTCAGCGTCATCATAATCCCTAGCAACTGTGAGGTCGCCGGCGCAGCTGCTCCTCTAAGTTACCGTTATAAGAGTCCTCAGTTCATTTTCATAATAAGAGTCCCGATCTCACTCAGCAACAGACATGACCCAGCTTTCAGCAGACCAAAGTCCCACATCATTCCTCTATTTACAAGTCAAATAAATATTTTCTTACAGGATCAAAATGTGCACATACTTTAGGACAAAACGTGTTTGTTGGCGTTTGTCCGGTATGAATTGGCCTTAAGCTGGCTAACATTTGTTCCACTTTATTTTCTTCCACAGATCAAAGACTGTGCTCGTAAATATTATTCACGTAAATTGCATTCAATAAAAATGGTGTCTAGCCTAGCAACTAATTCTTTGCCAACTAGCAGAACGAAAATATGAGCTGCTAGCGCAAAAACAGCGCAGCTAACGTTATGTTAGCTTCGTTCGCGCCAGTAGCTTTCATATTAATAGAATTAATAGAATTCGAGTTCTGAATTCTTTCTTTTCGTTTCATCCAGGGATCACTGTCAAATGAACACGAACAAGGTTTAAACGGTTCGATAATAATCAACATTTAATCAGCAACAGTTCAAAATATGTAGGTCGACGTAACTCGATTGAAACTATGCTCGGCGTGAAATGTTGATGCTTTTTAAGGAAATTGAGAATTGAGACTTACCTCAAGTTCACTGTAATGACGCAGGATCGAAAAGGGATGATTTTAAGTCAGGCGTTGAGTTTTATCTCACAGAAAGTTGTGCACACGTCTTGCGTGCTGACTGCTGACGCTCGCTGCAGCAACTGTTGAAATCGGCTTCATACTGGTAAACGCATCTGAGCCGAGCGCCCAGAGTTTAACCGTCACTGCTGGTAAACATTTGAAATAGCCAGTAAAATTAATTTTAGACTCAGTGTTAATTTTAGACTACCCAACTACTCAGCCGATGCGCGACTGCAATCACCGTGACTGTGCGAGTGATGTCAAGCATGTTTAAAAAACACGTAAAGATTCTTCATGACAACTAAACATTTTTGCTATGGTTATAAATATTAAAAATTGCTCTGTACAAAATGACTCTATTATTATTATTATTATTATTATTATTTACCGCAGATATTTTGTTTTGGACAACGACATTCGACGAGTATAACATCCTAAGATACAGTCAGGAATTTACGTCAATTTTAAAATAATTTTTATGTTAATTATTGCTACATTAAAACCATCCTTGATTTAACCTAAGCCGAGTCATTTCCAGAAGTGGTCCAGATCATACAGCAGAGCCGAGTTACCAGTTACGGTGAACATGAATCGGCCCAGTGCTTTACAGCCGTAACAAAAATGCATGTGCCAGAGCGAGCTGCGGGCCACAATCGGCCCGGTTAACACACGCCGATGCCGAGTCTGAGCCGCAGGCGCCGCGGGGCAGCCGAGCTCGGGCCGATTATACATGCTATCTGGGAAGGCACTAAAATTAATCAGAAAAAAAAAACTCTGTCAATAACAGTCACTTAGCTGCAGTCCAACGATTTTCCCGTTGCTCGAAAGTTCGTTGAAAGAGGAGAAAAAAAAAAAGTTTTCAATTCCGTTGACAACAGGCTAATTGTCCATCCGAATCCCACGGCGTTTCTGCTGCACACCTCCCTCGTCAGTCCCTCGATGATCTGCTTCACGCGAAGCCGTAAACCCGCGTCGACTCGTCACACTCCGTTCTTGTCGGTCCCTCGATAATCTGCGTTGTGTTGATCATAAACGGCCTCTCCAGCGCTTCAACCCGTGCCTCACTCCGGTGGACACCCCCTCAGCGTCGCGTCGATCATGAACGGGATTCACGGCACCATTGTAACCCTTCTCGGTTCGTGTGTTCTTTCATTTCAATAATGACCACGCGAAAACAAATTTGCTGAGCACATTCACTTTAGTGTTTAATGCAATTGAGGAAATCTGGAAAAGACACGAAGAGCACCAAACAGACAATAAATACTGCTGGTCCGGTCATAAAACATCCTTCTCAACAGCTCACGTGAACTGAGAAGATAAACATTTTTTTTTTTCGTTACTTACAAGTATGACTCAGTCTCTTTTCCTTTTATAAATATAGAACAAAAATTGCACAGAAGGAAAGTAATACATCATACCTGGAAAAGACACGAAGAGCACCAAACAGACAATAAATACTGCTGGTCCGGTCATAAAACTGTCAGAAAATAAACAAAATAATCAACCAAATATATCAAATGAAATAAAAAGCGGACGCCATTAGCACATGGCAGGCATAACCACCTGTAAAGCATGTAAAACCCTGCTACACACTAATTTACCATTCTGAACAGAAAATACAGAATAAAGTTCTCTCAAACACATTTCTAAAAAAAATACAATTGACTATTTTTTTTTCCTAAAACAATATCTTCCAACATTTTCTTAACTGTTCGACCAGAGACTTTTTCACCTACCATCCTTCTCAACAGCTCACGTGAACTGAGAAGATGGCTGATTCAACCCATTGTACACCCTTCTTGCCTGTAGGTGTCTCCCTCTTTCCAAGATGCATTATTTAAATAACCAATGAACAGGATTAATTGAACAAGAACAAATATTTTATAACTAAAATAAGCATTTTGACACTATTCACACTTAGTTTCTGTTTTTTCTTTCTTTACTCCGTTACAAACGCGCGAAAGCACATTTGAATTTAGCAGTTGATCACGTGCACTGACCGTTCTAATCACACCGATGTGATCGTACATGCGAAAGGGTTAGAATGTTTGTCATGTTTTTCCTCCTACAGAAATTATATTAAAACAAAAAATATTTTTTCCATTTTCATATTTTTGAAAAAGCTCCAGGGAGCCACTAGGGCGGCGCTTAAGAGCCGCATGCGGCTCTAGAGCCGCGGGTTGCCGACCCCCGACTCCACCCCTCCCTTCTGGGCTCCTTCCAAAGCCACGCCCCCAAAACACATGAACGCGCGACTCCGACCGCTGAACTGGAAGACGCATTATCTACCTGAGACGAGCGGAGAGGAAGGAGTGCAGTGCATGCAGTGACATCATGTCAGAATCACATGTAATAAAAAAATCTAACTTTATCATTATGAATATAAACAAATAAGATGTATTTTAGTACTCACTATCAAGCTAGCATATTGATATTGGTAAAGTTTAAAATATATATTTTTTGATTCGCTAACGAGCTAGTTATATCTATAAGGCAAAGCTAAAAACAGGTTGCATTGCATACACGTTTTTCCATTACCATCAGTTTTACTGTGATGAAGATGAATTTCGTGTAAGATTCATAACATATACGGTGTTCTGCATGTAAGAGTTTCCATGATGAAAGCATTGTTGACTCTGATGAGGACTAACGTTACACTCCAGAGACAAGTACCGCATCGTCAGCTCGAGGACAGGTCCGGGATCGAGGGCGAAGCAGAGGAGGTCGTGCAAGAGGCCGTGCAACTAGGGTCCGAGGATATTGACACGCGTTTTATTCAAAGACTTTTTGTTCATTACCTTTTCTAGTACTGTCTTCCTTTTTTGCCTTGTTTGCCTTCGCTAACTGCATATGCCGGTAATGTGAATTTTTGATTGCTCTTTCTCTGCCATTGTTTTGCTATTCCTAGGTTACTTGCCTCTTGAATTCCTCAAATCAAACGGGTGCGCGCGCATATGGGCAGATCCTGTGTGGCAAAAGGGTGGTTGCCATGGTTGCGAGAGAGTGACAGTCGCCTAAGCCAATCCTTTGTTTCGTCCCGAATGGAAATAATGAGCTGTGTTTAATGCAGATTAAACAGTCTAGAGTCACTCGATTTTTATACTCTTTTTTTTCAAATTTCCGTGTGGATGATTTTGAATAATGTCGTGTTTGTCACTACTGACAAAATGAAGTGCTTTGGATGTGGTAAATCGTGCCATTTAATCCATTTATGTCCCGACAAGTTTAACGCAAGTTTCACCCCTCATTTACACTGCATACGTCTGCGGGGCATTACGTCTGCGACAAGGTTTTATTCCATCCTCCACGCGGTGCCAACTCACACCAGGAGCATTTCAGAAGCGGAGCGACTGGATGCGCGAGACCACGTGATTTGCCTGCCCGACGTGGTTTTTCTTGATTTTTGGGTTTCTACCATACAGTCTATGGTTTCTACCAAGGATATTGGTGTGTAATACGTTTGGGAGTTTGCACAGGGTGTTTATTTTGAATTTGACAATGTTTTTTTACTTTTATTTTGTATTTCCCATGCGACTTGGATGCATGTCCGTCAAAAATAGACTAGGCGCCTATATTTAGTGAAGCGGCGCGGAGAGCCGCTTCTGGGAAGCTTCTGAAACGCGCCGCGTCGCAGCCGGTGTAAACACAAGCATTGACTAGAATGGGCACGATCAGCTCCGGTAGCCGTGTCGCAGCCGTAATGCGCCGCAGGCGTGTGCAGTGTAAATGAGGGGTCACACATACTCCGTTTGCAGTGTGTATTTTTTTTCCGTACCCATGTTAAGAGGTTAGAGCTTTCACACTGCACACGGATGCGGTCCGTCGATCCGTTCCAGGAGCGGTGCGTATACAGCAGTGCAGAGATCGTTTCCGCACCGAGTCTATTTCTGCTGTTCTGCGTGCGCTGAATTAAAGTGACAGCGCATGTTTCGTGGTCAAAATGAACACAGATTGACCTGAAAATGTTGTAATTTCACCATAAATGCGTGTGTAATTAAATAAGATGTAGTAATCTCACCATAAATGTATTTAATTAAATACTACTATTTTTCACAGTCATCTTTTTACTTTAAGACCGGGGTAAAGCAAGGAAAACTACAATTTACCTCAACAAGGCGACATTATGAACAACACTTGTCTCATTCGTGGAGGTGGAAAAACAAGTTCTTTGTGAGATTCAATATTTATTGTATTAAAATTTAAATGCAAAAGAAAAGGCATGAGAGTCGGCTGCTTTTGTCAATTTTAAGTTTTAATTTAAAATGTTTGTGATTTTAGTATAAGTACATGGTTAAGTATTTGACCACTTGCTTGAGCAACTTAATATAAGTAGAAGTAATGCATGGAATAATAGCCCTACGTTGTTTAAATTGCGTTTAAACGTGCATACGTCCATTAAAGAGTGTATATGTGTACAAAGAGAATCGCAATGCTGACAAAACATTTTTTTTTTTTTTTTTTAAGTTGCAGCATAACTTCTGGATTTGAAATAAAAATAGTAAGTATGTGTTTGTGGTACAGCCGCGGATCAGTTATTCACTGCAAATGCAGCATATGTGAAAGCACTATAGCCCGTGCTGCTCCTGCACCACATACGCACTGCAAACGGAGTGTGTGTGAAACCGGCGTAAGAGTAACGGAAGTGTTTGAAAGGAAAAATGAAGTGCTTTGGATGTGGTAAATCAGGCCATTTAATCCATTTATGTCCCGACAAGTTTAAGAGTAACGGCGCTGGAGGTAGGGATAGTGGATAGTGGAAGGATAGTGATGCAACTGAAGATACTCCTGCTAAACCGTCTGGGGTCGGTCTGGCTGAAGCAGTGCCGACCGTGGATAAACCTGCTGGCAAAGAACATCTGTTGAGGAGCCTGTGGAAGCTGGATCGACCTCGACGGAATCAATGAATGAAGGTTGGGATACTTCAGAAACTGAATGCACCTTCAAAGTATTTTTTAACCTTGAAAGGAAAAATGGACAAAAAAGAATCATTAATTCTTTGCGATCTGAGGAAGGAATTCTGTTGTCCAATCCTGTATTGATTAGAAGTTTTTTTTTTTTTTATGAGAAACTGTACAGAAGTGAATTAGGATCAGACGGTATCAATGAGAGTGTCTTTGAGGATTTACCAAAGGTGTCTGATGAAGCTAATGCAGAGATTTCAGGTGCGCTTAGCCTGGGAGAACTGGCTGTACAGAGCATGGATGGCGTACCAATAGACTTCTATTAATGTTTTTGGTAAGTTTTAGGAGAGGATCTCTTTGAAGTACTCAATGGTAGTCTGGATGAAGGTCTTCTACCTTTGAGTTGCCTAGAGAAGTCCTGACCCTCCTTCCCAAAAAAAGGAGATCTCACAGAGATCAAAAATTGGAGACCTGTTTCACTTCTGTGTAGTGACTATACATTTCTTTCAAAGATTTTAGCAAACAGATCATAAAAAATTCTGAATTAGGTGATCCATCCGGACCAAACCTACTGTGTCCCCAAAAGGTCAATTTTTGATAATATTTCTCTTATTAGGGATATTTATGATTTCTCTAAGTTATCAAATAGTGACATTGGATTGATTTCGCTCGACCAAGAAAAAGCTTTCGACAGAGTTGAACACACAAACTTATGGGAAACGTTAAAAGCATTTGGTTTTAGTAAAAGTTTTATAGATAAAATAAATGTTTTGTACAATGATGTTGAGAGCATACTCAAAATTAATGGTGGCTTATGCACTCGTTTTAAAGTTTTTAGAGGAGTGAGGCAGGGAAGCCCGCTCTCTGGAATGCTATACTCGCTAGCAATAGAACCTCTGTTACAACAATTGAGAAAAATGTATAGTGTTTGTTTTAGTGTTTGTTAGTCAACAGAGTGATGTACAGTTTTTAATGAGTGTACTTGATGATTTAAAAAAACTGCCTTCTGCTAAAATTAATTTGGAAAAACGTGAAGCACTACTAATTGGGGATTGGAAAAATGGTTTTCGTTTACAGTTTTTGCAAAGACTTCTTAATGGTTTAATAATTTCAAGCTGGAAAGTAGTTGCATGTAAAATACTACAAAATCTTGGAAATTTGAAAATGGACAGAAATCTTTTCTTTATGGACTTGACAAAACTGAACCTCAGTGGAATGCCTATTTTTTATCGGAATGTTTGGAATGTTTTTAAAGTGTGGAACATGTTTAAAGTACAAAGAGAAGGACATTTTGAATCTCTTCACTGGCTCCTTGAAGAACCGCTAATATATGGAGCACTCTTTGATTTAACACACAATGACTGTACGACTCATGGAAACACTTGTAGCTTCCAAAATATGTAAAATGGGGAGTCTACACTGTTAGACTTTTCTGTAATTTCTACAGTTATTTACTTTAAATCACCCAGTATTATACTGCTATTTCTCTTTACAGTAAATAACTGTGATTCCCATTGCATCATGGGAATTTTCTGTCACGTCAAACACCACATACAGAGACTTACTGTATTTTTTAAATTTGCAGTATACTACTGTATTTGACATAACGGCCTCTCTGACTGGCACTATTCCATCATGCTTTTTATTTCCTAATTTTTGCCTTACACCGCGTGTCTATAACGCTATAACAGTCAAAGGCTGTCTATATTGGACACATTGAAGCGACTGGATCATTTATGCAAAATGCAAACCTGTTTGTCCCTTGTCAGAAATAGCGCGAGCGCTTGGACTCGGAGTACGTCAGAAATATAACGGCGCGTCACTATAACTAATACATCACTATACACTGTCTGGGATTTGTCGTGTCTCGCCGGAGCAGTGTAATATCACTGGGGTCTGACTGTCTTTTGTTGGACTGCGCCGTTCGTGTCCGGCCCGGGGAAGAGGAATTCACTTCACCGAGAGAGAGAGACCAGCAAGCAAGGTAAAAAAACATTCTGTGTGTGTTGACAGGATTGTGCCCAGTTTAACCTACACTCAACTAAAGGATTATTAGGAACACCATACTAATACTGTGTTTGACCCCCTTTCGCCTTCAGAACTGCCTTAATTCTACGTGGCATTGATTCAACAAGGTGCTGAAAGCATTCTTTAGAAATGTTGGCCCATATTGATAGGATAGCATCTTGCAGTTGATGGAGATTTGTGGGATGCACATCCAGGGCACGAAGCTCCCGTTCCACCACATCCCAAAGATGCTCTATTGGGTTGAGATCTGGTGACTGTGGGGGCCATTTTAGTACAGTGAACTCATTGTCATGTTCAAGAAACCAATTTGAAATGATTCGAGCTTTGTGACATGGTGCATTATCCTGCTGGAAGTAGCCATCAGAGGATGGGTACATGGTGGTCATAAAGGGATGGACATGGTCAGAAACAATGCTCAGGTAGGCCGTGGCATTTAAACGATGCCCAATTGGCACTAAGGGGCCTAAAGTGTGCCAAGAAAACATCCCCCACACCATTACACCACCACCACCAGCCTGCACAGTGGTAACAAGGCATGATGGATCCATGTTCTCATTCTGTTTACGCCAAATTCTGACTCTACCATCTGAATGTCTCAACAGAAATCGAGACTCATCAGACCAGGCAACATTTTTCCAGTCTTCAACTGTCCAATTTTGGTAAGCTCGTGCAAATTGTAGCCTCTTTTTCCTATTTGTAGTGGAGATGAGTGGTTCCCGGTGGGGTCTTCTGCTGTTGTAGCCCATCCGCCTCAAGGTTGTGTGTGTTGTGGCTTCACAAATGCTTTGCTGCATACCTCGGTTGTAACGAGTGGTTATTTCAGTCAAAGTTGCTCTTCTATCAGCTTGAATCAGTTGGCCCATTCTCCTCTGACCTCTAGCATCAACAAGGCATTTTCGCCCACAGGACTGCCGCATACTGGATGTTTTTCCCTTTTCACACCATTCTTTGTAAACCCTAGAAATGGTTGTGCGTGAAAATCCCAGTAACTGAGCAGATTGTGAAATACTCAGACCGGCCCGTCTGGCACCAACAACCATGCCATGCTCAAAATTGCTTAAATCACCTTTCTTTCCCATTCTGACATTCGGTTTGGAGTTCAGGAGATTGTCTTGACCAGGACCACACCCCTAAATGCATTGAAGCAACTGCCATGTGATTGGTTGATTAGATAATTGCATTAATGAGAAATTGAACAGGTGTTCCTAATAATCCTTTAGGTGAGTGTACATGGGTTCATTCTTATAATAATAGGTTGTCTTTAGCAAGATTGGACAGATTTTATGGTTTTGGTCATCAACTCAATCTTTTTAGAGATTGTTCTATTATTCCAGTCAGTTTTTTCCGGATCATAGTTTAGTACAGTGTTAACTTTAGGATCCATAAAACCAAAGAGTGCAATGTGGCATTTTAATAACAGCCTCTTAACTGATATGGAATTTAGAGATATCTTTAAGTTCCCCTTCAGGGACTACCGCTGCGTGTAATCGCAGTGGGAACGCCTCCAGCGTAGTGCGTCTGAAGCATGAATGAAATCAGTCAATGGAGAGAATGAGCGTCACGGCGAGTGACGTCATCGACCAGGAAACTATAAAGCACCCCTGAATACACAAGCGAACAGCTTCTGTTACTTCAGCAGCGCTCTGTGTGTGTTTGAAACCCGTCTATTTAGTGTTTGTCTGTCCCTGGCAGGAGTTTTTCACTATATATATATCTCTATATATTAAAAAACCAAAAATGAGCCAAAGTAAAGTGACGAGCGAGCCACAATATAGGAAATGCGTTCCCCCCTGTACTAGATACATCACAGGCGGGGATTCGCATCAACTATGTGTGGCTTGTTTGGGAGTGCAGCATGCCCAGTCAGCTCTCGAGGGGGCTGATTGTGAGCATTGTGAGCGTCTTCCTATGAGGATCTTACGCTCTCGCAGATCGCTCTTTGAGGAGGGCGGTTCGCTGCGCCCTCCCCGCGGCACGGGTCCCGCTTCTGTCGAGGCAGAACGGAGACGCATGTCGTGGGGATCACAAATGGATCTCTCCGGGGGGTGTGAGACGGGCCCCGCCCTATCTCAGCCTTTACCGGAGGGATCCAGTGCCTCTGTCCCGGCTGTGGAAGCGCGGTCCTCCGCTACTTCTCCCCGGGTTGAGGCACAATTTGTCCCGGAGCTTCAGCTATCCAGTTCTGAGGAGCTGGATGTTGAAAGCTTCGGATCAGGGGAGGCTGGAGACTCGTCATTTCAGTCTCCTCCTGATGATGAGCTTATTAATGTGCTTTCACGGGCTGTTGAGAAGCTCAGCATTGAGTGGCCATCTGATAGGCAGGAATCTCATATTAAAAGCAAACTGGATGATAGATTTTTGCCCTCGCGCTCTCAGCCCTCTCGCCGGTGTTTGCCTTTTTTCCCTGATCTTCACACCGAGGTGACAAAGACCTGGGTTAAACCGATGTCAGCGAGAATTCACACACACACTTCCAATGTTTATTCAAATATTATGGGAGCTAAATCTAGTGGCTATGTGACGATGCCGAGGGCGGAAGAGACGCTCGCGAGCTATCTCTCTCCCGAATCGGCATCATCACTGAAAGCACCGGCTCTCCCCACCAGACCTTTAAAAAATACATCAGCGTTGGTGGGGAAGGCTTATTCGGCGGCGGGGCAGGCTGCTGCATGCTTGCATACGATGGCTATTATGCAAGCTTATCAAGCTGACCTGCTTAAAGATGCTAGTGAGCAGGGGGAAATTTCTGTTGAGACGATCAATGAGCTCAGACAGACTTCTGATTTCGCTCTTCGAGCCACCAGGCAGACGGCCAGATCAATCGGTCACTCAATGGCAGCCCTGGTGGCCACGGAGAGGCATTTGTGGTTAAATCAGAGCAAAATGCAAGAGAGAGAGAAATCTGTTCTGTTAGATGCCCCTGTGTCCCCTATGGGTTTATTTGGTGATGCTTTACATTCTGTTACTGAGAGGTTTCAGGAAGAAAAAAGACAATCAGCAGCATTTCAGAAATTTATTCCCCTCAAAGTAAAGATTCCTGGGGCTGCTGGGCGAGGGCAGCCGAGTAGTTCATTTAGGAGAGTGCAACAAAAGCAGAGTGTTGCGTCTCGTGCCCCCCCGCAAATTCAGGGGGATGAGGCGGGGCGCTCTCGGACGCGATCTTCGCGGGGCAGGGCTGATCTGAGGACAGTCATTGTCGCCAAGAAGGCCGCGTCGAAAAAATCCTGACGCGATCAACGCCAGGACTCTCAGGGTAATCCCCATCGTGAAAGACTTGAGTACACCTCACAAGACCACGGTGCCCTGTCTTTCCCGGTGTCCTCAGGGGTCTGTTCTACTAACCCTGCCTATACAGGGTGTAGAGAGACTCGGCGGGCGATTTCCCGAGGGACGCTCGCCTCCTCCGAGGAGGGCTGCGGAGTGTTTAGACCAGCTATCCCCTGCCGGTGCGCCGCTACAGGGCGCTGTGTCTGTCACTCGGGATATTCAACCAGAGGCCAGCCTCGAGAGGCTGGTTCCCTTAGTAGAGTTTCTGGCGGAATGGAAAACTCTTCCCAATGTATCTCAGTGGGTCCTGCGTACAATAGAAAACGGTTACGCTATTCAGTTCAGAACGCGTCCACCTCGGTTCAGAGGGGTTCTACCCACAGTGGTGGGCCCCGAGCAGGCTCTGGTATTGGAACAGGAGGTAAAAACTCTGCTGCTAAAAGGAGCTATAGAGCGGGTTCCTCCCCCCAGCAGGGAGTTAGGATATTACAGCCGGTACTTCATCGTTCCAAAGAAAGACGGGGGGTTGCGTCCCATTTTAGATCTGCGCCTCTTAAATCGCACTGTAGGGAAGCTCAAATTCAAGATGCTCACTCTCAAACAGATCGTGTCACAAATCAGATCCGAGGACTGGTTTGTCACGATAGATCTAAAAGACGCTTACTTCCATGTATCTATCCTCCCTCAACACAGGAAGTTCCTGAGGTTCGCTTTCGGGGGCGAAGTGTACCAGTATCGGGTTCTTCCGTTCGGCCTAGCATTGTCACCCCGAACGTTCACGAAGTGTATGGATGCTGCTATAGCCCCTCTAAGGCTGCAGGGCATCCGCATTCTGAACTATATCGACGATTGGTTAATTCTAGCTCAATCAGAACAACAGGCAGTTCGGCATCGAGATGTCGTTCTTGCTCACATCAAGAGGTTGGGGTTGAGGCTCAACGCCAAGAAGAGTGTGCTTTCTCCATTACAGAGAACCACTTTTCTCGGTGTAGTGTGGGATTCGTCGACGATGCAGGCACAATTGTCACCTGCTCGTATTGCTTCGATTCTCGCCGCAGTAGATCAGGTCAAGCTAGGCCAGTCATTCACTGTGAAACAGTTCCAGAAACTGTTAGGTCTCATGGCGGCTGCGTCCAACGTGATACCTTTTGGCCTCTTGCACATGAGACCGCTACAGTGGTGGCTCAGGACCAAGGGGTTCTCCCCGAGGGGAAATCCGTTCCGCACGATCAGGAGTTCGCGACGGTGTCATCACGCCCTGACCATGTGGAAAGATCCTTGGTTTCTGTCCCAAGGTCCGGTGTTGGGAGCTCTTTGTCGTCGCGTAATGCTAACGACGGATGCCTCTCTCACAGGTTGGGGGGCGATCATGAGTGGTCGCCCAGCTCAGGGTCTGTGGCAGGACCATCATCGTCTATGGCACATAAATTGTCTAGAGATGTTGGCAGTGTTTCTGGCTCTGAAACACTTCCTCCCAGACCTAAGGGGCCACCATGTTCTTGTCCGAACAGACAACACATCGGTGGTCTCTTATATCAACCATCAAGGGGGTCTGCGTTCTCGCCCGCTTTACAAACTGGCACGTCAGATCCTTCTATGGTCCCAAGGGAAAATTCTTTCGCTGAGAGCTATTTATCTCCCAGGGTATTTAAATCAGGGGGCAGACATCCTGTCGAGGCAGGGGCCGAGGCCCGGGGAATGGAGGCTCCACCCCGAGGTGGTGGAGCTCCTATGGGAACATTTCGGTCGTGCCGAGGTCGACCTTTTTGCTTCCCGAGAGACATCACACTGTCCACTGTGGTTCTCTCTCAACCATCCAGCCCCACTGGGGTTGGACGCGATGGTACAGCCGTGGCCGAGGTCACGTCTGTATGCATTTCCCCCGATCGCTCTGCTCCCAGGAGTTCTGGAGAGGGTTCGCCGGGACGGGCTCAGTCTTCTGCTGATAGCCCCGTTCTGGCCGGCCCGGGTATGGTTTGCGGACCTAGTGTCCCTCCTCGACGGCTCTCCCCTGGAGATTCCGATCAGGAGGGATCTGCTCTCTCAGGCGAGTGGGTCGATCCTTCACCCCCGCCCAGAGTTATGGAGACTGTGGGCTTGGCCTCTGAGGGGGCTCAGCTCATAGAATCCGGTCTCTCGACTGAGGTCGTTGAGACCATTCTCCAATCCAGAGCTCCTGCCACAAGGAGGTTATATGCCGCGAGGTGGAAACTTTTCACCTCTTGGTGTGGAGAGCGCCAACAGGACCCAGTTAACTGCCCGGTTGGTACAGTGCTGGAGTTCTTGCAGGACCGTCTCTCCACGGGGTTATCCCACTCCACACTGAAGGTGTACGTGGCGGCCCTGGCTGCTTACCACGCTCCTTTGAGTGGAGTTTCTCTTGGGAGACACCCACTTGTATCTCGCTTCCTTCGTGGCACTTTGAGGCTGAGGCCAGCAGTACGCACGAGGGTACCATCCTGGGACCTGGCCATTGTTCTAGAAGGTCTCTCCCTAGCTCCCTTCGAACCCATTGAGGAAGTTTCGGAAAAGTTTCTTACTCTTAAGACTATCCTCCTTCTTGCTATCTCATCTCTGAAAAGAATAGGAGATATTCAAGCACTGTCGGTGGCTCCCTCGTGCATGGAATTTGCTCCTGGTATGGCTAAGGCCTTTCTCCATCCGAGACCAGGGTATGTCCCTAAGGTACCAACTACTTCTGTCAGTCCTGTTGTACTGCAGGCTTTCTGTCCTCCGCCTTTTTTGACGTCAGATCAGGAGAAACTTAATTTGCTGTGCCCTGTTCGGGCTTTAGATGCTTATGTCCACAGAGCTGCCCTGTGGAGGAAATCGGAACAATTGTTTGTCTGTTTCGGGTCACCTAACAAGGGGTGTCCTGCTTCTAAGCAAAGGATGAGCAAGTGGGTGGTCGAGGCCATCTCACTTGCTTATGTTTCGGCCGGTCAGCCTTCGCCATTGGCTGTACGGGCCCATTCTACTAGGAGTATGGCTGCCTCTAAAGCTCTTCTTTCAGGGGCTTCTCTTCAAGACATCTGTGATGCGGCAGGCTGGTCTTCACCGCACACTTTTATCAGATTTTATTCTCTTGATTTTAGCTCCACTCCCGGGGCTCAGGTTCTCTCGTCTGCTTGTGTCTCCTAAATCACACATGATGGGGACTTGTTCGCATGGGGACGTGGGTATTGCGTTCCCACTGCGATTACACGCAGCGGTAGTCCCTGAAGGGGAACGTCCCGGGTTACGTATGTAACCCTAGTTCCCCGAGGGGACGGACGCTGCGTGTCCTGCCATGCTCCCGGCATCCCCTTGGATCGCTTGCTTCAGTAACATCAGAAGCTGTTCGCTTGTGTATTCAGGGGTGCTTTATAGTTTCCTGGTCGATGACGTCACTCGCCGTGACGCTCATTCTCTCCATTGACTGATTTCATTCATGCTTCAGACGCACTACGCTGGAGGCGTTCCCACTGCGATTACACGCAGCGTCCGTCCCCTCGGGGAACTAGGGTTACATACGTAACCCGGGACGTTTTTTTGGTATGATTTTAGAACCACTAAATCTGATTTCCAATCTTTGCGGCAGTGGTGGGATTTTGGAAAAACGCAAATTAAACAATTGAGTCAACAGTTTGCTTACAACATCACTAAAAAAATAAATATTTCAATGGTAAATTTAGAAAATGATATAAAGAAACTACAAGAATCTATTGGAACCGAACAGAATCAAGAGCTTATTGAAATTTTAAATCGAAAAAAGCAAAGAATTGGCAGGAATTCTACACCTGAAAGCACAAGGGGCTCTGATCAGATCCCGTTTTAAGAATATAGAGTGGATGGATGTATCTTCCAATTTTTTTTTTTTAATCTGGAAAGGAAAAATGGCCATAAAAGATGTATACATGCTTTGCGTTCTAAGGATGGTGCACTCTTGTCGAATCATACAGAAATTTGGAAGAGAGCGGTAGAATTTTATGAAGAACTATATAGCAGTGAACTTATACACAGGTCAAACACTAATGTGTTTATTGAGGATCTTCCTCAGGTGACTGAAGAGGCAAATGCCATCTCTGTAGAGAGATAACGTTAGAAGAGCTGAGGAAAGCTCTTCAAGGCATGGAATGCGGCAGAGCACCGGGAATAGATGGCCTATCTGTAGACTACTCCATTTTAACCCTCCCTGCAGGGTTAAAATGGAGTAGAGATGGGTTTAAATATTTAGGTGTATATTTGGGAGATGATATAACTGTAAAGAATAATTTTGAGGGGATAGAAGGAAAAATTGTGGGGCGTTTGAATAAATGGAAGTTTTTACTTTCTAATATGTCGTATAGAGGGCGGGTTTTAATTATTAACAATTTAGCAGCCTCTACTCTCTGGCATTGGCTAGCATGTATTGACCCCCCAGCACTTCTTTTGAAAAATAGATAAAATAGATACACCATGGCTCAATGTCTTACATTTAAGTGAGAATACAAGACCTAAATGGGGGGCACTTTATAATTCACCATTGCTTAAAAAAAACAGGGGACTTGCAATGGAGAGTTTTGCACGGAACTATAGCTGTTAATGCATTTGTTTCAGTGATAAATCATGAAGTTAATCAGGAATGTCCATTTTGTTAACAAAGAGAAACTGTGTTTCATACTTTTATGCATTGTATAAGACTAGGAGGACCATTGTTTATTTTTTTACAAGATTTATTTAAACAGTTTGATGAAGTCTTCTCAATGGAGATTTTTATTTGTGGTTTTAAGTATTCGAGAAAACGTTCTTATGAATGTCAGTTGTTTAACTTTTTCTTGGGGCAAGCAAAAATGGCAATTTATGTAAGCAGAAAAAGTAAAATCGAAAAAGATTCTGATACAGATGTAATATTGCTCTTTTCAATGCTGCTGAAATCAAGAATCCAAATTGATTTCCGCTATTACGATGCAACAAAGAATCTAATGTTGTTTGAGCAAAGATGGTGTATAAAAGGAGTTCTTTGTAATATATTTAATAATACTTTGGATTTTAACAGTATATTGTGAGTTTTTTAAACTCAGCTGTATATGTACTCTTGTGTGGATTAAAACTGATTTGTAATAAAATGTATTTTAAAAATCAAAATCTCTCTCTCTCTCTCTCAAACTAAATATGATGCAGTGAAGCTGAGTGAGGATTGGGGTGATGTGCTGCCACGACCTAGTGGCAGAGTGTTCTGCCTCTGTGTGTTCATTAACCATGTGTGAAGCATTAGTTTCACTTCCCGGTTTCTCTCTCTCTCTCTCTCTCTCTCTCTCTCTCTAAATCATGAAAAACAGCACAGAATTGATGAGGAGAGTCTTTTACTTCGGTTCATGTTGTTCTATTGACTGTTGAGGAAAGTTTATTTCTGTGTAAATTAAAGTGTTTTAATGCTGGTTTGTTGTAGGTGTCATGAGCTCCTAGCCTGACTTCGTCATACTCGTATTCTAGTCAGAATGTGAGTCTGATACCGCTCCATAGAGATTTGATTATGGGGTGTGTCTCAACCGAATCAGGAAAAAAAAAAAACTCTGCACTCAATTGGATAGACCTACAACCAATCAGAGCAACGGAGTAAATGACGCATGTTCTTCATTCATATTTTCAACCAACAAAATGTCGCGGCTCTCTGTTCCTCTTTTAAAATGAATGCGCTGTGGATATCTTCTATAACAGACGCGATGGCGGAATCTACACATGATGTTTCATAAACAAAGTTCGGGAGGAACACGTAGGCTACAAATAATCAATCCAATATCAACTTGTCATCAAACAATACCATGTCTAACGTTACCCTATATCAGCATGAGGAAGCATATTCACTCTGTCAACTTACCTAACACTCCTTGACAGTTTTTCAGCATCCCTCCACCACCCCGAATCCTCACTCTTGTCTTGTTCTCTCACAACCAGGAATACGGGGGGAGTATGGCTACCGAGCCCACAGCCCTCTCCTCGGACAGCACGTCATATACGCATTTATTCTATCTGACTTATTTGTGTGAACTCGTGAAATCTCAATTCTCCAGCTGCAGTCGTCTTTGTTGTAAACTAATTCAAATCAAGCACTCTTTGGTGACGTGGGTGATTACGTAACCGCAGATCATCTGTCCATCATCGATTAAAGCCCGCCCTGGCAATTTGATTGGCTCGGCCTTTTGGGAGCCGGGCATAATTACTCCTCAACGGATCGAGTCCAGACCGAACTTCCCGACCAAAAATTGTTGTGGGCGGGGTTCGGGCTGGCACCCAGGCTAGTGAGCTCCATGAGTGTGACAGGATATTCAGGAGGAGGAGTCATGATCACATGCAAATATGATGAAGGATATACAGACAATAAAAAGTATTTTTGTAAAGGACAATTAGGACTGATATTAACTCATTAACTTGGTTTACAAAGAAAATCCTGGGAGAATATACCCACTTAAATCAACATTAAACAGAGCAATGTCTGACATATTATTGTTATATGACCCAAAACTAAATGAAACTACTAAATGCCATATATACATATTCATATTCACTTACTCTGATTATTTTACAACAATATATCCCCAGAGTTAATTAACATCAAACTATCTCAAATGGCTCTGTTTACACAAACCAATGCACATTAATTAGTATGTGACGCAGTTGATTTTAACATCACATTGGATTCAACTCCGATTGGTTTAATGACAAAACTATCCTTTATCTCTTCGTCACAACATGCATATTTCAATATTTACTCATTATCAGTTAGTTATCAATCATATTTCTTATCGTAAATCATTAATTGAACACATATGACTGATTACAGAGTAACAACAGAGTAACAAAACACTCACCGGAGTTCTTCGAAATAAAAGTATGAAAAGATGTTTCTTCCCCCGGATTTCACTTGAAAAGAACTTTAAAACTTTGTCTTCACAATCTATTGCTCTCTTTTATAATAATTACATTCTTAATCGTCCTTTTTTCTCTGCTCTCTTTCTCGTTTTTTTGCAAAAATGGCATTTCTTTTCAGCTATTTTAACTTTAACACGGAGAAGCGCCCTCTAGTGGAGAACAGCAGTCACTACACTTTTTTTTTTTTTTCAAATTAAGAGTCTGTTTACTTCCTACATTTAAATGGGTTACATCATTTTTTTCTATCAGCTCAGATTAGTAGGTTAATGTTATCGTTAGTTTAGCTACCATAGTGACATAACGTTACTGCATTCTTCCCGTTCGGGAATGCTAACATGAGCTATTGCTAGCAGATACAAAGTTTCATAGTCAAATATGTATGAGGAGGCGTATAGCTTAAACCCCTTGTCCATTTTGGTGACAGGAGTTTTAGATGTCAACCTGCATCTAGAGTAAAACAGTGCCATATCCAACGTAGCAGCGGACCTGAACCGGATCTGACACCTGTTTCGAAGAATGCGGAAGTAAGTTGCGTATAGAGCCTATTATGTGGTTTTGTTTCATTAATTCAGTGTATACTTTTTTTCTTGATTTACACCGAATGAATGGTGGGGTACATTGTAACATGTGAGGGGCATGTTGTCACACCACCATATGACAGCTTAAAATGTTATCTGATTCTGACCTAATCAAAAAATTATCCAAGACAAACAAAAATATTTTCTACATAAAGTACAATCATTAACTTTTTCATATAAAATAATGGCATTTTTTAATAATTAAAAATAAAACTATTTTTTGAATTTGACAACGAACACACTAGAAAACACAGCTATACAACATACACTGTAAAAAATTTGGAGTAAGATTTACTTGAAAAAAGCTTGCTAATTTTTTTCACTCAGAAAATGCTAGTAAATTTACAAAGTTTGCCAAGTAAAAACCTAAACATATTCATCAGTAGCTTTAATTAGAAATCTTTAAGTTAAATTTACTTGAAATATGGAATTAAGTAAACTTTACTTAACCTAGTTAAGTGAAAGTAACAAAGATAATAAGTCATTTTAACTTGGCTAGTAAATGGTTGATTAATATCGATTTAGTTGAAAATTCCTTTGCATTACATTTCACTCAAACAATAATATTGAATTATACCAATCATTTATAGTATGTGCTTTACTTAGATTATCTAAGTAACTTATACTACATCATGTCAGATGTTAAGTCTCATGTGAATGCAAAGACCTCAATACTTCGTAGACAATACACAATGACGGTAACATTTGATGGATCATTTTTGTGTTTGAATGTGTCATTTTGAGCAGAAAATTTACTTGAAATGTCACAAAATGGCAAGTTACTAATCCTGACAACAAAAGCAATGATAAAACAGTGTAAATACAGCTGGAAAACAGTGAAAAATTAACCTCATTAATTATTCAAGGTCCAGTGCATGATGGGAACCCCAGTATCAGAAAAGTTGAGTAATTTTTACTTAATTTTATTGAGTTAATATTTACGTTTCCATTTCTACTCGCTTGAATTAAGTACTGATATGGAATTTACTTAGTTTTTTTAATTCTTGCCTGGACTAACTTTTTCATGTAAATTACATTGTTTTTTTTCAGTAGTATTTACTTCACCAAAAAATCATTTTTTACAGTGTAGTTCAAAACATAATAATAATTAATAATTTCTGAACATTGACTCTCAGTCATTATTCACCTTTTTCTTGTGGTTTATCAATAGAATTCATAAAAGTATAGAATAGAATAGAATAGAATATTTCGAATAGGGGCTCATTGTAACGCAGTGTGACAACATGCCCCGCCTGCACAACTAGGATTTAAACCCTGCGAGTGTCTTCTGGGCCCAGTTTTTCAAAAAATGTAATCTGGATCAAATTGATCCGGATTTGGAAATCCCATGTTTTGCTATCCAGGATCACCTGATCCATTTTACTTTTATGCCAGTTTTTTAAAGGAACCTTGGATTGGATCACTGTGATCCAAATACCAAATTTCAAGATTACCAAATCCTGTTTACTAGAGCCTTAAATGGAAGCAACAGTGTAGCCTACTGGCTTAGCAAAGAACAACAGTTGGCAAAATACCGGTGGCCACAAATAACCATTGTTTATTTTAATTTTAAGAAACAGAAACACTGTAATAAACAGAAACATTTTACTTTCCTTATTTTGTTATAATGTTAAATTGTAGATTTTGTTGTTTTACCATATCTCATTAGATGTGACATGCTTCATATATGCTTCAAATATGAAGAAATGTATATCATCAGTAAACATTGATTTTGTGATCATTCACTTAAAAAAAAAACCTCTCTGGTTTTATTTGGTTCGAAAAATCACAACTGAATCCACCCTTCTGATGGGATCAGGATAATCCTGTTTTTTTTTTGGATCAAATAGATCCCAAACCGAGTTCAAAGTTCTGAAAAACCCAAAGGGCAGGTTTGATCCAGATCAAATTTAAGATCGGATTACATGATCTGATCTTAGTTCAGAATCCCTCTTTTGCTTTTGAAAAACCCAAAACCCAGCTTTTGGACAAACTGCACTGGGTCCCACAGAGTGTTTTATACCTCCCCAAAGATGAAGGTGGGCAAGGTTTGATTCACTTACAAAGTAGAATGGCTGCTTTTCGGTTACAGTTTTTAAAAAGATTACTTGATGGTTCTACAGATTTCAGCTGGCGTGCTGCGAGCTGCACCATTTTGCACACTGTTGGGGGTTTCGGACTGGACAAATCCCTCTTTTTAATGGATCCAACCAAATTGGATTTATCGGAACTGCCTGCTTTCTATCGAAATCTTTTCAAGGTGTGGAGTTTTTTTTCGTGTTCACAAGACTGAGAACTCATATTCTCTCCACTGGCTTTTGCAGGAACCACTGATACTTGGGGCCCGCTTGGACATTGCTACTCACTGCAATCTGCCGGGGTTCAGCACCATATTTCTGAAATCCAAGGTTTTTACTTTGGGACATTTGTTGACTTTAACTGGGCCTCAATTTGAGAATGTGGATGTCGTATCCAAACATTTAGGAATCAGATCTGTTCGCTTATTAACTCGTTTTTTTTGTCAAACTTAAATCATGTTTTACAGTTGAAGAAGATCACTTGTTAAGAGACTTTTTTACAGGGGTTTGTACTCCTGATGTTGAGGATCCCTTTCCGTGTTTGATTATTCAACCCAATCTTGAAGAGGGTATAGGTTTTTTGCTGAAATCAGGTGAATCTTTGTTTTTAGATTTCTTGTCAAGTGAAGGAAAAAAACTGTATAGAGCATGTGTTTTGGTTTTTAATAAGAAAACGTTAGAAAAAAGAACTGATACACCATGGCGTTCTGTTTTCAAACTGAGAAATGATGTAAAACCTGAATGGAGATCATTATATAAGCCACCATTGTCTAAAAGGTTTGGTGATATACAATGGAGAATTCTCCATGGGGCCATTGCTGTCAATTCTTTTATTTCGTTGCTGAATCCAGAAGTTAATTCTGTTTGCCCTTTCTGTCTTCAAAGGGAGACTGTTTTCCATGCTTGTATGCATTGTTTTAGATTAGAACCTTTGTTTATGAGATTAAAAGAATTGTTTTGTAGGTTTAATGAAACTTTTTGTATTGAGACTTTTATTTTGGGTTTTAAGTACTTTCAGAAAGAACGTTTTACCTGTCAATTGTTGAATTTCATTTTAGGGCAAGCAAAAATGGCTATTTATATCAGCAGGAAAAACAGAGTGGAACAAAAGGGTAGCGATGATGTGAACGTGTGTTTTTTAACTTTGATAAAATCTAGAGTTTTGATTGATTTTCGGTTTTATAAAACTATGAGAGATCTTTCAACTTTTGAAATGATATGGTGCAGTTTGTGAAGGTGATTTGTTTTTTTCTTTGTATTTTCATTAGGTATTAATATCCTTTGTGTAATGTGTTGAATGTATTATATGGTCAGTTTATTGTGAAAAGATACTGTTAAAATTGTAAATAAAGTTTTTTTCAAAATTCAAAATTCTCTCTCTCTCTCTCTCTCTCTCTCTCTCTCTCTCTCTCTCTCTCTCTCTCTCTCTCTCTCGCTCTCTCTCTCAGGGGAAGTGGGCGTCTCTGACACATTCAGCTCTTCATGTTAAACATGTAACCAGGAAGGAAACACTCAAAACTCTTCTGAACACACATCGAGAGCTTCAGAAGAACTGAATCTACTAACAACAGAGAAGATCATTTAATAAGAGAGAAGAATGAAGATCATCTGGACTTTCACTCTGCTGATGATTCCTGGTAAGAATCTGAACTCAGAGTAAATCATGAAAAACAGCACAGAATTGATGAGGAGCGTCTTTAACTTCATTCTGTTTTATTGACTGTTGAGGAAAGTTAATTTCTGTGTAAATTAAAGTGTTTTAATGCTGGTTTGTTGTAGGTGTCGTGAGCTCCATGAGTGTGACAGGATATTCAGGAGGAGGAGTCACGATCACATGCAAATATGATGAAGGATATACAGATTATAAAAAGTATTTTTGTAAAGGTGAATGGTCAGAGTGCAGAGATCTCATCAGGACTGATATTAAAGATAAATGGGTTCAGTCTGGAAGATTCTCTCTGTATGACGACACAAGATCAGAAGTCTTCACTGTGACCATCAGAGATCTGAGAGAAGAGGATTCTGACACGTACTACTGTGGAACTGATATATATGCAGAAATAGATTTATACACTGAAGTGAATCTGGAGGTTTTAACAGGTGAGTAACTGAGACCCTCAAACTCATGATGATCTCCTCAACATCACGATACTCAACACTGACTAATTACTGCCGTAATAACACACATGAAACTCATCAACAACCTTGTTGTCTCCCGATGTAAGATTTAATTTAATTGCATTGATAAATGTTGCAGCAAAGTGAGCAACAATGTGTTAATATTGAGAACAAAATAATAAATTATCTTGGTTTGTGTTCAACAGATCAACAAATCAGGACAGTGAGAGGATATTCAGGAGGAAACGTCATTATAAACTACAAATATGAGATTCAAGAAGAGAATCCTGTGATAGACGTCTGTAAAACTGCAGATCAGTGTTTTACTGTAATAAACACTAACAGAAGAGCAGAATGGAAACATGACAGACGATTCTCCGTTCATGACAGATCTGCAGGACTCTTACTTCTGTTTATCAGAGATCTGAATGAGAACGACTCTGGAGAATATAAGATTATAGTCAAAGTTTCTGAAGATTACAGTTTCTTCTCTGAGTTTAATCTGGACATTAAGAAGGGTGAGCTGCTTTCAGTCATTTATGCATTATTTGACAGAATCCATGAATATATCTGGTGATTGTAACATTGCTGCACTTTATCTGGATCTTAAACAGAGGATTGTTGTGTGAAGAGCATCAGTCTATCAGCTTCTGCAGGAGGATCTGTGAACATCAGCTGCAAATACCCACAATCCCACATTCGTGATGTGAAGTTTCTGTGCTGGAGATCTGGAGCTGATCTCTGTGCTAAAGAGACGTCTGTGAATGAGAGCAGAAGATGGAGGGATGAGGGAAAGATCCGGCTGTATGATGACAGAGAACAGCAGCTCCTGATGGGAAGCATCAGTCATGTGACTGAAGAAGATTCAGAATACTGGTGTGGAGTTCAGTCTGATCAAGGACACAAGATCTTCATCACACGAGTCCTGATCAATGTTACAGGTACGGATGCAGATCACTGTGTGTCATGTGTCATGTTTGCAGCTGGTTCTGTTCAAGCAGGTTTAACCACAGGATTATTTTTAATTTGGATGTTTGTTCTGTTCAACAAAGCAAAACCACAAACAGTTAAAAAGAGGAAGTATAAAAACAAACTACAGTTTATATGTTTACAGTTTATGAAGGTAAAAGTGCAGCTTTGCATGAATTCTGGTAGTGAAAGTGTGAGTGACATCAGTAACACGTATCATGAGAAAGAGATGTCAAGTTCTGTGTGTGAAAAAAAACATCCTTTAGAAATTCATTGTTTTATTGTTTTATATACTGTATATAAGTTCCTGAAACATCATCACCATTATTATCAACTACAACATCTTCATCATCATCATCATCACCACCTCCATCCTCATCATCATCATCCTCATCATCTGCTTCTTCTTCCTCATCAGTCGAAACTTCACCGTTCACAGGTGTGTCCACATCAGCCGGTGATCTTGTGCTGAAATACAAACATGTGATCAATGGCTGTAACTTGTGAGGAGGCTTGACCCCCCCTAGTGACTGAAATATATTACTAAACATAAAAATACATGATATTTCACCTCCAAATTAAATAATACATTTAATTGTAATATTTTATTAATTTAAATAAAATGTTAAATCGTTAATTATTAACAACAACAACCATAATAATAACCCAATCATTCTTGTTTACATACTGGACTTCCAGTGAATTCTCTGGTTGAAAGACATTATAACGTATAACTCTTGACTAGGTAGGATACCGCACTTCCATCCACAATAGCAAAATATTGTGGAATGTTTTTTGGGATTTCACAGTGTGTGACGTTGTGTTACTGTCTCTTTAAACCATCACCGGTGCAGGTTTAGTGTCGCTTTTACTGGGTCAGTTCCTCTTTGTGGTGCCAGATCAAACTTTGGTGGAAAACGTGTTTAACTTGTAGAATGTTGCATTTTGAATTGTTGTGTTACAGCCTATAGGGTCCAAAAAATGTATTTAGGACAAACTAGCTGGTACATTCAACTAACTAATGGGTCGTGTGAATGTACAATGTTAAACCTGTGAATCCAGTATCACGGTCTGGCTAATCCTACTCCAAACGTCGAGCTACGCCCATGATCTGATATTTAGCTCAGATTATCAGATTATCTGATTATTTCTCCTGTGTTTTCAGGCTCTTCTCTGATCGTTCCTCTGGTTCTGATCATCGCTGGACTCTTATTACTGTTTCTCTGTAAGAAGCGTCATTCTCGAGGTAAAACTCATTCAGATTCAGAAACACAGATTTGTTGATCTTTTTCCCACTTTGATTCTGTCGCCACCTATTGGCTACAACAAGATGTGAGCAAAATACAGATATTTGATGATGTATGAAAAAATGTACACAAGATATCAGTGTTGAAATGCAGAATATTGAATTTAGGAATAATTGTTTTTGGCAGGTGGTGATTCGTCGTCTCAGACTGGACCAGGAAAACATGAAGTGGTGAGTCCAGTTACTGTATAAAATAAGATGTTTATTTTTTTATTCATAATCACTATGAATTCTAATGCCTTCAATTTCTCTGTCTCTCCTCAGGTTTCTCACACTGGTTGCGATTATGAGGAGATTAAAGACACTCACAAACAATTACCCACAAACCCCTCTGATTCTTACAATACTGTTTATGCCACTGCCCAATTACCCACAAGCCCCTCTGATTATTACAATACTGTTTATGCCACTGCCCAACTACCCACAAGCCCCTCTGATTCTTACAATACTGTTTATGCCACTGCTCAATTACCCACAAGCCCCTCTGATTCTTACAGTACTGTTTATGCCACTGCTCAATTACCCACAAGCCCCTCTGATTCTTACAATACTGTTTATGCCACTGCCCAATTACCCACAAGCCCCTCTGATTCTTACAATACTGTTTATGCCACTGCTCAATTACCCACAAACCCCTCTGCTACAGTTGAGAAAGGCACTGGTGACTCTCAGTGCTTCATCACATCTGCTGAGGATCTGAATTATGCATTGGTGAATTTCCACAAGAAATCTGACTGTCCTGACAGTGTCAGTTTCAGGAATAATCAGGATTACAGTGAATACGCTGCTGTCAATCATCTCACTGCTTGACGAGACACAGCAGAGGTTATAAATCAGCTCATCTTGAATGTTTGAACCTTGGCTTTGGCATTAAGTTTCCATGTAGCTGTTCCTGCTTTACTGGACCCATCCGGCTCCCAGGCTCTCTTCCTTCACTGGTTCCCCCAGTTCCTTAGCTCAGTATGGTAAATGTGCTTGTGCAATTTAAAATAATCCAATTAGGATGTAAAAATTAAGCACTGAAACATGTGATGTCTTTTAGAAGACAAGTGTTTATGTTTCTGAATGTGCCGAAGTTAGATGTGTCTTTCAGAGTTGTACATGAAGGAAAATCATACAAGCTTTATGCCAGTACAGGTATCTTAAAGTGTTTTGAGTGTGGAGATCTTGGGCACAACAAGTTGACATGCCCACAGAGTCCAGGCTAATCAGGAGCTGCTGGGCCTAGTGGTGTAACTGGTTATTAATACAGCCTCAGGCTGAAGAAGAGACTATCACTCCGAAACATGAATCACGTGAAAGTGTAGACAAAAATCTAAATAAAGGAGATAAAATGGTGGATGTGGCACAAGAGCATGAGGTCTTGCAACACAGTACAGACACAGTGGAAGAGAAAGTAAGTGAAAGTGCTGCTTGTGAAGTGATTAGTATTAAAAATACTGGAAGCTTAAATTATGTTGAAAAAGGTGAGGATTATGGAATGAGGGAGGATGATACACTGTCTGGGTTGTTGGACATTTCTGAGTTTGGGTTGCAGAATATAGATGAAACATATTCGGTGAAAGAGATAAATGATTTTTTGGACTTAAAAAATTAAGAATTTTTTTTTTTTTATGCATTTCTGACATCCAAAGGCACAAGAAGACATTTTCTCCCTTTATTCTGTGGACTTTAATGTAAATATTCTATCAGTAGATGAAACTGCAAAAGCAAGAGCACTGTTAACTAAAGTCTGAAGGAATAACATTTGTTTTGATTAATGTATATGCTCCTAATAATGGACATGAGCACGGTTTTAGAATTGAGTCATTCAGAAAATTTGACCTTTTAATGTCATATTATTACAAGATATTAGTTTCTGTGAAAAGCTTTAGGTTTTTTGGGATTAGTGGAAACTTAAGACACTTTTGAAAATCTTGGTCAATGGTGGGTTGTAGGTACAGTAAAGCTAATAATATATTTTTTGTCAAAACTATACTTTTCATAATACTGCATTTATGACAACAACAGTTAACAGTTTACAAAGAGACACTGCATTTCTGGAAAAATACATGTTAAATAATAAGGGAACTGTGAATAATGAAAGGTTAAATAAGAAATAAGAAGAACTTGGGTGTATTTTTTTTCAAGAAAACATAAAAGGAGCGCTTATAAGATCAAGAATTTGCTCGATCAAAGATAAGGGGCATAAAGATATAGTGCAGTTTTATCTTTAATTCCTAAAAAAGGAAACTTGGGAGTCGGGGGACTATTAAAAAAACTGGAGACCGGTGTCGTTGCTGTGTTAAGACTAAAATATTCTCAAAGGTACAAGCAAACAGACTTAAAAAATATTTACATGTATTATAACCATCTCGTATTTTTAATGCAAAACAAAGTTATACAACGCAATAATGGGGGATTCAGTTTGCCTAATAGCTTTTCAAGAAGGAAAAATACTCCCCAAATGAATAAACACTATATTCTTTTAATATCCTTATGCAAACAAAAATAATTGTCAACACCCAAAAAGCAAATACAAGAAAAAGAAAAAGCAACTACAATAAACAAAACAATCTAACGAATAGGTGCTTTACAGGAATTGGTCATTAGGTTGCACAATTCAATAAAGTGAAAATTAATCTGTCTAAGTCTTAGTTCATCAAACAATGTCCAAAGTTGAAGCAGTCCTTTAGTAGATGAATAATCCATCCATTTGTGATGAATTCACTCCAAACGAAAACAGTTCTCATCCATCAGACTCTTCCAAATCAGGAACAGTCATAAGTAAGCCAAAAGTCCCAAGCTTACATCCCTCTGGACTTTAAATCCATATTTAGTTTGCATATGCAGTGTTAAAGTCACCGATAAAGAGTCCTTCTAAAATACATACAAATAAACTGTATCAAATTTCTTAGCAACAAACATCATCATCATCATCAAGGCACTTATAAATAACAGGAAAGAAAACAAATCCTTACTTTAAGTTGAGCTTGAAATGGAACATTTCCCAACCAGAGGGTTGTTCCATAAAAGACGCTTAGAAAAGCGGGGATTAAACTAGAAGGAAAAATAAGGAATATTTATTGGGGGAAAATATGATGTCTTTAAAGGAACTGTCCATTTGTATAATTGTGTTAAATGTGTTTGAATTGAAAGACATAATATATATATGCTAAAATATTTGTTAGTTGGACATTAGATGTCCGATATTTTTATGATAGCAATAACTGTAAAGGGACTATTGTAATGGGGTAAATCAAATGTAGGTTAATATACTGTCAATTACTAAACTCATCTTACCAGTTAAAATTTATACTGTGCTTTTGTAATTATTTATTTTTAATTTTGTGATTTTAACTTCTGCTTTAAAAAGCTTTTTTTTTTAGATTGTGTTCTTCTAATGTTCTTCTAATAATCATAAACATGTACTACAGCTGCCAAACAAAACCAGAGAGAAATGTATTCATAAATCTTTAAAACAATCTAATTAAATCTTGGGCACAAAACATTCAGCCAGTAAAAAAAGAAAAACTGTAGTGTATATATATATTATATTTATCTATCTATATATCTATATCTATATCTATAAATACAGTATTTATATAATTTATCATTGTAGTCTTATTTAAGTTGATTTTCTATACTGTGTATTTATTTTTGGACTAATAGTGGTTAATAAAGTCCAATAATGGTATGAGAGAGTGTCAGTGGTAATATCATTGTGTTCTTGTCGGTCAGTGTTAGAGGATCTGTGTAACAGCTGAGGCTTAGCCTGACAGTTAGCCTGGACCAGGCTAGTTTCCCAGCATAAGTTGCCAGGGTAACTGAGTTTGAACTATTTTAAGTTTGCTTTATGAAACGGAATCCACCGACAATAAGTCTGACTAACCAAAATAAGCCTGGCTTGTATTCTAATCTTGTTTTATGGAACAGCCCTCAGGACATAGCACAAAATGCAGTTAAGCCATGCTTTCTACTGCTGCTGTTTTACTCACTTCCTCTACAAACCAGCCTTTACTTAAGAGAACATTTAGGCATCATAGCACCCCTAGTGGTGTGGAAGAAAGACTGCAGATAAAAGACTTTCAATTCTCAATTCCAGATTTACAAAGTACATTTAAAGCATCCTTGTAAGCGTATGCTGATGATGTCACCGTGTTTATAAAAGGTCAAGATGATGTGAAAGTTTCAACAGAAATTATTGGAAAATATGAAAAAGCATCCTCCTCAGCCAAAGTGAACTTGGGGAAAACTGGGAAGGATTACCTGGCTATTACCACAATTTGGCGGCCTCAACATTGTGGCATAAGAAGACTGTTATGGAGCCTTTATTGGAGTTGGTTTGTAAAATACCAAGGACAATCGTGAACCGTTTCTGGAGTGGGGCGCACTGGATCCATGCTGCAGCTCTTTATTTACGTGTCCATGAAGGAGGTCAAGGGCTGGTGGATGTGAGAAGTCGGTTGATTTCTTACAGGATACAAGCAGCACAAAGACTTTTATATCACAAAGACTTGACTTGGGCCCATTCTGCAAGATTCATTTTGAAGAACGCAGGTGGGCTCGGGTTGGATAAACATTTGTTCATAATGGACTTGGGAAAGGTGAGTCCATCAGAGATTACTCCCTTCTATAAATCAATGTTTCAGTAGAAAACAGTTTTTAAAGTGGATCAGAGTAGTGATGACAGGAAGCGTATCTGCTGTTTGAAGCGTAATGGGGCTGGAAAAATCAGACACCTCTTGGACGATGATGGGTGGAATTCTTAAAGAAGTGACAGGATTGAAATCTGAACGTCCTGTCTCAAAACTGACACACACTCTTCTTCAGTCACACATCAAGTTTTTTTTTTTTGGGATATTTGATGTTTTATGTTTTATTATCATTTTGTCATATATTTATATATTGTGTGTAGTTTTTGAGGGTCAGTTGTTTAAGAATATGAATTACTTTCTATGTTTTTTTTTAATTATTTATATTATTATTGTAAATATATATATGAGATAAATGGTGATCATATAAACGTTGTTTAATCCACCCCCCCCCCCCCCCCCCTCTCTCTCTCTCTCTCTCTCTTGTACGCATGATTGTATTGATCTTTAATTATTTCTCTTTTTTTCCATACTTTATGGGGGTTTTTTTCTCACCTTAGTTTTAAATAATTTGTGAAGTGGTAAGATCTTGTTTTTTATTTTGTTTGCATCCATTCATGGACGATAAACATGGCCTCGCCCTCTAATGAGGGAACGCCGGTTTTCTCCATTGGAAATGGATGCAAATGTTTTCCCGATCAAATTTGTACGGTGGAGGATGTACTTATGGCTATGGGAAAGGTTGTTGGCCATGATAAGATTGTTTCGGCGTCTAGGATGAACAAGGCCGTTGTTGTGTTTTTAGAAGAAGAGAAATTTGTGAATGTGCTTGTGGAGAGTGGAATTGAAATGTCGGACACTTTTGTGCAGGTGACACCTCTGCGTTCCCCTGTGTCATAATCTCGAATGCGCCCCCGTTCATAAAAAACAAAGCGATTATAAAAGAACTAAGTCGCTTTGGAAAATTTGCGAGTACAATTAGAGCTGTTCCGCTCGGCTGTAAGAACGAGGCACTGAAGCACGTAACGTCTTTTCGGAGACAGGTTTTCATGTTTTTGCAAGCACCGACAAAGTTTTTGGAAGTGTCTTTCCGTATACAACACGGTGAAAGCTCTTACATGATTTTCGCAACAATGGAAAGTATGAGATGTTTTGAATGTGGGGACTTAGGCCATAAGAAATTGTTTTGTCCTCACAGAAAACAAAACGAGGAGAAAAGTGCAGAGACTGAAAACAATGAAATGAGAATTAAGTCGGATCGCGGTAAAACTGACAAAACTGAAAAAAGACCCACGCTGGTAAAAGAGACGTCTGCGCAATCGAAAAATAAAAAACAAAAAGTACAAAACGAAAAACAAATTGAGGAGACTCAGGATAAAAACCCAACCGACAGTGGACGTACTCATTCCCTTGAGAACATACAGCTTTCAGAAGGACAGGTTGAGTCAGATAAGGAGCCAATGTCAAGATCAGAGGTGAGTGACTCTTCCTTTTCTAAAGTGCTTGGTGTTTCAGAAGGAGCTGTTCAGAGTATTATATGTGGCAAGGATATGGAATTTGAAAAGGCTTGTGGAAGTGGTTTACAGTTTGTTAAGAATGATGAAGATGATGATGATGTGTGTGTAGATGAATCAAGATGTGATAGTGACAGTTGTTCAGAAGTTTCTGAGTTTGAGTTGAGTCAATCATCTGGGGATTTGTATACTGTGGAAGAAGTTAATGACTTTCTGGATCAAACAAAAGGACAGAAAGTTGATGTCCTGAAGTTTTTTCCTGACGCTGCCAAATTCTTGAGGTCAGTTATGAGTGTTCAGAAAAGTGTAGGTAGTGACGTCATATCAAAACAAAAAAGATTTCGTTTGAAGAAACTGGCTACAGTAGTTCGTAAAAGTTTAAAAGGAAAGATAAAGAATAAATAGGTTCACATGGTTATGGGTGCTGCTCTTATCTTTTTCTTTCTCTGTCTCTTTTCTTTCTTGTTTCTCTACCCCTCCTTTAACATGCAAATCTTAAGAGTTAGTTCTTTAAACGTTAATGGAGCGAGGAATAGAGAAAAACAAGGTTTATTAACAGAGTTTCTTAAGCTTAAAGAATTGCATGTAACCTTTGTACAAGAAACTCACAGTGATGAGAGTAATGAGGCAGATTGGGGATTGTGTAGGGAGGGCAGTTACTCTTTAAGCCATGGAACAAATTTAAGTGCTGGGGTAGCCAAACTTTTTTCAACCTTACCTCAATGTTGATATCTTGTCAAGCATAGAATTAGAAAAAGGTCGCCTTCTTGTTGTAAAAACTAAAATTGATGAATATAATTTTATATTTGTTAATATTTATGCTCCAAATAGAAGTGCAGATAGAATAATTCTATTTAAAAGACTGAGTGAATATTTGAGAAATGTGAATGCAGATGATTTCCTAATAGTAGGAGGTGACTGGAATAGTACAGTTGATTTTACATTGGATAGGAATAATGTTGAACCAGATTTTGAATCGTCTGCTTTGTTAAAAAAGGTTATATTTCAAAACAATTTGTTGGATGTGTGGAGAGAGAGGAATTTGAAAGTAAAAAAAATATATGTGGGTAAAAATTTCACAAGGGAGAGTAAGTGCAGCTAGATTAGACAGATTCTATGTGTAAGATATTTGTAATTTGTAGTGATTACAATTTAGCTCAAAGGAATTATTAATTAATTTATAGGGAATTCAAAAGAGTCACTTATTACAACCGAGCAAATGACTCGTTCGCGGTTCATTTGAACTGGCTGCAATTATCAACTCTGCAACGGATATAAATATCTGAACTATAGTGAAACACTATATAGTTAGCAAGGTAACTTAGATCAGAAGTTTAAGACATTAAATTTGTAAGCACAATAACACAAGTAATATTTCTCTTTAAAATACAAACAAGACTTTATTGATTATTCTAACACATACAACTAATATCTAACACAGACACACACATTCATACGCGTTGCAGAAAGAAAGAGAGTAAGGAAAGATTAAGTTTTAAGAGTGAGTTTAAGAGTGAGATGATGTAATCCCAAGTTTCTATGCACTTATAAAACACAACCTGAATGAACCATCAATCATTAGTTTAACCCTTTTATCGTTTCCTAGGTTATTAAATCAGTATCAAATACACCAGTTCAGTTTAAGAGTCTGGAGGCAGTACTTGCTTGTCTTTGCTTTTGGGGATTCCCTTTTTGTTGCGTAAAGGGTTTTCCCGGTCCGTTCGTTGGCTGGTCTCCGTGCCTGATGTCTGGGTCACGTGGTCAGTCACGTGGCGTGCTGGCGGAATGAAAGTCTTTGTTTGAAGCTGGCTTTGCAGAAGAAACGTGGCTCGAAATCTTGTCGCAAAACTTAACTTAGAACCGAGACTCACAACGGAAAAGAAAGGAAACTAAGAAAAGAAAGGAAATTGAGAAGAGTAGATGATGGCTTGAATGAAGCTGTTTAACCCATGTTCTTCAGATCTTGATTTGGGTTATTTCGTCTGCGCGTTTTACATGGTTACTTGTCTGTCTTAGATCTTCATCTCCCGCTGCATTTTTGGTTCTGCACTGAAACTCTAAACTTTGTTCTGGTGTTAAGATTTTAAACTCAAATGTCCGCCCAGCCTCCTGGATCAGTTCTAACCAATTAGACACTGTCTTTGTTTAGGAGGTGGCGTTTTCTTCACTTCTTATCATAAATCAAGCTTATCTGTGCTCTCCTTACTCTCTAAGCTCTAGCAAAGAGTACAGAGGCCACAGCTAAGACATTATTACTATTATAAGAATCCGAAACATTTTCCACAGATTTCAATCAAGCCATCCTTTGAATTAAGAACATACGATCATATCGATATGAAACACAACACATTTTCATTCAAAAATCTAACAATTATAACAATTACATGAATTGTATGGCATCTAAGCATATCAGATACACCCATCTATTGTAGGAACAATATAGAATCATGTCGTTGCATGATGCTTGATCTATAAGTCCATTGAAAATTGTTCTTGAATGATTTTATTTATGTTATAGGTAAAATCTCAGCTCTGTGGTTTGAAACGATTTTACACCCTGAGGTCTATCAGAGGTCCTTACGGAGGGGGGAGTCTGGAATGTTGTGGGCTCGAGCAGCTTCTGCTGTTATCTTGATCGGGCTGAATTGTGCTATCTCTGAGCCAATCATTCTTTTCCAAGCTATCTTACATTGACCAGTTCTTTCTTTAGTTGGGCTCATCTTCTTTGAAGCTTGCATGGCCATAAAGTTCTTAGCTGGGGGTTTTCGTTGGTCAACGGAGACTGGCTGGCTGGAGCCTTCTTTTATGGCTCTGGGGTTGGTGATTTGGTGTCTGGAATGTTCAGTTCTGTGAGAAATTATGTTTGAACAATTCACCTGGAAGATTCATTTGTGTTTGTTTCGCACTCAATCCTACATATCCCCTCTTCGTACGGCGATGTGTTAAGATGAAGACATCGGTGAACGCTGGAGAAACACGGGTAGAAGAAACAGACACATACAAAGCAAACAACAAGACAACACCTCCATGACTGGTCACTGTACTGGTGCAGGGCATTAGATTACTTAAGTATTAAAAGTTCAAGTTCATTCTCTCAATATGGTCTATTATATTGAGTAGAGTTTAAATTTTGGGATTGTTATTCTAATTTGTTTCGGTACGGTGATTCTTTGATCAAATTCTGTGATTACGTTTGTTTGTTATCTTCTCTTCTAAGTTGTTTTACGTTAAGACGTTTTACCTTTTATTTTCTGGTGACATAATTTGTGGTAACAATTATGTGAACCATCATGCATGGAGCTCTCTGGCTCACATTCGTTTTAAGGCGGCTTACAAGTGTCAGGCGTGGTGCGTCAATCCTACTACCATGACCTTGACCCTTAAGGGGGTAGACATGCATTTTACCTAATACAAGAAGAAGGAAAGTTAAGGAAGAGGTAAAACAAAACAATTGAGTGTTCCTAGTATGGCTTATAACTACTGTTGTGCAGCTAAGGTGTCAGGTATCACAGGGTAATGAGAGGTGTTCTACTTGTTGGATGGATAGCTAGTATGTTTCCTATGGTAAGTGTAGCTAAGTCGTTAAGCTAGTTTCTGAAGTTAGTTTTCTACCTGTGGGGAAAACATGTTTGTTGAATGTTTTCCATGGTAGATGTGGTTAACCTCTACGTGTTAGTGAGCATGTTAGTGGCGTAGGGTAATGCATGTATGTATGTATGTATGTATGTATGGTCAGATCTGTCTCAGTCTGTTTGGCTCCCCCCTTTTCTTGAAGGCTTGCCCACGTGCTTCTTGGCTTAGCTTTGATGAGCTTAGATGAAGATTGGCTTGTTGCATCTTTGCCTTAGGAAAGGGATCTTCTATGATCTGCTGGGGGTCAGTCCAGTAAGGCAGGAAGTTCTCTGGCAGACATTGGGAGGCAGTTTGGCATGGATGCGTGAAGCTGTGGTGCAAAACTTTGTCTCCGTTGTTGTACTCCTCTTGTGATGCCTTCTGGTTGTGACAGACTTTCTGACCTTCTGTGCTTACTGTGGTTACTGTAGCACACACGTGGTTCTTGAGTTTGGAGCTTGTGTGATGGTTTCTTTGTGAGTGATGGGAAGCCAGTGTGGTGTTTTCTGGTACCTCTGGGTGTTTGTCAGTGGTTGGCTGTGAGAGACCCCTCTGTTCTGTGTTGTTGTAGAACAGGTGGTCGTCATCTTCATTATGAAGGTGTACCAGATGATCATTGGTCTTCCGTTCCATCGCTAGTCATAGTGAATTTGACTCATCTTGTTGGTCATTCGTGTTCAGCTTGTTTTCTATGAACACTTTCATTTGCCTCATTAGTTGCTCCATGTCTTCTGAGGGTAAACTGTCTTGTTCTTGGGCACACTCAGTGTTGTGTTTGTTGACTGAGTGGTGCCGGGGTGAGTTTCGTCGTCGATTACTCACATTAAATGCATTTGGATGCGTTGGTTGACAGCCTTTGGATATCCAGTTAGGATTCCAGTTGTTTCCTTCTTGTGGGTTCATTGAGAAGCGTGGCTGGTCCCATGGCTTTTCCATGCGGTTGGTGTGGTAGCCGTCATTGGCCTGGGGGTCACGTTCTCTGTGCACCTTGCGAAGGACTGTGGTGTTGTCATGCCACTGGGTGTCTTCCAGTGCATAGCTTGTGTCTTGGCTGAAGGAGTTTGACACTGTGGATGTTTTCAAACCTTTCTTTGAGGACATCTTCTGTTTGATGTGGGCCTTGTGTGTCAGGTCACGTAGCTGCTGAATTGTCATTGTGTCTGTACAGGCCTCGAGACCAAGATGATGACTTAATCCAGGGTGCAGGTTTCTCAGAAAGAGGTTTTTGAAGTGCACATCCTCTTCTTGTTCAGGTGAGTTATGTGCACCAAAGAAGGCTTGTCGAAAACGGTGGTAGTAGGCTTGAGGAGTCTCTTGTCGACCTTGTTTGGTTTCCAAAGCGATTAACACACCGTGTTCCAACTCTGGGCCTGTGAATTCTTTTATCAGTATCTCACATAGTAGCTGGTAATTTGACTTGACATGAGCAGGTTGTCGGTCTAGGAAGCTTCGTACCTCTGAACTGGATGTCGATCTGAGGAGGTAGAACCTGTCTCTGTCAGTCACATGTGGTCTCACCTCTAGGTGGAAGTTGATATCTCGGATGTGGGACTGGATGTCTGGGCATTCCGTGGAGTTCGGGTTGAACTGAGTGATATTCTTAACCAGCTGGTTGAGATCTTTAAAGGTCATCCCCTGTGCAGCTTTGGAGTCTGCCTGGATGAGTTCTCGTTGCTTGTTGGCAGTGAACGGTTCTGTGGTGAAGGCTGGTGATGTTCTGGGTTGCGGCCATTCACCTTTTCTGTTGTATGGCAGTTCTTGGACGGAGGACTCTGTTCTGTTCAGCAGTGGTGATGCTGAGGGAGGTCTCTCCCTTCTTGGCTCTGGTTTCTGTTGGAAAATGTGCTGGAGTTCATCTCTGACCGCGTAGAGCTCGTCGTTGGCGTCATCTCGCTGTTGGGTCATACGATCAATGTCAGCACTGCACCTTTCCAGGTTGTCTTTCAGAGCATTAATTTTAGAGTTCTTGTCTTTAATGTCAGCTTTAGCTTTCTCTAGCTGATGTTCAGCAGACTGGAGTTGTTTTACCAGGTGCATCTGGACAGTCTTTAATTCTTGTTTGTCACATTCAGTGACTGCAAGGGCTTCTTGGAGCCTGTCAACTTGCTTCTTTGTTTCTTGCTCCACTACATCAGGCATGAGTTTGTCTTGAGCTTTCGTTTTGAGCTGGTCTGTGCAGCGTTGACTGTGCATCAGCTCTCTCAGGAACTCAGTGGTCTGACGCTTGAAGTCGTCCTGGACTTTCACTTCCAGCTTGTCCATGCGGCTCTGGGCACGTGTCAGCTCCTCCTGAAGGTGGGTGATGTGCTTGTCGCTTAGTGTCAGCTGGGCTGTGAAGGCATTGCTTAGGGAACAGATGATCTTGGTTAGTTCCACGTGGTTGTGGTTCTGATTCTGGCTTGAATCATGTGTCAGGAGTCTTCTCAGAATTATGATTATTATTAAAAATAATAACAGTTCAATTGTCTTTGGTGTGAGGCAGTTTGTAATGCCTCTGAGCATGGCGTCCACGTCAGTGGGGTTTGTTGTCCGCGACATGTTGGCACGCTGGGGTGAAGAGACTGACACAGATCTGTGTGGGGTGTAAGCCTATGTGGTTGAACAGCTAAGTGTCGTTTAAGTGACTGTACAACAAATAGTGAAGTGTTGTAATGTCTAAGTGTTGGTCTCAGTGTAGACAGGTAGGTTAGTGATGTGGAAACTTCGTCACTCAACTGAGTGAGGGAAAAAGAGAGAAAAAGGTTAAAACAAATCTCAATTGAAAGGATTTTTTTTTCAATGGGAGAAATATTTTTATAAATATTTTCTATCAATGAAAAGCTGGTTTAAACTTGTGATGTGTCACTGAGAAAAGGGGAAAAGAGAGAGAGGTTAAAACCAATTTCAATAAAACAAGAAAGAAAATTCTTAAGTAGGAGAAATATTATTTTTCTCGTAAATGCTTCCTATCGGTGAGAATCTATTTCCAGAAAGGTAAACAATATTATTGTTTATGTTTACAAGGAAAAATAATACAATAATAATGCGGATACCTTTTTCCGAGTTTTACAGGATTGACACCACACACCGTCAGTTGGACCGCTTACAGCCGGGATGCTATGAAGGCGACGATTGCTCAACACTTGTCTCTGTTAATTAATCTTGGATAAGATGTTAAATTGTAAATTGTGTTTACAAAGACAGAGAGAGTATGGAGAACAAGAGAGGGTTTGATTACCAATCAAATACCTAATAATTGTTTTCTTTGGAAAAATTATCTTTCTCTTTCTTTAGACTCGATTGATGGTTCTCTTCCAGGTTTGTTTCCCACAAATGTGAAGGATGGGAACGCAGGACAGAACAGGAAGGATGTAAGAAGGAAAGGAGGGAAGGAGATTGGATCCACAAATGGCTCTGGAGCCTTTGTCGAACTACGAGTATAGAATTGATAGTTGCCAACAACTAAACATTCAAAAATAAAACTTTGTAAGAGAGGTTTATCTCTGATTTATTTGAAACTTGTAGTGAGATGCCAATGTCTCCTATTGAGGCTCAGGTTTTTCACTCCCAAGCTAGGAATCAAAAGAGAAATTTAGAAATTATGAAAATTATGAAATTAGATTTATTAAAAATAAATCTAGAAATCGTTAGAAATTACCTGTTTAGAAAAATAAAACTTCAATCTTGATTTAATATTTCCTTTTTTAAATCAAATTAGAATTTGGCAATTAATAATCATAAACCAGTATTTTCTTTTCAAGTAAAATGCAGGTAAATGAAATTAATAATTGTGAACCGAAATTTCCTTTTCACAGAAAAAAAAAATATGGGTAAAGTATGAGACAGGTAAAATAGGAAAGAAGAGAAAAGACCAACAGGTGTAACAGTCGAGGTGTTTAAATGGTTAAATCACTTTAACGTTGTTCAAACAGACACATTAACCACAGATGTTAATATTAATGATAACCGTAAATAATGCTCGAGGCTTTAGCATAGTTTAGGCCTCAATGGTAAACAGCTACTTAGCTTAGCTTTAGCTTAGCTAGCCTAGCCACCAAAGAAGTTTGTTGGGTTCAGAGTTCTTCCGGAAGCGTTGGTTAAGACTTCCGTGTCACGATTGTAACTATGGCGACAAAACAAACTCTAGTGGCAAACATGTGAATTACAGTTTGTAACAGTAATGCATGTTACATGAAATGTCGGCGCATTTCAACAATGTTCAAAGAAATATGCACGTACAGTTGATAATATTACGTGAAACGTCGGCGCATTTCAACCTGTACAAATGGGACGCCACTCGTAGCTGTTTTACGACGTGGGGCTTCACTCAGTTTTTCCTTTTTTTTTTTAGAGTGAGTTTTAACTTTAAAGGAAGCAACAGCAGCTTTTCGCTGTATAATAGATGGAATAACGATCTCAGTGGATCGTCTCTGTGCAATGTTATCTGAGCACACAAAAACAACAGGGTTTTAAACTGTTGGTTGAGTTTCAACGTCAAGCTTTACTTGAACACAACTTTAAATAATTCCTATTCAACTATACTCGGACATACGCAGTGTTTACACGAGAATTAATTGAACAGACACAGATAAGCTTATAGTTTATCACGGGATTGCCGTGGGACACGCACAGACAACCTGAGAAACAAAGACTAATCTGTGAGGAGAATATTCGTCCCAGTGGAACACGCACTGAGTGACGATCAGATAAATAAGGACTAACGTTCACGTTAGACGAGGGACACGCTCGTCCGTCCTTTACATGGTTATTTTAATTACTGCAGTTTTAATTTAATTCATCTCTCTGACTGATACAAACACACATAACGTTATAGCTATTTGAAAGACTCTGGAACACGCAGATGTCTTAAGCTATAATTAAAGTATTTCAGAATCGAGGGACACGCTCAATTGTTACCTTATCGTTGCGTGGGATCTTATATCTTGGGTTATTTTACTGCAGTTTGAATAAAATAACAAATAAAAAGAATAAAATGGGGAGGCAGACTAGACTAGAGTAACAGCTCAAGCAGCAGCTCATTCATTCAAACAGAGCGCGCGGCGCGCGCTGCATACCTCATACACACAGACTCGGAGGTTCGGATCTCTCCGCATAGGCTACTATGAAAATATAATTACTTCGTATATGCTTACAATTTTAGGTTAAACTTCCCGCATTTGTCTCCACCAATATGTAAGATATTTGTAATTTGTAGTGATTACAATTTAGCTCAAAGGAATTATTAATTAATTTATAGGGAATTCAAAAGAGTCACTTATTACAACCGAGCAAATGACTCGTTCGCGGTTCATTTGAACTGGCTGCAATTATCAACTCTGCAACGGATATAAATATCCGAACTATAGTGAAACACTATATAGTTAGCAAGGTAACTTAGATCAGAAGTTTAAGACATTAAATTTGTAAGCACAATAACACAAGTAATATTTCTCTTTAAAATACAAACAAGACTTTATTGATTATTCTAACACATACAACTAATATCTAACACAGACACACACATTCATACGCGTTGCAGAAAGAAAGAGAGTAAGGAAAGATTAAGTTTTAAGAGTGAGTTTAAGAGTGAGATGATGTAATCCCAAGTTTCTATGCACTTATAAAACACAACCTGAATGAACCATCAATCATTAGTTTAACCCTTTTATCGTTTCCTAGGTTATTAAATCAGTATCAAATACACCAGTTCAGTTTAAGAGTCTGGAGGCAGTACTTGCTTGTCTTTGCTTTTGGGGATTCCCTTTTTGTTGCGTAAAGGGTTTTCCCGGTCCGTTCGTTGGCTGGTCTCCGTGCCTGATGTCTGGGTCACGTGGTCAGTCACGTGGCGTGCTGGCGGAATGAAAGTCTTTGTTTGAAGCTGGCTTTGCAGAAGAAACGTGGCTCGAAATCTTGTCGCAAAACTTAACTTAGAACCGAGACTCACAACGGAAAAGAAAGGAAACTAAGAAAAGAAAGGAAATTGAGAAGAGTAGATGATGGCTTGAATGAAGCTGTTTAACCCATGTTCTTCAGATCTTGATTTGGGTTATTTCGTCTGCGCGTTTTACATGGTTACTTGTCTGTCTTAGATCTTCATCTCCCGCTGCATTTTTGGTTCTGCACTGAAACTCTAAACTTTGTTCTGGTGTTAAGATTTTAAACTCAAATGTCCGCCCAGCCTCCTGGATCAGTTCTAACCAATTAGACACTGTCTTTGTTTAGGAGGTGGCGTTTTCTTCACTTCTTATCATAAATCAAGCTTATCTGTGCTCTCCTTACTCTCTAAGCTCTAGCAAAGAGTACAGAGGCCACAGCTAAGACATTATTACTATTATAAGAATCCGAAACATTTTCCACAGATTTCAATCAAGCCATCCTTTGAATTAAGAACATACGATCATATCGATATGAAACACAACACATTTTCATTCAAAAATCTAACAATTATAACAATTACATGAATTGTATGGCATCTAAGCATATCAGATACACCCATCTATTGTAGGAACAATATAGAATCATGTCGTTGCATGATGCTTGATCTATAAGTCCATTGAAAATTGTTCTTGAATGATTTTATTTATGTTATAGGTAAAATCTCAGCTCTGTGGTTTGAAACGATTTTACACCCTGAGGTCTATCAGAGGTCCTTACGGAGGGGGGAGTCTGGAATGTTGTGGGCTCGAGCAGCTTCTGCTGTTATCTTGATCGGGCTGAATTGTGCTATCTCTGAGCCAATCATTCTTTTCCAAGCTATCTTACATTGACCAGTTCTTTCTTTAGTTGGGCTCATCTTCTTTGAAGCTTGCATGGCCATAAAGTTCTTAGCTGGGGGTTTTCGTTGGTCAACGGAGACTGGCTGGCTGGAGCCTTCTTTTATGGCTCTGGGGTTGGTGATTTGGTGTCTGGAATGTTCAGTTCTGTGAGAAATTATGTTTGAACAATTCACCTGGAAGATTCATTTGTGTTTGTTTCGCACTCAATCCTACATATGTTTGTAAGAGAACTAATAACAGGATTGTGGCTGCGAACATTGTACCATGTAGTTTTTCAGACCATCATTTTGTTTCTTGTAATTTTACTTTGTCACAGACTCAGTGCAAAAGTCCTTACTGGAAATTGAATGTACGTTTGTTACAGGAGAAAGACTTTATTGAGAGATTTACATGTTTTTGGGGTTTTTGGGTTTCTCAGAAAAGTGAATATGAAAACTTAATTCAGTGGTGGGAATTTGGAAAAACACAAATTAGATTTTTTTTGTCAACAGTTTTCTTCTTTCTCTACAACACAAATTAAGAGAAAAATCAATGAATTAGAAAAGGAAATAATACAGATTACATCGAATTTGGTGATGCAACCAGATACTGTGATGACTGAGAACTTATGTGAGAGGAAGAATACTCTTACCTCTCTTTTACAAGTGCAAGCTAAGGGGGCACTTATAAGGTCACGTTTTTTGTCTGTGCGTGATATGGATGCACCAACTACATATTGTTTTAATCTTGAAAAAGTCTCAAAAAAGCAGATTGTAATGCATTGTCTGACATTCCCAGACGGGTCTAAAACGTCTGACCCAAAGAAGATGAGGAAAATTGCTCTGGACTTTTATTCAGAACTCTTTAGAGCTGAAAGCTGTGATTCACAGAGTACATCGGACTTGCTTGAACAACTTCCTACTCTTAATGAAAAACAAGGTGAAAGTTTGGACAATGTTTTTTTCTTTTCAAGAATTGACTGAAGCAGTACAACAGTTGAAGCCTGGTCGTGCACCAGGTATTGATGGTCTGCCGGGGGAATTCTATAAAACCATGTGGGGAATCATAGGTAAAGACTTCTATGAGGTTGTACATGAATGTTATGAGGAACAATATCTTCCCAGGAGTTGTCAGAGGGCTGTTCTTGTTATTATTCCCAAAAAAGGAGACATAAGTCTCATGAAGAACTGGAGACCCGTTTCCATCCTCACTACTGACTATAAAATTCTGGCAAAAATTTTGGTCAATAGATTGAAGTGTGTTTTGGGCAATATCATTCATAAGGATCAATCATATTGTATTCCGGATAGAACTATTTATGATAACATTTTTTTAGTGAGAGATTTACTGGATTATTGTAAATTAAATGGTATCAATTTAGGTCTTCTATCATTAGATCAAGAGAAGGCGTTTGATCGTGTAGATCATGAGTATTTATTCAGAACACTAAGAGCTTTTGGTTGTGGTGATGGTTATTTATCCTGGATTAAGATTTTGTATACAAACGCTTCGTGTTTAGTGAAAATTGGAGGAGATTTAAGTTCGCCAATTCAAATGCAAAGGGGAATCAGACAGGGATGTCCTTTGTCTGGTCAGTTGTATGTATGGAAGTAAAATAATGTCAAATGTTTTTGAAACAAAAAGCCTGTTGAATTGCACTACTTGAAAAAAAATAGGCATTGCATTAACCATGCTTGCATTTTAATGCATTGTATTTTTAGGGCTTGCATTTTTATGGGCTGAAATTCAACATGGTTGAATATTTAAGCTGTGAATATTTCAATTAAAAACATTTCAAACACATTTTCATTATTAAAAATTCAATAATCCATATTCACCTTTCATATTTCACTTCCAAAATATTCAAACTGTTTAAAAATACAACCTATAATATTCAACAGGCAATTTTCGGTCCATTTTATTTCGCTTTGCAAATTCGCTTCCACAAATTCAGTGGTTCAAATTCGACAGTAAATTCAACGGAACTGCAGGAAAAGCAGTAGATTACCGAGATACTCTCCATCTGCTGTTAGTCAACCTCACCAGCAGGTGGTGCAAAAGCTCGTGTTGTTGACGAAGACCAGCAACAGCAAGCCATTCATTCATAAAATGAAAATTATTATCTGTGTCAGTATATGCGGAAAAGATAATAAAGACACAGAAGCGGTGTTTATGTTTCATTCAATAACTTCGTTGTTACTTTCCCTGTGTAGCCTACATGTCATCAGCTTTCTCTACATGAACAGGATTATAATCGGTTTCCCTCAATACCTCACACTCGAGGATTCCCCTTCTGTCGGGACAAAACGCTTAACGTAGTTTATGGACTAATACAGTGATATAAAAGACCAAACTCGCACCTTATTGGGGATGTAGGCTGTAGGCTACTATATAGGCTAGATGTACTAAGAATATGAACGTAACGCGTAAGTTTCATGCAGAGCGTTTCGTGATATACTGGCATAAAATCAACACTTGATCAATACTAACACTTTCTCTTCTCTTTTCTCTTTTCTCTTCTCTTTTCTCTCTCTCTCTCTCTCTACAGTATATATATATATATATATATATATATATATATATATATATATATATATATATAGTATAGTATAGTAGGCTATGCACGTGTATTGCATTAGCTTAAACTGGGAAGAGTCATAGCACTTGCATATTGTTGTCCTCCTATTGTTAGTTTAACTGTAAATCGCTTTGGATAAAAGCGTCTGCTAAATAAATGACTAAATGTAGCCTAATAAATGTAAAATTGGCTTGACATAGGACATTCGCACATTTAGGGACCGTCTCAAAAGTTTCATAAAACATTGGCATACACGTTTCTAACTTCAATAGCAAACTTTAATTTATTTGAATAAATATCAAAAATCCAAAGGGTGCGCATTATGCCTGACACTACATGAACACTTTACAGTTGGTTTTATGACTGTAAGTCGTTCTATTCAAATGCTATTGAAGTTAGAAACGTGTATACCAAAGTCGTGTACACTTTAGAGACGGTCCCTAAATGTGCGAATGTCCAACGTCAAGCCAACTTTATCACTGGGAAACGCTCAGCATTAAACTTTGCGCGTTATTCTGAGTCAATCTGCTTGCCTGCGAGTTTGGTCTTTTATATCACTGTAATTAGTCCATTAAGCTATACGTTAAGCGTTTTATATGTCCAGCAGGGGAATCCTTAAATATTGAGGGAAACCCTAATAGCTTGCATGCAGCACATCGCCACAATATAAAGTTAAGGCAACTAAACAACCAAGAGAAATATATGTCAACCTCAAACATGTAACATTGGATCTGTACATCCGCATCGGGGAATAACATTATAATCTTGTTCACGGTAGAGAAAGATGCTTGTAGGCTACACAGGAAAAGTAACCGTGAAGACACTGAATTTAACATAAAACCGCCGTCATAATAATCACAAATACACTTGCATTGCTGTTAAATGAGTTTTATGAATGAATGGCTTGCTCTAACTGTTGCTGGTCTTCGTCAACAACAAGCGCTTTTGCACCACCTGCTGGTGAGGTTGACTAACAGCAGATGGAGAGTATCTCGGTAATCTACTGCTTTTCCTGCAGTTCCGTTGAATTTACTGTCGAATTTGAACCACTGAATTTGTGGAAGCGAATTTGCAAAGCGAAATAAAATGGACTGAAAATTGCCTGTTGAATATTATAGGTTGTATTTTTAAACAGTTTGAATATTTTGGAAGTGAAATATGAAAGGTGAATATGGATTATTGAATTTTTAATAGGCAAGGCAAGGCAAGGCAAGTTTATTTATATAGCACTTTTCATACACAGTGGCAATTCAAAGTGCTTTACATAGAAGAAATTAAAATAATAAAAAGAAATAAGAATAATTAAAACAGTTTAGAAAAATAAAAAAAATAAAATACAGTACAGTACAAACAGTCGGACGAACATTGGCACAGTGCTCATTCATTAAATGCATAGCTAAACAGATGTGTTTTGAGTCTGGATTTGAAAGTGACTACTGTAGGAGCACGTCTGATCTCTTCTGGAAGCTGGTTCCAGCTGCGGCTGGCATAATAGCTAAAAGCAGACTCGCCATGCTTAGAGTGAACCCTTGGTATTTCTAGCTGATATGATCCTAGTGATCTGAGTGATCTGTTGGGTTTATATTCAGTGAGCATATCTGCAATATATTGAGGTCCTAGGCCATTAAATGATTTATATACCAGTAATAATACTTTAAAATCAATCCTAAATTTCACTGGGAGCCAGTGTAAAGACCTGAGGACTGGTGTGATATGTTCATATTTTCTGGTTCTGCTCAGAATCCTGGCAGCAGCGTTCTGTATGAGCTGCAACTGTCTTATGGTCTTTTTGGGAAGGCCAGTGAGGAGTCCATTACAATAATCCACCCTGCTGGTGATGAAAGCATGAACAAGTTTCTCTAAGTCTTGTCTGGAAACAAAGTATCTAATTCTTGCAATATTTTTCAGATGATAGTATGCTGATTTAGTTATTGCTTTGACATGACTACTGAAACTAAGGTCTGACTTAATAATGAAAATGTGTTTGAAATGTTTTTAATTGAAATATTCACAGCTTAAATATTCAACCATGTTGAATTTCAGCCCATAAAAATGCAAGCCCTAAAAATACAATGCATTAAAATGCAAGCATGGTTAATGCAATGCCTATTTTTTTTCAAGTAGTGCAATTCAACAGGCTTTTTGTTTCAAAAACATTTGACATTATTTTACTTCCATATGTATGCATTAGCAGTTGAACCTTTGTTGTGTTTATTTAGGAGAAATGTGTCTGGTATATGTATAGGAAACAGTATTCATAATGAAATTAAGCTGACCGCATACGCAGATGATATTACTGTATTTGTCAAGAATCAAAAAGATGTAAACACAATTAGTAAGTGTCTATGTTTAAATGAAAAGGCATCATCTGCTAAGTTAAATTGGAGTAAAACGGAAGCTTTGTGGTGTCTTGAACATTCAACAGAAGTCTTACCAGTTATTCCTGAAAATGTAAAATGGGGAAAAATAGGTTTTAAATTTTTAGGGATTTATTTAGGAAGTGAAGAGTTTAAAAAGAAGAATTGGGAGAATGTAAAGGATAAAGTATGTGCTAAGTTGTCTAAATGGAACTGGTTGCTGCCTCAGCTATCATATAGAGGAAGAGTGCTGGTTATCAACAATTTAGTAGCATCCACCCTGTGGCACAGGCTAAATGTTCTGGACCCACCAATGGACTTTCTTGTGGATATCCAGAGAGTTCTTGTTAATTTCTTCTGGACTGGAAAGCACTGGGTGAAAGAGGCAGTTTTGTATCTACCAGTTCATGAAGGAGGACAAGGCCTAATTGAATTAAAGACTGTCCAACGGTTTCTTTATTACCAAGATCAGAACTGGATGGAAGTGGCATGTGCCCTCTTGAGGAGGGTGGGTCGTCTGGGTCTCGACAGACATCTGTTCTTAATGAACTTGAAGAATATGGACCTTAACGGACTCGCATCTTTTTATGCGTCAGCTTTACAAGTGTGGCAGATTTTTTCTGTGGAAAGAGTTAATGTCTGGACTTTGGAAGAGCCTTTGTTTTTTAATGGACTTTTGTCTACTGAACTACTGAATTCAGGCACTCTACGTTATAATCTGATAAAAGCTGGCATTTGTAAAATTGGACATTTAAAGATTAACAACCAGTGGATTACAGCGGAAGAATTCCATCTTAAAACAGACATTCGGTCTCTTCGAGTTCTTCAAAGATTGCTGGAGGAAATAAAGAATCTTTTGTGTCTTCGGATATTACATTTGGAGAACTTTGATGGTTTATTCCCTGAAATACGTGTGTCTGTGGAAGTGGGAGATTGGGAAGAGACTGAAGGGAGTCTATTGACTTTTAGAACACCTGAACTTGGAAACTTTGAACTTCTTTCCAAGAAAGCCTTGTATATGATTTGTGTTAAAGCTCTTAATCTAAGAGCTCTTGACAAAGTGATCGAGTCAAAATGGATTGGAGTGGCTGAGCAAGGATCTTCCCCGAAAGGTAGTTTGAGGTCCCTGTACAAGAAGCCCACTGAGAAGAGATTAGGTGATTTTCAGTGGCGGATTGTACATTGGGCAATAGCCACAAACAGATACAAAGCACATCTGGATCCTTTGCATAGTGTAGAGTGTAGTTTTTGTGGGCAATCTGAAACAGTTAACCATCTTTTTGTTGAATGTTCAAGATTAAGTGAACTTTTTTGGTTGTTAAAAGATGTTTGTCAATGGTTAGGTTTTTTGTTCACTAATGGGTTATTTATATTTGGGCCAAAATATAGTGCTACAAATAAACAAAAAGTTGTATTACTGAATTTTATTTTTGGTAAAGCAAAGATGGCAATTTGGTTAACCAGGAAAAATAAGACTCTTAATTTAAGTGGAGTAGATCCAGTGCATATGTTAAAAGGGTTTATAAAGGGACGCTTGACGCTGGAGTTTGCTTATTATGAAATGATCAATGATTTTGAGACCTTTTTTCTGATGTGGGGAACCGAAGGTGTGTTGTGTAAGCCCAGTGAAGGGCAAGGTTATCAGATAAGTTTTGGAGTGTTATAAAAGAGAAGTTTTGTTGTATTGTAATTCTTTATTTATTTTTTATTTTTTCTATTATTATTATTATTATTTTTTTATTATTTTTTTTTTCTCAAGATTTTTAAGGTGTTTGAAAAATGTTTTATGGCGTTGGATTATATACAATTTTTTTTTATTATGTTTTGAAAAAATTAATGTAAAATAAATCAGATTTTAAAGGTATCTCTCTCTCTCTCTCTCTCTCTCTCTCTCAGGGGAAGTGGGCGTCTCTGTCACATTCAGCTCTTCATGTTAAACATGTAACCAGGAAAGAAACACTCAAAACTCCTCTGAACACACATCGAGAGCTTCAGAAGAACTGAATCTACTAACAACAGAGAAGATCATTTAATAAGAGAGAAGAATGAAGATCATCTGGACTTTCACTCTAAGAATCTGAACTCAAGTTCACATCACAGAAGAACACAGATTAAATAATGAATAAAAGTCTTAATCTTCAATGGTGACATTTCCTTTAAACACTTTAAAATTAATCTCAGTTCAGTGTATATTAGTGTTGAATGAAGATGCTGGTTTGTTGTAGGTGTCATGAGCTCCATGAGTGTGACAGGATATTCAGGAGGAGGAGTCATGATCACATGCAAATATGAGGAAAACTATAAGACAAATGCGAAGTATTTCTGTAGCTAAAGGTGATCAGTGGCCAGGATGTTCTGACCTTATCAGGACTAATAAAACAGATAAATGGGTTAAATCTGGAAGATTCTCTCTGTATGACAACACAAGTGCATCAGTCTTGAAAGTGACCATCAGAGATCTGAGTGAAGCGGATTCTGGGACGTACCAGTGTGGAGTTGATAGGACTATCATTATAGATTCCTACACTGAAGTGAATCTGAAGGTTTTAACAGGTGAGTAACTGAGACCCTCAAACTCATGATGATCTCCACAACATCACGATACTAATACTGATATTACTGACGTTCACATGTGAAACAGACACCATCAACAACCTTTTTGTCTCTTGATGTAAGATTTACACTCACAATCTTGACTTAGGTTCATAAATGTTGCAGCAAAGTGAGTAGAAATGTGTTTACATTGAGAACAAATGACTAATTATCTGGGTTTGTGTTTCACAGGTCAACAAAACAGATCTGTGACAGGATATTCAAGAGGAAACGTCAATATAAGCTTAAAATATGAGATGAAAGACAAGAACCATGTGAAAGTCTGTAAAACTGCAGCAGATCAGTGTTTGACTGTAATAAACACTAGCAGAAGAGCAGAATTGAAACATGACAGACGATTCTCCGTTCATGATGACAGATCTGCAGGACTCTTACTTCTGTTTATCAGAGATCTGAATGAGAACGACTCTGGAAGTTAAAAAAATACAGAATTACAGTCAAAGTTTCTGAAGATTACAGTTTCTTCTCTGAGTTTAATCTGGACATCAGGGACGGTGAGCTGCTTTCAGTCATTTATGCATTTGTTTCTGTGTTAGAACTCATGAATATGTTGTTTTGTTATTATTTTAACATTAATGCAAATCTGACGTTTATTCTTCATTTCATTTTTAAATGTCCAGTAACAGCATTTTTAGTGTGGTAATTTCCTATTACTGCAGTGTTCGGTACTGCAGCATTAGTGTGGTAATTTGGACAGAGTATTACAGTTTTTAACATTAGTACAGGTGTGGTCATCTGAATGCTGTAGAAGTGCAGCTTTTAGCACTGCTGTGAGTCCTTTTACCACACTTTTACTCCAGTTTAACAGTGCTTACCAGTCACTCTGCTATACTGTATTATTCAGTGTGAAACCACAGGCTTCAGTTCTGGAAACTCAAACTAACAGCTCACGATTCTGTGTCTGTGTGTCAGCAAACATGAATTCTGGGTAATGAATGTGTGATAGACATCAGTAACACGTATCATGAGAAAAGAGATGTCAAGTTCTGTGTGTGAAAAAAAAAATAAAAAAAATCTAGAAATTCATCTGTGTGATCTGGGGGAATCTGTGTGCATATGGTGACGCAAAAGTGTGTGAAATTCGATGTAGTATTGTGATGTGTAAATGATGACAAAAGATGCAAATGCGAAAACCCAGGTTTATTGAATAAACACATAGAAGGTGGGATGAGTGAAGACACAAGCCAAAGCACCGTGGTAGCGCAGGAGGCAGATGAGCAACCCGACAATCCGTGATGTGATGAGAAGAGACAGGATCCTCCGAAGACGGCAGGCAGACAGAAACTCAACACGAAATCCAACGGGAATCGGGAACACCAGACGAAGACCACACAGCACAGGGGAACAACCAACAACGATCTGACAAACATGAGACGAAAGACAGGGCAATAAATAGGCTGGTGAGATGACATACAGCTGCCACTGATCACTGATAATAAGCAGTAACGCCCACATAAAACAATCAGCGTAACGAGACAATTAACACACACACAAACACACAAGACAGCGCGAGAAAGAGTCAGTGAATTCATGAACCGTGACAAGTATGCACTCCAGGCGGCTAGGTGGCAATGTGAAGCACTGCCACACAACAACACCAAGACTTTTGCGTTTTTACCCTTTAGACGTTGGATCGTTTTTAAGATTTCCACTCTGGAGGGTGGTTTCACTTTTTTGCGTTTTTAAGCCCCAAAAACGCTGTCGCCGTCTAAACGAAAGGCACATCTGCTAAAATATTTTTATGTTTTCACCTACGAGCGTTCTCTTGTAACCAGGGCCTGAGTAAAGTAAGGAAGTGTTGTGTGTAGTTGATCAAGAGGAGATTTTATTCCTAAATTTGTAATTTTTTTTTATTTGAATTTTTTGTGAATGTATATGCATATACATTCACAAAAAATTCAAATAAAAAAAAATATGCGTGCATTGATGTTAATGTACGTATGTTATATGTGATAAGGTTAATTTATTGTTGTTTTTTGGAAGATATTTTTAGATTTTTTTTTATTAATCTTAGTGAATAAAGAGTTGTTAAAAGTCCAAAAGTGTCTCTCTCTCTCTCTCTCTCTCTCTCTCTCTCTCTCTCTCTCTCTGCGCATGCGTGGGCGTTTCTGGAGCGTGTGAGAGTTCGAGTTTTGAGCGTGTGTATTTGTTTATTTTTGTGTTTTCCTTATATTTCTTTCTTTCTTTTACTTCTAAGCTTAAGCTAAGCTTATACAGAGGCTTCTGGGTGTAGGAGAGATGGTTGGCCATCAAAACATTCTCTCCGCATCCAGAATGAAAAACGTGACCGTGATTTTTTTTTTAACTCGGTGGAAAGAGCAAACGAGGTGGTTGTGCGAGGTATAATCATTGATGAAATACTTACACCTGTTGTTACCGTCAAAAAAAGGTTGCTGTCACGTTATGGAAAGTTGGTTTCACCGATCAAAAAGATTACGATCTGGTGCTAATCTCCTTTATTGAAACATATTGTTTCATTTAGGAGATTTGCGTTCATGATCATCAAAGATGACGCAGAATTGGACTTGGCACTACATTTCCATGTGGATGATTTTGAATAATGTTGTGTTTGTCACTACTGACAAAATGACGTGCTTTGGATGTGGTAAATCGGGCCATTTAATCTTTTTTAAATGATGTTGAGAGCATACTCAAAATTAATGGTGGCTTATGCACTCCTTTTAAAGTTTTTAGAGGAGTAAGGCAGGGATGCCCGCTCTCTGGGATGCTATATTCGCTAGCAATAGAACCTCTGTTACAACAACTGAGAAAAAAATTACAAGGTTTTAATTTGCCTATGCTCTCTGTGTATGCTGATTGTATTTTAGTGTTTGTTAGTCAACAGAGTGATGTACAGTTTTTAATGAGTGTACTTGATGATATGGAAAAACTGCCTTCTGCTAAAATTAATTTGGAAAAAAAGTGAAGCACTACTAATAGGGGATTGGAAATATGGTTATTTTATTTATCACTGTGCTCCCGTGCCGGTTCTGCTTCTGACACCGCAGGGCTTCAGCTGGTATGAGCTCGGGTCACTGCGCTCCGGTGCCGGTTCTGCTCCTGACACCGCAGGGCTTCAGCTGGTATGAGCTCGGGTCACTGCGCTCCGGTGCCGGCTCTGCTCCTGACACCGCAGGGCTTCAGCTGGTATGAGCTCGGGTCACTGCACTCCAGTGCCGGTTCTGCTCCTGACATCACAGGGCTTCAGCTGGTATGAGCTCGGGTCACTGCGCTCCGATGCCGGTTCTGCTCCTGACACCGCAGGGCTTCAGCTGGTATGAGCTCGGGTCACTGCGCTCCGGTGCCGGTTCTGCTCCTGACACCGCAGGGCTTCAGCTGGTATGAGCTCGGGTCACTGCGCTCTGGTGCCGGTTCTGCTCCTGACACCGCAGGGCCTCAGCTGGTATGAGCTCGGGTCACTGCGCTCCAGTGCCGGTTCTGCTCCTGACACCGCAGGGCTTCAGCTGGTATGAGCTCGGGTCACTGCGCTCCAGTGCCGGTTCTGCTCCTGACACCGCAGGGCTTCAGCTGGTATGAGCTCGGGTCACTGCGCTCCAGTGCCGGTTCTGCTCCTGACACCGCAGGGCTTCAGCTGGTATGAGCTTGGGTCACTGCGCTCCGGTGCCGGTTCTGCTCCTGACATCGCAGGGCTTCAGCTGGTATGAGCTCGGGTCACTGCGCTCCGGTGCCGGTTCTGCTCCTGACACCGCAGGGCCTCAGCTGGTATGAGCTCGGGTCACTGCGCTCCAGTGCCGGTTCTGCTCCTGACACCGCAGGGCTTCAGCTGGTATGAGCTTGGGTCACTGCGCTCCGGTGCCGGTTCTGCTCCTGACATCGCAGGGCTTCAGCTGGTATGAGCTCGGGTCACTGCACTTCAGGTGCTGGTAGAATTTCACAGCTCTTTTTTGGATACTGATCAATAAGGAGTATTGTCCTAATTCAGCTCTGCACGAGTTGTTTGGTGTCGCTCTGTTTACTTTTAGGATGCTTTTACAAATTTGGGTATGCAGAGTTTCGATTTCCTCTTTTTCCCATTTTGAAAAATCTTGGGTTTTGAGAGGTCCCCATATCTCGCTGCCATACAGAGCAATGGGTTCAATTATTGCTTTTAGGATTTTTAGCCAGGCTTGAATTGGAATTTCATGTCGAATAGTATTTTTAATCATGTAGAAGACTCTCATTGCTTTTGCTTTCAGTTCATTCACAGCCAGCCCAGATTAAAGTTCCCTGTTGAACTCAGTTTTAGACCCAGATATGTGTATTCGTGGGTGTGTTGGAGGACTTGGTTTCCTGCTCTGAAGATGTATTTATTTTCCCTACACCTGGATCTGTTTTGAAAAATCATTATTTTTGTCTTTGCAAAGTTAATTTTGAGAGCCCACGTTTGACTGAATGTCTCTATGACGTCGAGGAGCTGTTGTAGTCCCTCTTTTGTTTTTGACAGAATGACTAAATCATCTGCAAAGAGGAGACATCTGATCTCTGAGTCCGTCAGGGTTGGGCCGGGGGCAGTGGAATTATTTAAGGCTTTGGCTAATTCGTTTATATAAATGTTACAAAGAGTGGGGCTCAATGGGCAACCGGTTTTATCTTGGAAAAATATGGAACAACAGAATAATGAATGTTTTTCATTCACCAAATGCCTTTTCAGATCATCATATGGTTGGTTTAGATCTTAACATGAAAGAATTGTCAAGACGTACATATTATTGGCATTTTAATGTTAAACTGTTACAAGATGTTTTGTTTTGTGAAAGATTTACAATGTTTTGGAATGAGTGGAAAATGAAAAAGAGTTTTTTTGAGAATATTAGCCAGTGGTGGGAAGTGGGAAAAGCCCAAATAAGAGTTTTTTTGTCAGAATTATACCTTGCATTCTTCCTCTCAAATTAAAGTAACAGTACAAAGACTGGAAAGAGACATTGTGCAGTTAGAAAAATAAATTATGGATAATCCTGGAACTGTGCAGAAAGACTTTTTGGAAAAGAAGAGAATGGAACTTGGATCTTTTTTACAGGAACGGACTAAGGGAGCACTGATTAGAGCAAGGTTTTGCTCGATTAAAGATATGGATGCTCCTAGTTCTTATTTGTTTAACCTGGAAAAGAAAAATGTTCAACAGAAACAGATGTATCATCTTCGTCGCGCAAATGGAACTATAACCTCTATAGTAAAGAATCATGTGGCTCTAAAAGTACTGAGGAATTACTGTTTGATTTACCAAAGTTACCAGATGGACATAAGAAATTGCTGGATAATGAAATTACTTTTAAGGAACTCACAGAGGCAATGCAGCAACTGTCTTCAGGTCGGTCTCCAGGAATAGACGGATTGCCAGTTGAATTTTATAAGCAATTTTGGAATCTAGTTGGAGTGGATTTGTATGAAGTATTTTTAAATTGTTTTAAAGAAAAATCACTCCCTTTAAGTTGTCGACGTGCAGTCCTCTCACTGCTACCAAAAAAAGGGGATTTATGTTTATTGAAAAATTGGAGACCAGTGTCCCTACTATGTCTGGATTATAAGATACTGTCAAAATGTCTGGCTAATAGAATTAAGCATTGTTTAGAGTTTTTGATTGATAAAGATCAAACGTATTGTGTCCCAGAGAGATCTATTATAGACAATATATTTGTGTTACGAGATTTAGTTGACTTTAGCCACCTTAATAATAGTGATCTTGGAATTGCATCATTAGACCAAGAAAAGGCATTTGATAGGGTGGATCATGGGTATCTGTTTAATGTTTTAAAACATTTTGGTTTTGGTGAAAATTTTTTATCATATGTAAAATTGTTGTACTCCGATGTGTTTATCATGGTAAAGGCTGGTGGGGGTCTTAGTGCTCCAGTACCTCTTGGTAGAGGGATCAGACAAGGCTGTCCATTGTCTGGGCAGCTGTATAGCCTAATGATTGAACCTCTCTTACATAGACTAAAAAAACATTTAGAAGGTGTGTTATTTCAAAATGGAAGTGAAAGTGTTAAATTAGTTTTGTCTGCTTATGCAGATGATATTACGGTGTTTATCACGAGGCAAGAGGATATTAGAAGTTTAAATGAGAATATTAAGCTTTATGAAAAAGCGTCCACTGCCAAAGTAAATTGGGAGAAAAGTGAGGGTTATATTATGGGTCAGTGGGACGAGGTAGGATATCCACAACTTCCAGGTGGCTTGAGATGGGGAAGGGAAGGTTTAAAAGTGTTGGGAGTTTTTATAGGCAATAGACAATATCAAATGAAGAATTGGGAGGGTATGCTGGATAAGGTGTCTGCCCGATTGTCTAAGTGGGAATGGCTATTACCACAGTTGTCTTATAGAGGGAGAGTTCTGGTCGCCAATAACCTGGCAGCGTCTACACTATGGCACAGGTGTGTAGTCATGGATCCACCTGAGGACATTATATGTGAAATTCAGAGGAAATTGGTAATTTTTTTCTGGAGTGGCGAGCACTGGGTCCGAGCATCAGTGATCTTTTTGCCAGTTTGCGAAGGAGGACATGGCCTGGTGGACGTTAAGAGTCGTATCCACGCGTTCAGATTACAAGCAGCAAAAAGATTTCTTTATCAAAAAGACTTGTTATGGACTCCTACAGCATGTGCCATCTTGCAGAGGGCAGGTGGGCTTGGTCTTGATAAACACCTGTTTTTAATGAAACTGGAGGATATGAATTTGTCTGAAATTACTCCTTTTTATCGGACAATGTTTCACGTGTGGAGAAATGTTTTAAAGGTGGACAGAGATAGGAGCAGTTCTATTCACTGGGCTCCTGAGGAACCATTGTTTTTTAACAACATGATCCAGACAAGACTTTTGTCCTCAGTGAGTGTGCGAGCATGTCTGCTCAGGAATGGTATCGTGAAGCTGGGTCATCTAATGGATAAAGGGGAAATCTGTCGAAAATATTAAGGAAGTGACTGGTTTACGATCACACAGACTAGTTTCAAAAATGATGGAGGAAATCTCTCTGGCAGTACAAAGAACTTATGGAGAAAGTATAGCAACAGGACAAATGTCAAATCAGAATGACATGAAAGTTTTTCCAAGGATCAAGATTTCGTCACTAATGTGTGATGAGAATGAAGGGGAGGTTGCCGATTCTATCTTGAATTTACAGACACCTCAACTGGAGTATCTGGATTGTGCTTCGAAGAAGGCACTTTACCACACAGCAGTTAAAGTGATACACCAGAGGTCACTGAAGAGACAAAACGCTTCCAGATGGCTAGAGTTGTTGGGACCAGACTTCCTTGTAAGAGACAGGTGGAGGACCCTGTACAAACTCCCTGTAGAAAAGCGAACTGGTGATCTGCAGTGGAGGATCACACATGGGGCGATAGCTACGGACAGGCATGTTGCACACCTGAACCCAGCAGTGGGGGGGCAGTGTAGGTTTTGTGGTGAGGGTGAAGATCTAGAGCATCTGTTTTTAAAATGCAATAGATTAAACGATTTGTTTGAATTACTTGCAACTTGGTTTCAGGGGTTTTCAGAAGAATTTTCAGATAAAATATTTATAGGAGGGTTGAAATATAGATTTTTATTAAGAAGGAGAGTATGTTTATTGAATTATCTTATAGGGACAGCAAAATTGGCCATATGGAAAACAAGAAAGAACAAGGGCCTAGAGTTGGCAGCAACAAATTCTAGAGTAATGTGTATGAGTCTGGTGGCAGCAAGATTGAGAATGGAATTTACATATTACAGTCTCACAAATAATGTACCTGCTTTTTGTGAAATCTGGTGTACCAATGAGGTTCTATGTGTTGTACATGATGATCAATTGTTCTTAGGTTTTTAAAAAAAAATATATTTTTATTTATTTTTTTGAATATTACATTTTATTATCATTATTATTGTGAATGAGATATAAATGATGTCTAAATAAAAGTTGTTTAATCCTCTCTCTCTCTCTCTCTCTGTCTGTCAGCCCCCCCCCCCCCCCCCCCCCCCCCCCCCCCCCTCTCTCTGTCAACACGTCACATCTTTTAGAAGACAGGTGTTTATGTTTTTAGACTCCCCCGAAAACACGCTGGATGTTTCATTTCGAGTACGACACGAAGGCAAAACTTATATGGTGTACGCAAGCACTGGCAGTTTAAGGTGCTTTGATTGCAGCGATTTAGGGCATAAAAAGTTTGCATGCCCTCACAGAGAGCGCGCACCAGAGGATAGACAAAGGCCTAATGTCTCAGGAGAGGGAGATGCGGTGGAGCGGGAGCGCGCTGCTCAAGAGGAACACGCAGGTTCAGCAGAGGTGAGCGTTTCTGGTGCGGCGCTGTCCGCTATTGAAGTACATGATAATGCTGTGACAAATACTAATGTGCATGAAGGTCAGCAAAATGAAAATACTGCAAATACTGTTCAAAATATCAATGCTGATGAGCAGCAAGATGATGGTGTGGAAATTGCAGGGCCGAGCAGGTGTGAGTCTGTTGTTGGGTCGGCTATAAGGAAGAGAGAGTTGTGTTTGAGTAATGATGGTAGTGCAGTAGATGATGATGCATCTGACAAAAATGTTTCTCTTCTTGATTATGAATGTGACTCCCAAGGAGGGTCTATATGTGGACTTGAGGGCGATTCTCAAGATATGTCCAAGATTCCTCTTTGTATGCATTAGATGAAATTAATGGGTTTCTTGATGAGACATTTGGAAAACAAGTCAACATTAAAGAATTTTTTCCTGATGTTGGAAAATTTGAGAGGTCAGTGGCGGTTCTTCAAAAGACTGCAAATCTTGATCAGTTGAGTGAAAAGAAACGTTTTCGTTTAAAAAAACATGTTACAGTTATTAGAAAATGTAGAATGGTGGATAAAAAGAAGAGGCTAAAAGCATTTTTGTAAACGATTAGCCATGCATCACGTGGTGTTCTTCTCTTTATTTCTTCTGCTTTCTTCTGCCGTTGTTTTTTTTCTCTCCTCCCTAAACTTATACATGGATCTTTTGAGGGTGGGTTCATTAAATATTAATGGAGGGAGGGATAGTCATAAACGAGGTTTGGTGTCTGAAATCATGAAAAATAAAAAGTTACATGTCATTTTACTGCAAGAAACACATAGTGATATGGATAACGAAGTAGAGTGGGGAATGTGGTGGAAAGGCCAACATGTACTTAGCCATATAGGAGAATCAAGCATCCGGTAGATAAACAATATACATGGGTTAAAATTTCTGAAAATAGAATAAGTGCTGCTCGCTTAGACAGAATTTATGTTTCAAAAAATTTAAATAACAGGATTATTGATTGTTTTATTACTCCTGTAGGTTTTTCTGATCACCATCTGGTATATATTTCAGTAAACATGGCACAATTTCCAAGAAAATCTTCTTATTGGCATTTTAATGCTAAACTGTTACAGGATGCTTTATTTTCCGAACATTTTGTGTTTTTTTGGAATCATTGGAAGGGGAAGAAAAATGATTTTGAAAATTTAAAACAATGGTGGGAGGTTGGGAAAACCCAAATAAAACTATCCTGTCAACAGTACACTGCATATTGTACGACTATTCAACGAGAAACAATGCAAGCTCTGGAAAGAGATATAGAGTCTATAGAGACAGAAATGATAAGAAGACATGACCCAGTTTTTATCAACAACTTACAACAGAAAAAGAAAAAGCTAAGTTTTCATTTGAATGAGAGGGTGAAAGCAGCTTTGGTGAGGTCACGTTTTACATCAGTTACTGAGATGGATGCCCCAAGTGCCTATTTTTTTAATTTAGAGCGTTCAGTGGCACAGTCTAAGCAGATGACATGTTTACGTCTTCCAGATGGGAAGATTACAAATGACATTATAGAAATGCGTCGTCATGCTGTTGGTTTTTATTCTTCTCTTTACAAAGCTGATCATTGTAACTCTAGTTGTGAAGCGCAACTTTTGCATGAACTTCCTCAAATAGACTCTGTTTCTAAGACTGCTTTGGACGCACAAATTACTTTTCAAGAACTCACTATTGCTGTTGGACAGTTGAAATCCGGACGTTCTCCTGGAATTGATGGGTTGACTTCTGAATTTTATAAACATTTTTGGGAGTATATTGGAATGGACCTTTATGAAGTTTTCTGTGAAAGTTATAAAGATGGCAATTTACCTGCTACATGTCAACGTGCTGTATTGTCCCTATTACCTAAAAAGGGAGACTTGACTCTGTTAAAGAACTGGAGACCTGTTGCTTTATTAACAACAGAGTATAAAATCTTGTCTAAATGTCTGTCCAATAGGCTTAAGAAGTTTTTACATTTGATAATTCATCAAGACCAAACCTATTGCATTCCGAAAAGATCTATAATGGATAATCTTTTCTTAGTGAGGGATACCTTGGATATCTGTAAAATGTTTAATGCAGAGGTTGGATTGATTGCTTTAGATCAAGAAAAGGCGTTTGATCGCGTTGATCATAACTATCTTTTTAATCTACTTGCTGCATTCGGGTTTGGTCAGGATTTTATCAAATGGATACGTTTGTTGTACACTGGAGCTTCTTGTATGGTCAAGGTGGGGGGTGGCCTAAGTTGGCCTATTGTGGTTTCAAGGGGAATCAGACAAGGTTGCCCTCTATCAGGACAATTGTATAGTATTGCTATTGAGCCCTTACTTTCCAATATAAGAAAAACTCTAAATGGTTTATCAATACCTACAATGCCTCAACATTTAAGAACTACAATTACTGCTTACGCTGATGATGTTACAGTGTTTGTCAATGACCATAATGATATAAAAGCTTTGTCTAGAGCACTTGAGCTGTATGAAGGGGCATCATCAGCTAAAGTAAACTGGGATAAGACTGAAGCTTTTTGGTCAGGTCAAAGGAATCTAGAAAATCTCCCACAACTACCAGGTAGTTTAAACTGGAATAGAAAAGGGCTGAAATTACTTGGTGTGTTTTTGGGATCAGAAGAGTTTCAGAAGAAAAATTGGGAGGGAGTTTTGGAGAGAGTGTGCACCCGATTGTCTAGATGGAACTGGTTGTTACCCCAGCTATCCTATAGGGGGAGAGTTCTAGTTGCCAATAACTTGATCGCTTCTGCGCTGTGGCATAAATTTATTGTGTTACAGCCTCCCGTTGGACTAGTTCAAGACATTCAAAGGATGCTGGTGAATTTTTTTTGGTCAGGACAGCATTGGGTCCGATCAGCTGTCCTTTTTTTGCCAGTGCAAGAAGGGGGGCAAGGTCTTGTGGACATCAGATCAAGACTCATGGCCTTTCGTCTGCAAGCTGCTCAGAGACTGCTTTATTATGGTGACATTGCTTGGTCCAACACTGCAGTTGCACTCTTGAGGAAAGCAGGCAACATGGGACTTGACAAACATCTCTTTTTATTGAACTTGAATGAATCAGCTCTTACAGATTTGACTCCCTTCTACAGATCTGTGATGGAAGCATGGAAAGTTTTCTCTGTCTCAAGACCTGCTGGATTACGTGCAGGTTTTTGGCTGATGGAAGAGCCATTGTTCCAGAACCCCTTCTTACCTTATAGACACCTGTGCTCTGTTAATTTGTCATCACGGCTGATAGCTGTTGGATGTGTAAAACTTGGACACATTTTAAGCATCAGTTCGGAGATCCTGAGTGAGAGAACAGGCATAAAATCTGTTCGATTTTTGAAACAAGTTACTGATGAAGTACTTGGAGAACTGAACTATGATCAGATACTTTTTATCAACAACTCTAACCATATCAAAGAGTGGATGGCTGGACGTGACTATGATTTTCCATCCTTGATGATAGCTGCTAACGTAAGGGGATGGCATGAGGAGGAAAATCTCATATTGTCTTTCAAAACTCCTCAGCTGGATACTTTTGAGTCTGTTGGGAAAAAAGCTCTGTATGTGACTTGTGTGAAAGTGACCAATACACATCTTCTCTCCGGAGTAAAGTCATCTAAATGGACTGATTTTTTTGGAGTAGATATCTCCCCCAAAGGTAGCTGGCGGTCACTGTATAAACGCCCCATTGATAAACGGACTGGTGATTTACAATGGAGGATTGTACACAGTGCAATAGCTACGAACAGACATGTGGTGCACCTCAATCCAAATGTAGAGGTGGGTTGTGTATTTTGTTCTGAAAACGAAACTATTTTTCATCTCTTTTTGCAATGTGTACGGTTGGGTAATTTATTTTCCTTTTTATCTCAATGGGTATCATCTTTAGGTGAAGATTTATCTCCTCAAATGTTTATTTTTGGGCCAAAGTATTTCGCTAGTCGTAAACATGTTTTGGTTTTACTAAATTTTGTGTTTGGAACTGCCAAACTCACTATTTGGAAAACAAGGAAAAATAAGATGCTTGGCAAAGATACTTTAGATCCTTTGATGATGTTTAAGGGTTTGGTAGCATCAAGGCTTAGGATAGAATATGCATACTATAAATTGGTTGGGTGCTTACCAGTGTTTGTGAATACTTGCACTGTTAGACCTTACCGGGTTTTTTTACAGTAAAATACTGGCAACACTGTTGCCAGTAAAATACTGTTAATTGTACAGTTCTTTACTGTAGTCTAGTTTGTTTCTGTAAAAATGCACTAAATTCTAATTCAAATGAACTAATTACACTTGCAGAAACTGACTGCCTTAAATTGACCAACTGTCATTTAAATGTATTAACTAAAAAATATAATGCATTAATAACGTGAGCAAAGTATAACTGTGAACTTCTTTCATTTGAGACCACTAAAAAACTATTGTACATAAAAAGATTTCCACTGGACCAGCAACTACACAGTCACCGCCTGTTAAATAAAGCAACATGCAGCGTATCATCATTGTCTGTAGATCTTCTCCTGGACTGAAGCACAGGCTCTACTCTTCTGCACAATGGTGACCCAAAAAATTAATTTTACAGTAAACCACTGGCAACAGTGTTGCCAGTATATACCTGTTTTATAACTTACAGTTTATTACTGTTAAAATACATTTTGTGGGTGTGTCTTTTTATCTTACACTGTTAACCCTTTCAACCCCACAGGAAATCCACACTACAAAGAGTAAAAGTAACATTGAGACAGTGTTGCAGTGAGATAATTAAGGGAATATGTAAGTGATTGTTGAGCATTAGTGATGAACACCTGCTGTTAATAAGCAGAATCACTGAAGAAAAGAGGAACACAAGAACAGAAAATAGAGAAACACAAGAACTACAACTGACTTCCAGCCATTACACATTATTACACTTATTATTAACCAGTATGACTTTATTTCTGTCATACAGAAGTTGTTATTGAAAATGTTTGTTTGAAGTTACCATTATAGAGATCAGTGCTTGCTTTAGTTGGGATGCTGATGCTAAAACATTCATTTTTCTGTTGCTGCTTAAGCTGTGTTTTTGCAAGTCACACTTGTGCACACACACAGTTTATGAATGATTGTGGTTGTAATGCTTATGATGACAAAATCATCATATTGCCTGTTCATTCATTAAGGAATTAATCCTTATTCATTCAGAGTTTTATCCTCGATCAAAAGTGTTACATTAGCACTACTGTGAAACTACAGCAATAAATTACTATGAACTATAAACCAAAAAAAACAGAGCTACACTATGTTTTAGAAACACAGAGATATCACAATTTAGCACATTAATCTCAACAATGGTGGCAATATTTCTTTTTTTTTTATTATTCATGCAGCAGTGCATGCTGGGAGTTTTATATTATCCTGGAACCCAGCATGCATTGCGACATGAAACTTTTCACCATTGTTGAGATTCATATGCTGATTGTTGATGTCTGTGTGTGTCTAAGCAGGAGTAAAATAAAATTGAATGCACTATATGATTGTTATTTTTCAGAAGACCTGATAACAGAAATATTGATTTCATTTTGTAGCTACACAGATATATGCTCCTGAAAATCAGACATGTCCAGGATGATTGTGACATCATCACAAAATAATAAAAACACCTGATCATCTTCCTCTTGACTTTTTCTTGCCGTAACAAATGTGTTTTATAAACTCACTGTTACAGCAGCCAGAGGAAGATGAAAGGTAAGAAGTCCAGGGACAAGAGACCAACTAAAGCAAATACTGATCTCCATCATGGTGACAACACATTTTATTATTAACTAAATCTTTGTTAATTCTCAACAAGAACTTTTGTACATGTATGAAAGAAATAATCGTAAACTGGTTTGTAAACTAGTTTCACACTCAGTATTGCTGGTAGTCAGTTGTAGTTTTTGTGTTTCTCTTTTTTCTGTTCTTGTTTGTCTCTCTCCTTCAGTGATTCTGCTTTTCAGGTGTTCATCAGTTTCTCAATTCACTCACTTCTTTTCATTCACTCTGTCAAGTGGACTATATTAGTGAACTACTAGGGAATAGTGAATGAGGGCATAGGGTGTGATTGGGAAAACAGCCTCTGATTGTCGATTTTGAGCACTGTTAATTCACAGTATATTCCTGTAGGCTATTTTTGTTTTCTACGGTATATTACTGTTTTAATGGAAAATGGTATGATACTGTCTGAATTACGCCTTTTTTTACAGCAAGGGTTAACAGTGTGGGCTATAAATGGAGTGTTATGCACAGTTAATGAAAATGATGATTTAATGTTGACTTTTTAAGTCATTTTGTTGTTGTTTTTTCTTTATTTATTTTTTTAATTTTTTTTGTGTGTGTTTTTCATAATTGAGATTTTGTAATGCAGATTGTTAGTGGTAACACAGACTGGTTTTTACCAATGTTGTAAATAAAGGTGATTTCAACTCTCTCTCTCTCTCTCTCTCTCTCTCTCTCTCTCTCTCTCTCTCTCTCAGGGGAAGTGGGCGTCTCTGACACATTCAGCTCTTCATGTTAAACATGTAACCAGGAAAGAAACACTCAAAACTCTTCTGAACACACATCGAGAGCTTCAGAAGAACTGAATCTACTAACAACAGAGAAGATCATTTAATAAGAGAGAAGAATGAAGATCATCTGGACTTTCACTCTGCTGATGATTCCTGGTAAGAATCTGAACTCAGAGTAAATCATGAAAAACAGCACAGAATTGATGAGGAGCGTCTTTAACTTCAGTTCATGTTGTTTTATTGACTGTTGAGGAAAGTTCATTTCTGTGTAAATTAAAGTGTTTTAATGCTGGTTTGTTGTAGGTGTCGTGAGCTCCATGAGTGTGACAGGATATTCAGGAGGAGGAGTCACGATCACATGCAAATATATAAAAAAATATAAAGAAAATGAAAAGTATTTTTGTAAAGGACAGTGGTCAGAGTGCACAGACCAAATCAAGACTGATTTTAAAGATAAATGGTTTCAATCTGGAAGATTCTCTCTGTATGACGATTCTCTCATCAGTCTTCACTGTGACCATCAGAGATCTGAGAGAAGAGGATTCTGACACGTACTACTGTGGAACTGAAAGGGTTGGAACAAATCCCCATACTGAAGTGAATCTGGAGGTTTTAACAGGTGAGTAACTGAGACCCTCAAACTCATGATGATCTCCACAACATCACGATACTCAACACTGACTGTAATTACTGACGTTCACATTTGAAACGCATAACAGATGTGTTTGTCATTAAATTAAGATGAAGTATCATTACTGACTTGCTTTTTTAAGCAATAATACTGGGTTTGTGTTTAACAGGTCAACAAATCAGGACAGTGAGAGGATATTCAGGAGGAAACGTCATTATAAACTTCAAATATGAGATTCAAGAAGAGAATCCTGTGATAGACGTCTGTAAAACTGCAGATCAGTGTTTTACTGTAATAAACACTAACAGAAGAGCAGAATGGAAACATGACAGACGATTCTCCGTTTATAATGACAGATCTGCAGGACTCTTACTTCTGTTTATCAGAGATCTGAATGAGAACGACTCTGGAGAATATAAGATTATAGTCAAAGTTTCTGAAGATTACAGTTTCTTCTCTGAGTTTAATCTGGACATTAAGAAGGGTGAGCTGCTTTCAGTCATTTATGCATTATTTGACAGAATCCATGAATATATCTGGTGATTGTAACATTGCTGCACTTTATCTGGATCTTAAACAGAGGATTGTTGTGTGAAGAGCATCAGTCTATCAGCTTCTGCAGGAGGATCTGTGAACATCAGCTGCAAATACCCACAATCCCACATTCGTGATGTGAAGTTTCTGTGCTGGAGATCTGGAGCTGATCTCTGTGCTAAAGAGACGTCTGTGAAGGAGAGCAGAAGATGGAGGGATGAGGGAAAGATCCGGCTGTATGATGACAGAGAACAGCAGCTCCTGACGGGAAGCATCAGTCATGTGACTGAAGAAGATTCAGAATACTGGTGTGGAGTTCAGTCTGATCAAGGACACAAGATCTTCATCACACGAGTCCTGATCAATGTTACAGGTACAGATGATTTTCTCAGTGATATTAATCATAATGCAATTAAGAAATAATTAATTTTCGTATTACTACAGTGTTTGGCATTGCAGCATTAGTGTGTTAGATTGGACACGTATTACTATATTTTTTTTTTAAAACTGCAGTTTAACAGTGCTCATCAGTAACTCTGATAGCTGTATTATTCAGTGTGAAACCACAGACTTCAGTTCTGGAAACTCAAACTAACAGCTCACGAAGTGTCTGTGTCAGCAAACATGAATTCTGGGTAGTGAATGTGTGATAGACATCAGTAAACATGTATCCTCACCATTAGAAAATGATGTCAAGTTCTGTGTGTGAAAAAAGCATCCTTTAGAAATTCATTGTTTCATTTTTTATATACAAAAGTTCCAGAAGCAACATCACCATCATCGCCACCACCATCCTCCTCCTCCTCCTCCTCCTCCTCCTCCTCCTCATCATCATCAGTTGAATCTCCACAGCAGAGAATGTGTATAAAATGACTCATTTAAAAGGACACACAGATGTGCAGTAAACAGGGTCCAGGATGAACACTGAGCTACAAATGAGACACAGACTGTGTCAACAGGTGTTTTTTAAACATTTTATGGATTTATTTTTTTATTTTTACTGTTTGCTTGCCGCAGTTGCTCACTTGTGGATTCAAGACAGTAATGTGATCTGTGTCAGAAAACATGAATTCTTGGTAGTGAATGTGTGATAGACATCAGTAAACGTATCCTCACCATTAGAAAATAATGTCAAGTTCTGTGTGTGAAAAAAGCATCCTTTAGAAATTCATAGTTTCATTTTTTTTTATATACAAAAGTTCCAGAAGCATCATCATCATCATCATCATCATCATCATCCTCAATTGAATCTCCGCAGCAGAGAATGTGTATAAAATGACTCATTTAAAAGGACACACAGATGTGCAGTAAACAGGGTCCAGGATGAACACTGAGCTACAAGTGAGACGCAGACTGTGTCAACAGGTGTTTTTTAAACATTTTATGGATTTTTTAAAGATTTCATGTTTTTTTTTTTTTTTTATTGTTTGCTTGCCGCAGTTAAACTATCCTTTTGTAAGACTGGAAAAACGTCTCAGTTACGTGTGTATCCCTCGTTTCCTGAAGGAGAGAACGGAGACATTACGTCAGAACAGTCCGACGAATTGGGGATCGCTTCGAGAGACCAGTCAACTTCGAATGTAACTAAACGAGCCAATGGACATTTAATTATTTCTTAATTGCATTATGATTAATATCACTGAGAAAATCTGGCTCTTCTTTGTTCTGCTGGGCTTTCTTTTCTTGGGGCCTGCTCTTTGGCTCTCTTCTCTTTCTCTCTTCTAAAGCCATTCTCTCTCTCTCTCTCTCTCTCTCTCTCTCTCTCTCTCAGGTTACATTCTACATATATGCTGAGTACAATTAATGGTATAATTTATCATCATCTAATACATCTATTTTGTAACTATTTTAAGTGTAACCATACAACATACAGTATATTGTCACTAAATCCTTTCAACTACAAATGATGTGCTTACTTGTTTTGATTTGGTATTAACATTAATGTATTACCTATTGCAATACAATATCATCCAAGGACGGCAGCCAATGGTGCGGTAGAAGGGTACCTGCACATTCTGTCTTATCAGTGTGGCAAAGTAATTGTCATAATACAGAAGGAGACAACACAGGTGAGTAGCGTGACACAGATGTTTATTTGCAGGAACCAGAAGCACAAGCAGCCGAGAGTCACTGGTCATGGGATTTCGGGTCAACTGGGAAAAGAGCAAACTCTCCCATAAGCAGAGGATCTTTTTTTTTTCTTTGTATGGAGCTGGACTCGGTCAACCAGAAAGCACGCCTCACAGAGGAACGTATTCAGTCAGTGTTGAACTGCTTGAATTCATTCAAGGGCAGGACATAGGCCGTGCTGATATTGTTTCAGAGGCTCCTGGAAATTACATATGTTGTACTGTCCTAACTGTGTGAGATGCAAATCTCGCATGCAAATGTCCATTGGCTCGTTTAGTTACATTCGAAGTTTACTGATCTCTCGAAGCGATCCCCAATTCGTCGGTCTGTTCTGACGTAGCGTCTCCGTTCTCTCCTTCAGGAAACGAGGGATACACACGTAACTGAGACGTTTTTCCAGTCTTACAAAAGGATAGTTTAACTGCGGCAAGCAAACAATAAAAAAAACAAAAAAATATGAAATCTTTAAAAAATCCATAAAATGTTTAAAAAACACCTGTTTACACAGTCTGCGTCTCACTTGTAGCTCAGTGTTCATCCTGGACCCTGTTTACTGCACATCTGTGTGTCCTTTTAAATGAGTCATTTTATACACATTCTCTGCTGCGGAGATTCAATTGAGGATGATGATGATGATGATGATGATGCTTCTGGAACTTTTGTATATAAAAAAAAATGAAACTATGAATTTCTAAAGGATGCTTTTTTCACACACAGAACTTGACATTATTTTCTAATGGTGAAAAGTAGAGATAGAGCAACTGTTGCAATCTTCTTTTATCCTTTCCTTGACCATGTTACTGAAACACAAATGTGAGACAGTCAAACTGACCAATCAGAAAACAACAACGTCCCCCACCGTACTAAAGGTGTGACAATTCATAAACATTGTCGACATTCAGTACACACATATTGGCCTACAGGCCTTGATCAAATTAATGTAATTTCCGAGCAGGATGTAACGTTAAATCTATGAAAATGGTTTTAAAAAGCACATGTCTCCATAGTACCATCACTTTACAGTGTCACAATGGCCGTCTTTTGTCAGATCATCGCCTGTCAAAGTTCATGAGTGCGTAGATGCCATGAAGTTACAGTGAATACAGATGAGCGCTAATATCCTACAAACAGCTCCAGATCACATGAATTTTGGGGGGTTTTGTCCTCAAAATAAGGATGCACGTATACCTGTAATGGGAAGTTTTTGTACTTAAGTGCTGCAAGCCATGCTTGTTTTCTCTTTTCAGTCTTTGGCATATACAAGGCATGCGGTGTAATAAATAAATTAACTTAGTCAAAGGCACTTTATGTAACACCGGGGAAAGCTAAAGATCACATTGGGGGAAAAAAAGATAAATAAAATAAATGAATCAATACGTCTATAAATACAATAAATATAGAGTAGCTAAAGGTGAGTGACATTTTAAAAATGTGCAAAATGAATTAGTCATCACTGTATTTATGCAGTTACCATGGGAACGGCTGATTTTAAAATGAATGTGATGCAACGAACAAACACTTCATGAAACTCTTAAGTCAGTTAAAAACAGTAAACATAAGGATTCTGGAAAACAAATGTAAAATTAATAAAATGAAAATAAGAAATAATAGAATCTTTATGTGAAAAAATCTGTAAAATAACACTTTTTTTATTATGACTATTATCTGCACAAGTCTGTTGTCTGTGAGTCCTGTGAGTTCATGAACCATGTATAAAGTACTAGTTTCACTTCCCTCATTATTAATATCTCTCTCTCTCTCTCTCTCTCTCTCTCTCTCTCTCTCTCTCTCTCTCTCTCTCTCTCTCTGGAATTCTGGGAGTTTGCACGTGCGAGAGTGGTGTTGGGGGAGCGAAGTTTGAGTGGTGGACTTTCACCTATTTCTCTTTTTTTTCCCTTTTCAATTTGTTTCTGCATGGTTTGGTAAGTGTTTATTTTTCATTTATTGTTGCTGTTACGGTGAGTGTTTGTGCGGAGGGATGGCGTCTCAGGCTGAGGCGCTGTCCTTGCGTAATGGATTCAGGTGTGTGCCTCCTGATGGGGTAATGGTGGAGGATGTGCTTGTGGCGACAGGGGAAGCGGTAGGACACGAAAATATTTATTCTGCCTCTCGTATGAATAAGGCTGTTGTAGTTTTTCTGAAAACGCAGAATTTCGTTAATCAGATAATTGAAAATGGCCTTATTATTAACGATGATTTAGTGCAAGTCACTCCACTCTATGCGGCTTCTTCAAAAATCACGGTTTCAAATGTGCCGCCGTTCATAATAAATGACGCGTTGGAGCGTGAGCTAGTTCGCTTTGGAAAAATTGTTAGTCCGTTTAAAACGATTTCTCTAGGGTGCAAACACCCGGCTCTAAAACATGTGATGTCGTTCAGGAGGGATGTCAACATGGTTTTAGATTCTCCGGAGAGAACGCTGGATATATCTTTTCGCGTTAAACATGAAGGGAAACCGTATATGGTTTATGCAACAACCGGTAATATGAAATGTTTTGAATGCGGCGATGTTGGGCATAAACGACATGCGTGCCCACATAAAGAACGCGAAGTTGAAGGCAATGTTTCGGGATCAGAAATTGATGTTACTTCTCAAACTGTGGTTACCCAAGGAGTTCGGGGTGAGATTGAGCGACTTCCTGAGGTAAGAGTTTCAGAAATGAGTGTAAATGCTCTTGAGAATACTCAAACAGATAGCGAAGTGAGAACAACAGTGACCGTTTCTGATCTTAGTAGTATTGCGATCGTTAATATGAACGAAGAAAATGCTGAAATACTGAATGTTGAAAATGTCTTGCATTCTGTACCAAGTACGAGCGGTATCCAGGCCATGTTTTGTAGTGTAGAGCGTGTGGTGGAGAAAGAGCGGATGGAGTTGAGCTGCATTAAAGAAGGCAATAAGAGTGGTATGAATGAAAGTTTGTCAGATGAGGCTGCATCTATGCATGACACTGATTTATGTTCACAGGGAGATTCTATGTGCAGTGGTGAGGCGGACTCTCAAGAGTTCTCACAAGATGATCCCTCATTGTATACTTTAGAGGAGATTAATGCTTTTCTAGATGATACGTTTGGGAAGCAAGTCAATGTGATAGATTTTTTTCCAGATATTGAGAAGTTTGAGAAGTCTGTTTCAGTACATCAAAAGAATGTGAGTCTTGAGATTTTAAGTGAAAAGAAAAGGTTTCGTTTGAAGAAACATGTAACGGCAATTAGAAAGTATAGAAATGTGGAAAAGAAGAGAACGTTAAAGGTTTTGTTTTAGCTGACCATCTCATGCATCACATGGTGTCTCTTTTCATAATGCTGCTTTTATCTGTTTTTTTCCTTTCCCTCTTAAACCTACATATGGATGCTTTAAGAGTAGGTTCTATTAATATCAATGGGGGGAGGGATATGCACAAACGTGCACTAGTATCTGAAATAATAGAGCAGAAAAAATTACATGTCATTTATCTTCAAGAAACACATAGTGATGTAGGGAATGAAGTTGAGTGGGGACTGTGGTGGAAAGGGCAGTACAAATTAAGCCATAAAACAAATTTGAGTGCAGGAGTGGCAATTTTCTTTTCACCTGATTTAAGAGTGACTGTTTTGAGTACAGAAGAACCAATGAATGGCCGTCTACTTGTTGTTAAAGCTGATATTGATGGGGATATTTATTATTTTATCAATGTTTATGTACCAAATGTAGGGTTTGAAAGATTAATATTTTTTGGTGTTTTAAGTAATGCTCTTAAAAAATGCTTTAATGATGGCAATGTCATAGTAGGGGGAGATTGGAATTGTACAGAGAATTTTTCTGTTGATCGAAATACTGTAGAACCACACATTCAGTCTTCATCTTGTTTATCAAGGTTAATAAGGGCAGCTGATCTTTTGGATATATGGAGGGTTAAAAACCCTGATGTGAGGCAATATACATGGATCAAGGTGAATAATAATAGAGTTACTGCTGCTCGTTTGGATAGAATTTATGTGTCCAAACAGTTGAGCAGTCAAATTATTGATTGTTCTATTACACCAATGGGTTTTACAGACCATACTTTGGTTTCAATTGTAATAAGTAAATCTCAGAGCTCAAATAAGTCCTCTTTTTGGCATTTTAATATTAGATTGCTTCAAGATAAAGAATTTTGTAGGTATTTTGAAATATTTTGGCAACAGTGGAAAATGAAGAAAAGTAGTTATGAAAATCTAAGACAGTGGTGGGACATAGGAAAAGTGAATATAAAAATGTTTTGTCTGCAATATACTGCCAATTCTACTAATGTGTTAAGAGAAACGATTGAGTCCGTTGAAAATGAGATATCATCAATAGAAACAGAATTAATTAACAGATATGATCCTAGTTTAAGTAGTAAGTTACAGAGGAAAAAAATGGAGTTGGGATCTTATTTAAACGAGAGAGTAAAAGGGGCCTTGGTAAGGTCTCGTTTTATTTCTGTTGCAGACATGGATGCTCCAAGTGCATATTTTTTTAATTTGGAGCGTAAAGTGGCAAAGCACAAACAGATGGCCTGTTTACGTCTTCCTGATGGAAGGATGACGTATGATAAAAGAGACATGCGTCGTCATGCAGTGGATTTCTATTCAAATCTTTACACTGCTGAGCATTGTGATGTAAACTGTTCTGCACAACTGTTTCAAGATTTACCTCAAATAGACTCTGACTCAAAGACTGCTTTGGATATAGATATATCCTATCAAGAAATAACTGCTGCCTTGGGCCAACTTAATTCAGGAAAATCTCCAGGCATTGACGGTTTACAACCTGAATTCTATAAACATTTTTGGAATTGCATTGGACAGGATCTTTTTGAAGTTTTTTGTGTATGTAACAAGGATGATATGTTGCCTGTGTCCTGTCAACGGGCTGTTTTATCATTGTTGCCTAAAAAGGGGGATTTGTCTCTTTTGAAGAATTGGAGACCAGTCGCCCTATTGACTACTGAATACAAAATTTTATCCAAATGCCTTGCAAATAGGCTTAAAAAGTACCTTCATTTAATTGTACACAGTGACCAAAGACAGGGGTGTCCTTTATCAGGACAGCTATATAGTATAGCAATTGAACCTTTTCTTTGCAAATTACGAGAAAAAATGTCTGGCTTGCATATACCTGTTATTTTTAAGACTTCAAGAACAGTTTTAAGTGCTTATGCCGATGATATTACCGTATTTGTTAAAAACACACAAGATGTCAAGGTGTTGTCTGATGTACTTCAGGTTTATGAGAAGGCTTCAACAGCCAAGGTGAATTGGGATAAAAGTGAAGTTCTCTGGGTAGGTCAAGGTATTGCAGAGAATCTCCCACAATTGCCTAGAGACCTCAAATGGAAATTAGAGGGTTTTAAGATATTAGGTATTTTTTTTGGTTCTAATGAGTATCAAAAATTAAATTGGGAGGGCGTAGAGGAAAAAGTGTGTACACGATTGTCTAGATGGAAATGGTTGCTACCTCAGTTGTCCTACAGGGGAAGAGTTTTGGTGGCCAATAATTTGGTGGCATCCACTCTGTGGCATAAATTCAATGTACTGCAACCACCAGCAGGTCTAGTTCAAGCGATCCAGAGGCACTTGGTGAACTTTTTCTGGTCTGGATACCATTGGGTCCGATCTGCTGTACTGTATCTTCCTGTACAAGAAGGGGGACAGGGTTTGGTGGACCTCAAGGCAAGACTAATGACTTTTCGTTTACGAACTGTTCAAAGACTGCTATACAACAGCAATTTTGCTTGGATGGACATTGCAATAGCCCTTTTGCGGAGGGTAGGCGGAATGGGACTCGACAAACACTTATTTCTCATGGATTTACAAGAGTCTGAGTTGGTAGACCTTACCCCGTTTTATAAATCTATGCTTGAAGCTTGGAAAGTATTTAATGTGTCAAGATCACCTGATTTGTCTGTCGGGCCCTGGCTGCTGGAAGAACCTTTGCTTTTTAACCCTCTCCTGTCTTCAAGACTTTTATCATCTGCATGCTTACGCTCACGGTTGCTGGCTGCTGGATATGTGAAGTTGGGCCATATATTGAGTAGCAGTGTGGAAGCTATAAGCCAAAGGACTAAAGTGAAATCCGCAAGAGTGATACAGCAGTTCGTTGCAGAAGTACGTGGAGCATTAGGAGAGGAGTATAGAGACTTTCTGGAGAACACAACGATGATCCAAGAGTGGACAGAAGAGCATGACTATGTATTTCCTTCACTCATAGTCAGTGCTGCCGTGGAGAATTGGGAAGAGGATGATAACTTTTTGTTGACATTTAAAACCCCCGTTTTGGATTGTTTTGAGTTAACTGGGAAGAAGGCCTTGTATTTGACTTGTTTAAAAGTGTCAAATGCCAGACTGTTGACTGGCGTTCCTTCTACAAAATGGTTGGATTTTCTTGGACTTGACTCTTCCCCTAAAGGCTGCTGGCGTGCTCTGTACAAATGTCCCATTAATAAGCGGACAGGTGATCTCCAGTGGAGAATTGTACATGGAGCAATAGCTACGGACAGACATGTGGCACATCTTAATCCTAGCGTTGGGGTGGGTTGTCCTTTTTGTTTAGAGGCAGAATCAGCGTTCCATTTATTTGTGCAGTGCTCACGTTTAGGGGATCTTTTTTCCCTTTTAAGCAATTGGTTTTTATCTTTGGGTGAGGGCTTTTCCTTCAAATTGTTTGTCTATGGTCCTAGGTATTCTGTTCAAAGGAAAATAACTTTGGTTTTAATTCATTTTTTATCAGGCACTGCAAAATTAGTAATCTGGAAATCAAGGAAAAACAAACTTCTAGGGCAGGATGCAATAAGTGTGGTTCCTATGTTTTTGGGTCTTGTGGCAGCTAGACTAAAAGTAGAGTTTGCCTACTATAAGTTGGTGGACTGTTTACCAAAGTTTGTAGAAATCTGGTGTGTTAATGAGGTATTGTGTACTTTATGTGAGAGAAATGAATTGGTGTTGACTTTTTAAATATACATGTAGGAAAGAAGAAAAAAAAAAAACATGTTGGATGAAGTGAATAATTTATGATTAAATTGTTATAATAAAGGTGTTTATTTCAGCAGTTTATTTTAAAGATGCTTCCAGGAAAACTCAAAAGAAGAACTAAATCTAACAACAAAAAAATATCATCTGGACTTTCACTCAAGTCCTGATCCAACAATCACATCAGTAAAACTAAAACTTGGATTAAATAATGACCAGAAGTTTAACTAACATGGTGAAATATTATACAAATATTAGAAAGTCACTTTAAAATGAATCTCACTTCAGTATTTTAGTGTTGTATAACATCAACTGAAAATACCCACAATCCCACATTCATGATGTGAAGTTTTTGTGCTGGAGATTGTTTTAAAGTAAAAAAATAAAAGTACCTAGAATCTGAAGTTGTCTGTTTATGCTGCTGTATCTGGGTGACTGAGTCAGCAAACAGGAAGTTTACACACGCTATCACAGGTTTATTTTTAATGTGCAAAAACAGAAGTGAATGTTCTGCATGAGAAGTTCATTTACTGTCATTACAGAGACAACTGAGCTGAACACGCCATATCCATCATCATCATCATCATCATCATCATCAGAGAAACCTCAAATGTTCACAGAAATCACATTGACTTCACGTGATACACCAATAACAGGTGAGTATTACCGTACTAAAACCTCTTCAGATTTCCATGTATGAATCTCACATTGAACATTAAAAATCCTCTTTCTCTTGTATCTTCAGGCTCCTCGGTGATCTTCATTCCTGGGGTTTTGGTTTTGCTCCTAATTGGTAATCCGATGTTTCTATTGGCCGTATGAAAGTCACGCATTCGGAAATGATGTCAATGACAGATCGCCTTCACTGTGACCACTAGATGGCACCTTCTGAGCTTGAATCTAATATTTCTTTTTAACCTTTTATGTTATGGAAGAAAATTAATGACAAATGTCTTTGAAGCAAAGAAAGCTTGTTGAATTGCACTACTTGAACAAATATGCATTGCAATAACTGTGCTTGCATTTTAATGCATTGTATTTTTAGGGCTACTACTACTACTGCTCTTTGGCATGAACTGTGTGAACTGCAGCCACCTTCAGGACTAATTTCAAGCATTCAAAGGAGGTTGGTGACCTTTTTCTGGTCAGGACAACACTGGATTCGATCAGCCGCTTTGTATCTTCCAGTACAAGAAGGGGGGAAACTTTAGCTAATACAGCAACTACTGTTTTTGTCTCAGTTCTCATTTTAACGGCCTGATAACTTTTAGAAAAAACGCAGATGAGAGTTGTGATATTGTTTGAAAATGTGATATTCATGGATTATGGAAAGCTTTTAGCTTATGCTCTAATAATGTTTATTTCACAAAACTGACTCCCCACTGATGTAATAAAACATAAACATGTTGGTTCTGAAAACGATCTTGTATAATACTTGTGAATACTGTGAATTTATACTATACTCATATTATCAGTTCATGTTAACCATGATTGCTAATATTAATCTAGCTAATAAGTAGTATGATTTTTAAAGTTCACTGAAATGTGATGTTCTCAGTAAAACTCATCTGAGCTCTTTTTATTGAGAACTTCCCAGCGGGCACCTTGACGTCAATTTGACATCAACAAATAGTCAAGATTTTGACCACCATGTATGACATGCATGAATATGCATATTTTCATTATATTTTGTAATTATTTCCTTGTGGTTGTAAAGATGCCTAACAAAGGTATCAATCTGACATGTTTTTTCTGGTCCCTACATCTCAGGTCAATATCATTGACATTAAATCGATGTTGATTTGATGTCAGGAAACAAGACGTCAAATTGATGGGAAATTTATGTCAAAACAATGTCTATAATGTCTGAAAAAAGTGTATTTATTACTCATTGTAAATCAATGTGACTCATTTTCAACATCTAAAAGACCTAGCCTGAATGATCTTGAAAGTTGTAGACCTAGGTGTATTTTGCATGTGTGTTTTTATTTATTTAAATCCTAGCATATTTACATTTAGTTCACGTTTAAAATGACAGCAGACACTATAATTGCATATACTAAAAAAGATAAATTTAATCTGATATTGGAGATTGATATTGAATGATATCAAAATAGCATTAAAATAACTTCAACATCATGACATCCTGATGTCAAATAGATGCCCAGCAGGCACAGGATATAGACTATAACATCGGTCAGACGTTGGATTTTGGTTCAAAATGAAAGTCGGGTTGATGTCTAAATCCAATGTTTGTTTGACGTCAAGCTCCAACGTTGGGCAGTCGTTGAATTTTGGTTGGAATAAACCAAACAAAAAGGTGAAATGCATGGCCGTACACTTATTATCAGCTTCACTTAAAACTAACCAGATTTACTTTATTTAATTTCCGGTTTAAAGAAATAATTTTTTGTATTTTCAAGTCACCATGATGGTGGTTAGCGTTTGCTTTAGTTGGACTCTTGACTCTTTAGCATAAAGTTTTCTCTGGCTGCTATAATTGTGTGTGTATAAAGCACATTTGTTGTAGCTAAAAAAGCCTTGAGAAAATGAGATCAGGTGATGATGACTGCTTATTGATGACGATGATGACAGCATCATGCAATTGGCTGAATATCTGATCTTATTTAGTGTCTAATGCTTTGATTATATAGAACTTGTGGTTATAACATTGTTTTATTCATAATATAAGTCGTTTGATTCTACAGCATATCTACCAGTGTTGTTTATTAAAAAATATACTTGATTTTTAAAAACTATTTAGTGCACAAAAACCTTTCATCTATGGCAGTACTTAGACACACACAGACATCAAGAAACAGCATATGAATCTCAGCAATGGTGACAATCAAACAAAATATCCAGATAATCAGATCAACTCCAGCTGCATAATTGATTAAAGCCGCAATGCATGCTGGGAGATATGGGTGAGTTTTGATTGGTGGTACCCAGCATGCACTGCATCATTTCATTGATTGTCACCATTGTTGAGAGTCATACACTGATTCTTGATGGCTAAGTAATAATGTAGAGGAAAAATTTTAATGCATTAAATATTTTTAAAAACCTCTATATTATTTGATAAACAACATTGCTCTCATGCTGTAAAATTTAATGGATTCTATTATAAAACAACATTAAAAACACAAGTTCTATATAATCAAAACATTAGACACTGAATAAGATCAGGTATTCAGGCAGTTACATGATGATATTATCATCATCATCATCATCATCTGCTCGAAAGTTTCTCATGGCTTTTTTGCCACAACAAATGTGCTTTATACACACACAATTATAGCAGCCAGAGAAAACTTTATGCTAAAGAGTCAAGAGTCCAACTAAAGCAAACGCTAACCACCATCATGGTGACTTTAAAAAACAAAATATTATTTTTTTAAACCGGAAATTAAATAAAGTAAATCTGGTTAGTTTTAAGTGAAGCTGGTAATAAGTGTACGGCCATGCATTTCACCTTTTTGTTTGGTTTATTTCAACCAAAATTCAACGACTGCCCAACGTGGAGCTTGACGTCAAACAAACATTGGATTTAGACATCAACCCGACTTTCATTTTCAACCAAAATCCAACGACCGACGCTGTAGTCTATATCCTGTGCCTGCTGGGATCAACATCATGACATCTTGACATCAAATAAATGTTGAATTGACATCAAATGCCAACAAAGCATGACATCAAAATAACATCAAAATGACATCAGCAGAGATCAAAATCTTGACATCAAATTGACATTGACACGTTGACGTCAATATGACTTTCATTTTTGACCTATTTCGTGACGTAATTTTGACATCAATGTTTGATGTCATATTGATGTTAAATTGACATCAAATGCCCACTGGGATCACTGCAACCTTTTATGTGATGGGAATAGATCTAAATACTTAAAAAACTTCTCACGATCCTTTAATCTCGATAGCTGTAATAGTAAAAACGTTTAATAGCTGTAATAGTAAATGTTTTCGAGAGAGTTTCACATTTAATGCTAAATATTTCATATGCAAGCATGTCAGCCAATCACAGCAGAGGGCGTTTACACTGAAGTCTCACAGCAGCCAATCACAGCAGTGGGCGTTTACACTGAAGTCTCACAGCAGCCAATCACAGCAGTGGGCGTTTACACTGAAGTCTCACACAGACACGCCCCTTCAAACAGAGCGTTCAGAGGCTAAAATCAGGCTAGGAAATATGCCTTTTATTTCTAAATTATAACAACTTTTGATCTAAAAAACATACTAACATTATAAGGGCACCCCAGGAAACATTCTAAAATAATAAAATAATCCATGCAATGGGACTTTTAAAGAGTTTCTGTCGAGTTTTGTGGGTCACCATTGTGCTGAAGAGTAGAGCCTGTGCTTCAGTTCTGGATGAGCAGAGAAACACTGCTGATATATTGCATCATGTTGCTTTATTTAAAGGCAGTGATTGTTAAGGTCTTTTTACTCATTAATGTGTGCTGTTGTTCACTAACACTTGGGTTGAGTTAAATCTATGTTTTAACTCATTTAAATTAATTACATTTTTTAGAAAAAAGTGAAATAAGATCACAGTATAAATATGAAATGGCAATTGATCAATTTAAGATAGAATCAGTTAAATCAGTTTACAACATCATGACATCTTGACGTCAAATAAATGTTGAATTGACATCAAATACCAACAAACAAAGCATGACATCAAAATAACATAAAAATGACATCAGCAGAGGTCAAAATCTTGACATCAAATTGACATTGACACTTTGACGTCAATATGACTTTCATTTTTGACCTATTTTGTGACGTAATTTTGACATCAATGTTTGATGTCACATTGATGTTAAATTGACATCAAATGCCCACTGGGTTAATCACACTTTCAGCCTTTCTTTAAATCTCTTACTAAATGAAAGCATATTAAATTAAATAAAACATTATATGTAATGAAGCGCACAGTTAAAGGATAATTGACAGTACATTAATGTATACTGTATCAATCAATCAGCAGTGTTTAATTGGTCGCCATATTGAATATTACATGGTACCAGGAGTGGGGCTAGAAGAACGCCATGGATGCTATGAAACCACCGGGGTCGTTGAAGTTTGTGGAAATGTTGATGAACAGAATACTGCTTACTTTTTCAAGATTTTTATAACTTATTTTATTTACTTGCCTTTTTTTTTTTTTTGGCTGGGGTTAAGTTAATAACACATTGTTCTATGCTTTATACAGACTTTAACAATAACATCAAAAGAGAACAGACACCCACCCGAGAAGAGATTACTATCACAAATGAGTAAATTTGATGTGTCTCATCGGTTCTGGCAGATTCTGAGAGTAGCAAAGATTTTACATTTTGCATTTGTTAAATAACAGATAGAAGATTAAAATAATATCAGATTTGTCTCATTTTAAATAAACACACAAAATAGAGATGAAAAAGTAACATAAGTATGAAATATACTTTTTTATGGTTAAATAATTGTTCAGTGATATCTTCCCTCTTTATTATTATCTCTCTCTATCGCTCTCTCTCTGTCTGTCAGTCTCTCTCTCTCTCTCTCTCTCTCTCTCTCTCTCTATCTGTCTCTCTCTCTCTCTGTCTGTCAGTCTCTCTCTCAAATTCAAATTCAAATTCAATGAGCTTTATTGGCATGACTTGTACAGTATTGCCAAAGCATTGGCCATTACATAAATGGACATTACATACACAAATAATCAATAAATTCAATAAATCAATCAGTAAACAAATGTATGAATATATTTATATAAACAAGAAAAAAAAAACAAAAAAAAAAAAAAAACACCTTTGTACATTAGTACCAACATTCAGACGAGATAAGGATGATTCTGACTTTGGTTTTGTCCACTGGCTGACTCTCGTAGTTTGTGGCAGGCTGTCACATATTTTGCTGCTGTTGTGATTGAGCTGGAGTCCTCACCCAAAATATGATTTAATTTTTCTGAATTTGGTAGTGCCATAAAATTTGGTTCTAGTTGTTGGAATCTAGTGAAATAGTCTGATCTAATGCTGTGATAGTGATCACAGTGTATCAGGAAGTGTTCTTCTGTCTCCACCTCTCCCTGAGAGCACAGTGAACACAGCCTCTGCTCTCTCGGCTGCCATCTCTGCCTGTGCCGGCCTCTCTCTACAGCCAGACTGTGGTCACTCAGCCTGTACTTGGTCAGGGTCTTTCTCATTTTATGCTCTTTCACACAGCTCAGGTATTCTGCTGGTGTATAGTCTCTTTTCAGGTGTAAATAGAGTTCCATCTTCTTTTGTGATTTAGTAGAATTTAGTATCATTCTCTCTCTCTCTCTCTCTCTCTCTCTCTATCTGTCTCTCTCTCTCTTTCTCCTCTCTCTCTCTCTCTCTCTCTCTCTCGTGCGCATGTGCGGAGTGTCTGTGGGGAGCGTGTGAGCGGAAGAGTGTGTGGCGTTCTTGAGTGAGTTTCAAACTTTTCCTTCTTTTCTGGGTTTATTCCTTTTGAATATTGCTTTGGATTAGAGGACAGAGAGTCGGAGCGCTGACTTCTGTCAGCATAGCTGATAGAGATGGGCTCAAACTCCGATGGCTTTTCTTGTTTGTCTGCTCGGCATGCGTGCAAGTGTATGCCGGCAGACGCATCAGTGTCCATTGAGAACGTTTTGGTTGCAATTGGCAGAGAAATAGGTGCACAAAACATCATGTCTGCTTCTAGAATGAATAAAGCAATGGTTGTTTTTTTGAAAGAAGTTGAAATGGTCAATCATTTAGTAGAGTGTGGTTTGACTGTTCATGATGTTTTTATTCCTGTATTACCCTTGTCTAACCTCTCGAAAAAAGTAATGTTGTCAAACGTACCCCCGTTTATCTCTGATAAAGCGCTTGAGGGTATTTTAGCGCGTTATGGGAAATTGGTTGGGACGATTAGGATGATTTCTCTGGGTTTGAAAACCCCAGAGTTGAAACATATCATGTCATTCAGACGTCAGGCTGTCATGATACTGAGTGCTGAATTTGCAACGCTTGAAGTGTCGGTTAAACTAACGGTGCTTGGAAAAGATTATACGATCTTTATCAGCACTGAGTCCATGAAATGTTTTGTTTGTGGAAAATTTGGTCACATTAAAACAGCCTGTCCTCTGGTTAAAGAGGCTCAAACGGCAAGAAATGGAGTTGAATCTGATTCAGGGCAGATTTTGAATGATGAGAGTAACGTTAGCGATCTGGCTGCAGTAACTGGTGAAAGCGCAGCGCCCGGTCCGAGCGCTGAGAGGTCCGCGCTTACTGATATTGGAGAGCAGTTGCATCAAGGTTGTAGTGTTGTTATCACTGAGACTGTTGATTCTGGACAGAGTGAAACCAACGACAGTGGGCAGGCTGTTGTTGAGTTAGAGAAATCTAGTGATCAAGATCGGCCTAAAGAGAGTGATGGCTTGAATGAAACGCAGGCATTAAGTAGTAATGTGTGTGATATTGATGCTTCAAAATCGCAAGCAATGGATAGTGATTCAGACAGTGATTGTTCAGAGTCGATTGCTGATGAATTGTCTGAAGCTAACTCTCAGGGAAGTACTGTTGGGAGATTTGCAAAGTCTCGATATTATACGGTGGAACAACTCAATGATTTTTTAGACGCCACAAAAAATCAGAGAAAGCCAGAAGTTGAAATGTTCTTTGTTGATTTAAGGCTTTTTGTTGAGTCCTCGCTGATGGCTATGAAGAAAGCCACTTTAGAGGAACTGGATCAGCCTAGGCGCTACCGCCTTAAAAAGTTTGTGAGTGCTGTCAGAAAAAGACTTAAAAACCCTTAAAGAGTTATGATGAACAGAAAATATTGGATTAGGTATCTTTTCTCTTTTTTAATCCTGATGGCATCCTTTAACATTGGATCTTTAAATATAAATGGCTGTAGGGATGTACAAAAGAGAACTACTTTATTTAAGTATTTACACCTTAAAAAAGTAGATGTAACTATGTTACAGGAGACACATACCGATGCTTGTAATGAAGTCGACTGGACAAACGAATGGTCAGGGAGCATTGGCCTTAGTCATGGCACAAATCTGAGTGCTGGTGTTGCGTTTTTATTTTCAAAACGTGTAGAAAATGATCCAGACTTTTTAGAAATAATACCTGGACGCCTATTGCGTGCGGATATAACAATAGACAATACTAGTTTTTCATTTTTTAATATTTATGCTCCTAATATAGGAAGTGAACGAAGTGTTTTTTTTGGAAAATTTTCTGAAGAATTGTTGAAATGTCCTCAGGATAACATTGTTATAATAGGTGGTGATTTCAATTGTACTGTAGATCACAAATTAGATAGAAATCATGAGGAACCTCATCCTAGTTCAGCGGGTGTTTTTAAATCTTTAATTAATAGACACAATCTGTTCGATTTGTGGAGAGAGGCTTACCCTCATGTTAAACAGTACACCTGGTTGAAAATGAATTCAAATAAGGTCTCTGCTGCAAGACTGGATCGGTTTTATGTTGAAAAGGGTAACAAAGGAAGATTTTATGGCAGTTGTATCTCACCAACATCTATGTCAGATCACCATTTTATTTCAATGTCTATGTCTGTTCTGTCGTCTAAACTCTATCAGACGCACTGGCACTTTAATAGCAGATTACTGCACGATCACATCTTTGTGCACTCTTTTGATCTCTTGTGGAAATCTTGGAGGGAAGAGAGATTTAGCTATACATCTTTAAATCAGTGGTGGGACTTGGGAAAGGTGCAGATTAAAAACTTTTGCCAACAATACACTGCACATAATACAGAAAATTTGAAAATGAAAATGAAGATTTTGGAACAAGAAATTCTTCAGCAAAGCTACATCAACGAAGGAGGCAGATTATTGTCAGCTGACATCATCAAAGCGAATAAAAGCCTTTTGAAGGATTTATTGGATGAACAGGAGAAGGAAACTCTTGTGAGAACAAGATATTTAAAGCACAATGAAATGGATGCTCCAACTGCCTTCTTTTTTGGACTAGAGAAAAAGCCAAAAGAGCAGAAGTTTTTCCATAAGCTGAAACTTTCTAATGGCAGTGAAACTACTGACCAGCGAGAAATTATAGCTTCTGCTATTTCTTTTTATGAGAACCTCTATCAGTCAGAACACTGTGAGGAAGCAGCAGTTGAAGAACTTCTTCAAGGTCTTCCACAGTTGTCAGCGACTGAGAAGAAGGAGCTGGAGGGATTTCCGACTTTTGCTGAGCTGTCGAGTGCTGTGCTGGGGCTGAACAGTGGCAGATCACCTGGGCTGGATGGTCTGTCTGCAGAGTTCTACAAAGGTTTTTGGAATGTGCTTGGACAAGACTTGTATCATGTTTTTCTGGAGTCCTTTAACCAAGGTACTTTACCCTTGAGTTGTCGAAGAGCTGTGTTGACTTTAATACCCAAAAAAGGAGATCTTGGATACTTGAAGAATTGGCGTCCTGTTTCATTACTGTGTACTGATTTTAAAATACTGTCAAAAGCCATAACCAATAGGTTGAAGAAATGTATGGCAACTATAATTCATGAGGATCAGTCATACTGTATCCCCAAAAGAACAATTTTCGACAACCTATTTTTGATAAGAGACATTATTACAGTTGCCAAAACACATCAAGTTGATATTGGACTCTTATCTCTAGATCAAGAGAAAGCTTTTGACAGAGTGGACCATTTGTATTTACTAAAGACTTTGAAGGCTTTTGGTTTTGGGCCACAATTTATCTCTTGTGTTAAATTATTATATAGTGAAACATCTAGTATGCTGAGAATTAATGGTTGCCTGACTAGACCTTTTGCAGTAACTAGAGGCATACGGCAAGGATGCCCTCTTTCCGGACTTTTGTACTCAATTTCTATCGAACCTTTTCTGTCATCTTTAAGGAAACGATTGCATGGACTTGTTGTTCCTAGGTTTCCAGAAATTCCACCTGTGAAACTCACAGCATATGCAGATGATGTAACTGTATGTATCAGGAACAATGATGATATATCTGCTTTAATTTTTAGCTTGGAAATTTTTCAAAAAGCAACATCTGCTAAAATTAATTGGGATAAGTGTACATCCCTGCTACTAGGTGAGTGGCAAAATATAGACCCTCCTCGGCTTCCACAACAATGTAGCTGGATTAAGGATGGTTTTAAGGTTCTTGGGGTACATTTGGGAACCGACCCTTACATGAAAAAGAATTGGGAAGGTCTAGCTGATAAAGTTACGGGCAGACTACAAAAGTGGAGGTGGATCCTTCCAAAGCTATCTTATAGAGGGAGATGTTTAATTGTCAATAACTTGGCAGCCTCAATGTTGTGGCACCGGTTTACAGTGTTGGATCCTCCTGAAGAGCTACTTGTTACAATTCAGAAAAGTTTTGTCAATTTTTTCTGGGATGGGTTTCATTGGCTTCCTCCTGGGGTTTTATATCTCCCAGTGATTGAAGGAGGACAAGGACTCATAGATTTAGAAGCAAGAATTAAAACAATGAGACTTCAAACGTTACAGAAATTGCTATACTGTTCAGATAAGATTCCCTGGATTGCATATAGCTTGTCTATTCTCCAAGATATAGGAGGAATCGGAATAGATAAGCAGTTGTTCTTAATTGAAAAATCCTTTGTTTCAAAAGTAAGTTGTTGTCTTTTAAAGTTTTATGAGTCTGTGTTTAAAGCTTGGCAACTGTTAAAGAAGGTTAGGAAGGAGAGTGAACATTATGGTGTTTTGGAACCATTATTCTTTAATTCTCTTTTTAAAACAAACTCATCGATTTCAAGTACAGTAGTTGATCTGTTTCTAAAGACTGGAATAGCTACTGTAATGGACTTAATTGATACTACAAAAGGTCAATGGCGTGCGGCTGTATCAATAGCTGATCAAGTTGGGCTGAGATCAGAAAGATATGTTGAAGGGTTCATGGAGGATCTTAAAAAATCATTTCCTCAATCTTTCTTGACCTTTGTACAAACTTTTTTTGAAAATGGTGAAAAGTCCCTGACCTTTCCAGATCTTAGAGTAGAAATAGGATCTGAATTGGATGAGGATTTAAATATGTTGTTATTGAAGGGATTTAAAGATATTTTGTTTCAGAATGTGGAAAAAAAGATGTTGTATGGAATGTGTGTGAAATCTTTGTTTTATGCTCAATTGAAAAGACGCACTGATACCAAATGGAGAGAATACTTATCCATTTCTTCAGAATTAGCTCCATCATGGAGGTGTTTGTACAAACCCCCTATTCCTAAGAGATCTGGAGATCTCCAATGGAGAATACTCCATTGTTCTGTGGCAACAAATAGTCTTGTGTCAAAATTTAATGCAAGGGTTTCATTTGCATGTCCGTTTTGTAATGTTCTTGATACTGTTTTTCATTGTTTTTCTGATTGTTTTAGATTAATTCCTTTGTTTGAACTGTTGGAAAAAATATTCATTGAACTTGGGTTTATTTTTTCCAAAAATCTGTTTATTTTGGGCTTGAAATACAAGAAGGAATGGAAAGCACAGTGTACTCTGGGTAACTTTCTATTAGGGCAGGCAAAGTTGGCAATTCTAAAATCCCACACATGTAAAAATGAGGGGGAAAATATTGATTTGGTTGGAATGTTCAAATCATTGGTAAAGTACCGGGTCGCTGTAGAATATGCCTATTGTAAATTAACAAATAATATTGATTTGTTTGATGCAAGGTGGAGTGTGAAAAATGCTCTTGTGGTGAGAAATGTTTTTGGAGAGTTATGGTTTAATTGGTAATATTGTGATTTACTGTCATTATTATTATTTCATTTATTTATTTATTATTATTATTATTATTATTATTATTATTATTATTTTTTTTTTTTTTTTTTTTTTTTGTTTGTTTGTTTGTGGTGCAAATATTGTTTTTAAACTAGTTGTTTGATTAAAAGAGTTTTAAAAGTCAAGTCTCTCTCTCTCTCTCTCTCTCTCTCTCTCTCTCTCTCTCTCTCTCTCTGTGCGCATGTGCTGAGTGAGTGGGCGGAGCGTTGAGTGTGAGCTGAGTGTTTGGCGTGTGTGTCAGGTACGAGGAATTTATTTCTTCTATCTTTCTATTTTTCTATCTTTTTTGGGGGGTGATTTCAATTTAAGTTCTGTTTTATTCATTTATTTGGGAAGATAAGGAGGTGTTTAATATTCTAGGGCGTCTGCTCCTGGTTTATACTGGGAGCATGGCTGCCCCAGGTAGCGGGAGGTTTGATTTTTTGACGCGCCGTCATGGTGTAAAAATAGACTCAGCGGTTAGTATAGAAGACTGTAGCCTGGCTGTTGGAGAAGTGATTGGGCTTGAGAACATTCTGTCTGCGTCTCGCATGAACAGCGCTATTGTTGTGTTTGTGAAGACAATTGATTTAGCGAATCAGTTGGTAGAAATTGGAGTAGTGCTTAATGGTATCTTTACCCAAGTGCTCCCTCTTTCTACTCCTTCAAAAAAAGTGACTCTTTCTAATGTGCCGCCTTTTATTTCAAACGAAATCTTGACCGGAATGCTCTCTCGTTATGGTAAATTGGTTTCTCCTATAAAAATGATTCCAATTGGGTGCAAGTCGCCACTTTTGAAGCACATTGTGTCATTTAGGCGTTATGTCTATATGGTTCTCCAAGACAACCTGGACGAGTTAGATCTGTCTCTAAATTTCCGTCATGATGAGTTTAATTATGTCATTTTCGCCACAACAAATACTATGAAATGTTTCGGTTGTGGCGAAACAGGGCATCTTATCCGCGCTTGTCCAGTCAGATTGAATAAGAATGATAATAATCCTCCACCGGTTGATGGTGGTGAGGAAAATATCGTTGTTCGTGACGAGGAAATGCAGAATGTTGCCGCTGTATTGCCTAATGATGCTGAGGTGCCTGGAACAAGTATGGCTCAAAAATCGATAGCAGTGGTAACGTTAGACGCTGGAAGAGCAACAGAAGTTGTGCTGGTAGATAAGACTACTGAAGGGGAGAGTGCAGGTGGCGCTGAGGCGGAGGAAAATGAAGTATCCGCGGTGAGTGATCTGCCAGCGGGTCAAGCGAACGAGTCGCAAAACAGTGACGGCTCGGCCGCTGCTGTTGAGCAACTTTTAGCCGGTATAGAGGAGGATCGCTGTTCTGTGTTTGATTCAGAAGATTGTGCATTTAAAACGCCTCAAAAGAGAAGACTAAAACAACGTCATGATGTTGGTAAACAGGCGAAAAGAATGGATGATTGTGACTTGAGTCAGACTGATACAGAGAGTGAAAGCGATTTTTCTGAATGTAATGTTTCATGCAGTTTACCTCAGAGTGGATTTTCCAGCAGATCATACAGTGTAGAAGATATAAAGGCTTTTCTCAAAGTGACAAAAAATGCGAGAAAAGTTCGTGTTGAAGAATATTTTCCCAATGTGTTGCAGTTTATTGAAAAAGCAAAGGCTTTTAGGAGTGATGGAGGTTTCACTAACCAGGAAGTGTATCGTCTGAAGAAAATTCTTGCAAAACTTAATGCGCAACCTGGACTCAGTGTTAGTAATGATAATGCGTAAATATCCTCTTTCTCTTTGTGTTTTCTTTTGGCTGTACCTGCTTTGGTTATTTCTCTTCACATTTATGGGAGAAATTTGTGTTTCTTCTCTAAATATAAATGGGGCAAGGGATATAAGAAAAAGATTTCAATTATTTGAGATAATAAAACAGAGGAAAATTGATGTTTTGTTTGCTCAAGAAACACATACTGATGAATTAAATTCTTCTGATTGGGCAAGAGAATTTGATGGTTTATCTGTGTTAAGTCATTTGACCACAACCAGTGGTGGAGTTGCCATTTTATTCTCCAAGAACTTTATTCCCTGTTCTTATCAGGTCGATGAAATTATAAAAGGTAGACTTTTAAAAGTTATAGCTTCCTTTGAAAATCGTTCTTTTGTTTTTATTTGTGTGTATGTCCCCAATAATGCATTGGAAAGAATGATTTTTCTAGATACACTGAGTGATGTTTTATGTCAGTGCAATTCTGAAGATTTATTATTTCTAGGAGGGGATTTTAATTGCACTGAGCACATTTTAGATAGAAATCATGTTGAACCGCATATGCTTTCACAAAAGCGGCTCATTCAGTTATTGAAATCACATGAGATTGTTGATGTTTGGAGAAATTTTCATGGTATTCAGAGGCAGTATACGTGGACTCATGCTTATGATAACTTAATTTCTTTAGCAAGGTTGGATAGGTTTTATGGTTTCAAACACCAGCTTAGTTTTTTCAGAAGCTGTTCAATTGTTCCAGTAAGCTTTTCTGATCATAGCTTAATACAGTGTGTTGTGTCTTTGAGCTCCATTAAGCCAAAAAGTGCTTACTGGCACTTTAATAATAATTTATTATGTGATAACCATTTTAAAGATATCTTTAAAGAATTCTGGAATATTTTTAGAACTACAAAATCTTCTTTCAAGTCCTTACAGCAGTGGTGGGACATTGCAAAAGTTCAGATTAAACAGTTGTGCCAACAATATACTTGCAATTTCACGAGAGACATAACCGTTTCAATGAAAATAATAGAGAAAGAATTAATAGAACTTCAGGGGGTTGCTGATACAGGCAATTTGACCCATTTTGAGACTTTTAATAAAAAGAAAAATTCTTTAGCTGAACTTCTAGACACAGTTACACAAGGAGCTCTGGTCAGATCACGTTTTCAAAGCGTAGAATTGATGGATGCACCCTCAAAATTTTTCTTTAATTTGGAGAAAAAAATGGACAGAGAAGGTTTATTCATGCCTTACGTTCAGAAGCTGGAGTCTTGTTGTCAGACCCTACTGACATTCGTAGAAGAGCAATTCGTTTTTATGAGGAACTGTACAAAAGTGAACTCACTCATGAACAAACTGATGGTAATGTCTTTCTTAATAATTTACCTCAGTTATCTGAAGAAGCTAATGCTGGGCTCAGTAAAGCTTTAACTCTGGAAGAGTTGGAAAGAGCCCTCCAAAGTATGGAGTGTGGCAAAGCGCCTGGAGTGGATGGACTCCCAGCCGACTTCTACAAGTCCTTCTGGCCGGAGGTGGGTCCGGATCTGCTAGAGGTGCTTGGGGAAAGTTTAGCCAATGGGCGGCTACCCATAAGTTGCCGTAGAGCGGTTCTCACTCTGTTGCCAAAGAAAGGAGATCTGAATGATATTAAAAACTGGAGGCCCGTGAGTTTGCTGTGCAGTGACTATAAATTGCTCTCCAAAGTTTTGGCTAATAGATTGGGTGAAGTTTTGGAACAAGTTATCCATCCTGACCAGACCTATTGTGTACCTGGTAGGCGAATTTCTGATAACATTTCTTTTATTAGGGATGTTTTGGATTTAGGTAAGAGTCTCAATTTAGATTTTGGTCTAGTGTCATTAGATCAAGAAAAGGCTTTCGACCGAGTTGAACATAATTATTTATGGAATGTTTTAGCAGCATTTGGTTTTAATCCTGAATTTGTTTCTATGATAAAGGTTTTGTACTGTGAAGTTGAAAGTATATTGAAAGTTAATGGTGACTTATGCGCTCCTTTTAAAGTGTATAGAGGTGTTAGACAGGGGTGTGCCTTGTCTGGTATGCTCTATTCTTTGTCAATAGAACCTCTTTTAAACAAGTTAAGAACAGATTTGCATGGAGTGTATATTTCAAATTGTTTAAATGTACTGAAATTATCAGCATATGCTGATGATGTTGTTATTTTAATTAATTGTCAGAAAGATGTGGATTTGTTGATCAAAATATTAAAAGATTTCAAAATGTGTTCTTCTGCGAAGGTAAACTGGTCTAAAAGCGAAGCGATACTGGTTGGGAGCTGGTTAAGAGGAGAACCAAATCTCCCAGATGGTTTAACCTGGACTAAAGAAGGTTTTAAATACCTTGGAGTGTTTTTAGGAAGTGAAATTATGGTACAAAAAAATTTTGAAGGAGTTATTGAAAAAGTAAAAGGTCGCCTCGGCAAATGGAAATATTTGCTTCCAAAAATGTCATATAGAGGGCGCACATTGATTATTAATAACCTGGTAGCATCTTCTCTCTGGCATCGCTTAATTTGTGTTGATCCTCCATCAGATCTTTTGTTAAAAATTCAGTCAATTTTAATAGATTTTTTTTGGGACAAGCTGCACTGGGTTCCAAAAGCTGTTTTGTACTTGCCTAAAGAAGAGGGAGGACATGGACTTATACATTTACAGAGCAGAACAGCAGCTTTCCGGCTCCAGTTTGCACAGAGACTTTTAACAGGACAAGTGGACTCAAGCTGGAAATCCACAGCTTTTGCAATTCTGAAGAAGTTTGAAGGATTAGGCCTGGACAAGCCTTTGTTCTGGTTGCATCCTAAAAAGATGGACTTGTCTAAGTTACCCATTTTTTATCGTAATTTTTTTAAAGTTTGGATGTTGTTTATAGCGCAAAGACTGAATAATACAGATTCCTTGTACTGGATGTTACAAGAACCTTTAATCCATGGTTCTCGCTTGGATATTTCAAGTAAAGGACCTTTCCCAGCACTTGAAGGTATTTTACTCCGTTCTGGTGTAATAACCCTTGGACATCTAGTACAGCTCGCAGGAACAGACTTTAAGAATGTTGATTCGGTAGCTGAACATCTGGGCGTTCGATCAACACGCGTGGTGGCTAAACTCCTTGAAAAGTGGAGATGTGCTCTTACAGCAGAAGAACATAAACTGCTGAAGGACTACTCTGAGGGACTGATTACTCCGGACTGCAGAGATCCGTTTCCTAATCTGCTGCTATCTCCTAATTTAGAAGAGTGTAAAGGTGTGTTTTTGTATTCTGAAATTGTATCATTAATGGGTTCAGAGCCGGCCTCTGGAAAAACCTTGTATAAAAGTTGTGTTAAATCTCTGAATAGAAGGTTTTTAGATAATAAAGTAGATACACCCTGGCATACCATCCTACAGATGGGAGAGGGTACAAAACCAGAATGGAGAGCTCTGTACAAGTCACCATTAACCAAGAAAATAGGCGATTTACAGTGGAGAATATTACATGGAGCAGTCGCAGTTAATGCTTTTATTTCAGTGTTAAACCCTGGTGTTGGTCATGGTTGTCCATTTTGTTTGATGAGAGAGACTGTGTTCCATGCATTTATGCAATGTTTTAGACTGAAGTCATTGTTTATTGTTTTGGAGAAATTATTTGTTTGTTTTGGTGAAACTTTTTCTGATAGAGTTTTTATTTGTGGTTTTAAATATGTTAAGAGACACCGTTTTCAGTGTCAACTTTTGAATTTTGTGATAGGCCAAGCTAAAATGGCTATTTATAACACTAGGAAACATAAAATTGAACGAGACACAAGTTATAATTTAGAAGCAGTGTTTTTCAATTCAGTGAAATCTAGAATTTTAATTGATTTTCGATATTTTAAAGCCATGAATGATCTTGTTTCGTTTGATCAGATTTGGTGCAATAAGGGGGCTTTGTGTGAGATTATTGATGATAACCTGCATTTTGCATCCCTCTTAAGATAATTGTTTTGTGTGTTCGGATTTTAGTTGATTGACTCGACAATGTTTTAATTTTTGTAATAAATGGATTTTGAAATTCAATTCTCTCTCTCTCTCTTTCTCCTCTCTCTCTCTCTCTCTCTCTCTCTCTCTCTCTCTCTCTCTCTCTCTCTCTCTCTCTCTCTCTTTCTCCTCTCTCTCTCTCTCTCTCTCTCTATCTATCTCTCTCTCTCTCTTTCTCCTCTCTCTCTCTCTCTCTCTCTCTCTCTCTCTCTCTCTCTCTCTCTGTCTGTCAGTCTCTCTCTCTCTCTCTTTCAATTCAATTCAATTCAATTCAATTCAAATGAGCTTTATTGGCATGACTGTGTAAAATAGCACAATATTGCCAAAGCAATAGACATATACAAACATATACGTACAGGTTGATACATAAAATTTAACAATAAAAAATAAATAAAACAATTAAAAATATATTTCAATATTATGCATAAATATATCACAATGAAAAAAATAAAATAAAAAAAAAATAAATAAGTACAGAGAGCAGTTTAAGGGAAGAGGGTTCAGCCCTTGTCCCTCATATGATGGCAGGAAGACACATACTGCGCTGCCAGGAGAACACACTCTTCTTTCTCTCCCAGAATATAAGACAGTTTGTCTGTGAGGCTCGCTTGTTGGAATTGGGGTAAAATCTGTGCTATTAGTGTGAAATAAGTGTCTCTGATGTGTTTGTACTTGCTGCACTGGGTGAGGAAGTGCAGCTCGTCCTCCACGACTCCATCAGTGCAGTGTGAACACAGTCTGAGCTCTCGGGCTCTCCAGCTCGGCTTGTGTCGGCCCGTCTCCACACACAGACTGTGGTCACTGATGCGATACCTCGTCAGGAGCTTTCTCTGACCATAATTACTGATCTCGGTCAGGTATGGGGCCAATTTATAATCAGACTTTATTTTGTGGAAGTATTTTAATTTATTTACTTGTGTGACCTTTATCTGCCAGTCTTGTATGTATTCTTCTTTGGTTATGTTCCCTATTTCTTTTACTTTTGAGTGTCTGAACTGAATTGTTGGATTAAGTTTGTGTTTTTCCACTAAATGTGTCATGGGGTCGCTCTCAGGGTGTCCTGCCCTGTATCTGAGAGCGCAGTGATGGTAACTCTCTGTCTGCGCGTCTGATAGATGGAACCAGAACTTTGCGGCTCTCTTCTGGATCTCAGATAGGAGGGGGAATCTGCCTAATTCTGCCCGGCAACCCAGACTCGGAGCGTTTCTGTGAGTTCCCAGGATGTTCTTGCAGAACTCGAGGTGGAAAGTTTCCACAGGGGTTTTGTCCCAGGAATCGTAATTTAGTTTAAATTTGGGGCCCCAGATTTCACAGCCGTAGAGGAGGATGGGTTTGATGATGCTGTCAAAGATTTTCAGCCACAGTTTAACAGGTGGGTTAAATTTGAACAGGGGTTTTCTTATACTATAATAAGCCCTACGTGCTTTATCAGTCAGATCTTTCATTGCAGTGTCAAACTTTCCAGAAGCTGAGATTGTCAGACCCAAATAATTATAACAGGTGACATGGTTAAGAATGGTTCCCCCAAGTGTAAATGTGTATTTGTTGTCAGTAAGGCGAGGTTTCTTCTGGAAGATCATGATTTTGGACTTGTCCATGTTTATGGGTAAGGCCCAGCCGCTGCTGAACTCCTCCAGAAGCGAGAGGCTTTGGTGCAGACCCTCTTCATGAGGAGACAGCAGCAGGAGATCGTCAGCGTACAGGAGGCTTTTGATCTCTCTGTCCTCGAGGGTCAGACCAGGACAAGAGGACTTCGCAAGTGTTGATGCCAATTCATTAATATAGATATTAAATAGAGTCGGGCTGAGGCTGCAGCCTTGACGGACTCCTTTAGTTTGACTGAAATAATCAGTGCGTTTGTCGTTAATCTTGACGCCGCATTTGTTCCCATTGTAAATGTCCTTTATGATGTCATATGTCCTTCCGCCTATTCCACTTTGAATTAGTTTTAGGAAAAGTCCATTATGCCAAACCGAATCGAAAGCTTTTTTAAAATCAATGAAGCAGCCGAATATTTTCCCTTGTTTTGTTTGTTGGACGTATTTTTGTATGAGTGTGTGGAGTGTGTAGATGTGATTTGATGTTCTCTGTTTAGGCATAAAGCCAATCTGACAGCTGTTGAGGATCTTGTGTTCTTGAATGAACTGGACTAGTCTGTCGTTGATGATGGAGCAGAAGAGTTTGCCCAGGTTGCTGCTCACTGTGATGCCCCTGTTTTTCTTTCTCTCTCTCAGGGGAAGTGGGCGTCTCTGTCACATTCAGCTCTTCATGTTAAACATGTAACCAGGAAGGAAACACTTAAAACTCTTCTGAACACACATCGAGAGCTTCAGAATAACTGAATCTACTAACAACAGAGAAGATCATTTAATAAGAGAGAAGAATGAAGATCATCTGGACTTTCACTCTGCTGATGATTCCTGGTAAGGATCTGAACTCAGAGTAAATCATGAAAAACAGCACAGAATTGATGAAGAGAGTCTTTAACTTCAGTTCATGTTGTTTTATTGACTGTTGAATAATGTTCATTTCTGTGTAAATTAAAGTGTTTTAATGCTGGTTTGTTGTAGGTGTCGTGAGCTCCATGAGTGTGACAGGATATTCAGGAGGAGGAGTCACGATCACATGCAAATATGATGAAGGATATACAGAGAATAAAAAGTATTTTTGTAAAGAACAGGGGTCAGTGTGCAGAGATCGAATCAGGACTAATGAGAAAGATAAATGGGTTAAGAATGATAGATTCTCTCTGTATGACGACACAAGTTCAGAAGTCTTCACTGTGACCATCAGAGATCTGAAAGAACGGGATTCTGGGACGTACCAGTGTGGAGTTGATATAAAATCAGGAACAGATCCCCGCACTGAAGTGAATCTGAAGGTTTTAACAGGTGAGTAACTGAGACCCTCAAACTCATGATGATCATGATGAAGAAAAAGTATCATTACTGACTTCATTCTTTACACAATAATATCTTGGTTTGTGTTTAACAGGTCATCAAATCAGGACAGTGAGAGGATATTCAGGAGGAAATGTCATTATAAACTTCAAATATGAGATTCAAGAAGAGAATCCTGTGATAGACGTCTGTAAAACTGCAGATCAGTGTTTTACTGTAATAAACACTAACAGAAGAGCAGAATGGAAACATGACAGACGATTCTCCGTTCATGATGACAGATCTGCAGGACTCTTACTTCTGTTTATCAGAGATCTGAATGAGAACGACTCTGGAGAATATAAGATTATAGTCAAAGTTTCTGAAGATTACAGTTTCTTCTCTGAGTTTAATCTGGACATTAAGAAGGGTGAGCTGCTTTCAGTCATTTATGCATTATTTGACAGAATCCATGAATATATCTGGTGATTGTAACATTGCTGCACTTTATCTGGATCTTAAACAGAGGATTGTTGTGTGAAGAGCATCAGTCTATCAGCTTCTGCAGGAGGATCTGTGAACATCAGCTGCAAATACCCACAATCCCACATTCGTGATGTGAAGTTTCTGTGCTGGAGATCTAGAGCTGATCTCTGTGCTAAAGAGACGTCTGTGAAGGAGAGCAGAAGATGGAGGGATGAGGGAAAGATCCGGCTTTATGATGACAGAGAACAGCAGCTCCTGACGGGAAGCATCAGTCATGTGACTGAAGAAGATTCAGAATACTGGTGTGGAGTTCAGTATAGCAGAGTGGACACAAGGACACAAGATCTTCATCACACGAGTCCTGATCAATGTTACAGGTACAGATGATTTTCTCAGAGATATTAATCATAATGCAATTAAGAAATACTTAATTTCCTTATTACTACAGTGTCTGGCATTGCAGCATTAGTGTGTTAGATTGGTCACATATTACTATATTTATTTTAAACTGCAGTTTAACAGTGCTCATCAGTCACTCTGCTATACTGTATTATTCAGTGTGAAACCACAGGCTTCAGTTCTGGAAACTCAAACTAACAGCTCACAATTCTGTGTCTGTGTGTCAGCAAACATGAATTCTGGGTAGTGAATGTGTGATAGACATCATTAAACATGTATCCTCACTATTAGAAAATGATGTCAAGTTCTGTGTGAAAAAAGCATCCTTTAGAAATTCATTGTTTCATTTTTTTATATACAAAAGTTCCAGAAGCAACATCACCATCATCGCCACCACCATCCTCCTCCTCCTCCTCCTCCTCCTCCTCCTCCTCATCATCATCAGTTGAATCTCCACAGCAGAGAATGTGTATAAAATGACTCATTTAAAAGGACACACAGATGTGCAGTAAACAGGGTCCAGGATGAACACTGAGCTACAAATGAGACACAGACTGTGTCAACAGGTGTTTTTTAAACATTTTATGGATTTTTTTTTATTGTTTGCTTGCCGCAGCTGCTCACTTGTGGATTTAAGACAGTAATGTGATTTTCTGTAAAACTGCTTTGAAACAGTATTTAATGTGAAAAGCAATATAAAACTTTTAACAACCCTTAATAACGTCATCAAACACAATCACAAAATACTGTTTTCAAACACTGCTGACTATCCTTTTGTAAGACTGGAAAAACGTCTCAGTTACGTGTGTATCCCTCGTTTCCTGAAGGAGGGAACAGAGACGTTACGTCAGAACAGACCGACGAATTGGGGATCGCTTCGAGAGATCAGTAAACTTCGAATGTAACTAAATGAGCCAATGGACGTTGGCATGCGAGATTTGCATCTCACACAGTTAGGACAGTACAACATATGTAATTTCCAGGAGCCTCTGAAACAATATCAGCACGGCCTTTGTCCTGCCCTTGAATGAATTCAAGCAGTTCAACACTGACTGAATACGTTCCTCTGTGAGGCGTGCTTTCTGGTTGACCGAGTCCAGCTCCATACAGAGAAAAAAAAAAGATCCTCTGTTCATGGGAGAGTTTGCTCTTTTCCCAGTTGACCCGAAGTCCCATGACCAGTGACTCTCGGCTGCTTGTGCTTCTGGTTCCTGCAAATAAACATCTGTGTCACGCTACTCACCTGTGTTGTCTCCTTCTGTATTATGACAATTACTTTGCCACACTAATGAGACAGAATGTGCAGGTACCCTTCTACCGCACCATTGGCTGCCGTCCTTGGACGATATTGTATTGCAATAGGTAATACATTAATGTTAATACCAAATCAAAATAAGTAAGCACATCCTTTGTAGTTGAAAGGATTTAGTGACAATATACTGTATGTTGTATGGTTACACTTAAAATAGTTACAAAATAGATGTATTAGATGATGATAAATGATACCATTAATTGTACTCAGCATATATGTAGAATGTAACCTGAGAGAGAGAGAGAGAGAGAGAGAGAGAGAGAATGGCTTTAGAAGAGAGAAAGAGAAGAGAGCCAAAGAGCAGGCCCCAAGAAAAGAAAGCCCAGCAGAGCAAAGAAGAGTCAGCGAAAAGTAGAGATAGAGCAACTGTTGCAATCTTCTTTTATCCTTTCCTTGACCATGTTACTGAAACACAAATGTGAGACAGTCAAACTGACCAATCAGAAAACAACCACGTCCCCACCGTACTAAAGGTGTGACAATTCATAAACATTGTCGACATTCAGTACACACATATTGGCCTACAGGCCTTGATCACTATCAGCACTTCTGTGCCTTTACGAATTCCAAGTGGCTCTTGGAGGGGGTTCATTTTCATCCTTACAATTTCATTGATCTGACAAACAGAAAGTCCCGCTCCAAAATCATACCATTCGTTCTTATGTGGAGCTCGGTCAGACTGACCAAATAATACATTTATTCACCATCTTTTTTCTGAACGAGGAAGACTCACCCAACTCGTAGTTGAATTACAGTATCCTTTACATTTCCGGTCTCCGGTGTTTCTAGTCAAATTAATGTAATTTCCGAGCAGAATGTAACGTTAAATCTATGAAAATGGTTTTTAAAAGCACATGTCTCCATAGTACCATCACTTTACAGTGTCACAATGGCCGTCTTTTGTCAGATCATCGCCTGTCAAAGTTCATGAGTGCGTAGATGCCATGAAGTTACAGTGAATACAGATGGGCGCTAATATCCTACAAACAGCTCCAGATCGCATGAATTTTGGGGGGTTTTGTCCTCAAAATAAGGATTCACGTATACCTGTAATGGGAGGTTTTTGTACTTAAGTGCTGCAAGCCATGCTTGTTTTCTCTTTTCAGTCTTTGGCATATACAAGGCATGCGGTGTAATAAATAAATGAACTTAGTCAAAGGCACTTTATGTAACACCGGGGAAAGCTATTAAAGATCACATTGGGGGAAAAAAGAGAAATAAAATAAATGAATCAATACGTCTATAAATGAATCAGTACGTCTACAATAAATATAGAGTTGATGGATCAGCACACAGCTAAAGGTGAGTGACATTTTAAAAATGTGCAAAATGAATTAGTTACCATGGGAACGGCTGCTTTTTGCTGCTTTCATCAGTATATTTAAAATGAATGTGACTGAACGAACAAACACTTCATGAAACTCTTAAGTCAGTTAAAAACAGTAAACATAAGGATTCTGAAAAACAAATGTAAAATTAATAAAATGAAAATAAGAAATAATAGAATCTTTCTGTGAAAAAATCTGTAAAATAACACTTTTTTTATAATGACTTTTATCTGCACAAGTCTGTTGTCTGTGAGTCCTGTGAGTTCATTAACGTTTGTTTAAAGTACTAGTTTCACTTCCCTCATTATTAATATCTCTCTCTCTCTCTCTCTCTCTCTCTCTCTCTCTCTCTCTCTCTCTCTTCATCTCTCTCTCTCTCTCAGAGGAGCTGGTCTTGTGTCACATTCAGCAGTTTATTTTAAAGATGCTTCCAGGAAAAACTCAAAAGAAGAACTGAATCTAGCAACAAAATATCATCTGGACTTTCACTCAAGTCCTGATCCAACAATCACATCAGTAGAACTAAAACTTGGATTAAACAATGGCCAGAAGTTTAACTAACATGGTGAAATAGAATACAAATATTAGAAAGTCACTTTAAAATATTTTAGTGTCGTATAACATCAACTGCAAATACCCACAATCCCACATTCGTGATGTGAAGTTTCTGTGCTGGAGATCTGGAGCTGATCTCTGTGCTAAAGAGACGTCTGTGAAGGAGAGCAGAAGATGGAGGGATGAGGGAAAGATCCGGCTGTATGATGACAGAGAACAGCAGCTCCTGACGGGAAGCATCAGTCATGTGACTGAAGAAGATTCAGAATACTGGTGTGGAGTTCAGTCTGATCAAGGACACAAGATCTTCATCACACGAGTCCTGATCAATGTTACGGGTCAGAACTGATCATTTATAAATACTGCTATTGGTTTATATAGATCATATTATTTAAACATCATGATTGTTTTAAAGTAAAAAAAACTGAAGTTGTCTGCTTATGCTGCTGTATCTGGGTGACTGAGTCAGCAAACAGGAATGTGTGAAAGTTTACACACGCTATCATGGGTTTAGTTTTAATGTGCAAAAACAGAAGTGAATGTTCTGCATGAGAAGTTCATTTACTGGCATCTCTGATACTGTGAAAACATTACAGAGACAACTGACCTGAACACGTCATATCCATCATCATCATCATCATCATCATCATCATCATCATCATCATCATCATCATCAGTATCAGTGAAACCTCAAATGATCACAGAAATCACATTGACTTCACGTGATACACCAATAACAGGTGAGTATTACCGTACTAAAACCTCTTCAGATTTCCATGTATGAATCTCACATTGAACATTAAAAATCCTCTTTCTCTTGTATCTTCAGGCTCCTCGGTGATCTTCATTCCTGAGGTTTTGGTTTTGCTCCTAATTGGTAATCCGATATTTCTAATGGCCTATGAAAGTCACACATTCGGAAATGATGTCACCGACAGATCGCCTTCACTGTGACCACTAGATGGCACCTTTTGAGCTTGAATCTAATATTTCTTTTTAACCTTTTATATTATGGAAGAAAATTAATGACAAATGTCTTTGAAGCAAAGAAAGCTTGTTGAATTGCAATACTTGAACAAATATGCATTGCAATAACTGTGCTTGCATTTTAATGCATTGTATTTTTAGGGCTACTACTACTTCTGCTCTTTGGCATGAACTGTGTGAACTGCAGCCACCTTCAGGACTAATTTCAAGCATTCAAAGGAGGTTGGTGACCTTTTTCTGGTCAGGACAACACTGGATTCGATCAGCCGCTTTGTATCTTCCAGTACAAGAAGGGGGGAAACTTTAGCTAATACAGCAACTACTGTTTTTGTCTCAGTTCTCATTTTAACGGCCTGATAACTTTTAGAAAAAACCCAGATGAGAGTTGTGATACTGTTTGAAAATGTGATATTCATGGGTTATGGAAAGCTTTTAGCTTATGCTATAATAATGTTTATTTCACAAAACTGACTCCCCACTGATGTAATAAAACATAAACATGTTGGTTCTGAAAAAGATCTTGTGTAATACTTGTGAATACTGTGAATTTATACTAAACTCATATTATCAGTTCATGTTAACCATGATTGCTAATATTAATCTAGCTAATAAGTACTATGATTTTTAAAGTTCACTGAAACGTGATGTTCTCAGTAAAACTCATCTGAGCTCTTTTTATTGAGAACTTAATCACACTTTCAGCCTTTCTTTAAATCTCTTACTAAATGAAAGCATATTAAATAAAATAAAACATTATATGTAATGAAGCGCACAGTTAAAGGATAATTGACAGTACATTAATGTATGCTGTATCAATCAATCAGCAGTGTTTAATTGGTCGCCATATTGAATATTACATGGTACCAGGAGTGGGGTTAGAAGAACGCCATGGATGCTATTAAACCACCAGGGTCGTTGAAGTTTGTGTAAATGTTGATGAACAGAATACTGCTTACTTTTTCAAGATTTTTATAACTTATTTTATTTACTTGCCTTTTTTATTTTTTTGGCTGGGGTTAAGTTAATAACACATTGTTCTATGCTTTATACAGACTTTAACAATAACATCAAAAGAGAACAGACACCCACCCGAGAAGAGATTACTATCACAAATGAGTAAATTTGATGTGTCTCATCGGTTCTGGCAGATTCTGAGAGTAGCAAAGATTTTACATTTTGCATTTGTTAAATAACAGATAGAAGATTAAAATAATATCAGATTTGTCTCATTTTAAATAAACACACAAAATAGAGATGAAAAAGTAACATAAGTATGAAATATACTTTTTTATGGTTAAATAATTGTTCAGTGATATCTTCCCTCTTTATTATTATCTCTCTCTATCTCTCTCTCTCTCTGTCTGTCAGTCTCTCTCTCTCTCTCTCTCTCTCTCTCTCTCTCTCTTTGTGCGCATGCGTGAGCGTTTGTTGAGCGAGCGAGTGAGAAGTGTGGTGAGTGTTTGACCTTCTTTTTTCTGGCCGCTGTGCCTAAAAAAGTTTCCTTTTCTCTATCTTTTGTCTCCTTACCTGTGGTATACGGGTTTAGAAGTATTAAGATAGTGTGTTGTTGTCTTTCTGCCAGTTTTTATAACTGGCAGGATGACTTCAGGTGTGAGGACGTTAGATTTCCTCACACGGCGTCATGCGGTGAAAATAAGTTTGAATGCTAGCGTGGAAGAGTGCAGTTTAGCTGTGGGAGAGGTGGTCGGTTGTGAAAATGTTCTGTCGGCGTCAAGAATGAACAACGCGGTTGTTGTTTTTTTGAAAACCGTTGAGTTGGCGAACGTTTTGGTTGAAAGTGGTGTTGTCATTGACAATGTGTTTGTTCCAGTGTTACCGTTATCTACTCCGTCCAAAAAGGTTATTTTGTCAAACGTGCCGCCTTTCATTAAAAATGAGAAGCTTGTTCAATTGTTGGAGCGACATGGTAGGTTGGTTTCCCCAATTAAGATGATACAAATCGGCTGTAAATCACCGTTACTGAAACACGTAGTGTCGTTCAGACGTTTTGTGTATATGGTTTTAAAGGATAACAAAGAGGAATTGGATTTGACGTTTAATTTCAATCACGATGACTTCAATTATGTGGTTTATGCCACAACCAACAGCATGAAATGCCTTGGTTGTGGTGAAATAGGACATCTCGTGAGGGTTTGTCCGAAAAAAGATGAGCAATCTAAGAAAACTGTTTCATCAGCACCGGTTGAAAAAGTTGGTGAGGGAGAAGAGGTAGCAACAGACGTTAGGAGTGAGGTGCCTTTAACAGTGGATGTAGTTAAGGTGCCTTCAACAGTGGATGTAGTTGAGGTGCCTTCAACAGTGGATGTAGTTGAGGTAAACAATGTACAAGAACCTGTAGTCTTTACCGATTCATCAAGTGAAGCTGCAGCTTTGAAGCAAATGGGCAATGAGCAAATAGAAGCTTCTGTAGGGCAGCAGTTAACTGTTGGTCTAAATATGCAGAGTTCTGAAAAGGTTCTGAACATGGAGCTGGAAAGAGACCAGTGTTCTGGGGGAGAACAAGATGAATGCGTTTTTAAAACACCACAAAAGAGGAGAATGAGGCAGAGCCATGACAGTAAATCGAAAACAATGGAAAATAGTCAAACTGATACAGACAGCGAAACTGACCTTTCAGAATGCAGTTTTACTTACGATCAAACAAATATTGAGTTGCCAGAACAATCCTACAGCGCAGACGATATTAAGCTATTTTTAAGAACAACAAAGAATGCAAGAAATGTGCGCATTACAGAGTATTTTCCTGATCTAGAGCAATTTGTAGAAAAAGCAAAGGTTTTTAAGAGTGAAGGTCTTTTTTCTGATCAAGAGGTTTACAGACTGAAAAAAATTCTCACTAAAGTAAATTCTCAAGTAGGAATTAATGTCGACAATGCCAAGCTTTAAAAACACACTTTTTTTGTGTGTCTTGATTATCCTTTTCTTCTCTTTAATGAGAGAATTTAACTTAGCCTCTCTTAATTTAAATGGGGCACGAGAGGAGAAGAAAAGGTTTGAATTATATGAGTTAATCAAGATAAAGAAAATAGATATTCTACTTGCACAAGAAACTCATAGTGATGTCTCTAATGAAGAAAATTGGGCAAGAGAATTTGATGGGTTACCCATTTTTAGTCATAACACATCTCTGAGTGGCGGTGTTGCTATCTTATTTTCTAAAAACTCCATTCCAATTTCATATGAAGTAGAAGAAGTGGTGAAAGGCAGATTTTTACAAGTAAGAGCTCAATTTGAAAATGCTTTCTATTGTTTTGGTTGTGTTTATGCTCCCACCAATGCAGTTGAAAGATTGGGATTTCTAAATATATTATGTAAAGCAGTAAGTAATTGCAATTCTGAAGATTTGCTCTTGATTGGAGGAGATTTTAATTGCACTGAATTTGCATCAGATAGAAATCATATTGAGCCGCATATGGCTTCACGAAAAAGGCTAATTCAATTTATAGAAACACATGAACTTGTAGATATTTGGTGGAACTTTCATAAGACACAGAGACATTATACATGGAGTCACACTTATAATAATATGTTGTTCTTAGCAAGATTAGACAGATTTTATGGTTTCAGCCATCAACTTAATCTTTTCAGAGATTGCTCTATTATTCCAGTTAGTTTTTCGGATCATAGTTTAGTTCAGTGCTTTTTAACTTTAGGATCCATAAAACCAAAGAGCGCTATGTGGCATTTTAATAACAGACTCTTAATTGACATGGAATTTAGAGATATCTTTAGATTTTTTTGGAATGAGTTTAGAACCACCAAATCTGATTTTCAATCTTTGCAGCAGTGGTGGGATTTCGGAAAAACCCAAATCAAACAATTGAGTCAACAGTATGCTTACAACATCACTAAAGAATTAACTCGTTCAATGGTAAAGTTAGAAGATGATATAAAGAAACTTCAAGAATCTATTGGAACAGAACAGAATCAAGAGCTTATTGGAATTTTAAACAGAAAGAAGAAAGAATTGGCTGGAATTTTAGACCTGAAAGCACAGGGGGCTCTGATCAGATCTCGCTTTAAGAATATAGAGTGGATGGATATATCTTCCAAATTTTTTTTCAATTTGGAGAGGAAAAATGGCCAAAAAAGATGTATTCATGTTTTGCGTTCTAAAGAGGGTGCTTTCTTGTCGGATCATACAGAAATTCGGAAGAGAGCGGTAGAATTTTATAAAGAACTGTATAGCAGTGAACTTCTACACAGGCCAAACACTAATGTGTTTATTGAGGATCTTCCTCAGGTGACTGAAGAGGCAAACGCCGATCTCTGCAGAGAGATAACGCTAGAAGAGCTAGAGAAAGCTCTCCAAGGCATGGAATGCGGCAGAGCACCGGGAATAGATGGCCTATCTATAGACTTTTATAAGTCTTTTTGGCCTGAGATTGGTGCCGATCTGCTTGCAGTCATTAATGAAAGTATAAACAGTGGAAGGTTACCACTGAGCTGCCGTAGAGCAGTGCTGACTCTACTGCCAAAGAAGGGAGACCTGAGTGACATTAAAAATTGGAGGCCTGTGTCATTGTTGTGCAGTGATTATAAAATTTTATCCAAAGCATTAGCAAATAGATTGAGTGGGGTTATGGAAGAAGTCATCCACGCTGATCAGACCTATTGTGTACCAGGAAGGCAAATTTTTGATAATATTTCCTTTATTAGAGATATGTTTGATGTCAGTAAGCTCTTTGGTGTTGATTTTGGTCTGATTTCATTAGATCAAGAGAAAGCGTTCGACAGAATCGAACATAGCTATTTATGGGAGGTTTTAGACGCTTTTGGGTTCAATAGGAATTTTATTGATAAGTTAAAAGTTTTATATTGTGATGTTGAAAGTTTGCTGAAGGTGAATGGTGACTTATGTGCCCCCTTTAGTGTTTATAGAGGTATCAGACAAGGTTGCGCTCTTTCAGGCATGTTGTATAGTTTAACAATTGAACCCCTGTTAAGGAAATTTAGAGCAGAGTTAAAGGGTGTAATTATTCCAAAATGTGAAATGTATTTTAAGTTATCAGCTTATGCTGATGATATTGTCATTTTTATCAAAGAACAAAGTGATGTGTCAAAACTAACAAAGATTCTAAGTGATTTTATGGTTGTTTCCTCTGCTAAGGTTAATTGGAACAAAAGTGAGGCTATCTTAATTGGAAAGTGGCTGCATGGGCAACCTAGTCTCCCCGCAGGGTTAAAATGGAGTAGAGATGGGTTCAAATACTTGGGTGTATATTTGGGAGATGATACAACTGTAAAAAAGAATTTTGAGGGGATAGAAGAAAAGATAGTGGGGCGTTTGAACAAATGGAAGTTTTTACTTTCTAATATGTCATATAGAGGACGGGTTTTAATTATTAACAATCTAGTAGCCTCCACTCTCTGGCATTGGTTAACATGTATTGATCCCCCAGCACTTCTTCTGAAGAAAATTCAAGCTATATTAGTTAACTTTTTTTGGGACAATTTACATTGGGTGCCTCAAAGTGTTTTATTTCTGTCTAAAAACGAAGGGGGACAAGGTCTGATTAATTTACAGAGCAGAGTGGCAGCTTTTCGGTTAAAATATGCACAAAGGTTTCTTGAAAGTTCTGTAGACCAGAATTGGAGTTTGGTTGCTTCCATCATTTTTAAAAACTTTGAAGGTCTGGGTCTAGATAAGCCTTTGTTCTGGATGAACCTTAATAAGTTGTCTATATCTAAGCTACCAATATTTTACTGTAATTTGTTTAAAGTATGGTCATGTTTTAAAGTATTAAGAAGTGAAAAAACGGACTCCTTGTACTGGACATTGCAAGAACCGTTGATTTGTGGATCACGTTTTGATGTTTCAAATGAAGGATGTTTTCCTGCTCTGATGGACTTACTTATGAAATCTCACATCATTACTATTGGGACTCTAGTTCGCATAACTGGACCTGTTTTATCTGACACCAAAACAATGGAAGGAATGATGAAGATGAGGTCAACACGGGTATTAAATCAGCTGTTGTCTAAATGGAAAGGAACATTTACTGATGAAGAGTTAAAAATGATAAAAGACTATGAAGAAGGACACATTCAACCAAAGGAGGATGATCCGTTTCCAAATCTGTCTTTAATGCCTGATTTAGAAATGTGTACAGGTTTTTTCTTAAAATGTAATAATTTAAGTTTGTTAGGAGAAGGAAAGGCATCTAGTAAGGAAATGTATGATTGTTGTGTTAAAGCATTTAACAAGAAGACTCTTGATGGAAAGATAGATACACCGTGGCGTAATGTTTTACATCTAAGTGAAAATACAAGACCTAGATGGGGGGCACTTTATAAGTCACCATTGCTTAAAAAAACAGGGGACTTGCAATGGAGAGTTTTGCATGGGACTATAGCGGTTAATGCATTTGTTTCAGTGATAAACCATGGAGTCAATCCTGAATGTCCATTTTGCTTGCAAAGGGAAACTGTTTTTCACACTTTTATGCATTGCAGAAGATTAGGACCTTTGTTTATTTTTTTACATGATTTATTTAAGCAATTTGATGAAGTGTTCTCCATGGAGATTTAAAGATTTAGAAGTACTCAAGAATTCGGTCTTATGAGTGTCAGTTGTTTAACTTCTTTTTGGGGCAAGCAAAAATGGCAATCTATGTAAGTAGAAAAAGCAAGATTGAAAAGGATTCTGACGTAGATGTAATATTGCTTTTCTCTTTGTTGTTGAAATCTAGAATACAAGTCGATTTCCGGTACTACGATGCCACAAACAATTTAATGATGTTTGAACAAAGGTGGTGTATAAAAGACGTACTGTGTAACGTTGATGATAATATTTTGACTTTCAACAGTATCTTGTGAGTTTTAAAAACTCAGCTGTATTCTCTTGTGTGACTTGAATTGTAATAAAAGGTATTTTAAAATTCAAATTCTCTCTCTCTCTCTGTCTGTCAGTCTCTCTCTCTCTCTTTCTCCTCTCACTCTCTCTCTCTCTCTCTCTCTCTCTCTCTCTCTCTCTCTCTCTCTCTCTGTCTGTCAGTCTCTCTCTCTCTCTTTCACTCTCTCAGGGGAAGTGGGCGTCTCTGTCACATTCAGCTCTTCATGTTAAACATATAACCAGGAAGGAAACACTCAAAACTCTTCTGAACACACATCGAGAGCTTCAGAAGAACTGAATCTACTAACAACAGAGAAGATCATTTAATAAGAGAGAAGAATGAAGATCATCTGGACTTTCACTCTGCTGATGATTCCTGGTAAGAATCTGAACTCAGAGTAAATCATGAAAAACAGCACAGAATTGATGAGGAGAGTCTTTAACTTCAGTTCATGTTGTTTTATTGACTGTTGAATAATGTTCATTTCTGTGTAAATTAAAGTGTTTTAATGCTGGTTTGTTGTAGGTGTCATGAGCTCCATGAGTGTGACAGGATATTCAGGAGGCGGAGTCACGATCATATGCAAATATGATGAAGGATATACAGACAATAAAAAGTATTTTTGTAAAGAACAGGGGTCAGTGTGCAGAGATCGAATCAGGACTAATGAGAAAGATAAATGGGTTAAGAAGGATAGATTCTCTCTGTATGACGACACAAGTTCAGCAGTCTTCACTGTGACCATCAGAGATCTGAGAGAACGGGATTCTGGGACGTACCAGTGTGGAGTTGATATAAAATCAGGAACAGATCCCCGCACTGAAGTGAATCTGAAGGTTTTAACAGGTGAGTAACTGAGACCCTCAAACTCATGATGATCATGATGAAGAAAAAGTATCATTACTGACTTCATTCTTTACACAATAATATCTTGGTTTGTGTTTAACAGGTCATCAAATCAGGACAGTGAGAGGATATTCAGGAGGAAACGTCATTATAAACTTCAAATATGAGATTCAAGAAGAGAATCCTGTGATAGACGTCTGTAAAACTGCAGATCAGTGTTTTACTGTAATAAACACTAACAGAAGAGCAGAATGGAAACATGACAGACGATTCTCCGTTCATGATGACAGATCTGCAGGACTCTTACTTCTGTTTATCAGAGATCTGAATGAGAACGACTCTGGAGAATATAAGATTATAGTCAAAGTTTCTGAAGATTACAGTTTCTTCTCTGAGTTTAATCTGGACATTAAGAAGGGTGAGCTGCTTTCAGTCATTTATGCATTATTTGACAGAATCCATGAATATATCTGGTGATTGTAACATTGCTGCACTTTATCTGGATCTTAAACAGAGGATTGTTGTGTGAAGAGCATCAGTCTATCAGCTTCTGCAGGAGGATCTGTGAACATCAGCTGCAAATACCCACAATCCCACATTCGTGATGTGAAGTTTCTGTGCTGGAGATCTGGAGCTGATCTCTGTGCTGAAGAGACGTCTGTGAAGGAGAGCAGAAGATGGAGGAATGAGGGAAAGATCCGGCTGTATGATGACAGAGAACAGCAGCTCCTGACGGGAAGCATCAGTCATGTGACTGAAGAAGATTCAGAATACTGGTGTGGAGTTCAGTCTGATCAAGGACACAAGATCTTCATCACACGAGTCCTGATCAATGTTACAGGTACAGATGATTTTCTCAGTGATATTAATCATAATGCAATTAAGAAATAATTAATTTCGTATTTCTACAGTGTTTGGCATTGCAGCATTAGTGTGTTAGATTGGGCACGTATTACTTTATTTTTTTAAACTGCAGTTCAGTCACTCTGATATACTGTATTATTCAGTGTGAAATTCTCAAACTAACAGCTCACGAAGTGTCTGTGTCAGCAAACATGAATTCTGGGTAGTGAATGTGTGATAGACATCATTAAACATGTATCCTCACTATTAGAAAATGATGTCAAGTTCTGTGTGAAAAAAGCATCCTTTAGAAATTCATTGTTTCATTTTTTATATACAAAAGTTCCAGAAGCAACATCACCATCATCGCCACCACCATCCTCCTCATCATCATCAGTTGAATCTCCATAGCAGAGAATGTGTATAAAATGACTAATTTAAAAGGACACACAGATGTGCAGTAAACAGGGTCCAGGATGAACACTGAGCTACAAATGAGACACAGACTGTGTCAACAGGTGTTTTTTAAACATTTTATGGATTTTTTTTATTGTTTGCTTGCCGCAGCTGCTCACTTGTGGATTTAAGACAGTAATGTGATTTTCTGTAAAACTGCTTTGAAACAGTATTTAATGTGAAAAGCAATATAAAACTCTTAACAACCCTTAATAACGTCATCAAACACAATCACAAAATACTGTTTTCAAACACTGCTGACTATCCTTTTGTAAGACTGGAAAAACGTCTCAGTTACGTGTGTATCCCTCGTTTCCTGAAGGAGGGAACAGAGACGTTACGTCAGAACAGACCAACGAATTGGGGATCGCTTCGAGAGACCAGTCAACTTCGAATGTAACTAAACGAGCCAATGGACATTGGCATGCGAGATTTGCATCTCACACAGTTAGGACAGCACAACATATGTAATTTCCAGGAGCCTCTGAAACAATATCAGCACGGCCTATGTCCTGCCCTTGAATGAATTCAAGCAGTTCAACACTGACTGAATACGTTCCTCTGTGAGGCGTGCTTTCTGGTTGACCGAGTCCAGCTCCATACAAAGAAAAAAAAGATCCTCTGCTCAAGGGAGAGTTTGCTCTTTTCCCAGTTGACCCGAAGTCCCATGACCAGTGACTCTCGGCTGCTTGTGCTTCTGGTTCCTGCAAATAAACATCTGTGTCACGCTACTCACCTGTGTTGTCTCCTTCTGGATTATGACAATTACTTTGCCACACTAATGAGACAGAATGTGCAGGTACCCTTCTACCGCACCATTGGCTGCCGTCCTTGGATGATATTGTATTGCAATAGGTAATACATTAATGTTAATACCAAATCAAAACAAGTAAGCACATCCTTTGTAGTTGAAAGGATTTAGTGACAATATACTGTATGTTGTATGGTTACACTTAAAATAGTTACAAAATAGATGTATTAGATGATGATAAATTATACCATTAATTGTACTCAGCATATATGTAGAATGTAACCTGAGAGAGGGAGAAAGAGAGAGAAAGAGAGATAATGGCTTTAGAAGAGAGAAAGAGAAGAGAGCCAAAGAGCAGGCCCCAAGAAAAGAAAGCCCAGCAGAGCAAAGAAGAGTCAGCGAAAAGTAGAGATAGAGCAACTGTTGCAATCTTCTTTTATCCTTTCCTTGACCATGTTACTGAAACACAAATGTGAGACAGTCAAACTGACCAATCAGAAAACAACAACATCCCCCACCGTACTAAAGGTGTGACAATTCATAAACATTGTCGACATTCAGTACACACATATTGGCCTACAGGCCTTGATCACTATCAGCACTTCTGTGCCTTTACGAATTCCAAGTGGCTCTTGGAGGGGGTTCATTTTCATCCTTACAATTTCATTGATCTGACAAACAGAAAGTCCCGCTCCAAAATCATACCATTGGTTCTTATGTGGAGCTCGGTCAGACTGACCAAATAATCAATTTATTCACCATCTTTTTTCTGAACGAGGAAGACTCACCCAACTCGTAGTTGAATTACAGTATCCTTTACATTTCCGGTCTCCGGTGTTTCTAGTCAAATTAATGTAATTTCCGAGCAGAATGTAACGTTAAATCTATGAAAATGGTTTTTAAAAGCACATGTCTCCATAGTACCATCACTTTACAGTGTCACAATGGCCGTCTTTTGTCAGAGCCTCGCCTGTCAAAGTTCATGAGTGCGTAGATGCCATGAAGTTACATTGAATACAGATGAGCGCTAAAATCCTACAAACAGCTCCCGATCGCATGAAGTTTGGGGGGTTTTGTCCTCAAAATAAGGATGCACGTATACCTTGTAATGGGAGGTTTTTGTACTTAAGTGCTGCAAGCCATACTTGTTTTCTCTTTTCAGTCTTTGGCATATACAAGGCATGCGGTGTAATAAATAAATGAACTTAGTCAAAGGCACTTTATGTAACACCGGGGAAAGCTAAAGATCACATTGGGGAAAAAAAAGAGAAATAAAATAAATGAATCAATACGTCTATAAATACAATAAATATAGAGTAGCTAAAGGTGAGTGACATTTTAAAAATGTGCAAAATGAATTAGTCATCACTGTATTTATGCAGTTACCATGGGAACGGCTGATTTTAAAATGAATGTGATGCAACGAACAAACACTTCAACAACTCTTAAGTCAGTTAAAAACAGTAAACATAAGGATTCTGGAAAACAAATGTAAAATTAATAAAATGAAAATAAGAAATAATAGAATCTTTATGTGAAAAAATCTGTAAAATAACACTTTTTTTATTATGACTATTATCTGCACAAGTCTGTTGTCTGTGGGTCCTGTGAGTTCATGAACCATGTATAAAGTACTAGTTTCACTTCCCTCATTATTAATATCTCTCTCTCTTTTTTTGTTTTTTTTGTTTGTTTTTTTCTGTTTGTGTTCTGTTACTTAGTGTTGTAGTAGGGCCGTGTGCTGTCCGTTTTCTAGGAAGCATGTCGGCCCAGCGGGTGCAGGGTTTGTGCTCACTTACGAGACGTCACGCAGTAAAGGTGACGTCCGCGGTGAGCATAGAGGACTGTTGCTTGGCTGTTGGAGAGGTGGTTGGACACTCAGGTGTTTTGTCCGCTTCTAGGATGAATAATGCTTTAGTGGTTTTTTTGGACAGCGTAGAGAAAGCTAATGAGTTGGTAGAGCGGGGAATTGTAGTTAGTGGAGAATTTGTGTCAGTTCTGCCCCTTTCTTTGCCTGCCAAAAGAGTAACACTTTCAAACATACCTCCTTTTGTGAGTGATGAGATCTTAACTCAAGCATTGTCTTGCTATGGTAAGCTAGTGTCTCCAATTAAAAAGATACCGATCAGCAGTGAATCACCGTTATTGAAACATATAGTTTCTTTCAGGCGTTTTGTTTACATGGTCATTCCAGATGACGCAGATCTGGATCTATCTTTAAATTTTCGTATTGAGGATTTTAGTTATACCATTTTTGTCACTACTGGAAAGACTAAGTGTTTCGGATGTGGAAAAATGGGACATTTAATCCGAAATTGTCCGAATAAAAATAATGAAGGGGAGAAAGAAAATGAGAATAGAATGGTTCAGCAGGGTGAGGAAAGTAACGGTGAAATGGAGACAGCTGTGCCGTGTGGAGGCTCGGTTGTGACAGAAAGTTTAGAAAATCCTCCGGGGGAGTCTGAGGCTGAGTTAGCCACAGCTCTGAATGAGCAAACTGAGTCATGTCCTAATATTGCATCCGTAGTTACGGTTTCTAGTGAGTCGTCGAGCCTGGTTTCTCTGTCTGATAACCAAAAAGACAGTAGAAATGACGAACAGAATCAAACGGCTACAAGTGAAACTAGTGAAGCAAAGTTGACGGAGCAAGAGAACCTTTTTAAGATGCCTAAAAAAAGAAGAAAAAAAAACAAATTTTCAGAGGCAAAAATTAGCAAAATTGATGACGTAAACGAGACACAAGACACCGAGAGTGACAGTGATTCCTCAGAATGTAGCGTAATTTTTTCTCAAAGTGAAGTTGTGGAACGTAGCTACGAACTTGAGGATATAAAATTGTTTTTAAGATCGACGAAAAACAAGAGAGGAGTAAGGGTAAAAGATTATTTCCCTGACCTAAAACAGTTTGCTGATAAAGCAAAGAGTTTTATGGACGGAGATTGCTTTACCAACAAGGAAGTTTATAGACTTAAAAAAATTGTGAGGAACACTAACAATGCCCTAAATAAAGATGCCAAGTGAAATAAAGAATAGAGATAGCTCCTTTTTTTGGCATCATGGAGTGTATCTTTTCTATCTAACTTTTCTTTTGATGAGTGAAGTACATCTCGCTTCTTTAAACGTAAATGGTGCAAGGAATTTTAAGAAAAGAGCAAATATTTTTGATGAAATTCAACAGAAAAATATAGATATAGCATTTTTACAAGAGACACATAGTAGCTCAAATAATGTTATTGATTGGATGAAAGAGTTTAATGGAACACCTGTTTTAAGCCACAACTCTAATTTAAGTGGCGGAGTTGCTATTTTATTTAGCAAGAATTTTAAACCAATTTCTTATGATGTTGATGAAATTATAAAAGGTCGTTTGTTAAAAGTTCGAGCTACTTTTCAAAGTTTTGTTCTTGTTTTGATTTGCATCTATGTTCCTATTGCACCTGTGGAAAGACTTTTATTTTTAGACACCCTTTGCTCAACCTTACAAAATTGTTGTAGAGAAGACTTACTAATTGTAGGTGGTGATTTTAATTGTACTGAATGTGATCGAGACAGAAATCATGTTGAACCCCACATGGCCTCACGTAAACGTCTGGTTCATTTTATTGAAAAATATGATTTGTGTGATGTTTGGAGAGCTCTGAATGGAAATGAAAGACAGTACACATGGGCCCATACACATGATAATATTTTATCTTTAGCTAGATTAGACAGACTGTATGGTTTTAAGCATCAATTGAACATGTTTAATAAATGCTATATCACGCCAGTATCGTTTTCTGATCACCATTTAGTGAGTTGTAAATTCTTTTTGAATACATTTAGATTTAAAAGTGCATACTGGCACTTTAATACAAGTCTTCTAAATGATAAGTTTTTTATAGAATCTTTTGGTTTTTTTTGGAAAGAGTTTAAAAAAACAAAGTCATCTTTTAATTCTCTACAACAATGGTGGGACTATGGCAAAGTACAAATAAAACAGTTTACACAGCAATACACTAAAAATGTCACAAAAGATTTAACTCGTTCATTGGAGTCGCTAAAAAAACAAATAATGGATTTACAGGAATTGACTCAAACCTCAAGTGATAGTATTTATTTAGAAACCTTTTTAAAGAAAAAAGCTGAGCTCAAAGAATTAATAGACTATAAAGCACAAGGGGCTTTAGTCCGTGCTAAATTTTTTAATGTTGATCAGATGGATGCACCTTCCAAATATTTTTTTGGCCATGAAAGAAAAAATGGGCAAAAGCGTATAATTCATGCTTTACGCTCCGAGGATGGTAACTTATTATCAAATCCTAGAGAGGTTCGTGAGAAGGCAGTGAGTTTTTATCAGTCCCTGTATAGGAGTGAGGGTAGGCTAGAAAGTGGAGAGCGGTTTTTGGGTGAAAGCTTACCCAAGATCTCAGAAGAATCTAAAAATGACCTGGAGAGTTCCCTAACTTTAGGAGAACTCCATGAAGCACTCCAGAGTATGGAGTCCGGAAAAACTCCTGGAATAGATGGGATACCGGTCGATTTTCTGAAAACGTTTTGGTCACAGATTGGAGCTGATCTGCTGGAGGTGCTCAACGACGGTTTGCTGGAGGGCGGGCTGCCGTTGAGCTGCCGAAGAGCAGTGGTTACCCTTCTGCCAAAAAAAGGAGATCTCACCGAGATTAAAAACTGGAGGCCAGTCTCACTCTTATGCAGTGACTATAAGTTAGTCTCAAAAACATTGGCAAATAGATTGGCCAGGGTAATGGGGCAGGTGATCCATGCTGATCAGTCTTATTGTGTGCCTACAAGGTCAATTTTTGACAATGTTTCTTTTATTAGAGATATTATACAGGTTTCTGAAATATTTAATATCAATTGCGGTTTGTTGTCCCTTGATCAAGAAAAAGCATTTGATTGAGTTGAACACTCATATTTATGGAATACTCTAGAAGCTTTTGGTTTCAAAGAAAATTTTTTAGGTATGGTGAAAAATCTATATTGTGACATTGAAAGTGTAATTAAAATTAATGGTGTCTTATGTGCTCCATTCAAGGTTAATAGAGGAATCCGACAAGGATGTGCATTGTCAGGAATGCTATACTCTCTTGCAATTGAACCACTACTCCAACAAATTAGGAAGAGTTTGGATGGTTTAAGAATACCAAATTGTAGTTTTAATTTTTGTTTATCAGCGTATGCTGATGATATTATAATTTTAATCAATAGACAAAATGACATACAGGTTTTATCTAAATTATTAGAAGACTTTGAAAAATGCTCCTCAGCAAAAATAAATTGGAAAAAAAGTGAGGCCTATTTATTAGGAGCATGGAAAGAGGGGGAACCCAATCTTCCTGAAGGTTTATGTTGGAGTAGATGTGGTATAAAATATCTTGGGGTGTTTTTGGGAGATGATAATGTTGTGCAAAAAAATTGGGATGGAATGTTACAGAAAGTAAAAGGTCGTCTCGATAAATGGAAATGGCTTTTACCTAACATGTCTTATAGAGGTAGAACACTTATTGTCAATAATTTGGTTGCATCACTGCTTTGGCATAGACTGGCATGTATTGATCCCCCTGTAAAGTTAATGGCAGAAATTCAAGCGACCTTTGTTGACTTTTTTTGGGATAAACTTCATTGGATCCCACAGAGCATCTTGTATCTACCTAAAGAAGAAGGTGGTCAGGGATTAATTCATCTACAAAGCAGAATTGCAACTTTTCGATTACTTTTTCTACAAAGACTTCTCGATGGGCCAGTGAATGTAAGCTGGAGGGCCATTAGTTGTGCTTTACTACATACTGTTGGAGGTTTTGCTCTGGATAAAGCCCTTTTTTTGATGGACCTCAAAAGTATGGACCTCTCGCATCTGTCTTCTTTTTATCAGAACCTTTTTAAAGTTTGGAGTCTTTTTCACATCCAGAAGACTGAGAACTTCCATTCCATTTACTGGCTTTTGAATGAACCTTTGATTTTCAAAGCTAGATTGGACATTTACTCTTCCACTTTTCTGCAGGGTTTCAGTAAGGTGCTACATAACTCAGGAGTGGTGGTGTTGAGCCATTTAGTGTCCTTAACTGGGCCTCATTTTAAGGACATAGAGGCTGTTACAAAAAAACTTGGACTAAGATCTATGCGCTTGATGACACGTTTTGTAAACAAGTTAAAAGAAACCTTTACAAGTGAAGAAAATTTGATATTGGAAGATTTTTTTTCAGGGGCTAGTATCCCTGATAGTGATGACCTGTTTCCATGTGTGTTAATCCAGCCGAATTTCGAAGAGTGTTCGGGGTTTTTTTTAAAAATAGAAGGTTTCCTTTCAGTTGATTTTTTTTTCTTGTAAAGGCAAAGATCTGTATAAAATGTGTGTTCTTATTCTGAACAAAAAAATGCTTGATAAGAGAATTGATACCCCTTGGCGGTCAGTTTTTAAAGTATGCAATGATGTAAAACCTGAATGGAGAGTGTTATATAAAACACCATTACTAAAAAAGACGGGTGATTTGCAGTGGAGAATTCTGCACGGGGCTATTGCAGTCAATTCTTTCATTTCTGTATTGGATGCGAGTAAAAACCCTGGTTGTCCCTTTTGTCTTCAAAAGGAGACTGTTTTTCATGCCTTTGTGTACTGTTCTAGGCTTACGCCTTTATTTGTGTTGGTTCAAGAAATGTGTGATAAGTTCAATGAGATTTTTCATCCAGAAACTTTTATATTTGGTTTTAAGTATGTGCAGAAAAAACGCATAGAGTTTCAATTGTTGAATTTTATTCTTGGTCAAGCCAAATTGGCGATTTATATGAGTAGGAAAAGTAAAATAGAGAAAGGGTGTAATGATGATGTGATTCTGGTTTTTAGATCTTTAGTCAAAGCAAGAATGCTGATTGATTTCAGATTTTACAATGACATGAATGATCTTTCCACTTTTAAAACGAGATGGTGCAGTCATGATGTGTTGTGTACAGTAATTGAGGATGATTTAATCTTTGGCTTCTAAAAAAAAAAAAAAAAAAAAAAAAAAAAATTAAGTAGCCTAATTTATATACGCACTATTGTTTGTTAAAAAGGTGATTGTAATTTTTGGCTACTTGTGAATTAAAGTTTTTTCAAAATTCAAATTCTCTCTCTCTCTCTCTCTCTCTCTGTCTGTCAGTCTCTCTCTCTCTCTCTCTCTCTCTCTTTCTCCTCTCTCTCTCTCTCTCTCTCTCTATCCCTCTCTCTCTCTCTTTCTCTCTCTCTCTCTCTCTCTCTCTCTCTCTCTCTCTTTCTCCTCTCTCTCTCTCTCTCTCTCTCTCTCTCTCTCTGTCTCTCTCTGTCTGTCAGTCTCTATCTCTCTCTCTCTCTCTCTCTCTCTCTCTCTCTCTCTCTTTCTCCTCTCTCTCTCTCTCGTTTCCGGTGTGAGTGTGAGCGTTTGGAGCGTCGTGAGTGTGGAGCGTGTTTTTCTGAGTGAGTTTTCTTTTTTTTCTCTCTCTCTTTTTTTTTCGTTTTTTCACCCTTTATTGCTTTTTTTTTATTGTTTAGTTAGTTGTTTGGTTTTTTTTTTTTTTGGGTCGCGTGGGGGTTTCCCCTTGCGTGGACATGGCGGACTCAGGAGTTGGTGTTCTAAAGAATCTCAGGCGTCGTCACGGTGTTAAAGTGGCGGCCGCGGTGAGTGTTGAAGATAGTTGTTTGGCAATGGGGGAAGTTGTTGGCCACGACAGTATTTTGTCGGCGTCTAAAATGAATAGTGCTGTTGTGGTTTTTTTGAAGTCAGTCGAAAAAGCAAACGAACTAGTGGAAAAGGGAATAGTTGTAAATAATCTCTTCACACCTGTTCTTCCGCTTTCAACACCCTCAAAAAAAGTAACTTTGTCTAATATTCCACCTTTTGTTTCTGATGATACACTGGTTAAGATCCTTTCCCGCTATGGAAAGCTGGTTTCACCGATCAAGAAAATTCTTATTGGTACTGCTTCACCACTGTTAAAACATGTAGTTTCTTTTAGAAGATTTGTCTACATGATTTTGAAAGATAGCGAAGAACTTGACTTGACTTTTAACATTAAGGTTGACAATTTTGATTATGTTTTCTATGCCACAACGGACAAGATGAAGTGCTTTAACTGTGGTGGGGTAGGCCATCTGATTCGCACTTGCCCTAAAAGGAGTAAAGAGGATAATACATCGACTGATGGGCAAAACATGGAGGTTAGTCTAAACAGTGATGATGAGGACAGGGTTGTAGCAGGGACTTCTAATGCTCCCATTCTGAATGTGAAAAAGGTGACTGTTGTTGAGAATAATGGTGGTGTTTCTGAAGCTCAGGATGTAGTTTCTGATATCACTGAACCAGTAGTGTCTTTGCAGGAAGATAAATTGAATGCTACTGCTGTAGTGAGTGAAGGAGTCAGTGATACCATTACTGAGTCAGTTTTAACAAAGGATAAAAGTGATAATGTGAAGGGTCAATTGTTCGAACTGTGTGATGATGTTGATCTAGAATCAGATACAACTGAGTTTAAGATTCCAGGTAAAAGGAAAAGTTCAAGTGAAGTTCAGAGTGTTAAACAGAAAAAAAACAAATTTTGTTGATGATGATGATGATGATAAGGAAGGGATGGAAAGTGGCAACGAATCTTCGGATTCAAATTTCAGTTTTTCTCAAAGAGCTTCATCCAGTCGTTATTATGAGGTAGAAGACATTAAAATATTCCTCAAAGCAACGAAAAATAAAAGAGGAGTACGTGTCTGTGAATATTTTCCAGACATCAAACAATTTGTTGACAAAACCAAGATGTTCATGGCGGAAAGCTTATTCACAAACAAAGAAATTTATCGGTTAAAGAAAATTGTGAGAATTTTAAACCCTGATCTTGTAAATGATAATAGCTAAAAAGCCAAACATGACACATGGGTTTCTAGTTTTGTTTTTATCAGCTTTTGTTTGTTTTTTATTTTCTTCTTTTCTTTTAAAAATGAATGAAATTAATATTGCTTCCTTGAATATTAATGGAGCAAGAGATTTTAAGAAAAGAATGGAAATTTATGAATTTGTGAAACAAAGTAAGTTAGATGTGGTGATGCTGCAGGAAACTCATAGTGATCTAAAAAATGCTTCTGATTGGGCTAGAGAGTGGGGTGGTCTTTCGTTTGTAAGTCATAATACTTCACTTAGTGGTGGAGTAGCCATTCTTTTTGCGAAAATTTTTAACCCTCACTCTTTTCAAGTAGAAGAAATAGTAAAAGGTAGACTTTTAAAAATAAGAGCAAACTATGACAAGATTGTTATTGTTTTTATTTGTGTGTACTGTCCGGTCTCCGCAATAGAGAGAATGGTGTTTTTAAATATTTTGTCTTCTGTGTTACAAAAATGTGATCAAGAAGAGTTTTTGTTTTTGGGAGGTGATTTTAACTGCACTGAATCTAATCTAGATAGGAATCATTTAGAACCTCATATGCCTTCTAGAAATCGATTGATTCAATTTGTTAAGATGCATGAATTGTGTGATGTTTGGAGACGACAAAAGGGCATGCAAAAACAGTATACTTGGACTCACGTGCGTGATAGAATCATTTCTATGGCAAGATTAGACAGATTTTACATTTTCAAACACCATTATAATGTTATAAGGAATTGTCACATTGTACCTGTTAGTTTTTCTGACCATTGTATGGTCAAATGTTCAGTTTTTATAAATCTTTTAAAACCCCAAAGTGCTTATTGGCAATTCAACACTTCATTATTAAGTGACAAACATTTTAAAGAATGTTTTAACTTTTTTTTTGGGAGGATTTTAAAACTAAGAAAGGTTTTTATAACTCTGTACAACAATGGTGGGATGTAGGAAAAGCCCAAATTAAACAGCTTTGTTTACAGTTTACTCGAAACATCACTACAGAGACGATTTTTAGAATGAGTATCTTGGAGGCTGATATTTTAAAACTCCAAGAATTGGCAGAGTCTACTCGTACAAGAGGTTTCTTAGACTTACTTTTAGATAAAAGAACAAAATTGGCTGATCTACTTGGTTCTAGGACACAGATTTCAAAACGTAAATCAAATGGATGCTTCAACTAAATTCTTTTTTAATTTAGAAAAGAAGAATGGTCAAAGTAGAACCATTCATGCTTTAAGATCTGAATCTGGAATTCTTTTGACAGATCCTTCGGATATTCGCCAGAGGGCAGTTGGTTTTTATGAGAATTTATATAAAAGTGAAGTTGCTGTAGAGCTAGAAAATGAGGGTGAGTTCTTCTTTGAAAACTTACCTCAGGTGCCTGAAAGCATCAACACTGGAATTTCTGGCCCTCTGAGTATGAGTGAGCTACAGAAGGCACTTCAAAGGATGGTGTCTGGAAAAACACCAGGCATTGATGGTATACCAGTGGACTTTTACAAGTCTTTTTGGTCAACAGTAGGAGAAGATCTCCTAGAAGTGTTGAATACCAGTCTGGCAAGGGGTAAACTGCCTCAAAGTTGCCGGAGAGCTGTGTTGACCCTCCTACCGAAAAAAGGAGATCTTGGAGATATAAAGTGTTGGCGTCCAGTTTCTTTGCTCTGCAGCAACTATAAGCTTTTATCGAAGGTCTTAGCTAACAGACTGGCTAATGTAATGGATAGTGTTATTCATCCTGATCAAACCTACTGTGTCCCAGGTAGATCGATATTTGACAACATTTCTTTTATTCGTGATCTTATCGAAGTCTCCAAGATGCTAAAACTAAATTGTGGTTTTATTTCGTTAGATCAAGAGAAAGCTTTTGATCGGGTAGAACATTGTTTTTTATGGAAGGTTTTAAACGCATTTGGCTTTAGTGATAGTTTCATTAACTACATCAAAGTTCTTTATAATGATGTTGAGAGTATTTTAAAGGTCAATGGTGGTTTATGTACTCCTTTTACAGTTTTTAGAGGCATAAGACAGGGTTGTGCATTATCTGGTATGTTATATTCTTTAGCAATTGAGCCTTTGTTAAATCAGATAAGGTGTAAGCTTCAAGGTATAATTTTACCAGAATGTAGGAATAAATTCACACTGTCGGCCTATGCAGATGACGTGACTGTGTGTATCAATGGACAAAGTGATATTCAGGCTTTGTTAAATTTGTTGAAAACTTTTAAAAAAATATCTTCTGCCAATATAAATTGGAAAAAAAGTGAAGCTTTTTTAATAGGGGATTGGAAAAATGATAAACCAAAACTTCCTATGGGCCTGGAGTGGGGAAAAGTTGGTTTTAAATATTTAGGAGTTTTTACTGGAGGCGAAGTAGTTACACAGAAAAACTGGGAGGGTATAATTGAGAAAGTTAAAGGTCAACTTGAGAAATGGAAATGGTTGCTTCCAAAAATGTCATTTAGAGGGCGAGTTTTAATTGCAAATAATTTAGTGGCTTCTTCGCTGTGGCACAAGTTTGCTTGTTTAGATCCCCCGTTAACTTTGTTAATAAAACTACAAGCACTGCTTGTGGATTTTTTTTGGGATAAGCTGCATTGGATCCCGCAAAGTGTTTTATTTCTGTCCAAAGAAGAAGGTGGTCAGGGACTGATACATTTACAAAGTAGAATAGCTGCTTTTAGATTACAATTTGTGCAAAGACTTTTAACTGTTTCAGATGTTTTTAACTGGAATGCTGTAGCAAGGTTGATTTTGAACAGGTTGGGTAATTTTAACTTGGGAAGGACAATTTTTTCGATGGATCCACTGAAATTAAGTTTTCCTATGTTACCTGTATTTTATAATAATGTCTTTAAAGTGTGGAATCTTTTTACTTTTCAAAAAGTGGAAGACTCAAAATCTCTTTACTGGCTATTAGAAGAGCCTTTAATCCATGGGAAGCGTTTGGACTTAACGAACAATTTTTTCCTTCCCGGAATAAACAAAGCACTTATTGACAACAAAATAGTGACTCTTGGCCGTTTGCTGGAAGTAGCTGGACTTGATTTTAAAAACAAGGAAGCAACATCTCGATGTCTTGGAATCAATTCTACTTGCGTTATAGCACAACTTCTTCAGAGATGGGAATCTGCAATAAGTGATCAAGAGAGACTTTTGCTATTGGACTATAAAAACAAACGGTGTAATCCAGACTCGGAAGAGTGTTTTCCGGGTTTGTTTTTTTCTCTTAAGTTGGATGGGTGTGCTGGTTTTTATCTTGAACAAGTTGATTCTTTAAGTGTTGATTTTTTTTCCTGTGATAGAAAGCTTTTGTATAAATATTGTGTAATTGTTTTTAATAAGAACAAGTTGAATAATAGAATAGATACACCTTGGCATGGTTTTTTTAAGTTAAATGAAGACAAAAAACCTGAATGGAGAGTTTTTTATAAACCACCATTGACCAAAAAAACAGGAGACTTGCAATGGAGAATTGTTCATGGTGTTATTGCAGTCAATGCTTTTACTTCTGTTTTAAATCCTGAAAGCACTGATAAGTGTCCTTTTTGTGATGACAGAGAAACTATTTTTCATGCTTTTTTAAATTGTTATAGACTTGAACCACTGTTTTCTGTTTTAAAAGATGTTTTTAAAAAATGTAATGAGGTATTTTCACAAGAAATTTTCATTTTAGGATGTAAATATGTCCTTAAAAAAAAGTTTGTGTGTCAACTGCTTAATTTTGTGGTGGGACAAGCAAAAATGGCCATCTATTTGAGCAGGAGAAAAAAAATTGAACAGGATGTAATACAAAACATTGTTGTATTGTTTTTTAACTTGGTACAATCTAGAATCTTAATTGATTTTTATTATTATAAAAGTATTGATGATCTGCTTTCTTTTGAAAATATTTGGAGCTGTAATGATGCTCTATGTGTCATTTTTGAAGATGAATTAATTTTCACACTTTATTGATTTTATTTTAAAAGTTGTTGTGTTATATTTTGTAAATAAAAGCTTTTTGAATCTCAAAAAAAAAAAAAAAATCTCTCTGTCTGTCAGTCTCTCTCTCTCTCTCTCTCTCTCTCTCTCTCTCTCTCTCTCTCTCTCTTTCTCTCTCTCTCTCTCTCTCTCAGGGGAAGTGGGCGTCTCTGTCACGTTCAGCTCTTCGTGTTAAACATGTAACCAGGAAAGAAACACTCAAAACTCTTCTGAACACACATCGAGAGCTTCAGAAGAACTGAATCTACTAACAACAGAGAAGATCATTTAATAAGAGAGAAGAATGAAGATCATCTGGACTTTCACTCTGCTGATGATTCCTGGTAAGAATCTGAACTCAGAGTAAATCATGAAAAACAGCACAGAATTGATGAGGAGAGTCTTTAACTTCAGTTCATGTTGTTTTATTGACTGTTGAATAATGTTCATTTCTGTGTAAATTAAAGTGTTTTAATGCTGGTTTGTTGTAGGTGTCGTGAGCTCCATGAGTGTGACAGGATATTCAGGAGGAGGAGTCACGATCACATGCAAATATGATGAAGGATATACAGACAATAAAAAGTATATTTGTAAAGAACAGGGGTCAGTGTGCAGAGATCGAATCAGGACTAATGAGAAAGATAAATGGGTTAAGAATGATAGATTCTCTCTGTATGACGACACAAGTTCAGAAGTCTTCACTGTGACCATCAGAGATCTGAAAGAACGGGATTCTGGGACGTACCAGTGTGGAGTTGATATAAAATCAGGAACAGATCCCCGCACTGAAGTGAATCTGAAGGTTTTAACAGGTGAGTAACTGAGACCCTCAAACTCATGATGATCATGATGAAGAAAAAGTATCATTACTGACTTCATTCTTTACACAATAATATCTTGGTTTGTGTTTAACAGGTCAACAAATCAGGACAGTGAGAGGATATTCAGGAGGAAACGTCATTATAAACTTCAAATATGAGATTCAAGAAGAGAATCCTGTGATAGACGTCTGTAAAACTGCAGATCAGTGTTTTACTGTAATAAACACTAACAGAAGAGCAGAATGGAAACATGACAGACGATTCTCCGTTCATGATGACAGATCTGCAGGACTCTTACTTCTGTTTATCAGAGATCTGAATGAGAACGACTCTGGAGAATATAAGATTATAGTCAAAGTTTCTGAAGATTACAGTTTCTTCTCTGAGTTTAATCTGGACATTAAGAAGGGTGAGCTGCTTTCAGTCATTTATGCATTATTTGACAGAATCCATGAATATATCTGGTGATTGTAACATTGCTGCACTTTATCTGGATCTTAAACAGAGGATTGTTGTGTGAAGAGCATCAGTCTATCAGCTTCTGCAGGAGGATCTGTGAACATCAGCTGCAAATACCCACAATCCCACATTCGTGATGTGAAGTTTCTGTGCTGGAGATCTGGAGCTGATCTCTGTGCTAAAGAGACGTCTGTGAAGGAGAGCAGAAGATGGAGGGATGAGGGAAAGATCCGGCTGTATGATGACAGAGGACAACAGCTCCTGACGGGAAGCATCAGTCATGTGACTGAAGAAGATTCAGAATACTGGTGTGGAGTTCAGTCTGATCAAGGAGACAAGATCTTCATCACACGAGTCCTGATCAGCATTACAGGTACGGATGCAGATCACTGTGTGTCGTGTCATGTTTGCAGCTGTTTAAGCAGGTTTAACCACAGGATTATTTTTAATTTGGATGTTCTTTTTGTTTAACAAAGCAAAACCACAAACAGTTAAAAAGAGGAAGTATAAAAACAAACTACAGTTTGTATGTGTGCAGTTTATGAAGGTAAAAGTGCAGCTTTGCATGAATTCTGGTAATGAGTGTGTGAATGACATCAGTAACACGTATCATGAGAAAAGAGAATTGTCAAGTTCTGTGTGTGAAAAAAACATCCTTTAGAAATTCATTGTTTTATATACTGTATATAAGTTCCTGAAACATCATCACCATTATTAACTACAACATCATCATCATCATCATCATCATCACCATCATCACAACCTCCATCATCATCATCACCATTATCATCAACAACATCCTCTCCATCCTCATCACCACCACCTCCATTATCACCATCATCATCTGAATACTTCATCAAAAGAGGAAGTATAAAAACAAACTACAGTTTATATGTTTGCAGTTTATGAAGGTAAAAGTGCAGCTTTGTGTAAAACAATGAGAAACTGCTGCAAGTCCTTTTACCACACTTTTACTATAGTTAACTCCAGTTTAACAGTGCTCATCAGTCACTCTGCTATACTGTATTATTCAGTGTGAAACCACAGGCTTCAGTTCTGGAAACTCAAACTAACAGCTCACGATTCTGTGTCTGTGTGTCAGCAAACATGAATTCTGGGTAATGAATGTGTGATAGACATCAGTAAGAAATCATGAGAAAAGAGATGTCAATTTCTGTGTGTGAAAAAAAAAAACATCCTTTAGAAATTCATTGTTTTATTGTTTTATATACTGAAGTTCCTGAAACATCATCACCATTATCATCAACAACAACATCTTCATCATCATCCTCATCATCACCATCTGCTTCTTCTTCCTCATCAGTCGAAACTTCACCCTTCACAGGTGTGTCCACATCAGCCGGTGATCTTGTGCTGAAATACCAACATGTGATCAATGGGTGTAACTTGTGAGGAGGCTTGACACCCCCTAGTGGCTGAAATATATTACTAAACATAAAAATACATGATATTTCACCTCCAAATTAAATAATACATTTAATTGTATTATTTTATTAATTTAAATAAAATGTTAAATCGTTAATTATTAACAACAACAACAACAACCATAATAATAACCCAATCATTCTTGTTTACATACTGGACTTCCAGTGAATTCTCTGGTTGAAAGACATTATAACTTAAAACTCTTGACTAGGATAGCGCACTTCCATCCTCAATAGCAAAATATTGTGGGATGTTTTTTGGGATTTCACAGTGTGTGACGTTGTGTTACTGTCTCTTTAAACCATCACCGGTGCAGGTTTAGCGTCGCTTTTGCTGGGTCAGTTCCTCTTTGTGGTGCCAGATCAAACTTTGGTGGAAAACGTGTTTAACTGAATGAAGAATGTTGTGGTTTTTTTACAGAATTGTTGTGTTACAGCCTATAGGGTCCAAAAAATGTATTTAGGACAAACTAGCTGGTACATTCAACTAACTAATGGGTCGTGTGAATGTACAATGTTAAACCTGTGAATCCAGTATCACGGTCCGGCTAATCCTACTCCAAACGTCGAGCTACGCCCATGATCTGATATTTAGCTCAGATTATCAGATTATCTGATTATTTCTCCTGTGTTTTCAGGCTCTTCTCTGATCGTTCCTCTGGTTCTGATCATCGCTGGACTCTTATTACTGTTTCTCTTTAAGAAGTATCAGTCTCAAGGTAAAACTCCTTCAAATTCAGAAACACAGATTTGGTGATCATTTCCCACTTTGATTCTGTCGCCACCTATTGGCTACAACAAGATGTGAGCAAAATACAGATATTTGATGATGTATGAAAAAATGTACACAAGATATCAGTGTTGAAATGCAGAATATTGAATTTAGGAATAATTGTTTTTGGCAGGTGGTGATTCGTCGTCTCAGACTCGACCAGGAAAACATGAAGTGGTGAGTCCAGTTACTGTATAAAATAAGATGTTTATTTTTTATTCATAATCTCAATGAATTCAAATGCCTTCAATCCTGATAATATTTATTTCTGTATATAATTTCTCTGTCTCTCCTCAGGTTTCTCTCACTGGTTGTGATTATGAGGAGATTAAAGACACTCACAAACAATTACCCACAAACCCCTCTGATTCTTACAGTACTGTTTATGCCACTGCCCAATTACCCACAAGCCCCTCTGATTCTTACAATACTGTTTATGCCACTGCTCAATTACCCACAAACCCCTCTGATTCTTACAGTACTGTTTATGCCACTGCCCAATTACCCACAAGCCCCTCTGATTCTTACAATACTGTTTATGCCACTGCTCAATTACCCACAAACCCCTCTGATTCTTACAGTACTGTTTATGCCACTGCCCAATTACCCACAAGCCCCTCTGATTCTTACAATACTGTTTATGCCACTGCTCAATTACCCACAAGCCCCTCTGATTCTTACAATACTGTTTATGCCACTGCTCAATTACCCACAAACCCCTCTGCTACAGTTGAGAAAGGCACTGGTGATTCTCAGTGCTTCATCACATCTGCTGAGGATCTGAATTACGCATTGGTGAATTTCCACAAGGAATCTGACTGTCCTGACAGTGTCAGTTTCAGGAATAATCAGGATTACAGTGAATACGCTGATGTCAATCATCTCACTGCTTGACGAGACACAGCAGAGGTTATAAATCAGCTCATCTTGAATGTTTGAACCTTGGCTTTGGCATTAAGTTTCCATGTAGCTGTTCCTGCTTTGCTGGACCCATCCGGCTCCCAGGCTCTCTTCCTTCACTGGTTCCCCCAGTTCCTTAGCTCAGTATGGTAAATGTGCTTGTGCAATTTAAAATAATCCAATTAGGATGTAAAAATGAAGCACTGAAACATGTGATGTCTTTTAAGAAACAAGTGTTTATGTTTCTGAATGTGCCGAAGTTAGATGTGTCTTTCAGAGTTGTACATGAAGGAAAATCATACAAGCTTTATGCCAGTACAGGTATCTTAAAGTGTTTTGAGTGTGGAGATCTTGGGCACAAAAAGTTGACATGCCCACAGAGTCCAGGCTAATCAGGAGCTGCTGGGCCTAGTGGTGTAACTGGTTATTAATACAGCCTCAGCCTGAAGAAGAGACTATCACTCCGAAACATGAATCACGTGAAAGTGTAGACAAAAATCTAAATAAAGGAGATAAAATGGTGGATGTGGCACAAGAGCATGAGGTCTTGCAACACAGTACAGACACAGAGGTAGAGAAAGTAAGTGAAAGTGCTGCTTGTGAAGTGATTAGTATTAAAAATACTGGAAGCTTAAATTATGTTGAAAAAGGTGAGGATTATGGAATGAGGGAGGATGATACACTGTCTGGGTTGTTGGACATTTCTGAGTTTGGGTTGCAGAATATAGATGAAACATATTCGGTGAAAGAGATAAATGATTTTTTGGACTTAAAAAATTAAGAATTTTTTTTTTTTTTATGCATTTCTGACATCCAAAGGCACAAGAAGACATTTTCTCCCTTTATTCTGTGGACTTTAATGTAAATATTCTATCAGTAGATGAAACTGCAAAAGCAAGAGCACTGTTAACTAAAGTCTGAAGGAATAACATTTGTTTTGATTAATGTATATGCTCCTAATAATGGACATGAGCGTGTGGGTTTTTTATAGAATTGAGATCAGTCATTCAGAAAATTTGACCTTTTAATGTCATATTATTACAAGATATTAGTTTCTGTGAAAAGTTTTAGGTTTTTGGGATTAGTGGAAACTTAAGACACTTTTGAAAATCTTGGTCAATGATGGGTTGTAGGTAAAGCTAATAATATAATTTTTGTCAAAACTATACTTCACATAATACTGCACTGATGAAAACAACAGTTAACAGTTTACAAAGAGACACTGCATTTCTGGAAAAATACATGTTAAACAATAAGGGAACTGTGAATAATGAAAGGTTAAATAAGAAATAAGAAGAACTTGGGTGTTTTTTACAAGAAAATGTAAAAGAAGCGCTTATAAGATCAAGAATTTGCTCGATCAAAGATAAGGAGCATAAAGATATAGTGCAGTTAAATCTTTAATTCCTAAAAAAGGAAACTTGGGAGTCGGGGGACTATTAAAAAACTGGAGACCAGTGTCGTTGCCGTGTTAAGAATATAAAATATTCTTAAAGGTACAAGCAAATAGACTTAAAAAATATTTACATGTATTATAACCATCTCATATTTTTAATGCAAAACAAAGTTATACAACGCAATTATGGGGGATTGAGTTTGCCTAATAGCTTTTCAAGAAGGAAAAATACTCCCCAAATGAATAAACACTATATTCTTTTAATATCCTTATGCAAACAAAAATAATTGTCAACACCCAAAAAGCAAATAAAAGAAAAAGAAAAAGCAACTATAATAAACAAAACAATCTAACGAATAGGTGCTTTACAGGAATTGGTCATTAGGTTGCACAATTCAATAAAGTGAAAATGAATCTGTGTAAGTCTTAGTTCATCAAACAATGTCCAAAGTTGAAGCAGTCCTTTAGTAGATGAATAATCCAACCATTTGCGATGAATTCACTCCAAACGATAACAATTCTCATGCATCAGACTCTTCCAAATCAGGAACAGTCATAAGTAAGCCAAAAGTCCCAAGCTTACATCCCTCTGGACTTTAAATCCATATTTGTTTTGCATATGCAGTGTTAAAGTCACCGATAAAGAGTCCTTCTAAAATACATACAAATAAACTGTGTCAAACTTCTTAGCAACAAACATCATCATTATCAAGGCATACTTTTTAGGGATGGCTGACACGAAACTGGCGTTCCGAAGCTTTGTCGAGATCCCGAAGCGCAGATGTTTCGAAACACTGATCCGAAAGCGTGATTCAAAACACCCATGTCACGTGACTATGGCTAAATGAAGCTTCGGAGTGTTTCACAAGTGTTTCGATAGGTGGGATGGTCCGCCGAATCAGCGTTTTATTGACAGGGTCAGGAACAGACCACACAATCGCACATTTGTATAAAAGTGAAGTCAACGCATCTTGACCTCGTGGGTTTTTGTTATAGGTGTTTGATTTTGAGATAGCGGATTTTTGGTGATATAGTGACATTATAGTGCGATTTGTTTAGTTATATTTAGGCTTACATTTAAATTTACACATTGACTGATAGGCTAGAGACAGACAGAGTATACATATAGTGACACATTAACAGATGCATAGATAGAAATGTATATAGACAGATAGATTAAGATAGATAGATAGATAGAAATGGCTCCACAGAAGAGATGCCGTACATCTGTGGTGTGGGAGCATTTCCATTTGGAAACCCCAAATAAAGTGAGATGTATGTATTGTGGGTTAGGGTTACAATAACCCTAACCCTAACCCTAACAATACATCATCCATGATGCACCATTTGAGGAGCACTCATCCTGCCATTTTGCAGGGTCCAGAGGATGGTAGCATTCCCCCTGTACCTAGGCCTGCTACTGACACTGCTGGGCCATCATCTAAGCAAGGTATGCATTGTTTGAAATATAATTATAATTGAAATATAATAATAAACTGTTGGGACACTGTTTAGAAAGTCCATAGGCCTGTGTCAACCTAAGCCCTACAACCTAACGTCCCAATCACAACTGCCAATCATATTAAAAACAGCTTCAATGTGAATATAATATAATATAATATAATATAATATAATATAATATATGTTGTCAATATAATTTAATATTTTGTGAATATACATTTGGCCAATCTACAGCCAGTGAAGACATCATTTTGGTTTTCCTAATTGTTGTAGTTCTACATTCCATTTTATCTTTCTCTGCACACTGAGCATAAACGTTCATAACATAACTTCTCTTTTAAAAGGCAGACAGAGGGAATTGGATGAGGCTCTTCTAAACAAGGTGGTGAAGGATCTGCAGCCCTTCACCATCGTGGAGGATGAGGGTTTCAGGGACTTTGTGAACAAGCTTGATCCAAGCTATGTCCTCCCATCCTGGAAGGTGCTTGAAAAAAATGGTCAGTGAAAGGAACAACAAAACCAAGGAGAAGACAATGGAGGACCTACAAGAGGCCGAATTTGTTAGCCTTATGGCTGACATGTGGTCCTCCATTAATATGGACGGATATCTTGGTGTAACTTGCCATTACAAAACACCAGAGGCAAAAATGGCAACTGCTGTCCTGGGTGTAAGGAGGTTTTACCAAACCCACACAGCCCAGCATCTCATGGAGGCTAAAGCCTTGCTAATGGCTGAGGGGAATAACCTCCAAAGTTCAGTGCATGGTGACTGACAATGCATCCAACATGATCCTAAGCGCCCAGCTACTCCACCTTCGTGAGTCAGTGGCTGCTGCACTTTCCAATTTAAACAGTGACACTGATCCCCTGACAAGTCTTGAGTATGACATTATTCAACAATCATTGTCACTACTGCAACCATTCAAACTTGCAACAAAAGAGGAACAGAGAGTGTCTGCTTCAAAGCTTATACCACTGTACAGCACAAGCTTGCACAGAAAAAAAGGACATGCAACGCAGAAATCAACTGTACAATTAGGTAGGCCACAATGACCATACTACCCATGTAATTGGCCAAAACTGTCATATTGTTGTCATTATTATAATTAATATGGTTTTCTCCTGTTTTGGCTAATAGGCTCACATCTGAAAGAAGGTCTCCACTCCAGATGTGGAGGTTATGAGACTTTTAGAGCCTAGGCACTGGCTACACTGCTGGACCCAAGGTTCAAAAATGTGGCATTTGGAAATCCTGCCAATTAAAGTCCAGGACGCTGAAAAGCACATCGCACTGGAGTGTGCTTCGCTGATGCGTTCAAACACAACTCCTGGTGAGCAGTTTCAGTCTATGTTATGTTATGTAATCTGATTCATGTAATTTATACTTCATATATGCCGTCAGTTTAGGATTTGTTACTAATTGCCGTTTTCATTTTCATTCAGAGCCACAAATGTCAACAACAGGCCCATCATCATCATCATCAACATCAACACCAGTAGAAACACAGGACAGTTTATGGGAACTTTTTGATAATCGTATCTGTGAAACCCAGATGATACACAATGCTACAGCTGATGCCACAGTGGAAGTGAAAACATACCTCAACGATGCGTTTTTGCCCAGAACTCATGATCCCCTAACTTATCAAATCAAATCAAGTATATTTGTATAGCGCTTTTCACAATACAGATTGTATCAAAGCAGCTTCACAGTATTAAATTAAAATAAAATAATACAACAAGGTTTGTTTCTAGTGGAATTTATTGATTGATAAAATAAAATTAAATATCCCCAAAATATCCACAACTGAGCAAGCCAAAGGCAACAGTGGCAAGGAACCAAAAAAACTCCATCAAAGTGACCTAATGGTGTCCTAAAACTCCATCAGGTGATCTAATGGAGAAAAAAAAAACCTTGGGAGAACCCAGGCTCAGTCGGGGGCCAGTTCTCCTCTGGCATTTATGAACTAGAGGCCGGATTGTAGTTTGAACTGTAAGATTAAAAATATTATATGAATGCCTGGCTGAAAAGATGCGTCTTTAATCTAGTTTTAAACTGGGAGAGCGAGTCCGAGCAACGAACAGTATCAGGAAGACTATTCCAGAGTTTCGGAGCCAAATGTGAAAATGCTCTCCCTCCTTTGGTTGATCTGGATATCCTAGGTATGACCAAAAGCCTCAAATTTATTGATCTTAAAGAGCGCGATGGATTATAGGGCGATATAAGATCCGTTAAATAGACTGGAGCTAAGCCGTTTATTGAGGATGCAGGACAACCAGCTAATAAAGCATTACAGTAATCTAGTCTCGAGGTCATGAATGCATGAACTAACTTTTCTGCATCAGAAACTGATAGCATATTACGTAGCTTAGCAATGTTTCTAAGGTGGAAAAAGGCTGTTTTTGTAACATACGAAATATGATTTTCAAAAGACAGGTTACAATCGAGTATAACACCCAGGTCTTTTACTGTAGAGGATAAAGTAACAGGACATCCTACGATGTCAAAGTTGTATTGTGAGAGGTTCTGTGGGCGGTTTTTTGAACTGATAAGTATTACCTCTGTCTTGTCTGGACTTAATAAAAGAAAATTACGCGTCATCCAATCTTTTATATCTTTAACACACTCTGTCAATTTGGATAATTTAGCGTTTTCATCCGGCCGTGATGAAATATATATTTGAGTGTCATCAGCATAACAATGGAAACTAATTCCATGTTTCCTTATAATATTTCCAAGTGGCATCATATATATTGAGAATAATAGAGGGCCTAACACAGATCCCTGCGGCACTCCATAGTTTACTGGAGTTATGATCGATTTTTCTCCATTCAAATAGACAAAATGGTAGCGGTCTGATAAGTATGATCTAAACCAGCTTAATGCTTGTCCTTGAACACCAGTATAATTTTGTAGTCGATCTAAGAGTATTGTGTGATCTATAGTATCGAACGCAGCACTTAGATCAAGTAAAACTAGTATTGAGATGCAGCCTTGGTCAGAAGCTAAAAGTAAATCATTTGTGATTTTAACGAGTGCAGTTTCAGTGCTATGATGCGGCCTGAATCCTGACTGAAACTTTTCATAGATATCATTTTCTTGCAAGAAAGAGCCCAGTTGAGTGGACACAACTTTTTCTAGTATTTTAGACATACATGGAATATTTGAAATGGGTCTATAATTTGCTAGATTATTATGATCTAATTGTGGTTTCTTAATGAGAGGTTTTATAACTGCCAGTTTAAATGTTCTTGGAACATGACCTAAAGATAAAGATGAGTTAATAATATTGAGGAGAGGCTCTTCCACTACAGGTAACACTTCTTTCAGTAGTTTAGTTGGTATAGGATCTAATAAACATGTTGTTGTTTTAGATGAAGTGATAAGTTTATTTAACTCTTTTTGTTCTATAGTTGTAAAGCACTGTAATTGTTCTTGCGGGGTGATAATTGAGGCTGAATTATAAGGCGCGATTGAGGATTGAACGTTTACAATTGTGGTTCTGATGTTTTCTATTTTCTCAGTGAAGAAGTTAATGAAATCATTACTACTAAACTGTAACGGGATATTTTGTTCGGGTGACGTCTGTTTATTTGTTAGTCTAGCCACGGTGTTAAATAAAAACCTAGGATTGTTTTGGTTACTTTCTATTAGTTTGCGGAGGTGCTCAGCCCTGGCCGCTTTTAGGGCCTTTTTATAACGTGACATACTGTCTTTCCACGCGATTCTAAAGACCTCTAAATTAGTTTGTTTCCATTTACGCTCTAAATGACGGGTTTCTCTCTTTAGAACATGCATAGTATTATTGTACCATGGTGCTTTGATTTTCTCTCTGACCTTTTTTAATTTAATGGGTGCAACAACATCCAATGTTCTAGAGAGAATGGTGCTCATAGTGCTAGTTAGTTCTTCTAGTTCATCTGTTTGTTTGGGTTCAGGCAGCAGCTGAGACAGATTAGATAAGCAATTTGAGAAATTATCTATGGTGGATGGAAGGATTGATCTGCCTGGTCGATAACGCGGCGCAGCATGACATATTACAGCAGTACGTAATATGCAAGTTACCAAGTAATGGTCAGTGACATCATCACTTTGTGGAATGATATCTATATCGGTTGGATCGGTTCCATATGATATAATTAAATCGAGTGTATGATTAAGACGATGAGTTGGTCCGGTGACATTTTGCTTGACCCCAAAGGAATTTAATAAATCTATAAACGCAGCCCCTAACGCATCATTTGAATTATCTACGTGTATGTTAAAATCTCCAACAATTAATGCTTTATCGACATTGACCAATAGATCTGAGAGAAAATCTGCAAACTCTTTTAGGAAATCAGCGTAAGGCCCAGGCGGTCTATATACGGTAGCCAAGGCTAGAGATAATATGGATTTTTTTCTAACATCTAAGAGCGTAACATTTACTACAAGTACTTCAAACGAAATAAACTTATAACCCGTTTTCTGAGTAACATTGAGAATATCTCTATAGATTGTTGCAACACCGCCGCCACGACCAATCAGACGGGGCTCATGCTTATAGGAGTATCCAGATGGAGTAGACTCATTTAGACCGAAACAAGCTATACATCGAAGCTATTATCTGTGACTATTTCATTTACAATAACTGCCTTAGGTGTGAGTGATCTAATGTTTAGAAGACCTAGCTTTAAAAATTGTTTTTGTTTACTAATAGCAACATTTTCTGTTTTAATAACAATTAGATTTTTCCTAGATCCTGCAGTAGAATTATTATTTGATCTCACTAAACGAGGAATAGACACAGTTTCTATGCAATGTTCTACACTAGTATTTATATCATTTAAATTGGTGCAGGAGAGACTATGATTTGGACTTTTGGTTACTAGTCATCTAATGGTATTTAACATTTTGGAGATGTTATCCGACAGAAGATCCACTCCGAATCTGCTTGGGTGTAAGCCATCGGCACGGAAAAGCCTAGGACGCTCCCAAAACAGATTCCAATTATTTACAAAGAGCAGTTTCTGCTCATTGCACCATGACATTAACCATCCATGCGGTCCTGACACAATGATCGTTATTTCAGGCATTGTGCTGCGTACCGTATCGATCAGATTCCTTAAGTCTTTCTTCAGAACCTCTGTCTGGCGCAGCCTGATGTCGTTCACTCCCGCGTGCAGGACCACAGTTCCGACGCGCTCGTCACCGTTCAGAATCTCGGGAACGCGAGCAGCGATTTCAGAAACAGGAGCACCAGGAAAGCAGTGACTGTGCACCTTACTTTTACCTAACGTAGCGTGTACGTGCCGAACGATGGAATCGCCGATGATCACAGCATCGCCTTCGGTTTCGCGAAGAGGGGAGAAGCGGTTTTGTGTGGATAACTCGAAAACTGGGAGGGGCGGAGAGAGTCTTCTTGGTCTAGACCTGACTCGCGTCTTCCGCTGCGGAACCATCCAGGCTTCGTGGTGGCGTGTTGGAGCCGGAGTGAACGAGACCATGGCTGATCGTGACCTCGGCGCTCGGGACCGATGCTGAGTAACGCACGGAGTAGACGAGGTCGGAGTCAGCGGGTTAGTAACGTTAATCACTGATTTGTGTGCATTGGCGCGTAATGTTTCAAGAGCTAACCGCCGGTCTATCAGCTCGGCCTGTCTCACTAAAAGGTCGTGGATCTGTTTCTCAACAGCTTCCAGCTCAGACTGCAATGCGTGCAGCTCAAATGTGTCCTCACCTGCACAAAGAGGTAGACTACTTACATCTGATATATTCGCCATGTTTGTTTGTAAGTGAGTGTGGAGAAGACGCGTTCAGCCGTGATCCACGGACGTAACCTATAAGAGTATCCGGCGTTGGATCACTAATAGGCTTGAGACGCGTCTGCTCAACAGTCCACGTTGTAACTATGAGGTTTGAGCAGTAGTGCTTCTCAGTGAGGAAAAGTAGAAAATGTTCATTGTAAGTGAGTTTAAAGGGAAAAATCAAGAATTATAAATCAAATCGATAGAGCTCCAAAGACAACAACGCGTTCAGACGCGACGCATGCGCATTCGAATTCCGGAAGAGGGTGAACTTACTGGAAAGAGAGAGCAGTAATCTTTCCTCATTTGTATGTCCTTGCTAAAAAATATCTTTGCATGCCAGTGTGGCAGAAGGAATACACATAACAGGGCATAGCCCCAGGCAGTTAGCAGACTACGCCACGATGGGATTTACACCCAAATAATGAACTATTTTGTTCTAACCAGGCACTCAAGTCCGTTGATGGATCAGCCAGAGACAGTGGTCCAGTACAAAAATAAACTCAATGAACACACACACACACAATATTCACTCCAAAATTGATTGAGTTTTCACAGCAAACACATAAGGGAATTTTTACAGCAAACAACATGCACTGTACACCAAATCAAATAACAAAATACACACCCACTCACTATACTCTATTCGCAACGCACACACACCCCTGAGAGAGGAGGGGAATAGGGCGGAAACTTACCAGTGGGAGGCTAGTGGCTCGAGCAATGAGCATCCATGAAAAACACCCCAATCACACGTGTCGAATTTCACACACACACACACCGCAAGAGAAATGACCACACTTGGTGAACACGCAGCCACAGCACACACCAAGGGACCCGCCACCGCAGGGGGCACTGCTCCCACTGGCAGTTCTCAGCACCTGGACAAAGTTATACACACACAACAATTACAATAAACAATGTCTAATAAGCCACCCGTTCTAAAGCCCAAGGTGGTACTAGGGTTAGCAATATGAACAGAGACTAACAATCACACAATAAATCACAATAAACAATTAAACATGGACAAAACATCATAACCCATCCACAACAATCAACAACGGGACAAAATTGCCCTATGGATCAACCACTTTAAGGTCTTCAGTCAGTGTGGACAAATCACAAAAAAGGTCAAAAGAAAATCAAAATTAGACCAATCCTCTTGGATATCAGCAGCAGGAAAAGGCCTCCATACAAGAGTTCAAATAAATACAAAAAAACACTTAACCTATGAAAGAATATAAACAAAAAACAATTAAAGTGGTGCCAGTCCATCAAACACACTTTACACTCAAACACTGATTCACAACAATGACAGGAAGAAGGATCAAACAGTGTTAAACCGGCAACGATGTAACACGCCAGCCAGCCGCCTGTTAACTTGAGCTAACCACAGGTCTAATGATCCTTGGTCCCCTGTGGAAAGGCAGCCGGGTACGACGAAAATCCGTGAACAACACGTAACGTGAAAAGCATAAGCAAAGCAGCAGATGTTCAGCGCTGATGTAGCCAACGCACCCCCGGTTAAATAGCACTCCCTAAAATGCACAGGATGTCCATTTACAAATATATCCCACATTAACCATTCAACTATTACTCACTATAGCAACATACCTATGATTAACAGCGTTGCGTCACAGGCCCCAAGCTCTGATAGGGCGCACACTCAGCTGGTGAAAGGGCTGCTGCCGCAACAGGGATTCTATAGCATGAAACATTCCCTATAAGCCCACGTTATGAAGTCAATGAGTGAAAAGAGAAACGAAGCTAACCATACCTGCGGCGCTACGGTAAACAGATAACCAAGGCAGACGTCAGGTCGCTGGGCAGGTAAACAAGACAACAAGTCATGTACCGGTGACATCACTTGTCAAAAGAAAATTCCCGGTTTATAAAGGGGTTTAGCCCTCGCGATTGGCTCAGAGTTAACTGCCCAGAACCACTCACAGCACAGCAAATTAAGTGTCACTTAGGGAAGCATGAGCCAGACAGCTGCATCCTGCTACACCAGCAACAAGTGTCCCTGGTGAGAGGATTTTTTTTCAAAGTCTGGAGAAATTATCTGTAAAAAAAGAAGTAGGCTAAGTCCTTCCACAACAGAGGAATTTATATTTTTGAATAAAAATCTATAAAAAAGTGAGACATTATGGCTTGATTTCTTTTATTAATATTCATTTTCCATGTCCAAAATAACATTATGCACAGTGAGGAGCCTACAGGCTACAAGCTTCACATAATAGAAAAATACAATAATAATAATAATAATAAAAAAAAAAAATGTAATGGCTCGTTGTCAAGGTTGTTTCAGATCAACACCTGCAAGTGACCACTAGGTGTCACTGTTGAGACGGGTGTCGGATTGTTTCGAACACAATATAGCACATTTGCTTCAACTGTTTCATTGTTTCACGAAGCCTCGATCTGCCCACCACTATTACGAACTGCTTCGAGACAAGGTTGAGCATCCAAATGCAGTTTATTTAACGGGTTATCCAGAATTGTAATCAAACACAAGCAAATGGTCAAGCACAGGAAGGCAGTCCAAACAAACAAACAAGGGTCAGCAGCAAAAAGGGAATCCGAGAAACAGGCAAAACTCCAAGAACCAAGAGACAATGAAATCAGGGAGAATGCTCAGAAATGCAGCACAACAACATACAAAACTTCGCAGTGAGTGATAGGAGGAACCAGGCTTATATGGGGTGAGATAAACCAGATAATGAGACACAGGTGAATGCAATCAGGGATGATGAGTCCAGGCAGTGAGTTATGGGAAATGTAGTTGTGAGCAGGGGTTAAAGTGGGCCGGAACGGTCCGGAACGCAGTTCCGGCACGTCAGATAGATCAATAAATAAATAGATTCAAATCAAATCAAATCATTCTCATCAAATTCAATAATAATCATCATTCATCAAATCAAAACTGAATATCACCCCCTGGCCCCGCATTCACAAACATGCTTCCCGAAGTTATGTTCTCAGTCACGGTTCTCCTGTCTGATTTTAGTGCATCTACACCTGTTCACGCCTCTCCTCCCCGCTGGACGCCAGCGATTACTAATGCATGAAATGCACTCACGGTATTTGAGGTTTGATATTCGCCGGACATTTGTTTTCCCTTGTAATATATTTTATTATTTATTATTATATTATATTTATACCTGAGAATGCTTTGACGTGTTTCCACAGCGCATGATGCCTAAGGGAACGTCTGCCAATTCCACCAACTGCGTTAAACGTTGACTATAATTTGTCTTATTTAAAATTACTTTTAACATTTAAAAACAGACGTTTTCAAATTCCAAAGCTTGTAGAAGGTTCCTATTGGCAATACTGACTTAGGCTACAGCTTTGGTAGCCTTGAGTAAATTAACTTGTCTCAGAAAATGATTCATAAAACATATAAATATCAGTTGAGCCTTTGTTTACTTTCTTCACTGACACAGACGAAAATGAAAAGACTATCAGTCAAAGTTCAGCTTTAGGAGGGGAAAGAAATAGGGCAGGATGAGGAGACTGAGAGAAAAAGAAAGATGAAGATGAGGAGAGAGCAGGTATTGACAAGGTTTTAAATTGATACATTTCTTATCATTTTTTTTGGCCTTCAAAAGCCCTAAAGTGCACATATGTAGGTCAGAAAAAGCCAAATTTTCGAGGGGGAGCATGCCCCCGAACCCCCCTAACTACCTCACATTTGAGTCTGTTTTGGACTTCCCATTTTTATGTTTAAATTTACATTGTGAAAAACAAGGTTGTGTTCCATATTGTGGTGTGATACTTGGTGCCACAGTGACACTCTTGTCCAAAAAAGTATTGCTCCACAATACTCAATATGTAGTCCCACGGTGAGTCATTTTCCCCTGTTGCACCTACACAAAATTTGAGGGTTCCCCCACCTGCAAATTCCCACTTTAACCACTGGTTGTGAGTGAATCATGATAGTCTGATGTGGAGTGCCCTCTGGTGGCTCTCAAGGGCATTCCAGCTAATGTTCCTGTCACCACCACACAAAGCGCAGTTTTTATAATTTTTATAGACAGTCCGTTATACATATGAAGATTGTATTGAATCTTCTACTATAAAGATGAAGATTGACATTTTGTTAATTAAAAAATAATCACTTTATGTTTATGTTTAAAAAATCTTTATTAACTAATTTTCCCTGGGACCCACACACTTAATGTAGGTTTGTCAGAATTTCCCATTCTTACTTTCCACACTGACAGTTAGTTATTGAATAATGAAATCTGAAGCTCATTACTGCAGTAAATCCTGAAGATAGACCAGATTTCATCACATTCAAAGTGGCAGTGCCACATCCTATAGAAAAATAGTTTGAACCTTTAGTTCAAATCATATCTGTGTATTAAACATCAAATAATTTCTGAATCTGATTGGTTGTAATTGTGTCAAATCACTGTCTTTAAAGGGGAACCAGGAGGATGAAAAAGAGAAATGACACACAGGAATCTCAGGTGAGAATAATTATCAGAAGTTTACTGATCAGCAGAGGTGGGTAGAGTATCCAAAAACTGTACTCAAGTAAAAGTACAAGTACTTATAGAAATATTTACTCAAAGTAAAAGTAAAAGTAATAATCTTAATAGTTACTTGAGTAAGAGTAAAAAAGTATCCAATGAAAAAATCACTCAAGTAGCGAGTAACTAGTTACTTCGGATCATATAGGCCTATATCTATATATATCTATATATATATATATATATATATATATATATATATATATATGTATGTATGTATATGAAGACTTCATGATGCAAAAGCCTCTGAGTGCCATCTGAAATTTTCTTCTAAAACAATAATTTTTATCAAGCTTGTATATTTAAGTTCAGTAATTTCACTTTAATGACAATTAATAGGTAGGCTACTTTTCATTGCCATTTAAGTGTTAACATAAACATACAAGCTTGATAAAAATGCTCTTTTAGAAGAAAATTTCAGATGGTACTTAGAGGCTTTTGCCTCTGAAGTCGTCATATATATAAAATGATATTATTTAGATTTTGTTTATTTAAATGACTATTATTATCAGCTATCTTTGCAACAAAAACAGAAGAGAGACGTAAGCATTATTTCTGCCATCTGTATAGCTCGAAAATCATTGCCTGTCCTCTGGTTTGTATAATAGTAACTTATACAACTACATTTGGATTATTAGACAATGTCGAAATAAAGTGAATCTGCAGAGTGTTGCATTCAATGGCATGTATTGACAGAAACATGTGCTCGCGCTCATGACTGCTACTGAACATCTGAACACACACAAAAAAAACATATTGACGAATCTTCTTCTGACTGTTCTCCAAAATATAATCAAATGTATATTTCTGCAAGCATGTTTAAACTGGTTAACTGTCTATGGCAGGCAAAGGCATTCGTTTTCAAGTTGAGTTTGCACGCCACTGCGCAACAATACACACAATACCGCGGGATGGCGGGTGTTCATAAACTGTGAACAATGGTAGCTTTATTTAATGTAAATTAATGTATATGTCCAAAAAACGGGTAATGTCATACTTTCTAGTATCGTGGCGTAATAATCTGTTTGGTTGTAAAATGTATTACCTGAGTGAAATGAAATCGAATATATCGTCCTGACTCCTGTGGAATCATTCATTCACAGACAGCTTACGAAGATGTTCAACTCAGTGCTTGAAGTGGGGAAAAAAAGGTGCCGGTACTCTCTTGCATTGGTAAATCATGACATTTGAAATTTCTGCAGTGAAAAACAAAACTTGGAGATATTGTAGGTACAACAACAATTTATTGTTATTTATTAACAACATAAGGGTCTGTTTACACCTGGCCACTTTTTACGTTTTCTCAGATCGGATATGCCCTCCGAAACGCATTCGAGATGGATTTGAATCCGATCGCTCAGACAGGACACTTAAGGAGATCTAGGCCGCATTCCAGACGAAACTGGACAAGTGTAAATGCATCTTGTTGTTGAAACCACATATGTAAATTGTTCTCCTCCCAAAAATGCTAAAAAAAATAAACGTGTGAGAGCGTGTTATAGGCTATAGCCAGCTATGACGACGTTACTGGAACACGCATCACCGCAGATGAGAAGCTGAGCATCTATTAAGCCAACGTGCAAATCAATAAAATGCAGTTCATATCTGTTGCTTTCGGTGACGTGCACTCCATTAAATCTGCATATAGCGCGGGAATTGAAGATCGGATTTATGTCCGTTTGGCAAAAACACGTGACCAGGTGTAAATGGAATCGTTTTGATAAATCAGATAGCTATCCGATCTGAGAAAACGCATGAAGTGGCCAGGTGTAAACAGCCCCTAAATGTATTTAAACAAGTTGTGTGTGCGTGCAAACGGAACTCCTCCAAGTCTGCAAGTCCAAAATTACAATTATGGTGAGATTACTACATTTTATGTAATTAAATGCATTTATGGTGAGATTATTATATTTTCATGTCATTCTGTGTTAATTTTGACCACGAACCATGTGCTGTCACTTTAATTCAGCGCGTGCAGCACAGCAGAAATAGACTCGGTGCGGAAACAAACGCTGCACTACTGTATACGCAGCACCGCACCAGGAACGGATCGCCGGACCGCATCCGCGTGCAGTGTGAAAGCTCTAACCTGTTAACATGGGTGCGAAAAAAAATACGCACTGCAAATGGAGTATATGTGAAACGGGCGTGACACTGACGCTTTTTCTGTCAGTGGTAGAGTACCGGCTACATGCGAGAAGTAGCGGTACGCAAGAAAAAGTGCAGGTACGCTTAAGAGTAAAATGTAGAAGTGCCGGTACTGCGTAGCCTACCGGTGAGTACCGCCCCACTTGGAGCACTGGTTCAACTAATAAAGATCTTCATCGCTGGCAAAAATATGATGCATTTGAAGATTTGCTCTCACTTGACTGTACTGTAGGTGTCACAGTGTCTGGTTTGTGTTCCCTGGGTAACCACTAGAGGTCCTCTTCCCCCACAGTGTCTTTCACTCATAACTACATTTCCCATCATCCTGTTCTGTCACTCATTGATCATTGCACTCAGCTGTTTCCCGTCACCTTGTTAGTATCTGTGTGTATATGTACCCTATCTGTTTAGTCATTGTCATGGAGTCCTTGTTTATTGTCATGCCACGTTTTTGCTTGTTCTGGTTTGTTTCTTGTTTTTGGATTGCCTTATTGGATTTTGACCCTTGCCTGGACTGGATTGTGAGTACGGAATACCCTATTAAAATACTGCAATTGGATCTCCCTTTTCCCGTGTGTGTTTCGTGACAGAAGGACTCCATCATGTCAAGATCCAGCGGTATGGGTTTTCGTAACTCTTCCTCAACCACCAAGAGGGAGAGGAGGCAGCAGAGTGGGATTTTGCAAGCCGAAGAGGAGGAGCCTCGCATGACTTTATTTGACTGTTTTGCTCTATGTGCTCGCATTAGGGAGGAGAGAGCTGCGCTCCCGGTGAATTCCGTGGAGAGAGCAGCATCCAGTCGCTCGGGAACACGACGGAGGAAGAAGAAGACTTCCCGTCTCCCTAATGTCCCGGAGACCGTCCCCGTGCAGCCTGCTGTTGTCCCGGAGGTCGTCCCCGTGCAGCCCGCTGTTGTCCCAGAGGTCGTCCACGTGCCGCCTGCTGTTGTCCCGGAGGTCGTCCACGTGCAGCCCGCTGTCGTCCCAGAGGTCGTCCCCATGCAGCCCGCTGTCGTCCCGGAGGTCGTCCCCGTGCAGCCCGCTGTCGTCCCAGAGGTTGTCCCCAAGCTGCTTGCCCTGCCGGCGCCACCCCAGCGCCTCGCCCTGCCAGTGCCGCCCCCGTGTCTCGCCCTGCCGGCACCACTCCAGCGGCTTGCCTTGCCAGCACCGCCCCAGCGCTTCGCTCTGCCAGCGCCGTCCCAGTGTCTCGCCCTACCGGTTCCACTGATGCAACCTGTCGATCCAGAGACTGTTCAGGTCACGTCTGCTGAGCCAGTGTCTCAGGACAAGATAGCCACTGCTGAGCCGGTGTCTCCAGACAAGATGGCCGTCGCCGAGCCTGTGTCTTCGGACAAGATGGCCGCCGCCGAGCCTGTGTCTCCCGACAAGATGGCCACCGACGAGCCTGTGTCTGTTTCTGAGCTGGTGTCTGTTCCTATTTATAAGCCAGTGTCTCCGGACAAGATGGCCGCCACCGAGCCAGTGTCTCCGGACAAGATGGCCACAGACGAGCCTGTGTCTGTTCCTGAGCTGGTGTCTGTTCCTGTTCCTGAGCCGATGTCTGTTCCTGTTCCTGAGCCGGTGTCTGTTCCTGAGCCTGAGCCGGTGTCTGTTCCTGTGCCTGAGCCGGTGCCTGTTCCTGAGCCGGTGTCTGTTCCTGAGCCTGAGCCAGTGTCTATTCCTGAGCCGGTGTCTGTTCCTGTTCCTGAGCCGGTGTCCGTTCCTGAGCCTGTTTCTGTGCCATGGCCTCCTGAAGGGTCGTCTCCTCCCTGGCCTCCTGAAGGGTCGTCTCCTCCCTGGCCTCCTGAAGAGTCGTCTCCTCCCTGGCCTCCTGAAGGGTCGTCTCCTCCCTGGCCTCCTGAGGGAAAGTCTCCGCCCTGGCCACCCCCCATTCCTCCCCCTGATCTACCACCATTCCACCTCCCTCCTGAACTCTTGTTTTGTTTTATAGTTATGTCTTGGAGCGTCTGGTAGCCGCTCCATAGAGGGGGGGGTTATGTCACAGTGTCTGGTTTGTGTTCCCTGGGTAACCACTAGAGGTCCTCTTCCACCACAGTGTCTTTCACTCATAACTACATTTCCCATCATCCAGTTCTATCACTCATTGATCATTGCACTCAGCTGTTTCCCGTCACCTTGTTAGTATCTGTGTGTATATGTACCCTGTCTGTTTAGTCATTGTCATGGAGTGGAGCGTGGAATAGTCGCCGCTTTGTTCCACACCGTAACCCTCAGGTCACCCTGCCCGCCAGCCGAAGTACCAGCTCTCGTGGAGCTCATAGATCGGGGTGCGGGTGAGGGGACTCTACCATGAAGGTCATTGAGTCTTGACCACAACCGTGCGATGGGCATGTTCCCGCAATGGGAACATGACTCATCCACAAACGCTGCCTTAGCGTGCTCAATACCCAGACACACAAGACAGCGATTGTGCCCATCAGAGTCAGAAATGAATAGACCGCAACCAGAAGTGCACGGGCGAGGCATCTTTAAAAAGACGTGCCGCGTGCAAGCTCTTTTAGAAAGGAGATTTCTCCGCAAATGCTGAAGCAACCAGGGAGAGAACACACAAACACTGGCAAATCACTGCACAGATAAGCAGGGAATGTGCACTCGCTGGAACTCGCTGTCACACCAACACTTGGAGAGAGGCTCGTTCGAAGATAAGAGAGATGAATCTCAGGATTGGCTTGTGGAGTGAAGTACATCAACTTGGCTCCGAAGCGATAACATATCTGCATGTTGCCAGCGCACTTCCTTATATACCCACGGGTGGGGCGGAGTTACGCTATGCAAATTCCGCAGATCCATGGCATTTCTTTGCCATTGGCTCGTTTTATATACTCGAAGATGATAGGCTTTCTAAGCGAAACCCCATTCGTCGTCATCCGACGTAACTCGGAGTGACTACGAAAGGGAACTCTCTTTACCTTTAGTCAAAAGAAATTAATCGCTCAATGTCAGTGTGAACATATCTATATTGACTAAGTATATGGGAATTTAAATAACACACTCCTGTTTTTACTTTGTCTTCATTCATAAAGGCTGCTCAACTTGATGATTGTAAACCCGAACTGGACCCGAAAATATTCCAGTAAGTAAGAACACCCACTAGATAGAGACAAAACCCAATTTATTAGCCTTTCCTCTTGACACATGTTGTTTATGCTTTTATTTAAATATTTCATTATTAATGTTTTCACTTTCTTTCTGTCTTATTCAGCCTAACAAGAAGAGGCTGTAGTGTTTTGGACACAGTAAAAATTACAGCCTTTATGCATCTCTTTGTGGGAGGAGCCCTGAATGATTGACAGGAGTGCCATGATGACGTGTGACTGAAGTAATCAGGCGATCATTTTATAGATGGATGTGCGATAATGAAAGTAAATGGTTAATGCATTTATGTAAAAGTGTATTATATTAAAATAAATAAAGTGTTTTTACTTTTTGCTTTTTTATTATGTATGAATCTTAGATATTAATGTTTTTAACCATTAGTATCCATATTATTGATGTTTCCAATAAAAGGCAGAAAAAAATAAGTCTCTAGTTGTAAAATTCCACACTTTTCTGACATTCAATGAATCAGAATAACAGCATAACAGATATTAAAGACCATTACACTTAGAGATTGCTAGATTGCTAGAGAGAAAAAAAAGAAAAGAAGATCAAACTAGATAAGATTATTAATTTAAGGATTACTGCAGAAAATTACACTCGCAATCTTGATGCTGTTCCGAAAAACAATATAAAAAAATTCTTAATATATAGCAACTTATGTTTCAACATGAGGTTAGTTCGTATTCCTTCTACGACGGCAAAAACGTCTCAGGTTATGACTGTAACCCTAGAACCCTGAGAAAGGAACGAGATGCTGCGTCGATGACGCTTTGGAAACACCCCTGCGTGATTGCGTCTGAAGTGTGTATGTCAACTAGTCCAATGGCGAGAGTGAATGTCACGGGCGGGTGACGTCATGACCAGGAAAGGATTAAAGCACATCCGGTCTGACCGGCATTAGCTTCAAAGTAGCCAAAGCAAGTCAATCACAGAGATGAAGGAAGTATGGCAGGGCGACACAGCATCTCATTCCCTTCTCAGGGAACTAGGGTTACCGTTGTAACCTGAGACGTTCCCTTTTCAGAACGACAATACCCAAACTCCGTATTTTCAAGTGCCTGTCATGTGAAACTGTGGCAACTAAGACATAAGCACCTGAGAACCTGGGGCAGCATCCAGGTCCAGGCTGTAAAACCTCATAAATGTGAGCGGGGACGACCAGCCCGCCGCATCACAAACAGTGATACTACAGTGTGCTTCATAGATTTGAGTTATATTAATTGAATGGACTTAGTACTATTAACTTTATTTACCCAAGTTATCTTAACAATAAGTTATTGAGTTACTTGGACACAAATCAAATATTTTTTTTATGCTTAAATTGTTTTAGTTAATAAACTTAAATGATTTAAGGCAATCGGTTTCCTCAAACGTTTTGAGTTGAACTAACTCATCAGGTTTTACAGTGCAGGGAGCAGATCAACTGGGGGAAATGCATACAGACGCAGCCTCGACAATATGTCTGCTCCTATGTTTTGGTACCCTGGGATGTGCACTGCCCTCAGGGAGAGTATCTTCCCTGGGGACCACAGGAGGATCTGGTATGCCAGTCTGCATAGTGGATGTAAAGTAAGTGCATAGTGTTTATGTAAGAGGTCTGAGAGGAAGTGCTCCAGTGCCATGAAGACTGCCATCATCTCCAGGCAATTTATGTGCCACGAAAGATGATGATTCCTCCACAGACCCTGAGCTGAGCGGACTTCCATTATCGCATCTCAGCCTGTGAGCGAAGCATCTGTCGTGAGAGTGACTCGATGACATTGAACTCCTAACACAGGACCCTGGGTCAGGAACCAAGATTTCCTGGAAAGAAAACAGTTCCAACAGAAGCAGCTCATGAGTGACTAACCGAAACACAGACTAAAAGCCGGACTGGAAGAGTATAATTGGGTGGAGCGGAGCGACAGATATTCCCCTCCCCGCTCAAAGCGTCATGTAATCCACCGCTCGAGCTCCACTGAGGGATTTCAATCTCCTGCTCGGAGCGATACTGCAGCCCGCCAGAGAAAACACGGGGAAATCACTTTCAAAAACGTGCTTCCTACAGATACGAGTTGATTATTAGCTCATTTGTGCATGGCATTTGTGGGAGGAGGAAGAGGAGCACAGCTAAAGTATGTAGGACTTATGAACGGCGGACAAAAAAAATAATTCCCTGTTGTTATCAGGCAACGGTTGTTATTCAGAAATTTTTTACCACTGAATTTTTACCACTGAATTACACACATTTGGCCAATCACATCAAGTATTCCAGGGACCCGTGTAATAATAAAAGACAAGATGAATTGACCATTTTGAAGCTGAATACAAAACTTTTCAGTAAGACCTTAAAAATTTCACAACATTTTAAAAATAAAATAAGAATTATTCTTGTTATCTGCATGTATTTATACTGCATGTTTAAAAAATGCAAATTTTCAGATGGTGCATCAATAAAATATCAGGTATGGAGGTTTTTAGATTTTTACTGATTTCCGAGATACCGCTACGTGAACTTGATCTTACGAAGTGGGTTCCCCATCGGAGAAAACCTTTTGGTCCTGAGCCACCACTGCAAGGGTCTCATTTACAGATCATTTAAAGGTATAATGTATATGTTATAAAGGTATAATGTTGGACGATGCTGTCATCAGAGCCAACAGTCTCTAAAACAGTGAGTGACTGGCCTAGCTTTAACTCCTTCATGTCTGTGAGGATAGCAGCTACACGATAGAACGGCCGGCATCGTAACTAAAACCCATACCACACCAGTGAAAGTGGATCTCTGTAGTGGAGGAAGCACAATCTACTTGGCATTGAGTCTCAACCCCAACTTTTGTATGTGCGCAAGGACGACATTTCGATGCTGAGCCACCATCTGCTCCGACTCTGCTAGAATCAGCCAGTATTCTATGTAGTTCAGAATGCGTATGCCCTGCAGCCTGATCGTGGCCAGAGCTGCATCTACGCATTTCGTGAACGTGCCAGCTGATAGAGCTAGACCGAATACCCCTGAAAGAAAACCTCAGGAACTTCCTGTGCTAAGGGAGGATGGAGACATGGGAGTATGCTAGATCTATTGTGACAAACCAGTCCTCGGATCTGATTTGAAGTACAATCTGCTTCAATGTCAGTATTTTGAACTTGAGCCTCTTGACTGTACGATTAAACTGACGAAGGTCTAATATAGGACGCAACCCAACATCCTTTTTCGGAACAATGAAGTAACAGCTGTAAACCCAGATTCTCTTTCGGGTGAGTACACCTGTTCTATAGCTTCCTTTGCTAATAGAGACTATATATACAGTGTGTGTGTGTGTGTGTGCGTGTGTGCGTGTGTGCGCGTGTGTTTGAGAGTGTGTGTGCATGTGAGAGTGAGAGTTTATGTGAGTGTGTGTGTGTGTGTGTGTTTGGGAGAGTGTGTGTGAGTCCTGCTGGGATAACAGGAAGTGAAATATCCACTTATTGTTTCAGCACAGGATGTCTGTGTTACCATGGAAACCAAGAATATCCCCTTCAGACCTGAATTATGTTTCAAGTTTCTGAAAAATATTAAAGTACATTTTCCCAGCTCATGAGGCTTCTATAAATGAGACCAAATACAAATATTACAAATTTCAATACTCTCTAAATTTTTTTTTTTTTTTTTTTTTGTCCATTTCAATGGATGTCAGGTCAAAACAGGGGTAGGCTACTTCACAAAAATGTACCATTATGAAATACAATAATAAACATACAAATTGTTGGTTTATACTTTAAGCTTCTTCTCAAGGTCAAAAACTTGAACAGTATAACATTTCAACTTTAATTTTGAGGTTTTTGTTTTACAGATTGCACATTTGTTTATTCATAACAAAATGAACCTAGGAATCAATCAAGTCACGTTAGAGTCATTTCCTGTGTGCATCTTTGAAACAATTTATCTGTGACACAAAGCAGTAGTATACCTTGCACTTATCACAGAAGACGTGTGTTTTCCCAGAACAGCCTTCCAATTTGCATCTTTTTACTTCTTTTTTTTGCATCATAATTTGGCAGGTGGTCCACCATATCTTTCTGGACTTCAAGAACTGGCCGCCATTCTCTTGCCCCTCTCTTTTGTCCAGCTTCATTATGTGGAGTTTGAGAGGTACTGGCTGCGTTAGAATTGCTTGGCCTCCCTCGTTTTTTTTAACCCTGTGGCTTCCCAGAACGCACAAGCACTTCGGCCACATTCATTTTGAATTCAAGGAGATCCATGATTTTCTTGATATCAATCTTGTAAAGGCCCACCCCTCCCATGACCTTGTTGTATTTCTTCACAACCTCTGGATGCTTGACCTTCACAAACTGCCTCTCTTTCTTATCCCACCTCTCAACTTCGTTTTCATCTCCAACACCAACAAAGTTGGAGGCCAGCATAACAGAGCGGTTATCAAACCACGTCACTAGAAAAACTTTTCCATCCCTACTTATAACTTCATCATGGTTTCCCCGTGTTTTCTTAGACATTTCCTTGTCTGTCTTCAGTGGCGGATTTGCAAAGCGGCAAAGCCTTGCTGTTCCAGCAACATGGATTTTCTTTTCTGCAAGAACTTCAAGGACATTGTAGGTGGTGAAGTAGTTGTCGAAAAAGAGCTTGTGGTTGGGAGCCTGGATTCTCTGGCACAGGTGGAAGACAACAGAAGCTCCATGCCCTAGACATTTTTTGCTTTTCTCAGAAAGCTCTGTCGTGGCACCTTGATAGATGAGGAAATCATAAGCAAGCCCACTTTTGCCACAGAGGAAATACACTTCACTCCCCATGGTGTAGGTTTCCCTTTGATATACTGGAGCACAGAGAGTTTTCCTCTGAAAGGCACAATCTGCTCATCAATACAGAGATCTTCCTCCAGTTGTAGCTGCAGACAGCGTTTCCTTATGTACTCATAGATTGGTCTGACCTTGAAGAAAACATCAGTGTCTCCAGGAGGCCTCTCATGGTTGTTCACAACATGCAGGTTGGAGCAGAGTTGAAAAAAAAAACGATCCCGAGACATGGTTTCCTTGAAATTTAAAATATTGATACTGGAAGACCAGTACATTCTCACCCTTGGAAGACCAAGAACTCCCACAAACATCTGACTTGGAACGTACTGCTTGAAGTAGCCGTATGGTGTTAGTGGCTCAGGGGGGTCAGTGGTGGGACTTTCCCACGTCGTTTCTACTGTGTTAAAGCGGGTGTGACGACGCCACTAAATATCACACTTTTTTGTGATATTTGTAAAAGGATAATCACCAAGTACTGGTTCTACATCTGCCTCATGCTCATGCTCTGTCTTCTTGATCCTGACTTTCCTCTGCCTCAATCTCAATTTCTTCCCCTACTACTGGTGGTGGCTCATCTCTGTCCTCACCTGAAATTATTACCAAAAACTTCATACAAGTTTTATATTGTAATGTATTTTCACAGGAAATAAATAAAACTCTATATCAAATAAAACAATATTCAATACATGTAGGGACATCTAATTGTATGAACACGTCTTAACTAACTATCCATAATTTTCATTCTACACTCACCAATTGTTGAAGATCTAGCATCATCTGCATTTCCAACTGCATTTCCATCTTCCTCATCACTCCACATAAAGTCAACATCTGAGATATTTCCATCAGCTGTATGTTCAAGCAATTCAAGAACTGTATATTCTGCATATTAAATAGTTTCAAAAATGTATTAGTACTGTGATACAGATTTTTTTTATATAAGAAATTTCAATCAGCATTACTGGACATGTGATTTCAGTAACAGACGTTTGAACCCACTGTACATTCTAATGGACAGACACATTTGAAAAAATCCTGATTTAAAACTTGCAATTCTACAATCGATTTTTAACTTTAATTAAGTTCAATCCTTCTATTTTACATACAAACTATGATATACTGGGAAACATATCAAATTTTTTTAATAAAACCAGAAAATGAAAATGCTGCTTACTTCTGTGTTTGGAGTGAAGTGCTGCCATGCTTCTCTTCAATGTAGTGTTTAAAAAAAAAAAAAAAAAAAAGATTACCACATGCAGAGCTTTACTGCCATTTGATTGGATGACAAACATCCAATCTCATGGACTGCAGGCTTTAAACTATGGCTGCGTTCAGCCCCGACAAAACGTTGCACAACGTTTTTTAAACAGAAACGGTGATGCGTTGAACACACTGTTCTGATGACACAAGAGTTGCAACTATGGCAGCTGAGAAGGCCATTCTTTGTGTTCTTTGTGAAGAATTTTCGGAGCCTGATGAAGTCGGTATAAATATGTGTTTATTACTACAAAATATGCCCGATGTTACAGTTACTGCACTTGCCGCCCAGAACAAAAGAGAACAACCCAATCGAGTGAAGGGATTGCTGAAACTGAAATGGAAGCACACATCTTACCTAATTCAGACTAAAACACATCTATTTAGCCTCACATACTGACTTTATTTGTAGTTCATACTGTTTTAATACCCTGTATTTTCTTTCTCATTTTTAGGAAAAGCACTTAATTACCATTGTTTATTTCTATACCAAATATCATACACTTGCAATGAAGCTAAAAATATAAACAACTACATCATTATGTTGATATCCTATATTTTTACAATAAAACTTACGACAAACATGTCTTCTAATATCCTCAGTTGTTGTGTATACCGAGCTGCATCGAACACATTTGTAAATTACTTTCCTTGAACCCATTGTGCGAGTTCACTTTAATACCGCGTGCTTTATATACATGTTGCTGCTGATTGGACTGCAGTCGGACACACCCACCAAACAAGAGAAAACGTATCTCAAACCCCGTTGCACACCGGTGCACGCCGTTTCCAGGAAACATGACGTTTAACCCGGAAACCGTAGCAAAACATTGCGCACCGTTTTGAACTTGAACGTGCCCCAGGTGAAATGCTCCAGAAGTAAAAAAAAAAAAAAAGGGCTGACATGTGATGTCCATTGTAATGGATGCAGGGTCCGAATGGGATATAACTGAAGAGGTAGACAGTAACGAAGTACATTTACTTGAGTACTGTCCTTAAGTACACTTATCTGTACTTTACTTGAGTATTATTTTTTCTCAGAAACCTGATACTTTAACTTCACTTCATTTGAAAGTCAAATATCCTACTTTTTACTTCACTACATTTCTGTCAAGGTCCTCGAGTAGAAAATAGTAGTCATTTTTTTGCCTCTAAAACGTGATTGGATTTTTGCAGGTGACAGACAGCCTATCAGTAATCACTCTTGTAGGGTCACGTGTCGTGAAGTTTCGGCGATTAGTACGATTTCTCTCTACTAGTGATCTGTGAGAGACAGTATCGTTGTCACAACTCATTTTTTGAAAGTTTTGTTTTGATGGCAAATAAGTATTTCTGTTTTGCTGTTTGTTAAAGCAGTATTGCTGTTGGACAGTTATACAGCTATAGTTGTTTAGCTGTTTTGTTTGTTTTTTTTTTTGGTTTGTTTTTGTTTTTTCTGATCAGTCTGTATTTACAGACCACTTGATTCAAATGTGCAGGAATGCGCAGGAACGTGTGTACTTCTTTTATGGGGGTGGTAGGAGTGTTAAATAAAAAAAATTAAGATGATTATGGCTGTCTTCTTTATCAATTCAGTTGTTTAATTTGTATAGGTTTTGTAACATTCTAAAAGCTCTTAATTCCACAGATACTACCAACTGGGGTAACACTTTATTTTACGGTGCCCTTGATACAGAGTAATTACTTAATTAATTACTTAGTAATAGACTTTGTAATAACATGTAACAAAATGTACTTAACATGTAACTAAGTTATGGAACAGCCTGTACTTACAGATTGTAATTACGCACATGTAATAGGCAGCTACTGTTACACATGTGTAACAAGCCGAGTCTGTTACATACGTGTTACGGACTTGGTACACTGTAATTATGTAAGAAAGTACTTAGTATAACACAATGTAACAACAAGTACTTAAATATGTTAGGCTACTGAGGTCTGCAGTTACACATGGTAAATGTGTATGTTCTGTAGCATTACTTGTATGTAACATAAAATAAAGTGTATCAAGATTGTACTTAAGTGCACTTCCTGTCTATCTACATATGCAGCCTGATCTCACGGCAGCTAAATCATTTTTGCTAAATCGTACATATTTTACGAATTGCCCAATTCGTATGAATTCATACGAATGACCTACCCCTGACCCCGCCCCTAAACCTACCCATCACGTGGGTTTAGACAAATCTTACAAATTTGTTCGAGTGAGGTCGTACAAATTCGTATGAATTAGCCAACTTTTTATCACTCGTTCGAATTCGTACGAATTGGTCGTGAGATAGCGTTGACATATGTTATCCATCTGAATTAACCCACTAGTTCATAGCTTAAATACATGCATTAGCTTCCTAATTACATTAAAATTACAGAAAATTACACAGGTATAAGCTACGTAAAATAAAGTGTATTAAGAATGTACTTAAGTGTACTTTGTGTATACATACCTTATCCATCTCTGCCTTACTTTGATTTAACTCACTAGTTCACAGCTTAAATGCATGCAGTAGTTTCCTAATTACATTGTAATTACATAATATTACACAGGGATGAGCTACGTAAAATAAAGTGTATCAAGAATGTACTTAAGTGTACTTTGTGTATACATACCTTATCCATCTCTGCCTTACTTTGATTTAACTCACTAGTTCACAGCTTAAATGCATGCAGTAGTTTCCTAATTACATTGTAATTACATAATATTACACAGGAATGAGCTAGGTAAAATAAAGTGTATCAAGAATGTACTTAAGTGTACTTTGTGTATACATACCTTATCCATCTCTGCCTTAGTTTGATTTAACTCACTAGTTCACAGCTTAAATGCATGCAGTAGTTTCCTAATTACATTGTCATTACATAATATTACACAGGGATGAGCTACGTAAAATAAAGTGTATTAAGAATGTACTTAAAGGTGAACTAAGTAACTTTTTTTACCTTAACTGAACAGTTTCGGAGTCATTGGAATGGTTATATTACTTATTTCGGGTTGAATGGTGGTCGTTTCGCACCCCCCTGGTGCCCGTGAGCGGAAAATACGCACTTGCAACTTTGAGCCGGCGGGCCGCCGCGTCAGGAAGTCTCGCGTGATATCATGTCTCGCGATGTAAACAATTGCTTTACGGCCAAAAGAAATCTGCTAATATGAGGTCATTATTGCGCTCCCTCACGCTGTTCGAACCCGAATGAAGAAGACGTTTTAAAGAATGTCCCATCTGCTTTGATGTCGTTGATCTATAGCCTCTGGTGTCTGAGAATCACCAACGAGTTTTTTAAAACAGTGTTGTCAAATATCTATTCCGAAGCTGTGGGGGGAGAAATCTGCGAGCAAAAAGCGAGAATACGGCGAAGAAATCCCGAAGCTACTGAGTGCTGCTTTAAGTGTACTTTGTGTATACATACCTTATCCATCTCTGCCTTACTTTGATTTAACTCACTAGTTCACAGCTTAAATGCATGCAGTAGTTTCCTAATTACATTGCAATTACATAATATTACACAGGTATAAGCTACGTAAAATAAAGTGTATCAAGAATGTACTTAAGTGTACTTTGTGTATACATACCTTATCCATCTCTGCCTTTGTTTGATTTAACTCACTAGTTCACAGCTTAAATGCATGCAGTAGTTTCCTAATTACATTGTAATTACATAATATTACACAGGTATAAGCTACGTAAAATAAAGTGTATCAAGAATGTACTTAAGTGTACTTCATGTGTATCTATAAACCTTATCCAACTCGGCTTGTTACACATGTGTAACAGTAGCTGCCTATTACATGTGTGTAATTACAATCTGTAAGTACAGGCTGTTCCATAACTTAGTTACATGTTAAGTACATTTTGTTACATGTTATTACATCGTCTATTACTAAGTAATTAATTAAGTAATTACGCTGTATCAAGGGCACCGTAAAATAAAGTGTTACCCAAACGGGTCAGTGTATTCACTAGGTTGTTTCAGAGACAAACAGTACTGTAACAATGCAACAATAATAAAACAATACATTGACATTTAAATGAAAGAGAAGATTCTCTGCACTTCTGCAATCCACAACAATCCGGTGCAACCAGGGCAGGACAAAACAAAACAAAGCAAAAAAAAAAAAAAAAACTAACCCTAACCCTACATACAATTAACACTAGAACCTCTAGGTCTAAATGAAGAATTTAGCTTAACATGCTTTCTCTAAACACTTAAGCATATTAAAATACAGTATGTAAGATGAATATACTTTTATTCCCATTGTATTGTGAACATTTTATGCTTGTTACTTACATTTTTTGACCTGTGTGTGGGCACTTGCCCTTTAATGACTGATTTGTGAGTGTGGCACCTTGGTTTTAGATGGGTGTATTTTCTGGGTGGCCAACGCCCACTTTACGCATAATCACACCTGTTGATAATCCTTATTAATGACTTCACAGCCCATTCACTCCAAGGACTGTGATGAAGATGTAACTTTATATCGAAACGTTAGTCATTGTTATGCACCTTAAATAAATAAATTAATAAGAAGACATCTGTGCTGCACCGGTGATTCCTTTTTTTCTGCATTGACATTTACTTTTTACTTTTGATACTCAAGTACTTTTAAAAAACAAGTACTTATGTTCTATTACTTAACCCTTTCACGCATAGTGGTCGTAGTGTCTTCAAATTCAAGAAAATGCTTTTTTAATAGCTGTCCACTGTAGTAGTGGACAGCTATTAAAAAAGCATTTTCTTGAATTTGCACGGGTTTTTATGGCAAAGTTGCACATCAGCCTCTTCATTGGACCCTGGTGCATCATCCTATAAATTGCAACCAAGTGGCAAGCCTTTGTGTTTCGATTTTTAACCCCTCCAAACCAAGATGGCCAAGGGTCAGTCAGACATGCCAAGTTGCTCCGGAATATCCACCCATTCCTTCTATCCTAGGAGACTCTTGTAGGTAAAAAAAAATATTGCAGCATCAAGCAATATCTAATGAGTCATATCACAGTAACATTTTCCAAGTTTTGATTTTAGATTGAGAGAAAACTCTGATTAATCACATGTCCACTGTAGTGGACGTCATGCATCAATGGCTATATTTAAGCTACAATTCATAATTATAATGTGATTATTGTTTTTGAAATTTAAAACTTAAAAACTTAATCTGCAGTGACTTTTTTTACTGTAAATAAATGTACTTGTATTATTAGAATGTAATTTTCATTGACATCGAAAAAAGTCATGTGATTACATAATGTATGACACTTGCAATGCATTACTTTACTTGTTAGATCAAAAAGTAATCTGATTTCGTAATGCATGTTACTTGTAATGCGTTTTTTTACTCATAACATCAAAAAGTAATCTGATTACGTAATGCACGTTACTTATAATGCATTTCCTTACTCATAACATCAAAAAGTAATCTTATTACGTAATGCATGTTATGCCTAGTTCACACTACACAACTTTAAACGTCGGCAGATCGCTGTGCTGTTCACACTACATGACTTGCTCTGGAGTCTTGAAATCGTTGTGGTGTTCACACTATGTGACACTACGTAACTCTTCTGCAACAGGGGGTTACACACTACAGGAGCTGACAACAAGTCTTGGCGCATTCCAATGGCGAATGGACGGCGGGGTAAAATTGGTGGTATAGATATAGTTGAACACCGTCATTAGAACTCTATAACCGCAAAAAAATGTGTTATTAAAATATTTTTTTACAAATTTCTATCTTTTCTATTATGGAGAATGTTTAAATACTAATTAAAAACAATTGTTGGCAGTCTGTGTTATTATTGGTCTACGTTTCCAACTGTATTTGATTCTTTGCAAAGTACCCCCTGACCGACCACCAATCATTTGAGATAGAAATAAAAGCTATGACTATGATATAGTGATGTGCCATCATTATGAGATTTATTAAACAAAAGCATTTCCAATAATAAACATTAGCAATAAACATTTGCAATAATAAACAACGTATCATTACCAATAACTGATCGTGCAGTTCAATTACCCCTTAACTGGCCCCAAACATGTTTGATAAAAGAATATACAATGTGTATATATACATATAATTGTATTATATAATATACAATTATAATAAAAGATAGGATCATAAGATGCGCAATATATTGGGTTTTTTCCACTTAATGAAGTTTTGTTTTGTAAATCGTGAGACATGATTTTTACCACTTCATTAAGTTTTGCTTTGTAGAAAGCATTTATTTAAAGCGAATTTCGTTTTGTAAAAATTGTATCTTAATTTTAATAAATGTTTCATCAACCAATTGCATGTATTTAAAACATAAAAAGCAAATAGGCTATATAATAACCGATTAGTTTTGTCATTTGACTCACGTCATAACCGTCACACCAATTCTGAAACCGGCACACCCCATAACGGATGGATAAGCACACGCGGGCAGCAGGGATTGTCTGTCAGAGAGAGTTGGAAGTGAGTAAAACATTATAATGAAAAAGCAGCTGCCTGTTGTGGTTTGGCAACGATGGTTACAAATACAAAGGGCTTTTGTAATGTCATAACAAGATGATCATTGGCTGTTGCTCGTCGCGACGTGACACCACAGGCTATCGAGTCGGCCGACAATTCCAGATATTTGGCATGCTAGATATTTTTCTGGCGTCGGCGACGCGTCGGCGATGTGTCAGCGAGGGTTTTTGATGCGTCATTAAGTATTTCACACTTAAAGATTGGCGAGCGCGGATCACCCGCAGATTTGCACGCGATTACAGCCCGACCTGTCGGCGAGCTCGTTAACTTGCAAATCGGGCTTAAATCGGGCTTAAAATCCTGTAGCGTAAACTAGGCATTACTTGTAATGCGTTTCCTTACTCATAACATCAAAAAGTAATCTGATTAGGTAATGCACATTACTTGTAGTTAATTACTTGTTAGATCAAAAAGTAATCTGATTAGGTAATGCATGTTACTTGTAACAAATTACTTTACATGTAACATCAAAAAGTAATCTGAATGCGTTATGCATGTTACTTGTAATGCATTACATCCAACACTGATCATTTCAGATGAGATTGAAAAAACGTATCGCTAGGTTTTGTCAGAGGAGGGCTATGATAGGAATGTGCATGTCCATCTTGAACATAATCAGAATTATCAGCTAATAAGGGTAAATCTCCATACTCTGGTGCACTGGAGGAGCATCTGAGTGGTTTCCACAGTTGTAGCTGACAGGCTGTAGAAAATTCTGATGGAATCACGTCCTCATGTTCTGATATCAAAGATACGCGAAGTGCAACTTGTATGAAGTTGTATGAAGCCTTTGCAATATTTTGCATTTATATTTTTTGTATATATTTTATAGTTTTCACATGATTTGATATAATTATATTGATTAGTTTGTTAAATTCACATACTTTATCTGTTTGATTATTGTCTTATATTTAATATAGTATATCTTAAGTTTAAACCAACCGCATGCTGTCCACTCAAGTGGACATCTGAAGATCTCTTTGAAAAATTTGTAAAAAAATAAAATAAAAATCAATTCTTGTTTTTCATGCCCTAAGAGCAATAAAAACACATAGGAAAAAAATCCTGACTGAGGTTATCATAATTCATGCATGAAAGGGTTAAGTAAAAATCGATCTTTACAACTTTTACTTGCAATAGAGTAATATTTGACCAGTAGTCTGTACTTTCACTTAAGTAAGGAAGTTGTGTACTTTGTCCACCTCTATACAACAGGAGGAAACGAGAGGGAAAGAGAGCAAGAGAGATGATGACGGGTGAGCAATCCAGAAAGCTCAGCTCCCTCGAGTCACATTCGCAACCAAACACCCGAAACACAAGAACAATCACACACTTAAGTTATCAGTTTTCTCTGTTTTTTGGGCAAACAATCCAGTTCGTTTCTCTGTTTGTGTTGTGGAGAGCACCAAAGGTTTCTATTTACAACGTATTTTTGCAGAGTTGAACATTGTAGCCAATCACAAACATCTGTTGATTTCTTGAACGCAATGGCCAGAGGTGGAAAGTCCAGGGGTCAGAAAGTAAAAGTCCTGCCATATATTTATTCCACCCATGAACTCACACAGCAAAAACTCCAGTTTTAAATGAACTCTCCTGGGAGTTTATTTGGCTCCAGACTCAAGAGTGTTAAAGTTAATGAGATAATTTAGTGATTGATTGAGTGATGATTGAGCATTATTGAAGACACCTGATGTTAACAAGCAGAATCACCAAAGGAGAAAATCTCTTTTTTTAAGTTGCCATTATGGTGATCAGTGTTGGCTTTAGTTGGGCTCTTGAACCTTAAACTAATATCGTTAGATTTTGTTTGGCTGTTCTATCAGTGTTATAACTCTCAGATGAACAAAGAGAAAAGCTGGTCAGGTCATTTTGGTTGTGTTTCGACATAATCATCTTTTGACTTGAATCACAAAGCTCATTCAGAGAGTTAGGTTTACCTTGCTGATTACAGTCTATGATTCTACCGTATACTCTTATCAATATAATCAGCATTTTCAAAATAATCCAAAAGATTTCTTTAAAGTTGTCCTGATCAAAACACTTTGAAAAGTTTTTTTTTTTTTTTTGGACACACTGACACCAAGAATCAGCCTGTGATTCTCAACAATGGTGACAATAATAAAGCATGTTGCAGTGCATTCTGGGTACCACCAATCAAAACTCATTCATGGCTCCCATCATGCATTGCGGTATGAATAAATTATGATCTGAATTGTCTTACTAATTTCCTTTCCCTAATTGAATATTCTTTTTGTCACCATTGTTGAGATTCATACACTGATTCTTGATGTCTGTGTGTGCCTTAAAGAAAGATTTTTTTTTTATATCAGAACAACTTTTAAGAAATCATTTGGATTATAATGACAAATCTGGATATTATTCTGTAGAATCACTGTGATGCTGTTATGACCAATATACATTTAAGTCAGAGATTAGACTCTAAATGAGTTCAGTGATTCAGGTTAAATGATGATTATGTTAAAATATAACCAACACCTGTTCACCTTTTCTCTTTGTTCATCTGACTGTTATAACTCAGATACAGCAGCCAAACAAAATCTAAAGTTAAACATTTAAAGGTCAACTGCCCAACTAAATCAAACACGATATCCATAATGGTAACTAAAATTGTGATTTTTCTCCTTCAGTGATTCTGCTTGTTAACATCAGGTGTCTTCAATAATGGTCAATCATCACTCAATCAATCACTTAATTATCTCATTAACTTTAACACTCTTGAGTCTGGAGCCAAATAAACTCCCAGGAGAGTTCATTTAAAACTGGAGTTTTTGCTGTGTGAGTTCATGGGTGGAATAAAAATATGGCAGGACTTTTACTTTCTGACCCCTGGACTTTCCACCTCTGGCAATGGCCAATCACAGGTGTTTAACTCAACACTGAACAAAACTCTGAGTTCTTCACAAATCCTCTCATTATAACAAACAGTTTTGTAGATAATAGATCCATTGTGCGGTCAGCTTCATTGATTATAAGGGAACTTGGTAGATGCATGCATTTTGTGTGAAGCTGCTTTGAACCGATAAGTACTGTGAAAAGCGCTATACAAATGAATATGAATTAAATTGAACTCTGTGAGATCATGATGAACTGAGATGTGACAGCTTTATAGTGTTATAAAGGGAACTTTGCCTAATACAACATGCATGCTTTTCTGGTCAAATTAACAGTGGTTTGTGAACGTAGACGCTTTAATAACAAAAATTACAAAAATTCTAGGAAATCTATTGATATGGGTTTTTAAATTGAAAGTGCATTCCCTTAGCCTTACCCTGGAGTTGGTTCACCCTCCATGTATGATCAGAAAATTCATATTTAAAGGAGAACTCAGGTCAATTTTAACATTGAGCTCATTTTTTTGTACATTTGGAGTGCTGTCAATACAGAGAACAACGACAAAAATCGGTGTTGCCTACACCGCGTTATTTTATGCACAGGTCATGTGAGTGATTCCTTCAGAGTGAACACGGGTCAATCTGACTGCAGTAGATGTGAAAGATATGAATAAAAATGATAATAATTCAGCCAGCGCTCATACCTGTATTTACATCCTGTTTTCGGTCGAAGTCCATAGTAATCGATTGTCGAGTTCACGCGCATAGGTTTAGTACATATGATCACGCGCGTGAACTCGACAATCGATTACTATGTACTTCGACCGAAAACAGGATGTAAATACAGGTATGAGCGCTGGCTGAATTATTATCATTTTTTTTCATATCTTTCACATCTACTGCAGTCAGATTCACCCATGTTCACTCTGAAGGAATCACTCACATTGGCTGTGCACTTGTAATGACACTTCAAGGATGTAAAGAGGCTAAAAGCAGGTTTAAACATTGCCCCATTGAAGTCAACAGGGTGCAAATTTTAAAAATAGAATAACTCGGTGTAGGCAACACCAATTTTTGTCGTTGTTCTCTGTATTGACAGCACTCCAAATGTACAAAAAAATGAGCTCAATGTTAAAATTGACCGGAGTTCTCCTTTAACATATTACACAAAACTGAATTTGAAACAAAATTATACTTATAAATGCAAAGTTCTGTCATAAAACTCTAGGCCTATAGGTCTTTAACTCAATCTTCTAGCAATCACATCATTCTCTATAGGGGACAGCTGATTGGTTCCTGCTTTATCAAGCCAATGAGCTCGCGGCTCAACCTTAAAATACTGGTCAGCATTTTCTTGCAGCGCTTTCAGACACCCTCCTTTCCCAGCTCCACCTGTATATATTTACAGGTATATATAACATATTTCAAATCAGCATTTCAGGTTTGTCCACACAATTAGCCTGTGCAGTCTTGAACGCGCATCTCAGAACTGTTTCTATGGAAATCTGAGCTTCTAACAGTATAGGATCATTTTTGTGCCTTTAAAATTTAACGTAACTTTTCAAGAAATGAATGAAAATATAAATTGAAACTTAAAAAATGTCCCCTGAGTTTTCGTTCGCCATTCAGGCACATAACTCTTGTGGGGGCGGGGCTAACAGTGGTGTGTTCTCATTGGCTACTGAGTTTTTGATTGACAGATTCTTGACCTAGAAGTGAAGACGTAAGTGTTGTGTTTACATGTGAGCGTCTGTAAGCGGCTTCCTATTTCATTTTAGTGATATAAAGTTAGGAGTCTTGTTTTTTAATTGTATCTGTATATATCTTCTACTGCTACTATGTCAGCATATGTTTTTCAGGAGCAGTATTTGTCTGCGCGAGAGAGAATGAATGTCTAGAGGTATAATTGTAGTACATTAAAATACTGTATAATAACGAATAATGTCCAATGCTTTCAGATAATATTTGTTTGTTCCTGATAATGTTAAATGTTATTTGTTTTATGCATTGTAGGCTTTGATTAGATTGTTATATAACAATTTGAAGAGAATACTAGTGTCATATACATGTGTGGGATATTTTCAGCCATCAAGAAAGTCTCACTCTAACCTGCTAATCAAAGTTAGCAATCCTGGCTACCCAGCTACCCATTGTTAGCACATGTACTTACACCATCACAATAAATGATCACTTAATTCTGAAGAATTCAAACAATATGAAAATTGCAACCAGATGGTGTCTTGCTTTCAGATGGTACAGACCTTCAAGGATATTTCATTATATTCTTTATTGTCACTTTAAGTATGAAAGTGAAAGTCTTGGATGTTGTGACAGTCCAACCTCAGTATTCTCATAATACACATATAGTACTAAAAATGCACAAGTACATAATATACTAAATTTGTGTAAAATTCATATAGATTTTTATATTATGCAATGATCATTTGAACAGTTCTTGTTATAGTAAATGTAACAAAGCAGTGCCTGGGTATATTGTAATGAAGTATACACTTAAAGTCCAACCGAAAAAATGAAAATTCTCTCATTCTTTACTCACCTTCATGCCATTCCAGATGTACTATAGGCTATGACTTTCTTTCTTCACATTAACACAAACAAAGATTTTTCAGAAAAATATTCCATCTCCATGAATCCATATACAGGTAGATTGTAGCCCATGTGCGTATGACAGTTGGTTAGAAGCGATGGTTAAAACAGTTTATTAGTATTTTTATTATCTATTGCTTTACTTCCGAAGACATTGATTCATCTACTGGGATTGTATTAATAACCCATTACAGTCACTGTGTGGGGTTTTTAAAGTGTCAACTTGTAAATGCCCATTAATTTACATTATTACATGGCTTGGTTGAATTCTAATGTAGAATGCGGTCTGTTATTTCTCGATAACAGACCGCTGCTAAGTATAACACACCGTTGCCATGAAAAATGGAGGGTTGCTATGGACGCAGGATTCTAACCGTAGGAACGGACTATTTTCTTTAGCGGAAGCAATACAAACGTTTTTAAATCAATAAACTCCTTTTTAAATCAATATTTTGTGTCAAATTATTGATTTATTTGGTAGGTAGCCATGTAATAAGCGGTTGTTATAGCGAATACAACCCCTTCAGGCTGATTCAAGACCGACCCCTCTGCTTCGCGTCAGGGTCCTGATTAGCCTGTCGGGGTTGTATTCGCTATAACAACCGCCTCGCTCTACATTATCCCTTACTTACTGTATGGACTCACAGCTGGATTCTCTTTGTGTTTATCTAAAGAAAGAAAGTCAGATGCATTGGAATAGCGTGAGGGTGGGTAAAAGATGAGAGAATTATTATTTTTGGGTGGACTATCCCCTTAACATTAATATGCTGTCGGTGAGGTAATATCCAATATCAGCGTAGACTTATAAGAATAAAGTTCAACCTCTTGTGTACTTGTGAACTGTTTTTTTTTTTTTTAACTAGTGCTCCAAATAAATTAAAATATTTGCATTATATCCGGCGTCTGAAGATCAAGATCCCAGTCATTGAAAAGTGATGTGTCATGTGTCTGAAGAAAGTAAGATTTCTGTCTGATAGGGACAGTGAATCTCTGGCAATACACCACTCCATCCTCTGTGTCAGCATCATCATTTTGTTTATGGAAAAGTTGCTCAACTCCCTGCAAAATGAGAAAGGAGAAGTATTATACTAGTCTAACAATACAAACTGCACATAACAAACTGAAGACTTAAACTATTCATTTTAAACAAATTAATTAATTTATCGATTAGCCTGTTTGAAAAGGATTTTCAAAACTAGATAAAAGGTATTAAAAATGCCACACAAGATAAGAATTCTATTATTAATTACTGAACCTACTTATGTTCTAAGGTTTTGTACCTATGAAAAAGCAAACATTATTTAATAGAAGAAAGACTGTGTAATTGTATGCAGATAAGGTTGTGTATTGGGCTAAATAAAGTCAACAGTGCTGTATAATGTTGTGGGCTCTCAATGAGCTCTAAAATATCTCTCCACCTTTTTAACAAAAACAAATGACTGACTTACCGCAAGTCTCCAGCATCTCCATTATCCTGATAATGACGATTGATGATAATGATGATATTATTCGTCTGTGCTATTTCTAGGAACTCATCTCAACCATGTAGTGTAGCAGTAGATAAATACAGATAAAATTAAAAGACAAAACTCCTAACTTTATATCACTAAAATGAAATACGAAGTCGCTTACAGATGCTCACATGTAAACAACACTGATGTCTTCACTTCCAGGTCAAGAATCTGTCAATCAAAAACTCAGTAGCCAATGAGAACACACCACTGTTAGCCCCGCCCCCACGAGAGTTATGTGCCAGAATGGTGAACGAAAACGATACTCGGTTACTCACGTAACCTCGGTTCTCTCTAGAGAGGGAACGAGTATTGCGTAAGGAACTTACGCTACGGGAAAAGTCATCTTTTCTCGAGATACTGAAGCCAAAAATTATCCTAATTTTTCATATTTTGTCAACGCAGTGCAGCAGGCGGCACAGCAGAGCTAGAGCAGGCAATACTGCGTGCTCATTGGCTGCCGCGCGGCAACTGCTTAAGCCTACCAGTGAGCCCCGCGTGACGTCACGCCCAATGAGGGCGCGCGCGCCCTCGCGCGTCACAGCCCGCCAGAAGGGGCGGCGTCAGAGCGTATATAAACAGGGCTCGGAGGCTTAACTCTCTGGTTTCTGTCGAATGAAGCGACATGAGCTCGGGGCGCAAGCACGGCAGGGAACGCAATACTCGTTCCCTCTCTAGAGAGAACCGAGGTTACGTGAGTAACCAAGTATCGTTCTCTTACGAGAGGTTCTCTCGTATTGCGTAAGGAACTTACGCTACGGGAACCCTTTGTCAACGCCGTGCGCGCCATGCATCCACACACAACTCCAGGGGGGGGAGCCCGGGGAGTGAAGAGTGGGGAGAGAGGTGGCCAGCAATGCGGGCCAACACATGTACATAAGCACCCATAGGGAGAAACAGAGCGTCACAGCCGGTCTGTATATAAGAGCTTTCCCTGAAAGTGCGGCTCGACCAGGAAAGTCAAATCTAATATCCAGCCTGCGAAAGAGCAGTGCATGAACATGATTTTAGACTGCGAGAAGTTTAGCCTGCAGGGCGGGAACTTCCAGGTTATAAAACCTAACAAATGTAGACGGGGCGGCCCAGCCCGCTGCCGTACAAATGTCATGAATGGAAATCCCACTGGACCATGCCCACGATGAGGCAACGCCTCTGGTGGAATGAGCCCGTATGCCCAGAGGGCACTGCAGGTTTTTGGACGCATATGCTGTCGCGATAGCATCCACTATCCATCTGGATAACGTCTGTTTCGAGGCGGCGAGACCCTTGGTGCGCCCACCAAACGAAACAAAGAGCTGCTCTGAGAGCCTGAAGGCTGCAGAGCGCGTAATATAAAGCCTTAACGCCCTGACAGGGCAAAGGAGATTATTATCGACCTCGTTGGCTGCCGGCGGCAGGGCTGAGAGGGAAATAACCTGTGCTCTGAAAGGAGTACCCAACACTTTAGGGACATAGCCATGTCTGGGTTTGAGAATGACTAACGAGTCGTTAGGTCCGAACTCGAGACACGACGCGCTAACTGATAGCGCATGTAAGTCACCCACGCGTTTTACTGAGGCAAGGGCCAGCAGAAAAACGGTTTTGAAAGTGAGGTATTTGAGACCCACAGAGTCTAGCGGCTCGAAGGGAAAAGCTTTAAGGGCCTCCAGGACCAAAGACAGATCCCATATCGGAACCGAAGGCGGGCGCGGAGGGTTCAGCCTCCTGGCGCCTCGCAGGAAACGGGTAACGAGTTCGTTTCTTCCAAGTGCGCGGCCGCGCGCCGAGTTGGCGAACGCAGCAATCGCCGCAACATACACCTTGAGCGTGGAGGGGGACCTGCCCGCGTCCAAGAGCTCTTGGAGGAAGTTCAGAACCTGTGGAACCTCACAGGACTGAGAGTTCAAACTCTTCCCTGTACACCATTTATTAAACACTGACCATTTAGACGCATAGAGCCGCCTCGTCGAGGGGGCTCTGGACTGCGAGATCGTGTTAACTACCCCTTCTGGCAGATCAACGAATATTCGTTGATTACCCACGCATGCAGAGACCAATGCTCTGGATGGGGATGCAGAATTGATCCTCGGGCTTGAGAGAGAAGGTCTCTCCTCACCGGGATCGGCCACGGGGCTGTGTCTGACATGTTCACCAGCTCCGGGAACCAAGGTTGGTTCTCCCAGTGCGGGGCTATGAGGAGCACTGCGCAGCGCGTTTCCCTGATCTTCGCTAATACCTGAGGCAGCATAGAGATCGGGGGGAAAGCGTACAACGGGACCCTGGGCCAGGCCTGGGCCAGCGCGTCCTTGCTCTTCGAAAATAACCTTTTGCACTGAGCGTTCTCGCTTGTGGCAAAAAGGTCCAATTTCGCTTCGCCGAAGCGGAGCCACAACGTCTGTATCGTCTGGCTGTGTAACGCCCATTCCCCTGGGGGAACATTGTCCCTGGACAGTCTGTCCGGGCCGTCGTTCAGGTGCCCGGGCACGTGCGCGGCTCTCAGCGAGCGCAGCGAGCCCTGAGCCCAGACCAGAAGGCGTTCTGTTAGAGCGCGCAGGGCTCTGGATCTGAGTCCGCCCTGGCGGTTCACGTAGGACACCACTGACATGTTGTCTGAGCGAACTAACACGTGGTGTCCCCGCAAGTATGGGAGAAAATGCTTCAAAGCTTTCTCGACCGCTAACATCTCCAGACAGTTTATGTGGAGGTCCCGCTCTGGGCCCGACCAGGGGCCGCAGATTGGTCTGCCCTCGTAAAGCGCTCCCCAACCCATGTTGGACGCGTCTGTCGAGACCACTTTGCGGTGTGAGATGGCTCCCATTGTCACTCCCTGACGGTACCATTCGGGCGCTAACCAGGGCTGCAGGGCTGAGACACAGACCTGAGTCACGCTGATTCGAACGCTGCCCGAAACCCACGCTCCGCGGGGTACTTTCGATTTCAGCCAGCATTGTAGCGGGCGCATACGAAGTAAACCCAGCCGTAGGACCGCTGCGGCTGATGCCATATGGCCTAACAGCCTTTGGAAGCGTTTCAGAGGGAGGTATCTGCCCTTCTGGACGGATGCGGCGAGGTGTCGAACACAGCGCGCGCGCTGTTCTGACAGCCTGGCAGTCATCGCCACCGAGTCCAGTTCTATTCCCAGGAAGGAAATAAACTGACTGGGGATAAGTGAGCTCTTGTCCCAGTTCACCGAAAGACCCAGGCTTTCCAGATGACTGAGAAGCGCTATCTTGTGAGAGATGAGTTCCTCTTTCGACTGCGCTAGAATGAGCCAATCGTCCAGATAGTTCAGGATTCGCATGCCCTGTTTTCTCAGGGGAGCGAGAGCTGAGTCCATGCACTTCGTAAATGTGCGGGGTGCTATGGACAGGCCGAACGGCAGAACGGTATATTGATACACCTGGCCGTCGAAGGCGAATCTCAAGAATGGCCTGTGACGGGGTATAATCTGGATTTGAAAATACGCGTCTTTTAGATCGAGAGATATAAACCAGTCCCTCGGGCGAACTAGCGCGAGGATCTGCCTGGTCGTAAGCATTTTGAACGGCCGTCTCATGAGGGCTCTGTTCAAATGTCTCAGATCTAATATGGGTCTGAGCCCGCCGTCCTTCTTGGGCACGAGGAAATAACGGCTGTAAAAGCCCGCCTCGGTCAGAGAAGGGGGGACTCTCTCTATCGCCTTTTTTCGCAGCAGCTTCGCTATCTCTGCATGCAGCAGATGGGCCGCTTCTGCGTTCACTTTCGTTTCGGTCCGGGCTATAAAGCGCGGAGGCCGACGACTGAACTGTAGCGAATAGCCCTGTATTACCGTGTCCAGCACCCATGTCGACACACCCGGAATAGCCTTCCATGCATTCGCACTCATAGCTAGGGGTCGAATGGCCTCTGAGTCCCGTCCGTCGCATAGCATGGGACGAGGAATCTGCAGTGGCGGGCGCGCACTGCGCGCTGAGACAGTGCCGCGAGACGGGGGCTCGCTGATAGCAGTGACCGGCCGAACTGCGCCGGGAGAGCGTGCGTGAGTGTTTACAACAGAGTGTGAACGCGGGGGAGCGGGCACAGGACTCTTTATTAAAACACGGCCGGTGGCGGTGGCGATATTTGAACCACGAATGTGTGAGACAGAGCGAGCAGTGTGTAGTTGTGAGCACTCGTGAGCGGGCACATTTCCTACACTTATTACTCGAGCGGCAAGAGCGCGCTTTAAGCGAGTGTGCTCTGTGGGGTAAACAGGGGTCTTTGTGCTTGTGTGTAGAAATGAACACTGGGTTGTGGGCATATTCATTACACTCATAACACTGTCGGCCTGAGCCGAACGGCCAGATATTATGCTCATCTTGTGATTTATCTGGGTCGCCGTAAAAACGGCGTTTGAGTGCAGGCGAGTGAGTCGACAGACTGGCTCGTTGGCTGCTGAAAACACTACTGCAGTAGCCTTTTTTAAGGGGACTGGCAGAGGATGACAGATGAGTTTTGACGGCGGTCCGGCCGCAGCGGGACCCGCCCGTCTTTTCCTCCCGACGAGTGCTAGGAGGACTTCGCAGGCTCGGGCTTCAGCGAGACTCGAGGCCGAGGCCCTCGCGGGGGCGGCGGCCTGCGCTGGCTGGATGAGCGGGACCTAGGACGGCCGCGCTGGCGCTGCTGTGTGGTCGGAGGGCGGGAAGTGCGCTGGTTAGAACTGCGTGCAGGAGGCTCTGTGCTAGAGCGGCCTGCAGCGGAGCTCGAGCGGCGAGGCAGGAAGAGGCTCATAGCCTGTGATGCCTTCTGCACCTCCGTAAACCGGTCCACGAGGCCACTCACTGCTGGTCCGAAGAGGCCGGTGGGGGAGAGCGGGGCGTTAAGGAAGACGGACCGCTCTGATTCTCCCATATCGGCTAGCGTCAGCCACAGGTGGCGCTCTGTGACGGTGAGCGAGGCCATTGAGCGACCGATAGCTTGTGCAGCTACCTTGGTAGCGCGGAGAGAAAGATCTGTCGCGCTGCGCAGGTCGGTCAAGGTGGTCTGGTCGGGGCCCTTCTCGTCCAGCTGGCGGAGGAGGTCGGCCTGAAGGACCTGAAGGACCGCCATAGTGTGCAGGGCTGAAGCGGCCTGTCCGTTAGCCGAGAAGGCGCGGTGGACGAACGCCGAAGTAGTCCTGCAGGCCTTGGACGGGAGGGCAGACTTTGAGCGCCATCTCGCGGATGGGGGGCAAAGGTGAGCTGCGACCGCCTGTTCGACCGGAGGGATGTTGTTGTATCCCTTCTCCGCGGCTCTGTCCACCTGGGAGAGAGCAGCTGAGGCTGAAGAGCGGAGCCTGGCCGAAACCGGAGCGTTCCACGCTTTGGAGAGTTCCTCGTGGAGCTCGGGCAGAAAAGGCGCTGGTCTGGAGGCTGTAGACTGGCGGCGGTTGGGCAGGAAGCATCCATCGAGCCTGTTCGGTGGAGGCACCGCAGGCGGGGACCACTCGAGGCCTAAGCACTCGACTGCCGTTGTGAGGAGGCGGAGAAGCTCGGCGTCCACACCGGTATGGGTCCTGCCAGACACTCTCGAAGACGAGGCGGAGCGGAGTGAACCGGACCACTCTTCGCTGTCTGACGCCAGAAGAGAACAGCTGTCCAGAAGCGCGTCCACTTCCGCTTCATTGTCAGAGGCGACGGCATCGCGGGCTGTAGCCGGCGGCTGCGCGTCGGGAAGTGGGGGAGGCGAGGGAGAGAGCGAGGCTCGCGGGAGGTGTTCCGGCGATGGCCTGACTCGAATCTCCGGCTCCGGTGGTCTCTGCGAGCGGCGTTTCTTCTTACGCGGCCCGGAGACAGTTGGAGCGGGTCGCAGGGTCGACATCGGCAGTTCCTCGCAGAATACGCAGCCGCCCGTAGACAAGGCAACGGCTGCATGGTCACGTCCCAGGCAGAGAGCGCAGATCACGTGGCGGTCTCTGTCGCTGAGCGGAGAGCGGCATGAACCGCATGAAACTCTAGGCATTTTGAAACAAACGCCTTGCTCTTTTAGTGAGTGCTGCAAGAAAAACACACACAAGGCAAGCGAGAAAGGATATATCGCCGGATAGCTGAGCTGGCACGGCAGGCTGAAGGCGGCGAAGATTCGACCGGCTTCCTCAGGCTGTCCTAGGCTGGCTCGTTGCTGGTTTCGACGGCGACGGCTTCTCTCAGAGTGCAGCGATGCGAAGAGCTTCGCTGAAGAGACAGAAATCAGAGAGTTAAGCCTCCGAGCCCTGTTTATATACGCTCTGACGCCGCCCCTTCTGGCGGGCTGTGACGCGCGAGGGCGCGCGCGCCCTCATTGGGTGTGACGTCACGCGGGGCTCACTGGTAGGCTTAAGCAGTTGCCGCGCGGCAGCCAATGAGCACGCAGTATTGCCTGCTCTAGCTCTGCTGTGCCGCCTGCTGCACTGCGTTGACAAAATATGAAAAATTAGGATAATTTTTGGCTTCAGTATCTCGAGAAAAGATGACTTTTCCCGTAGCGTAAGTTCCTTACGCAATACGAGAGAACCTCTCGTAAGAGAACTCAGGGAGCATAAACGAAAACTTAAATGAAACGAGAGTTATGTGCCAGAATGGTGAACGAAAACTCAGGGAGCATAAACGAAAACTTAAATGAGCGTAAATGAAAACTCTGGAAGCGCATTTGTAAGTACAGATCAACAAAAGGAAAAAAGAGAAAACAGTTAGTAAACATGCAGTGTATTAAAATCAAAGTGAAATTTTTTGCCTGCGATTTATTTTTAAAGTCTTAATAAAAGACATTTTATTAAGTTTCAATTTATATTTTCATTAATTTCTTGAAAAGTTACGTTCAATTTGAAAGGCACAAAAATAATCCCATACTAACAGCAGCTAGAGTGATTTGATTACCAATTTGGATATTTTATTTAGAAGGCAGGACTTCCATTACTAGAGCTGAAATATTTGGCATGTGAAAAGGCCTCAAGCTTTACTCTGACAGGACTAATTTCCTCTTCCTCTTCCTCTTCCTCTTCAGTATGACGTGCCTCAGCGTCTCTCCATTGCTTACTGAAAGTCATGTGATCAACACTATGATGCTGATGTCAAAAGTTCATGCATTTGGTTTCCTCATCTACAAACCCAGCTAACAGAGTTTTGTTACAAAAACGTTCTCCAAATATTCAGTGTTGGTTCTGGGAAAGTAAACAATGCCTAAAATGTTAGAGGAACATGTTTTAGAAGGTATGATGTTCTTCATACATTCTTTCAGCTTGATTTTTATTCAAAATTCAACGTTCTAGGAACTTTGATTTGTAACATTCCAAGAACATAAAAAATGTCCTGTTTCCTGAATGTTAATAGAATGTCATTTAAAGGTTAGTGTGATGTTCCTGAAACATTCTCTAAATCATTCAAACACCTGCTGTGAACAAGCACTGAAAGAGAGAGAAATAAGAACATAAACTACAACTTTCTTCAGCCACAGCCTTAGATTAACAGCGGTTTAGATGTTGATGAATGATTGTTTCGTTTGACGTTACCATTATGGTGATCAGCGTTTACTTTAGTTGAGCTCTTGACCCTTGACGATTGTTAAATTACTTTTTGTAACTTCTCAATATGGTGCTGAATAAGGTGTGGTCGAATGGGTGAAAACAATAGTAAGTATACTATAGCTTGTGTCAAAATGATTTATGACTTTGACCCTTTGACAGGTTGAACTTCCGGTCTAGGGGTCAGGGATTAACCTTTGACCCTCCCACCCATCGATCATGTGGTATGACAGAAGTTTTTGACCTATGACCTAGCTAGCCCTAGATCAAGGGTCGGCAACAGGCGGCCCGCGGGCCAAAACTGGCCCGCCAGCAATATTTTCTGGCCCGCCGGATTATTTTGAAAGTCCGTTTTTTTTGTTTGTTTTTTTAATCAGCCTATTTTTATTTTACAATAACGGCTTACAAATAGGGCCCCGTGTATCATTCGTTCAATCGTTTTTTTTTTTTTTAATTAAAACCCAAAAAACCCCGACTTTTTCCATTAGGATTTATTTCCTGAACTAAAATGAAAAAAACGAATAACGACTTGTTTTCCGATTTTCTGATTGTGTGCTCAGATCAAAAATAGAAAAAAATTAATGACGGGTTTAGACAAATTTTAATTTTGATTTTTAATTTAACACATTAGCAGACATATACCAATGAAATCATTTTAAACAGATCAAGTACTATTGTGGTAACAGATTACAGCCATTTTAATAATGTGAATAGCAATCATGCTCTCCTGTAAGTCTCATACGCTTACAGTCCGACTTTTGAACTTTTTTCATTATTATTTATTCGGGTATAACACAGGAGACATTTAATTATTTATTAATAAATTGGTGTTTTATGTGTCCCTGCAAAGATGAAGTTGACGAAGCGGACTCATGAACGCCAGAGAGAAATGCACATTTAATATGGATTACATATTCAGAGAGTTGCCTATTTCTTTTGGTTTTGAATATTTTCGTTTAAAAGTAGACATTTCAAGCTTTCTATAATAGATAGCCTATATTTCTCAAATCTGTGAGGCACAAGCTGAGTTTCGGCGCCCTCCAGTTCACGTGCAATGCAAGTGATAGTGCTGGCGCCTTATTACATTGTCTGCTATATATTTGCTTCTTATTTATTAAATACAGACAATTGGTTGATAAAACATTGATCAAAATTAAGATACAATTTATGCAAAACGAAAATCTTTTAAAAAGAGACTTTCTACAAAACAAAACTCATGTTTTACCCAATCCATGTCTCCAGACATATTGCGTATCTCATGATGTATCATATCTTTCTCATACTGCATGCTCACTTTCATAATCCACATTGATTAAATTAAAAAAACATAAAGACGTCACATATTTTCCAACTCAGCCCTCGGCCCTGTTGCAACAGTCGTTGTTTAGGTAGGCTACCTTAAACGCGCACGTACAGTCTCAGAGTCATCGCTGCAACCAGGAGATGAAGAGAGCTGATATCCACATCACCTAGCACATCTTTGTCTCTGCCACCCCAGGATGCTATAGCACGACCAGCGCCGTTGCTTAGAGGGCGCCAGCGCCTCGGCCTCTCAGCGCCTCTGCCTCGCGAGTGGATGATAGCCCTGAAGACGCCTAGCAATGGTATACCTTTAGTGGTAGCTAACCTTTAGTTAAGTTATACCTTAAGCTTAAGAGTCATCGTAGCGCGCTAAGAGAAAACGTTATTGGGAAACGCAGCCCAGGTATGATGCCTATGACGCGTAACGGAGATTCCAAAGCGCTCTTCTTTGGTCAGAACCATGGAGAGCGATCGCGGATAGGTCCGTCCTATGCACCGAAACTTTTTACAATGCAACAGAATATTTAAAGAGCATCAAGCATTTAAAATCGATATTATGTATACGCACAGATAATATAACAGTATATTAGTCAGTCAAGTTTATTGTCGGACTGTAAGCGAATGAGGCATGATTGCTATTCACACCTTTATTAAAATGGCTGTAATCTGTTACCACAATAGTACTTGATCTGTTTAAAATGATTTCATTGATATATGCCTAAGATGTTAAATTAAAAATCTAAATTAAAAATTGTCTAATCTAGTAATTCATTTTTTCCATTTTTGTTCTGAGCACACAATCAGAAAACCCGTCGTTATTCGTTTTTTCATTTTAGGTCAGGAAATAAATAATGGAAAAACAAGTCGTTTTTAATTTTTTTTATTTCTGGTTTTAATTTGAAAAAACGATTGAACGAATGCAACACTGACCCATCATATTCCACGATTATATACCTACTGCGGGCGCAAAACAGACAAAGAAACACCAGAACAACCATTTTTGTAGCAATTTTTAATGTCGTCTTTCGTCTTTTAAATCGGAAATAAACACAAAGTTGCTTGACAAAAGATTGGATAGCCTATACTAGGCTAATTCAAAAGAGGGGTAATTATTGGACGAATAAAACACGTAAGTGTGGCAACAGCAGCTTAACAGTAGCTTAACAGTAGCACATATTTTGGCCACGGCCAATATATATTATTCACAACAAACCCATTGAGCGGCAGGAATCACTGGTGAAATGTGTTTTTTAAATCAAGTGATCAAAGTGCTCGTTGCCGCTGCGATCAGTGGTGCGGATACAGTGTTTTCTCGTGTGGCTTGAGCACACGCTGCACTGTCTTCATTCGGACGCGCGCTTCAACCCGTTGCGGATAGCAAACAGTCATTGAAACTATGTTAAATCAACATTCCTTTTTCAACAATAAGTCATTGAATCAACATCGAACTCTGATGTTGATTCTACATCATTTTGCACCCTGTTTTAATATTGAAACAACGTTGAAATCCTGTCCATAGATCAACGGAATTTCAATGGCATTTCAATTATCAGGAATATTGAAACAATGTTGAAATTTCAACTAAACTAAGGATCAACGTGATTTCAATGGAATTTCAATCGTTTTTAAATGTTAATTTTAAATGTAATGCCATAATTTAAATAGCCTGCTTTATCTACAGCCAGTTGTAATAGAACATTTGAAATCTCGTATAAAACACTGAACACGTACACCACACTAAAACAAATTCATTTTATATTAGCCTTTTTATTTAATTATTTGTACTCTTTATTTACACTTCAAAGTCCTCCCGGTCTGGCGCATAGCGCAGCCACTTTTGCACAGCCTGTGGGTGACGGCGGCTGTCCCCATTAGAGCATCTAAAACAGAAAATAAAATCACAATGAAAAAAAATTAGCATTTAAGTTAAACAGAACACATATTTAAACACTGGGAACAAATTCAATAGGCTAAATAACTGGATACTTATAACTAAGTAAATAGTAAATGTAAATAAATAATGTAAGTAAATAAATTAGAGTTACCAGACAAAAGATTTTTCCGGTCGACTAATTGCACAATTATATTAATATCTGCTTAAATACTGGGTGCATGCAGGAATATAGCATACGCCCGAGCACATGCGTATAAATCTCACCGCAAATCTCAGGCAAAAACAGGCTAATAATAATAAATAGGCTATGTCTTTAAAATTAACGAGGCATTTTAATTGTTTCTATATGAAGTATGTGGGGCTAAGCCCCCCTTGATGCCAGGCCTGGTTGTCAGGCGCTGACAGTGCGCGCGCGCTTCCCCGCGCTCAGAAAAGGTGCATGTCAGAACAGAACGCCAATGAAATGTTTTCCTCAAAAGCAGACCTTGGAGAAGATCATCAAAAATCGTAATATCGCATAAGCACTAGTATAAAACGACTGTTATCATTTCTGAAAACAAACACAATTGAGTTACAAAACTGTATCGCAAGCATATCGCAGCCCTGCTCGAGGATTATTAATATTTTGTATGTATTACGACGAGATGGTCTAATCGGCATTTCGTGGCGGTGCTGTGTTAATAGATTTCACGACACTAGCAATGTACAGATATGTATTTTGAGCTATCACAAAAATAGACTGGACTCGGAGGTTTTGCGAACTTAACCTAGAAGAGAACCACAAAGTACGTTTGGCAGATTTTGACACATGGTAAAACAAAAATCTATTTCAGTGACCAGCACTGTGTCGGTTAGCCTACTACACTAACCATCATGTTAACGATCAGCCTAACAGTATTTGATTAGGTACAATTCATTCATATCGAACATTATAAGCAAGCTTACCTGTACGCTTGTGCCAAGAGTCCAGAAATGAGCTGTGTCCGGTGCAGTACGTTGGTGTTGATCTCTCGGTCAACCAAAAATCGATAGATTTTCAATCACATTTCCCGGTCAAAATATGTCGATGACTTTTCAACAATGCGTCGTTTCCCGGTCAACTATAAATCAATGACTTTTCAACACATTCAGCGATCGCCCGGTAAACCAAATATCAATGCTTAATCAATCATAAAGATAACTATCAATGTTGTTCCAATATTGTTGCCATCAACATTAATAACATCAGGTTTTCATCGATATGGAAATGGTGATTCAACATTTATTTTACATTGAAATTTCAATATCAACCATAATGATGATTCAGATGGAAAAACAATGTTTATTCAATGTTGGCTTGCTGTCTGGGGCTCTATTCGTTCTGGTGAAATCACAAAACAAAAATGCACACAAACATGTCCCTGCTTGATATACAACCACTGATGAACATAATCGGTTTTGATGAGGAAAAAAAAACCTATACGAGAAAAAAAAAACTATACGAGTGCGGATTCGAACTCAGAACCTCTGACACGCTGGGCGAAAATTCTACCACTGGTCCAATAAAACACTTGTTGGACAAACGGGCGGATCTATATATTTATTCACACGAAAATTCTCGGCACTGACAAAACAGCCTTTATTAAGCTACATCTTATTAAACAACAAATGTAGCCTACTATTTAAATCGATTGCTGGACATCGTAATGTTATTGTACATATATCTGATTTAGCATTGTAGCAACCCCCACCCCACCCACTTTTTAAAACAAAGTTACGCCACTGTCCATAGGCCTGCTCCCGTGTAGCTGGCCCGCCATCTACTGGCTAAAAAAAAATATTGGCCCGCGGCCAAAGTTACTTGCCGACCCCTGCCCTAGATCATGTAGTTTTGACAGGTAGTTTGACCTTTTTAGCCCTGGATCATGTAGTTTTGACAGAAGCTTTTGACTTTTATCATTTTTAGCCCTAGATCATGTAGTTTTGACAGAAGCGTTTGACTTTTAACCTTTTTAGCCCTGAATCATGTAGTTTTGAGGGGTGTTTGAAGCCGGTGTCAAGTTATATGGGTCTGTGTCTGGTTATATGGTGTGACACAGGCGCCCCCGGTGAACGTGAGAAAAAGAGATTTTATAAAAAAGTATGTATATTTCACACAAATAATTTAATATACAATAATATCTTACTAAAATATACTGAAACCATTTAATTCCGTTTTAGATAAACAAAAGAATAAAAAATCATCTAAAACATTCAAGTGTATAAATTAAACTAAAGTTGAAAAACATTATATCCTTTAAAAGTATATAATGAAATGCTTATACAATATATCTTACTAAAAAGTATATAATGAAATGCTTATAAAATATATCTTACTAAAAAGAATAAAAATAAAAAATCATCTTACATTTTTTAGAGAGAGTTGAACAAGCTCTTAACACATCAATGTCCATATCATTGATGTCCACAAAAATGCAATGTATGAATGGGTTCAAAATTGTTTTACTCGTTAACTGAATTCATATAGTCATTCCTGAATGACCCCACACTGTCTCAAAACAGGGAGCGCGCGTGTCTGTGTGTGTGTGTGTGTGTGTGTGTGTGTGTGTGTGTGTGTGTGTGTGTGTGTGTGTGTGTGTCTATGCGTGCGTCCTCTGACATGATCCCCCTCCCTCGCATACCAGAGCACAGTGAGGAAGAGAGTTCTGTTCTTTTAAAAGAATATAAAATAAAAACTACTTTACATAAAACATTCTATTCTTTAAAAGTAAATAAATTATATAATATAATATAAAATCACAGAGTGGTTCTCTCTCTCTCTCTCAGCTCCGTCTGTCAGTCTCTGACTCAGAGGGGGCCTCACACCCTCCGCATGTGAGCTCTGACCCTCTCCTTCGCATACCAGAACACAGTGAGAGAGGGGTTTCCTAAATATCAGACTAACTAAAGTTGAAAAACATTCTATTCTTTAAAAGTATATAAATGAATTGCTTATAATATAATATAAAATCACAGAGTGGTTCTCTCTCTCTCTCTCTCTCTCTCTCTCTCTCTCTCTCTCTCTCTCTCTCTCTCTCTCTCTCTCTCTCATTTAAAAGCATAACCTTAAAAGTTTAAATTAGATATTTTAAAAGACTGTTTAAATCTTTAAAGTTTGAATACATACACATCTTCTATTTATCTTTTAGAAGATTACTGTAATGATTTTGTTTAATGGTGACCTAAAGTATAATTGTTATTAAACAATGTCTGTTCAAAAACTTTAGATTGTTGAAAACTGTACTTAGTCATCTTAAATCTCATTTATATGAAAAGATTCAATCAGCATTTTTTGTCCATGAGGGGGTTTCAATTTTTATTGTGGGGGTTTCCCATAGCTATAATGATTTTTGTACCGTAACTGCATATTCTATCCCGTACACCTAAACACAGAAAACTACATTTTCAAAAATGAAATAAATAAATAATTTAATATAATTTCTAAGCTGTTTTGCACACGTGCACACATGGTTCTAAAAAATGAACTAATCTCTATTTTAAATTAAATTATTATTAATAAAATATATAACCAATGTCTGTTCAAAAACTTTAGATTGTTAAAAAAAGTATGCTTAGGCGTCTTAGATCTTATTTATACAAAAATATTTCAAACAGTATTTTTGTTCATACAACATGTTGTCAAAGTTTGTCACAATGTTTTGTCGTTGTGTTGTTTTTAAGAAATCCGAGGACTCCACATTGCTCTTATTTAGACTAAGTTGTATCATTTGGAAAATCACCACACATTTTCCAGAGACGCTGGTGGTCCGTGGCGTGGCCCAAGTAAAGTTTGTCTTGAGCGAATATTTAATTTTACTCGTCTTGATTCAAATCATGATATCCCCTACGGCGAGAATATACTATCGGTTATCTACTCAAAATATATGTAGAAGTTTAAATCCGGTGTTTAAAATCTGTCTGGTGGCCGCATGAACAGACTTCTGATGATACTATCTATAGCAGCATGAAGCATGCCCTTTGACCTCCTCGATTTTGGAGGCTTTTTTTTTGTTAAAGACCCTACGGCGAGTTAGTTCTCCCAAAAGAATTTCTCCCATCTAGCGGTGAAATTCTATTTTGCATTTAAACGAATAGTGCTCTCTAGCTCCTTGCTTTTCAACTGCGGTAGCCGTTATGTGCCAAGAAGCTATGACAACATGTCTTCCAATAGCACATCATCGAGTTTAACTATACATGTTATACTGTTATGCTGCCTATATAATGATTTACACAACCAAGCAATGAAAAAAGCTTGTCATTTAGACTGTAACTTTGACTTACCTGTCGAGAAGAAAGCAGGCGACTTCAGCGGCCCTTTCAAAGTCTTTCTCCTTCATTAGCTCTTTCCACCTGGGAAAAGCTATCCCGATATTTATTTACATCCCGATAAATAAAATATTTGCTTCTTGGCCACGAGGATTCCTTCTCCTGCATAAGTATGATCCATCATTATATTGTCCCGTCCAGTGCAGCCTTTTCAAATGTGCCGGGGGCAGTATCAATGCCTCCCATATGGTCTAGTGGTTAGGATTCCTGGTTTTCACCCAGGCAGCCCGGGTTCGACTCCTGGTATGGGAAGACAATTTATTTATTTTTTTATTGCCAACAAAATTCAAGTTATTCAAGTTCATCAATAATCATTTTTAGTTATTCATAGTCTTAGAGGCCTACACGAACTGCAGAAACAAGCAGAATATATGTAAAAACTCATAAATGCTGTTTCAGTACTGAATCATTTTCACAAATACAATTATATTGAATTCAGAAAATTTCACTATGGAATATTTACTTTATCTATCATAATTTCAATTTAGTATGTCATCATTTAAATTTTTCATCTCATAATTATGACGCATAGTCATAATTTCAACTTTTTAAGTCATAATTTCGAATGAACGTGCTGTTGACTATAGTAGTGTTGCACCAGCATTAGAGAGTCAGAGTGTGTAAAGTAAACTCTCATTAGTGTTAGTAGAGTATTAGTGGACTGGTAGGGTTAGAATAAGTCGAGATATAGTTGAGTTACTTATAGTCAGTAGAATATCTGTTGGGGAGGATCACAATAAAGAGTTAGCAGATATTAAGCACAGTCTATTTTTTCAGATGTTTAAATGACAAAATACCATTTTTTCATCCGAGTGAATCTACACATGAGAGGCCTTCAGAAGTCATAACTTCAGGGGTCAACGGTTTAGGTCAGTTGGCGAAAACACTGCATGTGTAAAAATCAAATACTGTATTACACTTTTCAAAGGATAATCTAGCTTTAGAATAAAAAGTTAAAAACCAAACATATCTGCATACCTGTTGTGTTCTGACACAAGGCCATTAACTGGTTCTTTTTGTTTTATAAATGTATTTTGCTTATTTCTACAAATATCAACCTGATAAATATAGACTGAATACACGATTAAACAAGATAATCATGCTACCCAAAACGTCTGACACAACATTTCAAGAAAAACAGTTTTAAAATACAACTAAACCATGATAATGTTTAGTTTAGATGTTGATTACTAAGTTCCAGGCATAGTGCAACCACGCAATGTTAGATTTCTCTAACATTGCGAGGTCTCACTCACAACGCGCAACTTCGTAAATAAAATAAAATAAAATATTATGGAAGACATTGTACTGTAATTGTAAAATGTAATTTTACCATATTTTATTTATTAATATTATGGCTTCATGTTGATTTAAAGTTTTTGTTTGTTATTAACTAATACCTACTAACACTTCAACATCCAGCACAAAATTAAAGATATGTATGAGCTAAGGATGTTCTCTGACCCCAAATAAACAGATAGTGGAATGTTCACAATCTACAATATACAGTAAGATATTCTCGTACTTAGTATCTTTGGGTGTATCTTTGGGTGTATTTTTACACACCATAGTGATGCAAAGTTCCACACCCTATGGACTAACTTTAAAACATAATCTTTATACAGGAATCACACGTGTCCTTACAATCCATGTGAGATTCAAAAGACCAAATCACTAAGAAAAGTTTCCAAATGATGGTTTTATTACTCCGCTAGATTTAGTCATCTTGTTGGACTGTATGTGTTTTAGGTGAAGACGTTTCTTTGAGAGCCGTCAACATTCAGTGTTTATAGAAATAAATGACCATTAAGAATTTAAGTGATAGTCTTTCTGTTTGACTAAATTGATACTACATTTAGTGCAACTTTCCCTCTATCTACGAATCACACAAATTGCATGCTGTTACACACTTAAACTATTACAACAGAATCACATCTGACTATGGCACTGAGAGAGCCATATTCATCCAAGCTCGAGGCTGTTAAACAAAGTTCCACACTTTTGTAAAACCTGCAGATAAAATTGCACAAAAGTAAATTCTAGAAGTCAACTGGGTTAAAAGTAAATGCATCATCATGAGCCATTTAAAACAAATACAGAAAAGCCACTATAGTGATCAGTTTTAGCTTTTGAATGTCTGTAATTGACATTTTACATACTAGTCAATTACGCTGTTTACATCTTGTTTTTGTACAGTTTGCAAAAAGTATATAGTCTCCGAGCGTGGTCAAACATGTTCATATAGGAATGTATGAAAAACATGAACAAATATTGCATAAAGATAATTAAATGACGGTCCTTTATGAGAGTGTTTAAGACTAAACAAATCATATTTATTTTAGAACATCTTTCTGCTATGTCTACGAAACAAAGATGAGTATTGCTGTTTTTCTGTTACCTATAAAACTTACACTTCAAACTCGTCTAACTATTACACTTATTTTGTTATTATTACACAGTTATTTTGTGTGTGTCGCTAAACAACAGTTAAGCAAATAAATTACTGTTGATAAGGGGTATTTTTATGTGAAAATAGGGTTGATTAATTTTTTTATTCTGTCCACACCAATACTTTGACACCAGAGTTTTAGGCCCGATCCAGAAAACAGACGTTGTGTTTTATGTCTTAATAATTGTTCTTATTTTTATGATCTTCTTTTTATTCTGCATAATGCCGAAATGTTTTAACATATCGTAAATTTCAATGGTTAGATAAATCATCTAACTATTATATCTAACAAGCACAGTTGCATTAGAGTCGGATTTTGTTCTCGGCATCATCAAAGTTCACACAGTTTTCACCGGAGCATATCGACTCTGAAACAAGACCAAATATTAGCACGTAACATTTTGGACACCTTTGTTTTTTTATGCATCTTTGCATTTATTCTGAAACACCCTGTTTTGAAATTGTTTAACAATTTTTAACATCGCTAGCGTAACACTTATCGTATTGTCGGGTGTGATTGTAATGTTTTGTATGGCGTTTTCTTTACACTTGTAGGATTAAAATTAATCCAAGATATTTTAAATGAACAAAGATATTTGCTTGACTGTTGTTCTACCCCCCTCTTCCTACCACAATGACCATTTGGAGTTCCTAAGGCACAGAGAGGCTGATAGTGATCTCGGCTTGCAGGCCAAATGTTTGTACTTTGGGGGTTGATGAATTGTCACACCTTTAGTACAGTGGTGTGAGTGTAATTATCTGATTGGTCAGTTTGAATGTCTCACAGTTGGGTTTAGTCATATGGTCAAGGAAAGGATAAAAGAGGATTGTAACTGTTGCTCTGTCTCTTTGATGCTCTGGCTATCTTCTTCTCTGGGTCCCTTTCTTGGGGGCTCCTCTTTTCTTTCTCTCTCTCTCTCTCTCTCTCTCTCTCTCTCTCTCTCTCTCTCTCTCTCTCTCTCTCTCTCTCTCTCTCTCAGGTAACATTTTTCATATATGCTGGGTACAATTAATAATATAAGTTATCATCATCTCATATATCTATTTTGTAACTATTTTAAGTGTAACCATAACCATAATTTGTCATTAAACCTTTTCAATTGCAACTAATGTACTAACTAGTTTTGTTTTGGTATTGACTTTGAAGTGCTACATATTGCAATACAATATCGTCACTATCTATAGCAATGCTCTCCCACAAATATTAAGCTATTGTAACTGCACTTATTTCCGTCGTTGGTATAAGTGGCAGTGGGTGGTAATAGACAAGATATGTGCAGTTTTCTACCATCTTGCCAATAACGTTTCTTTAGTCATTCGGCAGTTCTTGCAGCCTGAACCACTGCAGGAATTCCACCCTTACACACTTTCCCCCAGATATCTGTTTCCTACAGTTAGCTGTAATGTTAGTGAACTCTAGGTCTTCTCTTTGTTCATATACGACAGTATTCACATGAATTGGCTTGATTTGATAAAATTATGGTTTAAACCATCATCTTCACGTGAGACATTTACATTATATTATTACACTGTCCTATTTTTTATATAACGCTAAACATTTATATTTTATATTTTAACCCTTTATGCGAATATAGAATGCCGCACAAGGTTCTCTGAAATATTTTATCGTGTAAAACATCTATGTAGATCTAGCTATGTTTTAAAAAATACCGCAAAACAAAGACAAGGACGCCTCTTTCTATAAGCGACCCTCAAAATGCATACAACAAAACACATGTATGTGTACGATGATTTATCAGAAAATTACTTTTGTTTTAAGAAAAACTTAAATCAACTGGTGCTTGATAACTATTGAAGTTATTAACCCTCTGGGGTCTAAGGTGTTTTTGGGGCCCTTGGGATGTTCTGACATGCCCTGACATTTGTGCTTTTTTCAGTTATTTATAAACATGTTAATGGCAAAGGTGTAAATTCTCTCTATATAGCACAAACAGGGTTACCATAATATGTGAGCAAAATGTATGTAGATGTTTGTATTTTTAAGAGAATAATGTTTATGCATGGTTATTGAAAAAAATAAAAATGAAAGTTGCTGAAATAAGACCACAAAAAACATACTAAATATGTGTCAATAAGACTTTTGACTAATGGATGTTGTCGCTTCGAGTTCTGGCTTCAAAATTATGTGAAAATAGTCTTGCTTTATCGTTCACAATAAAACAATACATTGATTTAAATTGTGTAAAACAGGTTTTGCATGCAAAGCCAATATGCGAGGGGGGCGTAAAGGGGGAGTAGTTTAAACCTGAGAATACAATGTCCCACCCACACTGCATAATGAGCCATTCATTCAGGTGTGACACTGACTGAGCCAAGAATGAATGTAAGGACAAAAGATATATTTAGAAGAAGACTTATATTGACCATTTAAGATTTTGCTTACATCTATCTTGTAAATATGTTTTGCTATTTTATTAAAAAGGTTACAATTACAACAATAATTACAATTTCAACAATATTTCAAGTGTACTCTTTCTTTGCAAAAAAAAATGATTATATAATAGGCCTACATTTTATCATATGTATTCATTAGTTTGAATATAGCTGTGACGGCTGTATACTTTGTATTGTCGTCTTTGCCGTGTTTGGGTGTGTTTTGCTCCTCCTACAGATGCGCTGCGGAGCTGAGGCAATCAGGTGGATTGGGTGCACCGGTGCACAGGTGTGCCTGTCATTAAAAGCTTCCTGTTTGGCGTCCTCATGGAGCGTTCCATTTTGTCATATCGATCCCTGGCCAGGACCGAGATGTTGATCGGCGTTGCGGCGTATTGCGAGAACTTGAGAGACAGTCTTTGTTATGAAGAATGTGAAAATAAAGAGAGTATTGTAACCGCCGTAAACGTTTCCTCCTCCTTCATTGTTGCTCCCTAATAAGGGTGTAACAATTGGGGGCTCGTCAAACTAAATTTGTGTTTGGATTCGTGCGAATGATTTTGAAAAAATGTTGTCTTTGAAGGAGGGTAAAAGGTAGGATATTTGAATTGAACATATTTGTATATTATCCGCTTATTTGTAAATTGAAAAGTTGGAACGCTCCATTAATTAGTTAGGCTCTATGACATAATTTGTTGGGAGTATTTAAAGAACAAACCTTCCGGGTAGGTTTAGTGCGTGTCTTTGGGCACGTAGTTTTTTTATTTTAGTTTGTTATTTTTGGTTGGCTCGGGGCTTAGAGCAGTTGTCTTATCCGAGGTTTGGGGGGCGACTCGGCAATTGGTCGTCTTCCCAAACTTGCGGGATTTAGTGCGTAAGTACCCGGTCTTGGGCCAACTGAAGACTAGGGTTTATTTAGTTTAAATGGATGGTTTAGTTTCTTTAAATAAACCTTGATTTGTCATTTAAAAAAAAAAAGTATTTTCTTCTCTCTCTTTGTGCGTAATATTTGATGAGCGTGTGTTTTGTAAGCGTGATTATTGGTAATTATGGCGACCGATGTTATTGAAACATTTGCTCAGACTCCGTCTGAGGAATTGTTAGAGGAAATGACCAGAGCAATTGTTAGAGTTAGCTGCGCATTATAAAATCGAGCTAACGTATAATCAAAAAAGGTCAAAAGACGGAATTAAGCTAATCCTTGAAATTGCGCTGTGTGATCTTAAAATCTTGAGAAGAAAATCTAAATTGCCTGATTCAGCTGCGTTGCCTGCCTTAAGCACGCCTATTCCAACTACTCTTCCGTTGTCTGCTTTAAGCACTCTTTCATTTGAGCAACAGAAAGAGTTGTTGATGATACAACGTGATACGGAGTGTGAGAAGCGTTGTTTGGAATGTGAGAAGGTCCAAATGGAGCTACAGTTGGAGAAAAGCCGACAAGAGTTAGTGCAACAGCGTTTAGAGATTGAAAGGCGTCGACTAGAGTTACACGAAGAAGGTAAGCCGGTGGGTGTAGGTTTTGATACTGATTCGACAAAACTGAGTGTGGCTCATAACTTACGTTTAGTACCGCCGTTTAATGAGGCTGAGGTGGAGATTTTTTTTCTCCTGTTTGAGCGAGTCGCAGCAGCATATAAATGGAGTAATGTTGAACGCGCTATGTTGCTTCAGTGCGTTTTAACAGGTAAAGCCCAGCAAGCCTATTCTACGCTATCGGATGCTGACAGCCAGAATTATGAAGCCATTAAAGCGGCGGTGTTAAAAATTAATGAGCGTGTCCCAGAGAGTTATCGGCAAAAGTTCCGTACGTTACAGTGAAAGGTGAATGAAACAAATGTTGAGTTCGTAAGAGAATTGACTGTGCAGTTTGATCGTTGGTGTACAGTGGCAGATAGTACAACAATGGATAAGCTGAGAGAGTTAATTTTATTTGAACAATACAGAAATACACTTCCTGAGATGATAGCTACTTATGTTGCGGAACGTCAGGTTAAAACTACTTCAGAAGCTGCACTGCTGGTGGATGACTGGGAACTTATTCATAAGCCCCGTGCTGATGAATTCAGTGATCGTCAGGTTCATGCACGGGGGAATTCTTCCGTTGTCCCTATGGGTCCAGTCAGGCGTTTTTTAAAAAAAAATCAAGTGACTATGATAACTGTAACTACTGTCTGGGTAAAGGACATTGGAAGTCAAATTGTCCAGTGCTTAAATCAACATTTGTTAGACACGCCCATTCCGTGAAGCCTGCTGTCCTGACTACTTCTGTTCCGGTATTAAATCAGGCCAGTACTTTGAAAGGAATACCGGTGGTAGCACCTAAGAATGTAGAGAATCACCAGCAGTTATTTGAACCATTCATTTCTAATGGTTTTGTGTCGCTTCCAGGTGGTGGTGAGAAAGTAGCAGTGAAAATTCTCCGGGACACAGGGTCATCCGAGTCGTTTATTTTGAAGTCTGTGTTGCCCTTCTCAACTGAGTCGCACACTGGTAGCTCGCTTTTGATTCGTGGCATTGGGCTTAATACATTATCCGTACCCCTGCATAAAGTTGATTTGGCCTGTGAACTAGTGCATGGGGTGGTGGATCTTGGTATACGCCCTATTCTACCTGTTGATGGTGTTTCACTGATCTTCGGAAATAACTTAGCCGGCGGACGCGTTTGGGTTAATCAATCGCCCTCTCTGGTTGTGACTGATGCACCGTCCTGTATTGATGGTCCGGATGACAGTGCGCAACAGTATCCGAAAGTGTTTGTCGCGTGTGCAGTGACTCGTTCTGGTGCTCAACCTAGGGCTGAAGAGAAAATCAGTGACGCTGAATCGTGTTTCGTTTTGAGTGATTATCCCATTGTGGTTTCTCGGGAAGAGTTGTCTATTGAACAGAAAAATGATGAAACATTAAAACCACAATTTGAACAGGTTGTTGACAGCACTGAAATTCATGACAGAGCGCAAGGCTATTTTATTGAACAGAGTGTTTTACTGAGGAAGTGGTCCCCGCATGCTGTTGATGGTATGGGTGATTCTGTCATTCAGGTTGTGATACCAGTAAAGTTTTGTTCGTTAGTGTTGAAAATGGCTCACGATCAGCTCGCCGGTCATGCTGGTGTTCAGAAAACGTATGACAGAATTCTTCGCTACTTTTACTGGCCTCGTATTAAAAAGGACGTTGCCAGTTTTATTAAGACCTGTCATACCTGCCAGCTTACCGGCAAACCGAACCAGTTGTTAAAACCGGCTCCTCTGCGTCCAATTCCGGCTGTATGTCAACCGTTCGAACATCTCATTATTGATTGCGTCGGTCCTCTTCCTCGTTCGAAAGCTGGAAGTGAGTACCTGTTGACAGTGATGTGTCAAGTTACGCGTTATCCAGCTGCGTACCCATTGCGCTCGATTAAAACAAAATCTATTGTGAAAGCGCTTACTCAGTTCGTGTCTATTTTTGGGTTACCAAAAATTATTCAATCGGACCAAGGAAGTAATTTTACTTCGAAATTGTTTGCGGAGGTGCTTTTCGAGCTGGGTATTAAACACAATTTGTCAACCGCATATCACGCCCAGAGTCAAGGGGCACTCGAACGTTTTCATTCTACGTTAAAATCACTATTGAGAGCCTACTGTCTGGAAATGCAGCGGGACTGGGAAGAGGGTCTTCCGTGGTTGATGTTGGCAGCCAGGGAGGTCACGCAGCAGAGTATTGGGTTTAGCCCAAATGAGCTGGTTTTTGCACACAAAGTCCGGGGGTTATTAGCTGTCTTGCGTGATCAATGGGTTGATTCAGAACCACCGAAAAAATTTTCAGAGTACGTGCTGGGTTTTCGTCGTCGGCTTTCATTAGCTGGGGAGTTAGCTGGGAAATGTTTAAATAAAACTCAGGGGAAAATGAAAAAGTTGTTTGACCGTTACACTGAACCTCGGAAGTTTAGTGTTGGAGATCAGGTCCTTGCACTTCTGTCTGTAGTAGATTCCCCGTTCCAGGCCAAATATACTGGGCCGTATGAGATAATACATTGCGGGGCCATGGATAATTACACGATTCTGACGCCAGACCGAAGAAAGAGATCCCAAGTCTGTCATGTAAATCTCCTTAAGCCTTATTATCAGCGAAACCGACTGGTCTCAGTGCCAGTGGCGCCTGTGGTTCTAGTGGACAGCTCCCCTCAGTCAGGTGTTTCACAGGACATGAGTATGCCTGTGGACGAATTAGAATCTCCTGATGACTGCGTGTTACTGGGTCGTTTAAAAAATTCGGAAACGTTGAAAAACCTGTCTTCCAATCTTAAACATTTGGACGCGATGCAAAATCAAGAATTGATTAGTTTGCTTTCTGAGTTCCCGGAGCTGTTTTCGGATGTTCCAACCCAAACGACACAGTTAGAGCATGATATTGAGGTGGGCGAGGCTGCTCCTGTCCGTCAGCGTTTTTACAGGGTTCCACTGAATAAACGAGAGTTGTTAGAAAAGGAAGTCCAGTATTTGCTGGATAGTCTGTTAGTTAAAAAATCTGATGGTACGTTCCGTTTTTGTACAGATTATAGGAAACTAAATTCTGTTACAAGACCAGACTCCTTCCCTCTGCCGAGAATGGAGGACTGTGTCGATCAGGTCGGTGCCGCAAAATTTGTGACAAAATTAGATTTACTTAAAGGCTATTGGCAGATTCCGCTGACAGAGCGCGCGCGCAAGGTTTCATCATTTATAACACCTAACGGATTATTTTCTTACCGGGTTATGAGCTTCGGTCTTCGAAATGCACCTGCGACGTTTCAAAGAATGATGAATAAAGTCATTGCGGGACTAAAAGGCGTGATGGTTTATTTGGATGATACGATCGTGGTAAGTGATACGTGGTCAGAACATCTTAAACGTTTACGTTTACTTTTCTCAAGCAAATCTTACATTGAATCTTGCTAAGTGTGAGTTTGCAGGAGCGACAGTTTCGTATCTCGGTAAGGTAGTGGGGCAAGGACAGGTGCGTCCAGTGAGGGAGAAGGTGAGAGCAATAGATGAATATCCTGTTCCGGTTACTAAAAAGGAGTTAATGAGCTTTCTAGGTCTGGTGGGATTCTACCGCTGTTTCTGTAGGAACTTTTCGACGGCCGTTGCCCCTTTAACGGACTTATTGAAAGCTAAAGCCTTGTTCATTTGGTCTGAGTCTTGTCAGAATGCCTTTGAGGCAGTGAAATCTTTACTAACTACGACACCTGTCCTTATGGCACCTCAGCTGGAGAAAACTTTTAAGATTCAGGTAGATGCCAGTAAAGAGGGAGCAGGGGCAGTGTTAATTCAAGAGGATGATGCTGGTATTGAGCGGCCGGTTTGTTTTTTCTCGCGGAAGTTCAATAGTCATCAAAGGAACTACTCCACAATTGAAAAGGAGGCACTTGCGTTAATTTTAGCACTCCAACATTTCGAAGTGTATGTAGGTGGGAACAGCTCAGCGATAATAGTTTATAGTGACCATAATCCGCTTACATTTTTACATTCTCTTAAAAATCCAAATCAACGGCTGATGCGTTGGTGCCTGTTTCTTCAGCCCTTTCATTTAGATGTTAGGCATTTGAAGGGCTCAGAAAATATAGTGGCCGATGCACTGTCTAGGGCACCATTGTAAAACACTTTGTAAGCTGTGCCTTGGATGAAGAGTAACAGGTTTGTTTTTTCTATTTATTATTCTATCCACGTGGGGAAATGTTGTTGATATTGTGTATGTATAGGCCTATACTAAAATTATGGTTGGTGCGGTTATGAATGCTTCTTGTTGGCGGAAACTTATTGGTTTCCTTTTCTTAAGGGGGGGAGTGTGACGGCTGTATACTTTGTATTGTCGTCTTTGCCGTGTTTGGGTGTGTTTTGCTCCTCCTACAGATGCGCTGCGGAGCTGAGGCAATCAGGTGGATTGGGTGCACCGGTGCACAGGTGTGCCTGTCATTAAAAGCTTCCTGTTTGGCGTCCTCATGGAGCGTTCCATTTTGTCACATCGATCCCTGGCCAGGACCGAGATGTTGATCGGCGTTGCGGCGTATTGCGAGAACTTGAGAGACAGTCTTTGCTATGAAGAATGTGAAAATAAAGAGAGTATTGTAACCGCCGTAAACGTTTCCTCCTCCTTCATTGTTGCTCCCTAATAATGGCGTAACAATAGCCAACATTGGAACATCTAACATCTTAGTTTATGACTTTATTTTTGACAAAAATAGTATTATATATATATATATATACACTACTGGTCAAAAGTTTTAGATCGGTAAGATTTTTTATGTTTTTAAAAGAAGTCTCTTCTGCTCACCAAGGCTGCATTTATTTGATAAAAAACAATAAAACAAAACAGTATTATTGTGAAATATTATGTGTACTTTATTCCTGTGATCAAAGCTGAATTTTCAGCATCATTACTCCAGTCTTCAGTGTCACATGATCCTTCAGAAATCATTCTGATATGATGATTTGATGCTCAAAAAACATTCATTATTATTTTCAATGTTGAAAACAGTTGTGTACAATTTTTTTTCAAAATTCTTTGATGAATAGAAAGTTCAAAAGAACGTCTCGGTTACGTATGGTAACCCTCGTTCCCTGAGTCCAGGGAACGGAGACGCCTCGTCGGGGGAGTTCCCCTGACGAATTGGGATCACGCTAGGGAGACCAATTGCCTTCGAGTGAATTAAAACGAGCCAATGAACATTGGCATGCAAGGTTTGCATTGCGCGGCCCGCCTACCAGTGCGGGTATAAGGCGGAATCAAGCGCATACACAAACGCTTTTCGCTGAGGAGCCGAACGGTGTCCAGTCCTCCGCGAAGGTACAGCAGCATGGCGACGGGACGAGGCGTCTCCGTTCCCTGGACTCAGGGAACGAGGGTTACCATACGTAACCGAGACGTTCCCTTTCGTCAGCAGGGAACTCCGACGCCTCGTCGGGGGAGTTCCCCTGACGAATTGGGATCCCTACCAAAACTCCATGGTGCTGGCCCCTTCCAGCGCCCAGCTAAGCTACAGCCCTGCAGCAGTTTCCAGAAATTTTGCGGGAGCTAGCTAGGGAATCACACTGCTGTTCCGCAAGACCCAATCAGTGGATATTGGATAACACTGGGAAAGCGTGTCCGACCCCAAGGATATAATAGGGGGGGGAACGCTGCGGAATCTGAGGCAGCCTAGAGGAAGGCCCTCAATACACATATGTACTAACCACGTAGGGTAGTGAAACATATGGCAGTCCTTGAAGGTAGTCCCAGTCCGGAGGAGTGAGGAGCATACTCAACAAGGACGACAGAATGAGTCTGTCAAGGGGAAGACACGGCTGAACTGCACGTGGCAATCATGGGTCGCCGCAGGGACCGCTGGAAAAACACCCAGTCTACTAGCAACTCCTTACTGAAGGTAGCAGACCTGGTGCCGGGCGGTCCGCAACGCCTGGCACCGGAGGGGTGATGGAGGAACTCACGAGGTTAGCCGTTTGTTGGGTAACCAACGGAGCACAAAGACGCACGTATCCGCTCACGGAATGGCGTCGCAAGCCGACACACCTATTCCCTCTAATTACTGGCCGTAGCGAGTACTCGGGAGGAAACCGGTTCCACACGTAGGCTATAAAACCTAGCGAACGTGTTCGGTGTCGCCCAGCCCGCAGCTCTACAAATGTCTGTTAGCGAGGCGCCTTGTGCCAGAGCCCAGGGAGCGGCAACACTCCTAGTGGAGTGAGCCCGCAACCTAGGTGGGCAGGGCTCACCCTGGGACTCATAAGCCCTGGTGATAGCATCCACTAGCCAGTGGGCTAACCTCTGCTTGGAGACAGCCTTCCCCTTCTGCTGGCCTCCGTAACAAACAAGAGCTGATCTGAGGTCCTAAAGCTTTGTGTTCTGTCTATATAAACCCGGAGGGCCCGGACGGGACAGAGAAAAGCTAGGGCTGGGTCTGCCTCCTCCTGGGGCAGCGCTTGCAGGTTCACTACCTGGTCCGCGAAGGGAGTGGTAGGAACCTTGGGCACATATCCGAGCCTGGGTCTCAATATGACCTGAGAAAGGCCAGGCCCGAACTCTAGGCACGATTCGTCGACCGAAAATGCCTGCAGATCCCCTACCCTCTTGAAGGAAGCCAATGCTAACAGGAGCGCTGTCTTAATGGACAGGATATTAAGCTCGACTGACAGCAAAGGCTCAAAAGGAGGACTTTGAAGTGCCTTAAGCACCAGAGTTAAGTCCCAAGAGGGTACAGGGTGCAAGTTGCGAGGTGGATTTTGCCTCCTAGCACCCTTGAGGAATCTGATGACCAGGTCGTGCTTCCCCATGGACTTACCTTCAACTACATTGTGATGTGCGGCTATTGCGGCAACATACACTTTAAGGGTGGAGGGAGACAGTCTTCGCTCCAACCCTTGTTGTAGGAAGGAGAGCACGACTCTGATCGGGCAAGTTCGTGGGTTCTCCCCGTGGGAAGAACACCAGCCGACGAACAGGTTCCACTTCAGAGCATAGAGGCGCTTCGTAGAGGGGGCTCTAGCTGAAGAGATGGTATCTACCACTGCCTGTGGCAGGCCATCTAGAACCTCCGCGTCCCGTCCAGGGACCAGACATGGAGTTTCCAGAGGTCTGGACGCGGGTGCCATAGAGTGCCCCGTCTCTGAGAAAGAAGGTCGTTCCTCAGAGGAATCGGCCAAGGAGGGGCTGTCGCGAGGAGCATGAGTTCTGGGAACCAAGTCCGGGTTGGCCAATACGGGGCTACCAAAAGGACCTGCTCCTCGTCCTCCCTGACCTTGCACAGTGTCTGTGCAAGAAGGCTCACTGGGGGGAACGCATATTTGCGTAAGTCCCGGGGCCAGCTGTGTGCCAGGGCATCCGTGCCGAGAGTTCCTTTGGTCAGGGAGTAATACCACTGGCAATGGGTCGTGTCCGGAGAGGCAAACAGGTCTACCTGTGCGGCTCCGAAGATTCGCCAAATCAGCTGGACCACCTGGGGATGGAGTCGCCATTCTCCCGGAAGGGGAGGCTGACGTGAAAGCTCGTCGGCCACACAATTGAATTCCCCTGGGACATGAACGGCACGAAGCGACCTCAGACGCTTCTGACTCCATTGGAGGAGGTGGGAGGCGAGTCGCGACATACGACGGGAGCGCAGACCACCTTGTCGGTTGATGTATGCAACGGTCGCAGTGCTGTCCGTACGGACCAGTACATGCTTGTGTCTGAGAAACCCCTTGAGGCGACACAAGGCCAAGCGTACTGCTTGCAACTCTAGGCAATTGATGTGCCAATGCAGCTGGGGCCCCGTCCACAGACCCGAGACTGCATGCCCTTTGTACGTGGCCCCCCAACCCTTGGCAGAAGCATCTGTGAACACCACAGCATGCCTGGAAACCTGGACTAGGGGCACTCCGGCCCGTAGAAACGCAGGATCCGACCAAGGGGAGAAGGTTTGGCGACAGTGCGGGGTGACTTTGACCCGGAACGTGCCGCTCTGCCACGCCCACCTCGGGACTCGGTCGTGAAGCCAGTGCTGGAGCGGTCTCATATGCAACAAGCCGAGCAGCGTTACTGCGGCTGCGGCAGCTATATGCCCCAGGAGCCTCTGAAACTGTTTCAGTGGGACCGCTGTCCTGCCTCGAAAGGACTTGAGACAGGTGAGCACTGACTGGACGCGCTCCTCTGTGAGGCGCGCAGTCTGAGCGACTGAGTCCAGTTCCATACCGAAATAAGAGATCCTCTGCACGGAGCAGAGTTTGCTCTTCTCCCAGTTGACCTGAAGCCCCAACTGACTGAGGTGACGGAGCACCATGTCCCTGTGATCGCACAACACATCTCGCGAGTGAGCCAGAATGAGCCAGTCGTCGAGATAGTTGAGAATGCGAACGCCTTGTTCTCTCATGGGAACAATGGCCACCTCCGCGACTTTCGTGAAGACACGGGGCGACAGGGCCAGCCCGAAGGGTAGGACCTTGTACTGATATGCTCGACCCTCGAAAGCAAACCGAAGAAATGGTCTGTGTCGAGGAAGAATCGAGACATGAAAGTACGCGTCCTTCAGGTCGATCGCTGCAAACCAATCCTGGGAACGGATGCACTCGAAAATGCGTTTCTGTGTGAGCATCCTGAACGGGAGCTTGTGCAGGACCCGATTCAATACTCGCAGATCCAGGATTGGTCGTAACCCACCGCCTTTCTTGGGTACAATGAAGTAAGGGCTGTAAAACCCTGACCTCATATCGGCTGGAGGGACCGGCTCGATCGCGTCCTTCGCCAGCAGGACGTCGATCTCTTTCCGCAAGATTGGAGCATCCACTAGACGCACACAGGTGAAGTGGATGCCCCTGAACTTGGGAGGCCGGCGTGCAAACTGAATTGCATAGCCGAGCCGGATGGTGCGGATGAGCCAGTGCGACGGACTCGGGAGCTCTAACCAGGCTCCGAGAAACCGCCGCAACGAGCCCACCCGCACGACCGGCGTACCCGCGGAGGGGCAGCGAGGTAGAGGGCAGGGACACGGCTCTGGTGGCATCGTAGCGGCCGAGGGCGGGGTCTGGGTGTGTAATTGGAGAACACCTACCTGCCTCCACCGGGGGACAGACGGCAGAGAAGACCCGAGAGTGTTCTGCTGCGGGCTGTCGCCTGGCGAGGGAAGGGGAGGAGACGAGGAGCGAGGCCCACGGGCGGCTGCTGGTCTCCGAGCCTTCCCGCCCAGCGGCAGAGAGGAGTGGCGTGACCGAGGTGGCGCCACTGCTATCTGAGAGCTGGGGAGAGGGGACTGAGAGTGGCGAGACCCGAGGGTGGCGCACACTGTCGTCCCACTCTCTAACGGACGAGACCGCTTGTTCAGCAGCCTCATCCGCGAATGACCCAGAGGAGGAAAAAACTGCTCTTTTTTAGGTTTTGGGTACCACCGACCAGCTGGTCGGCGGCGGAACAGAAACTAGAAAAATTTAACAAAGGATTCTCCACCCGGCCCTCCTCCGGGGGAAGGAGTGGTGATGACACACACTCCCAAAGAGCAGTTTTCGTCACACTCTCTGGGTCGCTCCTCTCAGGGTCATTTCCCCTCCTTTTGCTGGGGGGAAACGAACTCCGAGCGGGCTGGTTTTAAGGCGCTTCTGGACCACAGTGTGGACATCGTCTGACCGAAGGCCAGCGCTGTGACTAATCACGGTCAGTCATAAAGCGCAGCTCTACTCCGAGTCAGAACTACCCACGTGCACTGAATGTGCAGGGGTAGTGAGAGAGGAAAAACTTCTGCAGATTTAGGCACGTTTGGCTTGCCATATTGGCACCAAAATACTTCCATACTGCCAAAATTTTTCACACACATCTAGGCACTTTAGACCCAGGAAGTGTGGCTGTCAAGTCTGAACCTTCAGCATGAGAACACACCATTACAGTAGGAACTCAGCATCATTCTCAGAGTATAACAGCCCTCTCTCCGATGTAGCAATCGACATCTGTCCTCCCCTGGGGCCCCGAATGAAATGCTTGGTCCCTCATGATAAGGACCAAAATCCCACTCAAAGCCTCGACGGCACACGGCACGCTGAACGGCTCAAGCCTTTACGAGAAAGGGGAGGCGAACAACGTGCCGACGTGGTCATGCACTCAAGAGAGAACATGAACCACCCATGAACGCCGTCTCAACACACTGATTAGGCATGTGAAACAGCGATCATGGCCGTCAACCAGGCATGCAAGACAGTGAACGTGGCCATCGCTGGCACACGGCACGCTGAGCGTTCAAGCCCTCAGGCAAGACGAACAACGTGCCGACGTGGTCATGCTCTCATGTAGAGAGCACAAACCACCCACGAACACAGTCTCAGCATGTTTGTGATGCGCTAGAGGAGTGGGAAGCTCGTGAGGGTCTTTCACCTGGCGAGACATTCCGCACTGCAACCCTCAGATCACCAATGTTATTTGCCAAAGTAGCCCCCTCCTGGTGCACCAGAAGAGAAACTAGATCGGGAAACAATCAAAGGGACTCACCTCATAGAGGCACGCGAGTCTTGATCTTGACCACGCATCTTGAGCGCCGAATGACGCGCGCTGGGTTGCCGTGACAACCCACGCTGTCAACCGGCGCTCGACGGCACACGGCACGCTGAGCGGCTCGAGCCTTTAAAAAGGGGAGACGAACAACGTGCCGACGTGGTCATGCACTCATGAGAGAACATGAACCACCCACGAACGCAGTCTCACACACTGATTAGGCATGTAAAACAATGAACGTGGCCGTCAAATAAGGACAGGAACGATCGCATCCAGAAACACACGAGTGAAACGTCATCCTGAAAAGGACGCGATCTTCACTCGTGTTGCTCTTTCAGGAAGAAATTACTCTCTTTATTGTGCTGAAGCACACAGGGACCCAACGCGGCGACACAGTACGCCGTCTCACCAACACAGAGAGGTCCCTTCCCGAAACAGCAGACTCGTAGAGCGTAAGATAAATACAATCTTAAAACTCATTCACTCAGAGAGGACACAACCGGTCGGCTCCGAAGCAGAAAGCGTTTGTGTATGCGCTTGATTCCGCCTTATACCCGCACTGGTAGGCGGGCCGCGGAATGCAAACCTTGCATGCCAATGTTCATTGGCTCGTTTTAATTCACTCGAAGGCAATTGGTCTCCCTAGCGTGATCCCAATTCGTCAGGGGAACTCCCCCGACGAGGCGTCGGAGTTCCCTGCTGACAAAAGGGAACAGCATTTATTTAAAATAGAATATTTTCTAACATTATAAATGTCTTTACTGTAACTTTTGATCAGTTTAACTCATCCTTGATGAATAAAAGTATTGATTTATTTTATTTATTTCCCCAAAAAATAAAATTAAAATTCTTACTGACTCCAAACTTTTGAATGGTAGTGTTTAATGTTACAAAAGCTTTCTATTTCAGATAAATGCTGTTCTTTTGAACTTTCTATTCATCATAGCATCATGAAATAAAATTGTAAAAAACAATAAAAAACAGTTTTCAACACTGATAAAAATCATAAATGTTTCTTGATCCTCAAATCATCATATTAGAGTGATTTCTGAAGGATCATGTGACACTGAAGACTGGAGTAATGATGCTGAAAATTCAGCTTTGATCACAGGAATAAATTACACTTTACTATATATTCACATAGAAAACAGCTGATTTAAATTGTAATAATATTTCACAATATGACTGTTTTTGTTTGTATTTTTAAGCAAATAAATGCAGCCTTGGTGAGCAGAAGAGACTTCTTTTAAAAACATTAAAAATCTTACCGATCTAAAACTTTTGACCGGTAGTGTATATATATATATATATATATATATATATATATATATATATATATATATATATATATATATATAGAACATATGAGCAGAAATTGCTAAACAAAAGCTTATTTGATGTGGTAGTAGGCTATATTCTACAGTAAAAACTGTACCCAAATCTAGTCAACAAAATGTTGTCTTTCATATTTGCCTGACTGTAACGTTGTTTTTATGAAATATTAGGGCATATAAATGTTAATTTGCAGTTTAATACGTTGCTTATACAAAGACATTATATTTTAACATATTTCAGTCGATTTTTACTCATCTCAGTATAGCAAAGCATTTTAGTTGATTAAAGCGGTTTATTCTTTCACACACAGACACATGATTCATATTTTTATTTATTCCACATTAACACTTGAGAAAAGATAACTTAGCCTACCTCACTCCTCAGCGGGATCTATTTATCCTCATATCAGCACTGTTCTGAGGAAATTTTTCTCCAGGATTATTAGGTAGGCTATATTATGCCTCACTCGCGGCGCGCTGTGTTTACAGCTGATGTGGGCGTTTCACAGACTGAAATGGTTCTCAGAATTTGCGTTTGAATAGCGCGCGCTCTCCGGGCCGTGGTCACATTACATTTGAATGAGCTCTAATGAGCTCGATTGGAATTGCTCTCTTTTAATACAGATTTCACAAGCTGAGAATATTTGTTTTTTATATAAATTATTCATTTAAAAGAAGAGAATTCAAGCTTCATGCCTGTGTGTCTGTATGCCTGTTTGACTGAGTATTCGCTGAGTTACAGTTCATTTTCGGACGCGTTTCAGAATGGACTTAACTGACAGAGTGAAGGCAGAACTCGCATCACATTTATTTTTCTTTATTTGGCAAAAAGCACAGCACTTTGTTTTTATTGTGAGTATACACAAAAATAATACACATTTAACAGAATCGATTGATGTATGAAACTTGTTTGTAATATCAAAGTCAACAGAGCAAAATTAATTTCTTTTGAACTGATAAGAAAAAAAGCGAGCTGGTATCGCCGGCGATACCGCCGACCCCAGGGGGTTAAAGAACATTGGTGTTTTCAGTTGGACTAAGGATGCACAGAAAAGCTTTGAGAAAGTGAAGGAGCTCATTGTGAACAGCCCAGCTTTTGCAATCTTTGATCCAGCACTGCATACACTGGTAACCTGTGATGCTTTGGATTATGGAATTGAGGCTGTGTTAACTCAGATTCATGCTGACGGTTCTGAGCGCACCGTCGCCTTCGCCTCTCGCTCACTCTCAGCAGCAGAGCGAAAATATTCCATTGTGGAGAAAGAGGCTCTAGCCTGCATGTGGGCTGTGGAACGGTAGCGAACATTTTTGTGGGGCCGACGATTCATGCTTCGGACGGCCATCAGGCCCTAACTACACTGCTGGCGACTAAAGGTATGGGGCGTGCTGGAATGCGCATCGCGAGATGGTCCGCACGTCTGCTCTGCTTTAATTATGAAGTGTCATACAAGCCAGGAGCCGAAAATGTCACAGAGGACTGCCTCTCACGCCTGCCCCTTCCCGCCTGTGAGGATGCTGATTCTACCATGGAACCCGATATGGTGGCATTTCTCTCTGCTGAACTCCGTGCTCTTTCATTGGAGGAGTTCTCCAAAGAATGCACTGCTTGTCCTGAACTGACAGCATTGCAACAGCAAATACTTATAGGCTGGCCTAAAAACAAGAAAAACCTTCCACCTGAGCTGACATCATACTTTCATGTCAGGGATGAACTTGCAGCACAAGACAGCCTGGTCTTCAGAGGTTCATACCGCTTGGTGGTGCCAGTATCTTTGCGGGGTGCCCTAATTAATTTAGCTCATCAGGGTCACCAGGGTATCGTCAGGACCAAACAGCGTCTTCGTGACTTGTATTGGTGGCCTGGCATGGACCACTCATCCCAGTCCGCAATTTATTCGTGCCAACTTTGCCAAACCCACGCCAAAAGTGCAAAGATGCATACGCCTCCACTTCAGCCCGTGCCACTTCCTTCTGCGCCGTGGAAAAAGGTTGGACTGGACATAGTCGGACCATTCGAGTTAGGGACCTGGGATTGCAGGTATGCACTCACTTTAGTTGACTACTACAGTAAGTGGCCAGAAATAGCGTTCACTAGTAATGTCACTATTGATACTGTCACAGACTTTCTTGCCACAACATTCAGCCGGTTTGGCAACCCAGTGGAAATTGTGACTGACAATGGTGTGCAATTTACATCTCTTACTTTTGCTGATTTCCTTGCGATCAGGAATATCAAACACGTTCGTACCTCCCTGTACTTTCCGCAAGCAAATGGGGCTGTGGAGCGCATGAACCGTGTTCTGAAGGATTGCGTTCAAACTGCAAATTTGGAAGCAAAGCCCTGGAAAACTTCTGTGAGGGACTTCTTGCTGCATTATCGCGCTACACCTCATGCCACCACTGGTGTTGCTCCCTGTGAACTCTTGCTTGGATGCAAACTGAGAACAACCTTACACATTTTACCCACCCGGCCCTCTGGTTGTACTGATACTACAGTGCGAGCTCGCGTTCATGCTCGCCAGTCTCAAGTCAAGACACTGATATCAAACGTGCAGCGAAACCATCTGCGTTTCGACCAGGTGACAGAGTGCGGGTGAGGATACCTACACATGTGAAAAAGGGCAGGCCGAAATTCAGTTCACCTTGTACAGTGCTGGGACAAAAAGGTCAGGACACATATATCCTTGATGATGGGAAAGTGTGGAATGGAATACACCTGTCACTATGTCCGGGTCAAAACCATTCGGATAATGATCCTACCGAGGTTCCAACGCCGGTTGTCACACCGGTAGCTCAAAGGCAGTCCAGAATCAGACGCCCGCCAGTCTGGCACAAAGACTTTGTCACATGAACTGTACACACGCAAACTCATCACGATAGTACATCTCTACTGTAAAGTTGTTAATTTCCAGATGTTACATGTTGATGTTGAATAGAGTGTCTTGACAGTTCTGCTGCTTCTGTGATTGTATGTGTTGAGATATGCTGGAGTCCGTATTTGTTGAGGGATATGAAGAAACATGCATTTTTTTTTTGTGTGTTATGTAATAAGAGACCTTAATGTACTTTCCATGTGATAACCTTGGCGAATTAGGTATGTTTAAAACAGTTGTTCTTGGGTTATTGTCTTGTTCAGGATAGGTGTAAGCTATGTTTAATATACCTTCCTTTGGGTAATATTCTTAAAAGAGGGGAAAATGTTGTGTTGGCTTAAAATGTTATGCTGGGTTAATATGCCCTGCCTCTAGGGGTCGCTATTAACTTGGAGTGTTGAGGTAAAAAAGAAGCAGAATAAAATAATGGAGTGTTGAGTGCTCGTGTATGGCTGCACGCGAAGTCGGAGCCGAAGAAGAAGCTGGCTCAAAACCTCACAACACCCACCCCCTGTCGGTGATTGGTTGGAACACTTTGTTTTGGTTTTGAGTGGTTGAAAAAAAAAATTGTTTTTGTGTGCAGATCTCAGAGCCTAGGCTGCCTACAGAGACGCATTTTTTTTGAGGGCCTGCTTATGAGGCGGGCAGCTAGCGGATCGTTAGGAAAGATTAGATGAATGTGATAAAAAAATATTTGGGCCTGAAATCACTGATACAACCTTTAATAATTGTTCTTCTTTTTATGATCTTCTTTTTATTCTGCATAATGCCGAAATGTTTTAACATTTCGTAAATTTCAATGGTTAGATAAATCATCTAACTATTATATCTAACAAGCACAGTTGCATTAGTGTCAGAAATATTGAAATATTTAATCTTTTAAATCATGTAGTATTTTTAATTATTCTAAATATTATTATTATGTATACTATTATAATACTATTTTTATGAGCTCAGACATTACCACAACAGAAATGTTTTTATTATTATTATTTTTTTTTTCGGCATTACGTACATAAAGTAAAACAATAACGACATTTACAGATGGTCTAACCAGAATAGAACATCTCTGCAGGCTATCATGTCTTGCTCTAGGATGTAGTTGACCAGACTTTCAACTAATTCACCAATGTCAGTTTTTGCATTTTTTTACACCAGTGACACACAGAGATCTGTTACAAAAGTACAAATAGCGAGTATCTAGGTGATTTCGAATTTGTCACTACATGCACGCAACACATCCAGAACTTTTCTGAGGATTACGCCGTTCGGCTCTTTGCCGTTAAAAAACATGGGCTTACATCAGGCCATGACTTTGTCAGGCCTCTTACGACATCCATTTCATTTTTGAGATTTGTCACACGTTTGGTATCCTGCGCACAATCATTTTTCATACCACACGCAGCATCGATAATCCTGTGCATCAAGCCAACCATCTGGCCTCTAAAATGATCTTTAAACATACAGTCTAGTGTATCTCTTAAACAACACTCTTTGCCCGTGGCGCACTCACACGCCGGATGATACTTGTGCCCAGCATTGCCAGAACTCAACGGGGAGTCGCTCTCCATCCGTTTTTGCGTCACCATTTCAGAAGTTTTTAGATTTTCGAAGAGTCCCTTATTCGATGATGAAAGATGCTGTTAGTTCCTGGAATGTTCCTGGAATCTCCTGAGTGAGTCCTTGCGGGACAGTCGTCCAGGGTTTGTTTGTTAATGCTCAGAAGTTTTTGGGTTAAAAGTGTAGTTTGCGTCAGGTTCAGGCAAACAGGAATGTTGAACCAGTCTTTGATCAATGAAATGATGCAGTAGCACAGCAGAGCTAGAGCATGCGATGTCCTGAAATATTTATCAGGACAGCGATTGGGGTCCGTCCCCTCTACCCACTGTTGTGTAGGATGCACGGGGGCTGTCATCAGGAAAGCCATAAATAACTATGTAAATTAAAGCCACATTAAATCAGAAGTAGCGTCATGGAGAAGTTATGCATATGCCACCAGAGAGAAGTTTATTATTTTCACTCAATCCAGTTACAAAATCTGATTAAACATTACACGTTTAAAACATATGGGTGAATTGTTCACCATAAGTTCTGTAACAAACATTTAGAAAGTAGCTAGGATGTATTTCATTTTACGCATGCTTTAAGTTAATTTGACCAACTGAAGATGTTAAAGTTCATAGACCTTTAGCATATTGAATTCAAATTAAAACGTGATATCCATATCGCATCATTATCGAATTCAGGGGTGTTTAACAGTAGAGACAGCACGTTATAGCTCTCCCTTCATGTTGTACGGCGTGGGTTACGGCCATAACAGTAACCCTGCAGTTCTTGAATAAAGCCTTAGAAGGAGGAAGAATCCGTCTGTTTACTTTTTAGTAGCGAAACGCTACAATATACTGATGCTGTAAGCAAGCAACCTCCAAACGATATAGCTGACTACGCCACCCTGTTAAACAGGGAAATATAAATATTAATGAATTTAACCACCTACAAAGGACACACAGGAACGTGGTTATCGAAAGGAGGGCCTGGGACGTGGATACCAAAAGATACAAAAAGTTTTATTGCAATCAACAAGCAGTAATCTTAAAACATTAAAAGACTGAAGGAGCAGGTTACACATACAAACATAAAAAATAAAAACATGAAAAGGAGGCCGAGGCTTACCAATGGCAGGGAAACTAGTTTAATGAGCACAAGACGCCTATATCATATATATATATATATATATATATATATATATATATATATATACACCAATAAGGTCAAGCATGAACACACAGCACTCCATGACAGAATCCCACCACCACACACGAGGGGCCTATGAGCGGCTCGCCCCGAAGCCTCGGTTCCTATAACGAGAAACAAAATGAACAAAATGGTCTCCAAATAAACAAAACAAATAACAACAACAACAACTGAAACCTAAATAAAGTTACAGAAGCAAAACATTTTATTAATAAACCAGATAATCATGCATCAAACCACGCTGAGGTTAAGAAGGTAGAAGGGAGGAAAAGTGTGGGCACTGTTTTGATGATGAGAGGTTTTATAAAGAAGAGATTAACGATGGAATAACGTGCATTTTAGCCTCATTAATCATGTGTGGGGAGTTGATGGTTTTATATGTGAAGCTGATGTTCAGGGAGGTTTTGTATTTAATTTATGAGTGTTCAGGAGTGTTATTATTATTATTATTATTATTATTTATCTGTTGTGTGGAAAATATAAATATATGAATGTTTTAATGGTTTTTACTTATAAAAAAATATAGGTCTATTATGTTTATTTTTAATCATTAAATAAGACCTAAGAGTCTCGCTCTCTCTCTCTCTCTCTCTCTCTCTCTCTCTCTCTCTCTCTCTCTCTCTCTCTCTCTCTCTCTCTCTCTCTCTCTCTCTCAGGGGAAGTGGGTGTCTCTGGCACATTCAGCTCTTCATGTTAAACATGTAACCAGGAAAGAAACACTCAAAACTCTTCTGAACACACATCGAGAGCTTCAGAAGAACTGAATCTACTAACAACAGAGAAGATCATTTAATAAGAGAGAAGAATGAAGATCATCTGGACTTTCACTCTGCTGATGATTCCTGGTAAGAATCTGAACTCTGATTAAGTCATGAAAAACAGCACAGAATTGAATAGGAGAGTCTTTTACTTCAGTTCAAGTTGTTCTATTGAATGTTGAAGAAAGTTCATTTCTGTGTATATTAAAGTGTTTTAATGCTGGTTTGTTGTAGGTGTCGTGAGCTCCATGAGTGTGACAGGATATTCAGGAGGCGGAGTCAACATCACATGCAAATATGAGGAAAAATATACAGACAATGCAAAGTATTTTTGTAAAGGTGAATGGTCAGAGTGCACAGACCAAATCAAGACTATTAAAGATAAATGGGTTCAGTCTGGAAGATTCTCTCTGTATGACGACACAAGTTCATCAGTCTTCACTGTGACCATCAGAGATCTGAGAGAAGAGGATTCTGACAAGTACTACTGTGGAACTGAAAGGGTTGGAAGAGATCCCTACACTGAAGTGAATCTGGAGGTTTTAACAGGTGAGTAACTGAGACCCTCAAACTCATGATGATCTCCTCAACATCACGATACTCAACACTGACTGTAATTACTGACATTCACATGTGTAACTCATTACAGACGCCATCAACAACCTTTTTGTCTCTTGATGTAAGATTTACACTCACAATCATGACTTGCATTAATAAATGTTGCAGCAAAGTGAGCAGATATGTGTTTATATTGAGAACAAACATGTGAAAACGTTCACATGTGAAACGCATAACAGATGTGTTTGTCATTAAATTAAGATGAAATATCATTACTGACTTGATTTTTTAAACAATAATACTGGGTTTGTGTTTAACAGGTCAACAAAACATGACTGTAAGTGGATATTCAGGAGGAAACGTCATTATAAACTTAAAATATGAGATTCAAGAAGAGAATCCTGTGATAGACGTCTGTAAAACTGCAGATCAGTGTTTTACTGTAATAAACACTAACAGAACAGCAGAATGGAAACATGACAGACGATTCTCCGTTCATGATGACAGATCTGCAGGACTCTTACTTCTGTTTATCAGAGATCTGAATGAGAACGACTCTGGAGAATATAAGATTATAGTCAAAGTTTCTGAAGATTACAGTTTCTTCTCTGAGTTTAATCTGGACATTAAGAAGGGTGAGCTGCTTTCAGTCATTTATGCATTATTTGACAGAATCCATGAATATATCTGGTGATTGTAACATTGCTGCACTTTATCTGGATCTTAAACAGAGGATTGTTGTGTGAAGAGCATCAGTCTATCAGCTTCTGCAGGAGGATCTGTGAACATCAGCTGCAAATACCCACAATCCCACATTCGTGATGTGAAGTTTCTGTGCTGGAGATCTGGAGCTGATCTCTGTGCTAAAGAGACGTCTGTGAATGAGAGCAGAAGATGGAGGGATGAGGGAAATATCCGGCTGTATGATGACAGAGAACAGCAGCTCCTGACGGGAAGCATCAGTCATGTGACTGAAGAAGATTCAGAATACTGGTGTGGAGTTCAGTCTGATCAAGGACACAAGATCTTCATCACACGAGTCCTGATCAATGTTACAGGTACGGATGATTTTCTCAGTGATTTGTGTCTCTGCAGTTAAAAGTGTTTAGATCTATGGTGCTGTTCTGCAAATGCACTGGTCACGTGTTTGTGATAGTTTTATTAGTCATGTCACTCTTTATATGTATAATGTAATTGGTTCATTTGAAACATCAGTTGATGTTCAGATGTTTTTGTAGCCTGGGTGCCAGCCCGAACCCACAACATTTGGTCGGGAAGTTCGGTCTGGACTCGATCCCAGGAGTAATTATGCTCGGCTCCCAGAAGGCCGATCAAATCAAATTGCCAGGGTGGGCTTTAATCGATGATGGACAGATGATCTGCGGTTACGTAATCACCCACGTCACCAAAGAGCGCTTGGGTTGAATTGGTTTTCAACAAAGACGACTGCAGTAGGAGAATTGAGATGTTTAGATTCCGCTATTGCGTCTGTTATAAAAGAAATCGACAGCGCATTCATTTTAAAAGATGAACAGAGAACCGCAATCAAGGCATTTGTCGATCGGAAAGATGTGTTTGTCGTCCTTCCTACGGGATTCGGCAAAAGTTTAATTTATCAGCTGACTCCGATGGTCGCTAAGAAGATGGGACGCAATGAAAACCCTGTGGTCATTGTGGTTTCTCCTTTGGTCACACTCATGGAGTGCTTTATTACTTTACTCATTACTTTACTACTTCTTCCTGCGTGTGTGCAGTTGAGCTCTGTTGACAACTATGCGTCGCTCAACATACGTCGCTCACTGCGTTGCTCTGATTGGTTGTAGGTCTATCCAATTGAGTGCTGAGGGGTTTTTTTTCCTGGTTCGGTTAAGACACGCCTCATAATGAAAGCCCTATGGAGCAGTATCAGACTCACATTCTGCCTAGAATATGAGTATGACGAAGTATCTGTATCTGTAATGATTGTGCTTCTGCAGATCTTCATTAGCTGGTTCAGCTGTGTTTGATCAGGGATGAAGCTGAACTTTGCAGGAAGACAGATCTCTGGGAAAAGAATTGAAGACCCCTGTAGTAGATCAACCATTGATGAAGATACTGAAGTATCTACATGTCATATTCTTGAAGAGCTACAGCAGTGTGTAAACTCAGGAACTGGGCATCTGAACAAAGTGTGAAAGTTTGTGCACTGAAAAAAAATGAAAGTTGAATTTACTAAAAATGTTTATGGTAAGTGGTTCCACACAATTGATATTAGCTACAATTAAACAAATGCATTAAGTTGAACTTATTACATTTTAGTTCTTAATGCATTTGTTTAAATGTAGCTAAAATCAATTGTGTGGAACCACTTACCATAAACATTTTTAGTAAATTCAACTTTAATTTTTTTCAGTGTGTGGTCATTTGGTGTTGCATCATTAGTGTGGCAATTTGGACAGAATTACCACAACCTTTTTTTACTTTAGTACTAGTGTTGTAATTTGGATACATTACAAGTGCAGATTTCAGTATTTCTGTTAGTCCACTTTACCACACTTGCACTACAGTTAAAACTGAAGTTAAGGGTGCTTACAGGTTTTTTTTTGTTTTTTTTTTGTCCTTCATTTGTGCTGTTTTGTTTTATTCACAGTGAGAAAACATATGTGCTTATTAATAAGTTCCTCAAACTTAAATTAACAGCTTGTGGTTTTGTTTTCTGGGTGTCTGTGCATCAGAAAACATGAATTATGGGTAGAGAAATGACATCAGTAACCATTAAAAGACACAATGTCAAGATCTGTGTCTTGTGCAAAATTGTTTTGAAAAAATGTAAATCTTTCAAAAAAAAAATGTATCCCTCCATTTTCCTATTGTTTTGGATACAGATGTTCTAAAAAAAAATCGTCACCATCATCATCATCAGCTTCTGTTTTCAAAACTTCTACATCTAACTTCACATCAGTGTCACCTAACATGTCAACAGTTGCCCTTGTGCTGAAATATAAACATACAATCTGATATTTAGCTCAAAGTGATCCGATTCTCTTATTATTATCTCTAGTTTTTTCAGTCTCTTCTCTGATCGTCCCTCTGGTTCTGGTTCTTCTGGTTCTGATCATCGCTGGACTCTTACTACTGTTTCTCTGTAAGAAGTATCAGTCTCAAGGTAAAACTCTTTCCTAACTACTTTAGATATAGAAACTCTCCATTTATACTGAGATTAAAACAAAGATTTGTTTTTCCAATTTGAATATGTCATTTACTAAACACATAATTGTTGAAATGTGATATAATGTCATTAATTAAAGGACACAGGTGGTGGAATTTGGCAGGTGGTGATTTGTCGTCTCAGACTGGACCAGGAAAACATGAAGTTGTGAGTCCAGTTACTGTATAAAATGCTTAATTAAATGTCTAATGCCTTCCATCCTTACAATCTTCAGAGCTGTAAATAATTTATCTGTAAATAATAATGACATTATTTATTTTCTCTCTATTCTGTTTTTTTTTTTTATTTAATGGCAAAGATGAATCATTCCAGACCTGATCATGAAAAACACAACTATTATTCTATTGAATTGAGTGATGCTGAGTATGAGAATGCAACGGTAAGTGTTGTAAGTGTTTCCTACAGTAGACTAAACTCTCTTCACCTTTAGCCAAAAGGAATTAAACACTCAATGTCAGTGTGAACATATCTATATTGACTAAGAATATGGAAATTTAAATAACACACTCCTGTTTTTACTTTGTCTTCATTCATAAAGGCTCCTCAACTTGATGATTGTAAACCCGAACTGGACTCGTCTCTGTATGAAAATCTTACAGCAAGTAAGAATACCCACTAGATAGAGACAAAACCCAATCTATTAGCCTTTCCTCTTGACACATGTTGTTGATGCTTTTATTTAAATATTTAATTATTAATGTTTTCACTTTCTTTCTTATTCAGACTAACAAGAAGAGGTTGTAGTGTTTTGGACATTGGGCATTTTGGACAATATTACATCCTTTATGCATTTGTGGGTGGAGCCTTGAATGATTGACAGAAGTGTCATGACATATAACTGAAGTATTTTAAGGATAATTTTATAGATGGATGCCTGGGCGAAAATAGAAGTAAAGCTTAATAAATGTATGTAAAAGTGTGTATTTTTTTGTTTATTTTTATAAATAAAGTGATTTTACTTTATGCTTTTTTATCATGTATGAATCGTATTTCATTTAGATTATTGTTTTTAACCATGATAATCCATATTGTTGATGTTTCCAATAATAGGCAGGAAAAAATAAGTCTCTAGTTGTAAAATTCCACACTTTTCTGACATTCAATAAATCAGAATAACAGCATAACTGATATTAAAGACCATTGCACTTAGAGATTGCTAGAGGAAAAAAATAGATAAGATTATTAATTTAAGGATTACTGCAGAAAATTACACTCGCAATCTTGCTGTTGTTTGGAACAGCAATATTTTAAAAAAATCTTTAATATAGCAACTTATGTTTCAACTTAAAGTTAGTTCGTATTCCTTCTATGAAGATGAAAACATCTCAGGTTACGACTGTAACCCTAGAACCACTTTCAGTTCCCTGTCCCCAGCTGACGGTTACAATCATGGCATCACGTGTTTGGGCATTCAACACGCTGAAGCAGCTTTTGTGGATAGTTAATTTTCCAACTGTTGGAACATGACTATCTCAGCGCTGAGATCGAGACTTGCCTTCATCCGTGAAGGTGGAGTCCCCATTCCCATGTGCGAGCAAAGGGTGCTCCGGCATCTCAGCCAGTTGGGTCTTTGGGTCAACTGGGAAAAGTGCAAACTCGCCCCCGTGCAGAGGATCTCTTTTCTCAGTATGGAGCTGGACTCGGTCCACCAGACGGCACGCCTCACAGAGGAACGTGTCTGGTCAGTGCTGAACTGCTCGAATACTGTCAAGAGCTGAACAGTGGTCCCACTGAAACTTTTTCAGAGGCTCCTGGGGCATTTGGCATCCGCAGCCACAGTAACGCCACTGGGTTTGCTTCATATGAGACCGCTTAAGGGAGATAGCCCTGCTGAAAAGCCATCTTGCAGAAACTCAAGTACTGAACCAACTGGGCAGTTAACTGGATCCCAATGTCATCCACTACACCAAGAAGTGAAGACCTTCCACTTCAGGGTGTATAGTTTCCTTGTGGAAGGAGCTCTGGAGTGAAGTATGGTCTCTACAACCTCAGTTGAGAGACCAGCATCTATGAGTTGAGCCCCCTCAGAGGCCAAACCCACAGGTTCCACATTCTAGTCGGATCCCTCCTGACCGGAATCTCCAAGGGAGAGCCTTTGAGGAGAGACACTAGGTCAGAGAAACAAATTCGGCTCGGCCAGCGTGGTGCTACAAGCAGAAGACTTATTCCATCCTGGCGGACTTTCTCCAGAACTCCAGGAGCAGAGCAACTGGGGGAAATGCATACAGATGCAGCCTCGGCCACGTCTGCGTCCTGAGACGCAAACAGATCCAATTCCGCTTGGCCATAAACTTCCCATATACTCCACCACCTCAGGGTGAAGTCTCCAATCCCCTGGCCTCAGCCCCTGCCTCGACAGGATGTCTGCTCCTACAACCCAAAATCAGAAAAAGTTGGGACACTGTACAAATTGTGAGTAAAAAAGGAATGGAATAATTTACAAATCTCATAAACTTATATTTTATTCACAATAGAATATAGATAACATATCAAATGTTGAAAAAGTGAGACATTTTGAAATGTCATGCCAAATATTGGCTCATTTTGGATTTCATGAGAGCTACACATTCCAAAAAAGTTGGGACAGGTAGCAATAAGAGGCCGGAAAAGTTAAATGTACATATAAGGAACAGCTGGAGGACCAATTTGCAACTTATTAGGTCAATTGGCAACATGATTGGGTATAAAAAGAGCCTCTCAGAGTGGCAGTGTCTCTCAGAAGTCAAGATGGGCAGAGGATCACCAATTCCCCCAATGCTGCGGCGAAACATAGTGGAGCAATATCAGAAAGGAGTTTCTCAGAGAAAAATTGCAAAGAGTTTGAAGTTATCATCATCTACAGTGCATAATATCATCCAAAGATTCAGAGAATCTGGAACAATCTCTGTGCGTAAGGGTCAAGGCCGGAAAACCATACTGGATGCCTGTGATCTTCGGGTCCTTAGATGGCACTGCATCACATACAGGAATGCTACTGTAATGGAAATCACAACATGAGCTCAGGAATACTTCCAGAAAACATTGTCGGTGAACACAATCCACCGTGCCATTCGCCGTTGCTGGCTAAAACTCTATGGGTCAAAAAAGAAGCCATATCTAAACAGGATCCAGGAATGCAGGCATTTTCTCTGGGCCAAGGCTCATTTAAAATGGACTGTGGCAAAGTGGAAAACTGTTCTGTGGTCAGACAAATCAAAATTTGAAGTTATTTTTGGAAAACTGGGACACCATGTCAACCGGACTAAAGAGGACAAGGACAATCCAAGTTGTTATCAGCGCTCAGCTCAGAAGCCTGCATCTCTGATGGTATGGGGTTGCATGAGTGCGTGTGGCATGGGCAGCTTGCACATCTGGAAAGGCACCATCAATGCTGAAAGGTATATCCAAGTTCTAGAACAACATATGCTCCCATCCAGACGTCATCTCTTTCAGGGAAGACCTTGCATTTTCCAACATGACAATGCCAGACCATATACTGCATCAATTACAATATCATGGCTGCGTAGAAAAAGGATCCGGGTACTGAAATGGCCAGCCTGCAGTCCAGATCTTTCACCCATAGAAACATTTGGTGCATCATAAAGAGGAAGATGCGGCAAAGAAGACCTAAGACAGTTGAGCAACTAGAAGCCTGTATTAGACAAGAATGGGACAACATTCCTATTCCTAAACTTGAGCAACTTGTCTCCTCAGTCCCCAGACGTTTGCAGACTGTTATAAAAAGAAGAGGGGATGCCACACAGTGGTAAACATGGCCTTGTCCCAACTTTTTTGAGATGTGTTGATGCCATGAAATTTAAAATCAACTTATTTTTCCCTTAAAATGATACATTTTCTCAGTTTAAACATTTGATATGTCATCTATGTTGTATTCTGAATAAAATATTGAAATTTGAAACTTCCACATCATTGCATTCTGTTTTTATTCACAATTTGTACAGAATCCCAACTTTTTCTGATTTGGGGTTGTATGTTTTGGTACCCTGGGATGTACACTACCCTCAGTGAGAACATCTTCACTAGGGACCACAGGAGGATCTGGTGCGCCAGTTTTCATAGTGGATGTGAACGCAGACCCCCCTGGTGATTTATGTAAGAGACCACCGATGTGTTGTCTGAACGGACAAGCAAATGATGGCCCCTTAGGTCTGGGAGGAACTGGTTCAGTGCCATGAAGACTGCCATCATCTCCAGGCAATTTATGTGCCACAAAAGATGATGATTCCTCCACAGACCCTGAGCTGAGCGGACTTCCATTATCGCATCTCAGCCTGTGAGCTGAGAGTGACTCGACGACATTGAACTACTAACACAGGACGTGGGTCAAGAACCAAGATTTCCTGGAAAGAAAACAGTTCCAACAGAAGCAGCTTATGAGTGACTACACTGTAATGGATTTTTGTAATTTGAACAGTATTTTACTGTAATATGTACAGTATAATACTGTTAAATGTGCCAACAGTATAATACTGTAAATAGCAAAGGATTATGGGAAAATATATGTTTAGTACTGTAATTATTCTCTACTGTAAATCGATTTACAGTAGCGACAATGCCCGCGAAAAACTGACCAATGACAATGGAGACTTCTTTTCAAGTTTTTTTTTTTTTTCGGTTGGTTGGGACAACTGAGGAAAGACTCAACAAAAAGGTTAGTATTGTTTCTGTAATTATTTTATGTAAAGCCGAGATATTTTCAAATGCATTCACTTATTAACAGCAACCTAACACGAACCAGTGCTGCAAATTGAGTGAGTTGTTAAGCAAATGCGAGGACAATATTCCTGTCATCAAGAGACTTTTTTTCTGCTTGTTTGTCAAGGCGTGAGGTAATGTTACAATGTTACTGCCGTCATCATTGTGATAACTTCAACGGGGTGAATAAAGTTTACATTGACTAATAATTAGTGACACCGAAAAAAAAGAAGGTGTCTTGTAGTTCTTTTCTGGCGGTTACCATCATCTGAGGAAAAGTAAGCTAACACCAATTCAATGAGGAGAAGCTGGTGATTATACCAGCATTGACTCTTATATGACTAATAATTACTGACACAGAAAAAAAAAAAAAAAAAAAGCTTTTTTAATGTTCCTCTGCCTCTTTAATGTAAATTAGCTAAGCAGGAGGACTCTATGGAAACTTTACGTTACCAAACTATCTTGAAGTACGAAAAGAAAAGTGAGGCAACACTAAAGACGGAGGTTGTATTATAACAGTATTTTGAAGTAAATATTTTGTTTTTATTTAAAGTTTGCTGTTAGAACCGCGGAACGTCGGAGGTGTCTTGGAGTTCTTTTCTGGCGGTTACCGTCATCTGAGGAAACTGGTAAGCTAACATCAATTCAGTTCAAAGCTGGTGATTATACCAATGTTGACTCTTATATTAAAACGTTAACATTATCTGAAAACTGTAATTTCTATCTGACTGAAGCCAACTGACTGACTTCTATCTAACAGACTGTTTAAAAAAGCAGCAGTCAAGATGGTTGTGCAGTTCTCTTACGAGAGGTCTCTCGTACTGCATAATATCTTACGCTAGGGGAAAATCTCTTTTCCGCGAGATACTGAAGCCAAAAACGCTATCCTGCTACGCTATCCGGCGCATTATATCCTTTCACTGCTAGTGTGTGGTCGCCGCTGCGACCCACACTCTCTCTCTCTACTAAAAGAGCCGAGCGTCTTTCTCAAGATGTCACGTACCTTCTGTGGCTCGTGCCGAGCCCCACTCAGTGACGGGGACCGCCATGTAATCTGCATTTCCTGCCTGGGTGAGGATCATGCAGCCCCCTCTGCTCGCGAGCCTTCCGGGAAAAGGGCTAGCATCGAAGCAAAGCTGATGCGTCTGCTTACCGGGCCGTAGCAAGCCTCGGCCTCGAGTGGTCGGCGCCCTCGGAGCCCGTGCACAACCGGCTGGATGGATGTTTCCTGCAAGGGGACCGCACTTTGCCGCCTTCAAGCCCCGCGCCGTTTCTTCCTGAGCTTCACGAAGAACTCGCAAAGTCTTGGAGCGCCCCCTTCTCAGCCAGAATGCGTACCTCTGCCTCAGCAGCATTCTCCGTAGTGGACGGTGCTAAAGGCAGAGGATACCTCTGGTGGAGGAAGCTGTAGCGGCCCATCTTTGCCCGCCCTCTGCTAGACAGCGTGCTAAGACGGCGCTACCTTCAAAAGCTTGCCGCACGACTTCAGCCATGCACAGTCGCGCTTACACCGCTGCTGGACAGGCTGCATCTGCGATAAACACAATGGCCATTCTGCAGATCTTCCAGGCCGACCTTCTCCGTAAACTGGATGAGGATGGACCGGAAGCTATCAGCGTGCCGGACTTAAGGAGCGCCACGGATCTAGCTCTTCGCGTCACTGAGTCCGCTGCATAGGCCATAAGGCGGAACTCACCATTGCTGAGAGACACTTATGGCTAACGCTCTCTGAGATGCCGGACTCGGAGCGCACCGCGTTCCTCGACGCCCCCATCTCTTCTGCCGGCCTCTTTGGATCGTCCGTCAAAGATTTCGCGGATAGATTTGCTGAGGTGCAGAAAATGTCACAGGCCATGAGACATTTCCTGCCAAAGCGCTCCAGCTCCACAGCAGGCCGCTCAAGACAGCCGTCTGCTCAAAGCTCCCAGCTGCAGCCGCAGCCCGCCACCGCTAATAAGGATAATTTTTTTGGCTTCAGTATCTCGCGGAAAAGAGATTTTCCCCTAGCGTAAGATATTACGCAGTACTCATTCCCTCTTCTAGAGAGAACCGAGGTTACGTTAGTAACCGAGTACGTTTGTGTACAAACACTGCAAGTTATCTGTGCGAATGCATTACACATTTTACCACCATATCATAATGCATAGGAACCTGGCTAATTTTAGTTTCAATTGTGGTTTGGCGACTTGTCCTTGTAGTTTTCAGACTCTGTATGCACTAAAGTCACACATAAGTCGTAAGCACACACAACCAAATAAGGTTAACTGCAGACCTGCTCAAACGGATGCTGTGATTTGTCAGGTTGCGGGATGTGAGCATACATCCCCAAATTTTCATAGCTTCTGCGACCATTTAAAATGGCATATACGAGATGGTAAAAAAGTTATTTGCCCCTTTCCCAACTGTGAAAAACATTTTCATGTAAAATCAACTTTCACATCTCACATCAGCAGAAAACACAGAGAATCTTTGGAGAACCCTGTAATAATAGATGCTGATGCATCAAACTGTACACATGACAGTGACATCCATGATGACAGTCTTGTGTGTCACGGGGTGACAAGCAGCCTGGCGGAACTTTTCTTTTCGCGACATGTTTCCCTGGGGAGCGATGAGAGCATAACACCAGAACGGTTCCGGTTCCCTATGAGAAGATCATGGCGGCGGGCGAGGCTTGATGAGAAAACTCGCGTCAGGTGGTGATGCGTGGGATTATGATCCGCGATTGGGACGCATATTGGGAGAGAGGGTTATAAAAGCCATTCTGAATGAGAGAAGGAGATCGCTGTCGAGGAATACAGGCAGTGGGGCAGAGAGTGGTGAAGGCGTCTATCAGTTCAAGTGGGTGAAGAGCTATTCTTTGGATGAATAATGAGGAGTATGGAAAACACGCTGTGAGTTTGGCTGAGCTTCGACCCCTCTCCTTATTGGCTTCTGATTATTACTGTGGCAATCTTGGACAGTTAAGTACCACCTTTGTAATTCTAAAGAGAAGATAAAGATTTGCAGTTTCTACTGTGGAGGCTGAGTTATGTGTCTGAAAGCTGGAAATTAACCAAAACGTCTTTCTGATTTCTTCGATGTCAGTGAACAACAGTGTTAAACTGATTCGTATGCAGCCTGCTTGGAGTCCAACCTCCCTTGAAGAGGAACGGTTATATGCTACCCGCCACCTACCTGGCCCTCGCTGCTCCACTGTGAAGCTCTGCTGTCAGAGAACTCACCTGGTCCACGTTGTTCCATTGTGAAGCTCTGCTGTCCGAGAACCTACCTGGTCCACGTCATTCCGTTGTGAAGCTATGCTGTCTGAGCGGCCATCTGCCCAGAGTCCAGCATTCACTGAAGAGGAATCGTTATACGCTACCTACCACTTACCTGGTCCATGCTGTTCCGGTGTGAAGCCCTGCCGTCTGTGTGTTTACCTGCCTGGAGTCCAACCTCCCTTGAAGAGGAACAGTTATACGCTACCTGCCACCTACCTGGCCCTCGCTGCTCCGCTGTGAAGCTCTGCTGTCAGTGAACTTACCCGGTCCATGCTGTTCCGTTGTGAAGCCCTGCCGTCTGAGTGTTTACCTGCTTGGAGTCCAACCTCCCTTGAAGAGGAACCGTTATACGCTACTTGCCACCTACATGGCCCTCGCTGCTCCACTGTGAAGCTCTGCTGTCAGAGAACTCACCTGATCCACGTTGTTCCGTTGTGAAGCTCTGCTGTCCGAGAACCTACCTGGTCCACATCGTTCCGTTGAGAAGCTCTGCTGTCTGAGCGGCCATCTGCCCAGAGTCCAGCATTCACTGAAGAGGAATCGTTATACGCTACCTACCACTTACCTGGTCCATGCTGTTCCGTTGTTAAGCTCTGCTGTCCGAGAACCTACCTGGTCCATGTCGTTCCGTTGTGAAGGTCTGCTGTCAGAGAAGCCATCTGTCCAAAGTCCAGCATTCACTGAAGAGGAACCGTTATACGTTACCTGCCCCTCCTCTCACTTGAAGTCTAGAGAAGATACGTCAATTGACTCATAATATTCTTGTTCTTAACGTAATAAAGCAAAGACTTTTATTATTTTAACTCTGTTGTCCTGCCTTTTCACTGGTTTGCTCCTTGAGGTGACACGCCCGTTAGGGGTGGTGGTGGGTCGGCCACTCCAGCCTGTGACATGTGCATTTTGAGGTTGATGATAACTGCAATGTTAAAGACACATTTTTGACAAATTTGGCACTCTTCTATTTGAGGATGCAAGCTAAAATGTTGCTACCAGCCACCACTATCCAAATTTTAATTGATGAATTTCAGGTGATGCATGACAGCAACATGCAACATATTTTTTCAAAACTGAGAGATGAATTAAGAAAGCAAAATATGCCATCACCGGATATTGATAACATCATAGCTGGTCTTAATAAGAGTAATCTTCTGAGGTTGTATAATGAGGGAGTATTTAAGTCTGATGACACTCGGAAGACATATTTCAAGAGTAATTTTAATTATGTGGCACCTGAACAGGTGTATCTAGGTAAAAATTCCAAAGGAAAGGACTGCTTTTTGCAGTATGTTCCAGTAAAGGAGCCATGAGTCAGTCAAAGCATAGTACATTGATGCAAAGACACACAGATCAGATGACCCACATTTACTGGAGGATGTAAGAGATGGCAGGATTTTTAAAGAAAATGATATTTTTCAGCAGTGTATGTCCTCAGTCTCCATTATCCTTTACCAGGATTCATTTGAAGTGGTGAATCCCCTTGGATCAGGGAGAAAAAAAACACAAGCAACTCGCTGTTTACATGTCGCTGTCAGAAATCTATCCTCATAATAGGTCATCTATAGACCCTATACAGCTTGTTTTGCTTTGTAAGGAGGACAATTTGCGTTTTTTGGGGGCAGGAGAAAGTGTTTGGTCCACTTGTAAGAGATTTGAGGGATCTTGAAGAGGCAGGAGTTGAGCTGGACAGTGGTCAAATAATACAAGGGGTAGTGCTTGCAATAGATGGAGATAATCTTGGGTCACACATGATTGGTGGCTTCACAGAGAACTTCAGTAGAAGTAAACATTTCTGTCGCTACTGTGTTATAGACAGAGAAACTTTTCAAAATTCTCCAACAGAATTAGGCCTTCCACGCACAAAGCAAAGTTACAAGAACTCTGTTATTGAGCTTACCAGAAGTTGTAACGGATGACAGACAGGATGTATATGCAACAACGCTCTTTATTGAAAACACACAGATGGTCAGAAAACTCAGCACACAGATGAACGCCAACACAGCGGGACAGGTAGACGAGAGAGAGACCGTTCCCCGACGGACTTACCTGTCAATTGTAATCATCGATAAGGGAGTGATCCAGAATGTCTCTAGCAGGAACCCAACTTCTCTCCTCCGGACCGTAACCTTCCCAGTCCACCAGGTACTGAAATCCGCGTCCCCTCCTTCTCGAGTCCAGAATACGGTTAACCGAATAAGTTGGTTCCCCATCTACGAGACGCGGCGGGGGGGGAACTGAGACTGGCGGATTAATGCGTGCCCAAAACCCAGGTTTAATCTTTGACACATGAAAGGTGGGATGAATTCTCCTGTACGTTGGAGGAAGTTTGAGTCGGACTGCCACCGGACTAATGATCTTGGTGACAAGAAACGGGCCGATGAATTTGGGAGCAAGTTTATTAGAAACGGAGCGGAGAGGAATGTTCTTGGTTGAAAGCCACACTTTTTGACCAACGACGTATACAGGAGGCTTCGACCGGTGGCGATCGGCCTTAGCCTTGGTGCGCGCCCCCACTTGGAGAAGAGTCTCACGGGCTCTAGTCCAAGTGTGGCGACACCTCTGGACGAAGGCGTGAGCGGAGGGGACCGCGACTTCGGATTCCGTACTAGCAAAAACTGGTGGCTGGTAACCTAAACTACATTCAAACGGAGTGAGGCCCGTGGATGACACTGGTAAAGAATTGTGGGCGTACTCCACCATAGAGAGTTGTTGGCTCCAGGAGGAAGGATTCTTGGAAACCAAACATCGCAACACTCTCTCCAGATCTTGGTTGGCTCTCTCCGTTTGACCATTGCTTTGAGGATGAAACCCCGAAGAGAGACTGACAGTCACCCCCAGTAACTTACAAAATTCTTGCCAAAATTTGGACACAAATTGGGGCCCCCTGTCGGAAACCACGTCCATCGGGAGGCCATGTAAGCGAAAGACGTGATCTATGACAGTTACCGCTGTCTCCTTGGCTGAGGGTAATTTGGGCAAGGGAATAAAATGAGCCGCCTTCGAGAACCGGTCCACGACAGTCAAAACGACCGTCTTGCCCTGGGAGGGCGGGAGGGCGGTAATAAAATCTAGCGCAATGTGGGACCAGGGTCTCGAAGGCACAGACAGCGGTTGGAGTAACCCATCCGGGGGTCGATTGGAGGTCTTACCAGTGGCACAAACCGAGCAAGCCAAAACAAAACTGCGGATGTCGCGAGCCATTAATGGCCACCAGAATCGTTGCCTCACCAAAAAACTGGTGCGATTTACCCCTGGATGACACGTATTACTCCACATAGAAACAGAATTGTGACCCCAATCGACTCTGGGATTATGTAAAGTGAGCCAGGGATGACCGAGTACGATGGGTGCGAGAGGTGAGTTCATGAGGAGGAATGATATTGTCTCTGTGTGGTTACCAGACGTGATGAGAATGATAGGTTCAGTGGTGTGTGAAATGTCAGGAAGTTGTTGTCCATTAAGAGCCTTGACAGAGATCTTGTACGGAAGAGGGGAAACCGGGATGTGAAGATGGTGAGCCAGTTCTGAGTCCATACAATTACCTTCTGCCCCCGAATCCAGTAAAGCCTTGGTGTCGTGTGTGTGGGTTGCCCACCTTAGTCTTACCGGAAGGAGAGTAGCTGATGATGGTGATGATGAGGTCTTCTCGGCGGAGATCCCACCCGATAGTAGCCTCATTGTTACTACCGGGCTTGATCTTTTAACGGGCACGAGTGGATGAAGTGACCCGCCTTCCCGCAGTATAGGCACAGTCCTTGGGACCTCCGCCGTTCTCTCTCCTCCCGGGAAAGCCGAGCTCTACCCACCTGCATGGGCTCGGGATCACAAACGGAACTGACCGTGTCCAGGTTCTCAGAGCGCGGGTTCTCCATACCGCGAAACGGAAGATTCTGTTGGAAGCGACCCATTCTGCTCAGCCGAGCATCCACTCGCAACGCCAACTCAATAAGTCCATTAAGACTGCGTGGAAGGTCCAGCATATAAATCTCCCTCTGGACACGGTCAGCCAACCCATGCAGGAATCGATCCCACTGCGCCTCCTCGTTCCATCGGCACTCTGCAGCCAGGGTGCGGAACCTGATGGAATATTCCGACACCGAGCCGTTACCTTGGCGGAGATCGGCGAGTAGTCTGGCCGCCTCCCTACCCGCCACCGCACGATCAAAGACCCTCTTCATCTCCTCGGAGAGTTCCTGGAACGAGGCGCAGCATGGATCTTGATTCTCCCACACTGCCGTTCCCCAGAGAGCCGCCTTGCCGGACAACAGCGTCAGCACGAATGCCACCTTCGACTGTTCTTGACTAAACGTCAGTGGCTGTAATGAAAAGTGCATAGAACATCGGGTCAAAAATGCTCTGCAAAACTCCGGTTCACCTGAATATCCCTCTGGTGTAGGTAATCTCGGTTCGCGCCACTGGGGCGGCTCTGGTGGATTGGGCTGAACGGGCAGTGTGGGCGGCGCAGTGGGAACTCTTAGCTGTTGGAGTTGTTGGGTGAGCTCGGACACCTGCATCACAAGCGCTTGAACCGCCCGACCTGTGTTGTAGATGCTCTCCTCCTGGGTGTCCATTCTCGCGATGCTTCGAGTCGCAAACTCGTCCCAGTTCGTGGCGCCTGCTACATCCATAGTTGGTCAGATCGTTCTGTAACGGATGACAGACAGGATGTATACAACAACGCTCTTTATTGAAAACACACAGATGGTCAGAAAACTCAGCACACAGATGAACGCCAACACAGCGGGACAGGTGGGCGGACACAAACGCTGGTGATGTGGTGACGCAGGGACCTCGGTGGGCAACTGGTGCTGGTGCTGTAATCCAGTGGTGATCCCTCGTGAAGTGCTCGATGATTCCGTGAAGAGTGCAGAAATCCAGGAAGACACGACGAAGACAGGAAGATCCAAAACGGCACAGGGAACACAGGAACAGGCACGGGAAACACACACCAGGAAAACCACAACGATCTGACAACATGAGACACCAGTTAGTGAGCTATAAAGGGACACACAATTGAAACCAGCTGGCGCTACTGATCACTGATGATCAGTGACCACGCCCACAGACACACACACACAACAGCATGTTAGACGAGAGAGAGACAGTGAATTCATGAACCGTGACAGTAGTCCTCAGCTAGCTGATGTTCATGGCATAAAATTTGACTATGTGTTTAATATCCTAAAACAATTCCATGTACAGTATGTGACCCAGGACTCCCACCATGCTTGGGACAGTTTTAGTGACACCAGCCAACTGGCATGTGCCAGTGAATAGTTGGCAAATCGTGCTATACTGCCATTCTCGACAATGTACCTTTGTAAAAGCGGGGATTTAGCACTTACTCCAGGACTTGATCCATGCGTTTTTATCATCTCGATTAGATTACTGTAATTCCTTATAATATGGAATAAATTCCCCATGTCTGTCGTGTTTATGTTTCATGATGTTTTGTAAAGCACTTTGGTCAGCTTTGGCTGTATAAATTGTGCTATATATATATATATATATATAGGATGAAATTAGCTATTTAGCTAACACTGGCACATTTACATTAAAGTTTTACTACGGTGTTGATTAATGTGCATTGTCCCTGTTAAAAAAAAAAATATATATATATATATATATATATATATATATATATATATATATATATATATAAATTTTGACTTGACTGACTTACTAGCTTACGATTTAAGATTCAAACTCTCTTCAATACAAAAACATTCCCTGTGTTAGTTCCTGTGTTTAATGTTGATCACATACGAATATCCACTCGATTGCTAATTGCTAATGTGACATTGATTTTATACATTGATACATTGATTTTATACAACAGTTCAACAAACAAAAGGTATTAATATTAAGTGATGTTCATTTTAAACACAGTAATAGTCAGTATTTTTTGCTACAAAAAATAGCTCCAACGAAAGCCACTGCAGAACAGCACCACACAGCAGTGTTTGTGAATGAATCTGCGGCTTTGAATAAATTATAAGAGCCAATAATTCAATGATTCATTCATAATTACAGCCATTTACAGCCATTTGCTTCCTTACTGAATGAATGAATGCCTCACTCATAAAGATAGTGACTTGTCGCCACATACTGGCGGTTTTAATTTAATATTTAAAGCATCACTTCGTTTTTACCATTATTGCATATTTCTCTATTTAATTTTTTATTTAAAGTATTATTTATTTTATAAAGGTATTTGTAAATGTAAAAAAAGCAAATATTAGGAGCAAATATTGTCCCTTACTGAAAAAGGTGTGACTGCACAGAGGGGTTACGCAGATGGATGTTCACAAACTAAATTCACAAACCACTGTTAATTTTAACAGAAAAGCAAGAATAGGCTACTGGATGTTTGATTTGGCATGGCAGAAAGCACGCAAAGAGCTGTCCCTTAATAATCACTAAAAAAGTGTCCCTCGTTTTAATTGCAACCTCACAAGTTCCATTATAATCTGTCTAATCTGTTTATAATCTGTCTACAATGTACAATTAATTATTTATTTATATAGTACATATTGCTTTTATTAACATCAAAGTGCATACAGCACCATGTTATGAATGTTGGGAAAGAAGTGGTTTGATAAATGTGTTTTTTCTTGTGCTTGCAGGTTCATTCTGAGAATAAACCCTGATGGCACCAAATGCCTATCAAAATCACAGATCAGCCGGACATCTGTAAAAAGGGTGCAGAGAAAAATCGCCAGCCTGAATCCCCTTGTGGCATCTTTCATCAGAGAGCTTGTTGAATTTGATTGGCAAAATTATTGAAAGAAAACACGACTAAAACATGTTTTTACTGTTTGATTTTTGTAATGGCTTATTCTGCTTTTCAGCATGTTTAAATTTTTAGCCATGTTACAAATACATGGGATGAATTCAAACACATTTGTAGAATGTACTTTTTAAAGTAAATGTTAAACAATGAAACAGTTAAATAATGAAACAGCATATTTTAATGACAAATGTTCATGAGAACAAATGTTCATGGGGGGTAAAAAACTGTAGTGTAGTGTAGTGTAGTGTAGTGCTGTAGTGGTTTTTCATTCGTTAAACATCAGTTACACCTGTTGTTAATTTCATTAATTGGTTTGTCTTTTTAAACCCTGTGTTTGGTTTTGTTGTTTTGTTGCTTTGTTTTCAGAGTATTTTGAGTTCTATGTTAAATAAAACTTTATAACTGTGTTAAACGTTGACTATAATTTGTCTTATTTAAAATTACTTTTAACATTTAAAAACAAACGTTTTCAAATTCCAAAGCTTGTAGAAGGTTCCTATTGGCAATACTGAGTTATGCTGCGTTCACACCAAACGCAAATATGCGTCTAAATTCGCGCCTGCCGCGTCTAGTTATACGCGTGACCACTTTGTGTGCATTCGCGCGTCAAGAGCGAAATTGACGCGCGTAAAATCAAAAGTTTGAAGTGAAATTTACGCGCGTCACACATCGTCGCTGTACTCGGGTCCACCAAACCCTCCGGAGGGTTTCAGGAGTTTCACAATTTGCTCCAGGAGGTAGGTTTGGTGGACCTAACGGTGAGGACGCTGACGAGGACAACGTAGGCCGTATAAGGCCTTGGCCTCGAGTGGTCGCTGCATGACGAGCCCGCGCTGTACAGCCCGGCGCGAGGTTCACCCTCGCCCGCACTAATCTGTCATTTAATTTTGTTTTGATAATAAATGGAGGCAGCCTGTGATTTTTTTAAAAAGTTTTTATACACTAAATTGTGTTTGTTGTCTTTACATAAGATTAATAAAGTTTCATATAATCTAGAATAGATATGGAATAAATAGCATTCAATACAAAATGAGTATCTCTCATATTGAAATCGAGTTTTTATGTGAAAGATTTGCTTTGTTGTGCATTTTAGTCATATTACAAAATAATGTATTGAGGCCAAACATAAAATAACATGAAAAACTGTCAGTTCACCACGTGACAGCAGCAAGCAGGCTTCTGATTGGTTAACGCGGCGCGAATTGACGCAGAAGTTCAGATTTTTCAACTCGGGCGGCAGACGCGAATTCGCGTCAAACGCGTGAATGCACAAAAAGAACAATTAGCGCTTAACGCGCGTAACGCACCAGACGCTCAATTCGCGCCTACCGGGCCGCGCTAAACGTCTCATTCGCGCCGCAAGACCTCCAGACGCGCGTAAACGCGTCTTACCATTGACTTAACATTGAAATCACTCGCGCCAGATGCATATTCGCGTTTGGTGTGAACTGTCGTGGATATTTTTCCCTAAACCCAACTATCTGGGGCGTCTGCACTCGACACCCACCTGATCTTAATATCTCTGGCGTCTACACTCGACACCAATACCTTAATATCTCTGGCATCTACACTCGACACCAATACCTTAATATCTCTGGTGTCTGCTCTCGACACCAATACCTTAAACTCTCTGCTCTTGCATCTTCAGTCGACAACTGGCCGAGTTTCTAACTAACTTGCTTCCCTAAACTAGCTTCCTGCGCAGGAATAAATTGACAAACAGACCTGCAAATGTCCCTTAAATGCTTTAATCACGGCTAGGAGATCTTCCCGAGCAGTTCTCAGGGAATCTCTCCCAAGAAGCAAGGCCGGAGGATCTCAGACAAATTCCATTGAGAATCCCACCGAAAAACACATATACAACAGTTTTTATAGTATAGAGGTATGGCATAAATTTCATGCTGCATTACATAATTTCCCCACTATTTGATTGGTTCTTCATATGCAAACCCCTCTGTTACTAGGTAAAGAAAACTCTGATTTTGTGATTACTTATCACAAGGTTCTAACGATGACTTCATTTGTTCTAACAGACTGTCTAGTTTAACTTCCCAAAACTGTTATTTTTACCCATAGACACATACTCAAAGTCACAAGTTTTTCCCCAAAGAGTTTGGAAACATTAAAAGCATATGAATGTCATTCCTGCAAGAAAGACAAATGTTAGTTGATTAATTAAAGTTGATGAATTAAAATTTATTCACAGAACGCAGCATTACGGTGCGTGTCCACTACAGCGGCAAAACTCCGCTCAGTGCCGCTGGCAACGCTGTAACGTCTCCGCTTTGGGGTGTGTCTGTAGCGACTGTGTTTAATCGAAGTTTTTTTCAACACACGGACAGTATAATCATCAGCGATGCACGCGATTACATTTAGAAATAGACAAGCTTGTTTCCAAATGCACCAAGCAAAGATATCCTTTCAATTTTATAAACTTTTACAAATCCAGCCAATATAATCACAATAAACACATCCAAAATAAAATCTTTAACATATATATAACAACTGCAAAGCGTCTAATTTGTAAACAAAATGATTTACACACTAAATCCAGCATAAACTCCGGCACAATTTGCATATTTTTAAACTCTCAAAACAGACGTCACATCCCGAACCTCACAGCAATTGGCTGCCGACCGCGTTTTTCGCTTGATATTTGCATAAAGTCGAGAACTGCCCAAACTTTTGACGCTCTCGGTCGCTCTCAACGCTTTCTCCGGTCCGCTGTCAATCCCAAAATGCAATGCGCGAGCGTGAAGCTCAACTTCCATAGGAATGAATTGAAAACGCTCGCTCCACTCCGCTCGCACCGTGCCAGTGGACACGCACCGTTAGGCTACAGCTTTGGTAGCCTTGAGTAAATTAACTTGTCTCAGAAAATGATTCATAAAACATAAATATCAGTTGAGCCTTTGTTTACTTTCTTCACTGACAGATGAAAATGAAAAGACTATCAGTCAAAGTTCAGCTTTAGGAGGGGAAGAAATAGGGCAGGATAAGGAGACTGAGAGAAAAAGAAAGATGAAGATGAGGAGAGAGCAGGTATTGACAAGGTTTTAAATTGATACATTTCTTAGACATTTTTTTTGGCCTTCAAAAGCCCTAAAGTGCACATATGTAGGTCAGAGAAAGACAAATTTTCTAGGGGCAGCATGCCCCCGAACCCCCCTAACTACCTCACATTTGAGTCTGTTTTGGACTTCCCATTGTTATGTTTACATTTACATTGTGAAAAACAAGGTTGTGTTCCATATTGTGGTGTGATACTTGGTGCCACAGTGACACTCTTGTCCCAAAAAGTATTGCTATACCACGATACTCAATATGTAGTTCCACGGTGAGTCATTTTCCCCTGTTGCACCTACACAAAAGTTGAGGGTTCCCCCACCTGCCAAATCCCACTTTAACCACTGGTTGTGAGTGAATCATGATAGTCTGATGTGGAGTGCCCTCTGGTGGCTCTCAAGGGCACTCCAGCTAATGACCGTTACAGTTCCTGTAAAGATTGTATTGTATCTTCTACTATAAAGATGAAGATTGACATTTTGTTAATTAAAAAATAAGCACTTTCTGTTTATGTTTAAAAAATCTTTATTAACTAATTTTCCCTGGGACCCACACACTTAATGTAGGTTTGTCTCTGGTCGTGATGAACGTGAGCCAAGGCAGAATTTCCCATTCTTACTTTCTACACTGACAGCTAGTTAGTTATTGAATGAGGAAATCTGAAGCTCACATCATTACTGCAGTAAATCCTGAAGATTGACCAGATTTCATCACATTCAAAGTGGCAGTGCCACAACCTATAGAGAAATAGTTTGAACCTTTAGTTCAAATCATATCTGTGTATTAAACATCACATAATTTCTGAATCTGATTGGTTGTAATTGTGTCAAATCACTGTCTTTTAAGGGGAACCAGGAGGATGAAAAAGAGAAATGACACACAGGAGTCTCAGGTGAGAAAGATTATCAGAAGTTTACTAATCAGGGAAATGAATTGGTATCTAAAAGATTGAAAGTCTGAATGAAGCAGAGACTTTTTCAAGTGAGTTGTTTTTAGACGTTATTTATTTTTTCTTTATTCTTTTTTTTTTTCTTTAATGGCAAAGATGAATCATTCCAGACCTGATCATGACAGACACGACGCTTATGATGTTGATTTGAGTGATCCTGTGTATGGGAATGTAACGGTAAGTGTTGTAAGTGTTTCCTACAGAAGACTAAACTCTCTTCACCTATAGTCAAAAGAAATTAAACACTCAATGTCAGTGTGGAAATGTCTATATTGACTAAGTATATGGGAATTTAAATAACACACTCCTGTTTTTACTTTGTCTTCATTCATAAAGGCTGCTCAACTTGATGATTGTAAACCCGAACTGGACTGGTCTCTGTATGAAAATCTTCCAGTAAGTAAGAATACCCACTAGATAGAGACAAAACCCAATCTATTAGCCTTTCCTCTTGACACATGTTGTTGATGCTTTTATTTAAATATTTAAATATTTAATTATTAATGTTTTCACTTTCTTTCTTTCTTATTCAGCCTAACAAGAACAGGCTGTAGTGTTTTGGACACAGTAAATATTACAGCTTTTATGTGTGGAAGGGCGGTGCAATTTTGAGACACAAGCCCAAGTTGTTTACTAATAAGAAAGTCCGACTACGCCACCCTAGGAGTTAACCCCAGGGAAAATACTCAAACATTGAGCAAAGCACACAGGTTCGGTTCCCTCATAGAATTAGACAAGAGACGTGAGTAATGTACAAAAATACAAATGTTTATTAAAGCAGCACCAGGTAACTTTTCAACCTTCATAATATATTTCCAAGACTCTTGTGATGGTACATCGACTTACAATAGGTTGAATGACACGTCTGCCATAGCCTGACGGGGTCTGTATCGTTTTTAATCGTACTTTTAAACTTCGGGGTTCGGGTAGTAACCCGAGCACAAAAAGAACTACAAAATTCGACTGCTTTACGGCATAGGCTACCTCACTTCCCCCAACACGTCCTCACATGCTGTTGGACTTGTAAGTATATTGCTTATATTGTATATCACTCGGACAAGCTTTCACTCGTTGGTGTGAGCTAAAAAGCACCTGGCGTTCTTGTTGATGGATTAGTAACTTAGACATCTTCGGAGACTAGCTGTGCTTGTTCGATGTCCGACGATTTGTAACGCGTTGTGTTTATTCCCCAATCGAACTCGTGTAACTGTCTGTCACACGTTCTACCGTCCACAGCATTACTTGATAGACAAAAATAGGACAAGAATGAGCATCAAACAGAAACAACCCGCTTACGGGGTGTTCAAGGCACACATATAATACAGACTGCCGACAGTTAAACAGAGCGCGTGCAGCTCTTAAAGGGGACACACCTTATTTCCACTCGTTACAGCTTCCATCCGACTGAACAGGGACCGGTATACAGGGGGAGGGGATCAGGCCGTGAGTGAAGAGACTGCTCTGCGTGAGTGGTATTTACGACAGTAACGTTAAATACAAGTAGTCCACAGCGACTCTAGGGGTCGTTGTTTGACCAAAACGGAATGACTTAAAATGTTGGACACTGAAACCCCACTTCAAACAAAACAAAAAGAAAAACATATACAACCCAACTTGGTATGTAACAGTTATGTATATATGTAAAACAAAAACTAAATAACGACAGGGCTGAGGCTCTCAACGGCAGGAATCAATGTGGAGTTTGGTTTTACGGAGCACACATCCACACGAACACACACCCGTGCAGTCTAATCACACGATCACACACTCAAAGTGTACACTGCACATGATAAAGGACCACCACCACAAGGAAGAAGAGCAATCCACCCGTGGGACCCCAGCTCCTGCGGAAAAATAAGAAAAACTATAACAATGTACATAGAAATGACAATATGGACATCACTAATAAAGCAAGCCCTCACAACAATGAATGTCAATGAACAAAAATAAGGAGAAAAACCATTAAAGCTTAGACAGATCAATTAGTTGGTCACCTGAGATTACTACTAGACAATTTTAACTCAGTAGATGTTCACACACAAATAGGATTGCACTAATAGATGGTTGATCACATGCATCCCGAGCTATGAACAGTTCATTGGTTTTACAATACTAAAGATGAAAGAAAAGAAAAAGCAAATCAATTCAACCAAACAAACTGTACTTCCACAGAATTAGAAGTAACAGAAAACACAAAAAAAGGTTTAAATCAAAAAAAGAAACAGAGGGCAGCTTAGCTCCCCTACAAGCGGAAGGAGCTAAATAATCCTCCCACACAAGCCAGAAATATGAAGCAGGGAACTAAAACGCCACGATAAGAACCAAACGAGCAGTCCCCTTTTATTTATGGTGATGATCGCGTCAGCGCGGCTGTATAAACCACAGCACGTTAACAGCGCAAAGACAGTACAATCATGGCATAGAACGAGAGGGAGAATCCTATAGCGAACACAAAAAAAGATGTTACCAATCATAATACTATCCCCACTCCTTATAGTTACGTTTAAACACTTACCATCAGGATATCACGCCAGATAACACGCTTTATAGACACGGATTGGTCACAATCATACCCACCGATAACACAATGGGATACAGGGAATCATGCCTATTTAGTACGTGAAAAGAAATGTTAAGCCCACACAACCATACCAGCCCTATATAACGAGCTCTTAACAATAAACATACCTGAGAGGCGAACAGTCATCAAATCCACTAAGCAGTACGAAAAGGGCACCAGCACCAAAGCATAAAACTGCACTATGATTAACATACAAACGATTTCAGGTTATGCATACCAACAATTCCCAAAATTGTGTTTGTTTTTACTTTTTGCTTTTTTATTATGAATGAATCTTAGATATTAATGTTTTTAACCATGAGTATCCATATTATTGATGTTTCCAATAAAAGGCAGAAAAAAATAAGTCTCTAGTTGTAAAATTCCACACTTTTCTGACATTCAATGAATCAGAATAACAGCATAACAGATATTAAAGACCAATACACTTAGAGATTGCTATAGAGAGAAAAAAGAAAAGAAGATCAAACTAGATAAGATTATTAATTTAAGGATTACTGCAGAAAATTACACTCGCAATCTTGATGCTGTTCCCGAAAAACAATATAAAAAAATCCTTATATATATCATGATTTCAACATGAGGTTAGTTCGTATTACTTCTACGACGGCGAAAATGTCTCAGGTCATGACTGTAACCCTAGTCCCCTGAGAAGGGAATGAGATGCTGCGTCGATGACGCTTTGGGAACACCCCTGCGTGATTGCGTCTGAAGTGTGTATGTCAACTAGTCCAATGGCGAGAGTGAACGTCATGGGCGGGTGACGTCACGACCAGGAAAGGATTAAAGCACATCCAGTCTGACCGGCATTAGCTTCTAAGTAGCCGAAGCAAGTCAATCACAGAGATGAAGGAAGTATGGCAGGGCGACACAGCGTCTCATTCCCTTCTCAGGGAGCTAGGGTTACAGTTGTAACCTGAGACGTTCCCTTTTCAGAACGACAATACCCAAACTCCGTATTTTCAAGTGCCTGTCATGTGAAACTGTGGCAACTAAGACATAAGCACCTCTGAACCTGGGGCAGCATCCAGGTCCAGGCTGTAAAACCTCACAAATGTGAGCGGGGACGACCAGCCCGCCGCATCACAAACCTCTTGAAGGGAAATACTCGAAATTAAGGCTTTAGAGGCCGCCATACTCCTAGTAGAACGAGCTCTGACAGCCAAAGGTGAAGGCTGGCCAGAGACCTCATAGGCAAGAGAGATAGCCTCGACTATCCACTTGCTGACTGTCTGTTTAGAAGCAGGAAGACCTTTCTTAGGTGATCCAAAACAGACAAACAGCTTTTCCGATTTTCTCCACAGGGCAGCTCTGTGGACATAGGCACTGGACAGAGGAGGTTATGAAGGGAGGAGTAGAGAAAGCTTGCAACATGATAGGCACATTGGTCGTCACTTTAGGGACATGGTCCGGTTTAGGATAGATAAATGCCTTGACCACCCCAGGTGCAAACTCAAGGCAGGTGGGAGAAACCAAAAGAGCCTGAAGGTCTCCAACTCTTTTTAGAGAAGAAATAGCCAGAAGGAAGATAGTCTTGTAAGTCAGAAACTTTAATGAAACCTTATCAAGGGGCTAAAAGGGAGCCACAGACAAGCCCTCTAAGACTATAGCCAGGTCCCAGGCAGGAACCCTAGTTCGAGTCGCAGGCCTCAGCCTCAGTGTACCATGAAGGAAACCAGTTATCTGAGGGTCCCCAGGGGCGTGGTAAGCCGATATCGCCGCCATGTATACTTTTAGGGTGAAGGGAGATAGCCCTGCTGAAAAGCGATCTTGCAAAAACTCAAGTACTGAACTGGGCAGTTAACTGGATCCCAATGTCGCCCACTATACCAAGAAGTGAAGACCTTCCACTTCAGGACGTATAGTTTCCTAGTGGAAGGAGCTCTGGAGTGAAGTATGGTCTCTACAACCTCAGTTGAGAGACCAGCATCTATGAGTTGAGCCCCCTCAGAGGCCAAACCCACAGGTTCCACATTCTGGACGGGTCCCTCCTGACCGGAATCTCCAAGCGAGAGCCTTCGAGGAGAGACACTAGGTCAGCGTGGTGCTACAAGCAGTAGACTTATTCCATCCTGGCAGATTTTCTCCAGAACTCCAGGGAGCAGAGCAATATGTCTGCTCCTATGTTTTGGTACCCTGGGATGTGCACTGCCCTCAGGGAGAGTATCTTCCCTGGGGACCACAGGAGGATCTGGTATGCCAGTCTGCATAGTGGATGTAAAGTAAGTGCATAGTGTTTATGTAAGAGGTCTGAGAGGAAGTGCTCCAGTGCCATGAAAACTGCCATCATCAGTGCTCCAGTGCCATCATCTCCAGGCAATTTATGTGCCACGAAAGATGATGATTCCTCCACAGACCCTGAGCTGAGCGGACTTCCATTATCGCATATCAACCTGTGAGCTGAGAGTGACATTGACATTGAACTCCTAACACAGGACCCTGGGTCAGGAACCAAGATTTCCTGGAAAGAACAGTTCCAACAGAAGCAGCTCATGAGTGACTAACCGAAACACAGACTGAAAGCCAGACTGGAAGAGTATAAATGGGTGGAGCGGAGCGACAGATATTCCCCTCCCTGCTCAAAGCGTCATGTAATCCACCGCTCGAGCTCCACTGAGGGTTTTCAATCTCCCGTTCGGAGCGATACTGCAGTCCACCAGAGAAAATGTGGGCGAAATTACTTTCAAAAACGTGCTTCCTACAGATATGAGTTGATTATTAGCTCATTTGTGCATGGCATTTGTGGGAGGAGGAAGAGGAGCACAGCTAATGTATGTAGGACTTATGAATGGCAGACAAAAAAAAAAAAAATCCTTGTTGTTATCAGGCAACGGTTGTTATTCAGAAATTTTTGACCACTGAATGTCACATTTGGCCAATCACATCAAGTATTCCAGCGACCCGTGTAATAATAAAAGACAAGATGAATTGACCATTTTGAAGCTGAATAAAAAACTTTTCAGTAAGACCTTAAAAAATTCACAACATTTTACATTTACAAGTTAAATTTTAAAAGTAAAATAAGAATTATTCTTGTTAGCTGCATGTGTTTATACTGCATGTTTAAAAAATGCAAATGTTCAGATGCTGCATCAATAAAATATCAGGTATGGAGGTTTTTAGATTTTTACTGATTTCCGAGATACCGCTACGTGAACTTGATCGTACGAAGTGGGTTCCCCATCGGAGAAAACCCTTTGGTCCTGAGCCACCACTGCAAGGGTCTCATTTACAGCTCATTTAAAGGTATAATGTATATGTTATAAAGGTATAAAGGTATAATGTTGGGCGATGCTGTCAGTCAGAGCCAACAGTCTCTAAAAAGTGGATCTCTGTAGTGGAGGAAGCACACTCTACTTGGCATTGAGTCTCAACCCCAACTTTTGCATGTGCGCAAGGACGACATTTCGATGCTGAGCCACCATCTTCTCCGACTCTGCTAGAATCAGCCAGTATTCTATGTAGTTCAGAATGCGTATGCCCTGCAGCCTGAGCGGGGCCAGAGCTGCATCTACGCATTTCGTGAACGTGCCAGCTGATAGAGCTAGACCGAATAGAAGCATCCCGATATTGGTATTATTTTCCCCTGAAAGAAAACCTCAGGAACTTCCTGTGCTGAGGAAGGATGGAGACATGGGAGTATGCTAGATCTATTGTGACAAACCAGTCCTCAGATCTGATTTGAGGCACAATCTGCTTCAATTTCAGTATTTTGAACTTGAGCCTCTTGACTGTACAATTAAACTAACGAAGGTCTAATACAGGACGCAACCCAACATCCTTTTTCAGAACAATGAAGTAACAGCTGTAAACCCAGATTCTCTTTCGGGTGAGTACACCTGTTCTATAGCTTCCTTTGCTAATAGAGACTATATATACAGTGTGTGTGTGTGTGAGTGAGAGTGTATGTGCGTGTGAGAGTGTGTGTGTGTGTGTGTGAGAGTGAGAGTTTATGTGAGTGTGTGTGTGAGCGGGAGAGTGTGTGTGAGTGTGTGTTTGAGTGTGTGTGTGTGTGTGTGTGTGTGTGTGTGTGAGAGAGAGAGAGAGAGAGAGAGAGAGAGAGAGAGAGAGAGAGAGAGAGAGAGTGTACTTGTACAACTATCTTTGTGACGACCAGTTTGAGTTTTAGACCATTGGAGTGAGTAAAGTGTAAAGTGAGCACATTTTGGCCGGTCTTCACTTTCTGAGACCCCTTTAACCCTCTGGGGACCAAGCTGTTTTTGGGGTCCTTGAGATGTTCTGACATGCCTTGACATTTGTGCTTTTTTCAGTTATTTATAAACATGTTAATGGCAAAGGTGTAAATTCACTCTATATAGCACAAACAGGGCTACCATAATATGCGAGCAACGTGTATGTAGATGTTTGTATTTTTAAGAGAATAATGTTTATGCGTGGTTATTGGAAAAAATTAAAATGAAAGTTGCTGAATTAAGACCACAAAACACATATTAAATATGTGTCCACAAGACTTTTGACTAATGGATGTTGTCCCTTTGAGTTCTAGCTTCAAAATGATGTAAAAATAGTCTTGCTTTATCGTTCACAAAAAAAAATACATTGATTTAAATGGTGTAAAACAGGTTTTGCTTGGAAAGCCAATATGCGAGGGGGAGGAGTAGTTTACACCTTAGATTATGAATGTCCCACCCACTCTGCATAATGAGCCATTCACTCAGGTGTGAAACTGACTGAGCCACAATGCAAGGACAAAAGATGTATTTAGAAGAAGACTTATATTGACCATTTAAGATTTCGCTTACATCTCTCTTGTAAATATGTTTTGCTATTTTATTAAAAATGTTACAATTACAACAATAATTACAATTTCAACAATATTTCAAGTGTACTCTTTCTTTGTAAAAAAAAAAAAAAAAAAAGATTATAGGCCTACATTTTATCATATGTATTCATTAGTCTATGAATTTATTTTTGACAAAAATAGTATTTTTTTTGCAGTTTAATACGTTGCTTATACAAATACATTTTATTTCAACATATTCCAGTCGATTTTTACTCATCTCAGTAGGCTATAGCAAAGCAGTTTATTCTTTCACACACAGATGCGCGATTCATATTTAGGCTAAACAGTCTTTACAAATATGTCCCCTTCATTCATCTCACAGAAAGGCGAGTCATATTATAGAAATGCGATTCATCTTTTTGCGGTTTACATAGGCCTACACTAACGTTATTCCATAACGTTATTCCACACGTGAGAAAAGAAAACAGCCTACCTCACTCCTCAGCGGAATCTGCTCCTCATTTCAGGAGATATTGCTCCTCATCAGCACTGTTCTGAGGAATGTTTTCTCCATAAGGTAGGCTATAATGTCTCACTCGCGAGGAGTCGCGATGCGCTTTGTTTACAGCTGATGTGGGCGTTTCACAGCTCTGAAATAGTTCTCAGAATTTGCGTTTGAATAGCACGCGCTCTCCGGGGAGTGGTCACATTACTGTGAATTAGCTCGTAATGAGCTCGACAGGAGTCGCTCTCTTTTTATACAGATTACAGAAGCTGAGAATATTTGTTTTTTATATAAATGACTTCATTTAAAAGATGCGATCTCAAGCTTTATGCCCGTGGGTCTGTTTGCCTGTTTGACTGAATTTTCGCGGAGTTATAGATCATTTTCGAACGCGTTTCAAATGGGAGTTTACTGACAGAGAGAAGTCAGAAATCGCATCATGTTAATTTTTCTTTATTTGTCAAAAAGCAAAACACTTTATTTTTTATTGTGAGTATACAGAAAAAAAATAGAAACTGAACAGGATCGATTGATGTATTACACGAAAATGAAAGATCAAAATTAACAGAGCATTTAGTGTTTATTTTCATTGCAAAAAAAAAAAAAAAACGAGCAAAACGCGCGGGCGCGTTTGTGGTCCCCAGAGGGTTAAAGGCTTGTTTGAAGGTCAAGAGATAAGGTTATAATGAGGTTAAGGGTCGGTTTAGGATCAGGGTTCAGGTTAGGCACTTAGTTGTGATGGGTAAGGTTAGGGTAAGCGGCTAGAGATTGCATTGTGTCAATGAATGTGCTCATAAAGATAGATGTACAAGAATGAGTGTGTGTGTGTGTGTGTGTGTGTGTGTGTGTGTGTGTGTGTGTGTGCGTTTACTTATATCACTTTTGGGTACATTCACCAGAATACACACCGGTAAACTGAGGACCACCCAAAAAATTGAGGACATTTTGTATGTCCTCATTTGTTTGACTATACAGTGGCATTCAGCATGCTCTAAAATGGTGTCCAGGCTTAAAATCTCACTTGTCCCAAAAAATCACTTTTAAGTGATTTGTGTACCTGAAGTGTGTATGCCCCCCCACTAAAGTGTGTATAACACAGCGCCCTCTAGGAGTACTGCACTTCCGGAAAAGATACACACTTCGGGGATTCTGACCAATCAGAGCGCAGGAAGCTACTACGAGAGCGGGAATTCATGATCTGACCAATCAGACGCCAATACGTCATCAACAAACATGGCGGAGGCAAAAAAAATCATGATTAATGAATGAATTGACAGAAAATTATAGATAAATTCCCAATAATTAGTATTTAAATAAAAATAGACTAATTTGCCCTGAGCTGGAGCTCTCGCGATTTATATGAGCATGTTTCTAAACTTTAATCCTCGCAGTTTTGCGCTCGCATCAGAGTCTGCTCTGTGTGTGTGTGAAGATCGCGCTGCTGCCCCGCACCCTATACAGAGACTATACGTTACAGCACGTACAGTAACTTACATAGGAGTTTGTTAATCATATAGGAACGAGTTTGAAGCGGGGAAGGGACAGGCACATTACGTCATGTGAATTTAAAAAGTACATATTTCCTTCCAAAAGCGGATCGAGGGACAATTGTTTAAATCTGTCAATATGTGTGATGATTTATTCATCTGAGTTTGTTCAATAAAAATACACAAGCCACAAAAAGATGTGAAAACATGCAAAAATCGCTTGCTTTTATGAGTGATTTTATTTGTTTTAAGTGTTTTCTCCTACTTTGCGCTCTGCCGTTCCCTGTCATATTATGAGCGATTTCCCTGAGCGGCCGCCGCCCCTCCCCCACCCACCGAGCTGGAGTCCGTTACCACAGCAACACATTCACTTACAGCAAACATTCTTATTATATTATATTATATTATATTATATTATATTATATTATATTATATTATATTATATTATATTATATTATATTATATAGAGGAGATCAGTTACAGCAAACATTCTCTTTATATTATATTATATTATATAGAGGAGAGCAGTTACTGCAAACATTCTCTTTATATTATATTATATTATATTATATTATATTATATTATATTATATTATATTATATTATATTATATTTATTGTATTATATAGAGGAGAGCAGTTACAGCAAACATTCTCTTTACATTATATTATATTATATTATATTATATTATATTATATTATATTATATTATATTATATTATATTATATTATATTATATTATATTATATAGAGGAGAGCAGTTACTGCAAACATTCTCTTTATATTATATTATATTATATTATATTGTATTATATAGAGGAGATCAGTTACTGCAAACATTCTCTTTATATTATATTATATTATATTATATAGAGGAGAGCAGTTACTGCAAACATTCTCATATTATATTATATTATATTATATTATATTATATTATATTATATTATATAGAGGAGAGCAGTTACTGCAAACATTCTCATATTATATTATATTATATTATATTATATTATATTATATTATATTATATTATATTATATTATATTATATTATATTATATTATATAGAGGAGAGCAGTTACTGCAAACATTCTCATATTATATTATATTATATTATATTATATTATATTATATTATATTATATTATATTATATTATATTATATAGAGGAGAGCAGTTACTGCAAACATTCTCATATTATATTATATTATATTATATTATATTATATTATATTATATTATATTATATTATATTATATTATATTATATTATATAGAGGAGAGCAATTACTGCAAACATTCTCTTTATATTAACGTATATTATATTATATTATATAGAGGAGATCAGCTACAGCAAACATTCTCTTTATATTGTATTATATTATATTATATTATTATATTATATAGAGGAGATCAGTTACTGCAAACATTCTCTTTATATTATATTATATAAAGGAGAGCAGTTACAGCAACAATTCTAATGATACTATATTATTATATTAATTATATTACAGTTTTTCTCAGTTGCTTTGGTGCATTTCTCAGATCACAACTAAAATTCTTACTTGTTCAATCTCCACATTATCTACTTGTGCACCTCATAAAAGCAATTTCTCATTCTTTTGAACAAATTGCAGTACATTCATGCAGTTGATTATGTGCAAATGTATGCTGTTTCTTACATTATTAATTGCTTATGTCATGTTTATAAAAATGTATTATACTGGTTCTCTGTTGAATAGTCTTACCCCACAAAACATATAGGCATTAGTTCCATAAGTCATTAAATGCAGAATTGGTTGAACTAGTTGTCATAAACTGTCAAACATATTTTCTATACAATTCTATTAGACTTTTTTTGTCCTGAATTGTTGAATTGCAGAGGTGAGTTCTGAATTTCACTAATGAAGGGGAATGTAAAGCATTAGATCAATCAATGATCAACCAGTTCTCTATAATAGCTCAGAGTGCATCTCATGAAGCTTCATCTGGGATGCATACAGAGCACAACACGTTACACACTCTGAGAGAGGAAGAACAACAGGGTGAACAGCCGAGAAGAAGAAGAGGAGCAAGGATGTGTGGTGGAAGGGTAAGGAGGTAAAACAGAGGAACAGGCTAAGATTGTGTGTTTCAGAAGAAATAAGTGCCATTATTGTAGATCATGTTCTCATTCATGACCTTATGGCCGAGGCTGGATGAAGGGTGCAGCCGAATGTTGGGAGAACAACCGTGTGTCTTCAATCATTCAAGCGTTTGTAGACAGAACAGGTGTGTAATCAGACAGTGTTCACTCTACTGCACTGTACTGTTCACCATAAACTGTAGACTTACTGTAATGCTATAGGCTATTACAGAAGTCTACTTGCATTATACATTATACAGTAAATATACTTGATAGAGACACGTACATACAGTATATGTGTGATAGTCTTGTTTTTTATATCACAGTGCCACTGTACTGTAATCTTTTGTCAGACCAACAGTAAAAGTGCATATGTGAATCCTGTCCAGTCTCCTCTAGAGTAATGCGTATATGTGTGCTGTTTAAATTTATATGTCATTCAGATACAGTGCAGTATTTTGTATTTTCAATCATTGTCATCAAAATCGTAGCCATAGTTTACATCTGAAACTAAGCATTTTGACATTCTTGTTTGTGAACAATGACACAAGGATATGTTCTTTGATATTGTACTAAGGATTTTGAGCAAGTTACAGGAGTTTGATGGTAGGCTAATCTATTGTGTTCTGCTGTTTGTACGAAATGCACTTAGGTACTGGTGTGCAAATCTTAAGGATGATTCAATAAATGTACTAAAGTGACTGATAATAACTGTTAATAGAGCAGTTACAGCAAACATTATGTAACTGCTGTCTCTCTCTCTCTCTCTCTCTATATATATATATAGAGAGTCTCTCTCTCTCTCTCTCTCTCTCTCTCTATATATATATATATAGAGAGAGAGAGAGAGAGAGAGAGAGAGAGAGAAGAGAGAGAGAGAGAGAGAGAGATAGAGACAGCAGTTACATATAGTCATAATACAAAAGAAAAAAAGTGTTTAAAAGAATCATGAATCAAGCTGACACGTTTAAATGTTTGTTTACAGATGTATTTTGTTCTTACTTTGATTTTAAAAGCCATTGGATCTACACTAACCCTAACCCTAACCCTAACCCTAACCCTAGCTCTGTCTCTGCCTGTCAGACTGACTGAGATCTGCTCATACTGTGATCAGCCGCCCTTCCCCCACAGCACTGACTCTGATCGCGCGCGCGCCCTTCCCCCACAGCACTGAGACTGATCGCGTGCGCGCCCTTCACCCACAGCACTGAGACTGATCGCGTGCGCGCCCTTCCCCCACAGCACTGAGACTGACTGCAGAGTGAAAGAGATGAGATGAATGAACTAACAGACTGACCAGTGACAGAGAGATAGGTAATCAGCAGTGCTGCTCAAAAGATGACAATCTGTTGTGGCTATGCGTTTTTAAAGCACTTTTACATTGTCTAACAGCTTCTCCGCCCTTTAATGTAAATACCATTCATTTATTAAATACATAAAAAGATAATGCTGTTAAATTACACGTTAAAGTTTAATTTTGAGCCTCGAAATAATCCACACTCCTTCCCCCTTCTTAACTCAAATAAATTCTGAAGTAGTTGTGGGACACTGATGAAATGACAACAACACAGACAAGTGCAGAACTGGAGATATACCAGCTCATATCAGCCCTGCTGTATATTTGCAGACATCAATTTACTATTTTGATTAATGATATTAGTAGAAAATAATATGCCTGTTCAAGAGATCTAGGTTGCTCATTTAGGCATTTTTTGCTCTTTTAAACCTGTGTTTGTACGCACATGCGCAGTGGTTCCTAGTTCGAGGCGGGTGGATTCGTTTAAAAGTGATCATGTGCTCTGTCCACTAGAAAAGACCGGAAAAGACACTCTGGAAAGACTCACTTCACCACAGGTTTTTTTGTTTTGTTTTTTTTTAGTTTGAAGAAAGAGTACTGTGATTAAAACTGTGGAAAAAAAGATTCTTGCCATCAGATAATGTTCTATTAGGTTAAATAAATGTAGTCACAATTTCAACGTGAAATCCAAATACGTAATTACGTCATTTACGCAAGTCTGCGACCGTGGATGTGTTTTCCCGGGAAATGCAGACACGTGACAATGGGACGCGAAACAGACGACGACAACCCCCACCACGCACGCATTAAAGGCTAAAGGTGAGATCTAGACTTGTCCTCAAAATGCATGATAACTAAATACATTGTGAAATATGAAAGTTAGTAAGATGTGTTTATTTTAGTTGTTTAATTATTTTTTCCTTAGGGTTTTATTTACTTCTCGACTGTATTTGAGTTTGCTTCTAATATGATGATTTGCTGCAATAAAGAAAAAGTTTATTGCCAACTTGTAGGCAATGGCCAGTAAATAGAATTTTGTTATTTTTTATATAATAGTACTTTAGATTCTGCAAATTAATCTAAACAACTGAGTCAGTGATAGTCTACTAGCCTATATCATTGTTTTTTTTTTTAATCAAAAGTGTTGTCAACTATCAACAGTAATTTGTATAAATAATGAAATAATGAATTCCATTTTTTTATATCATTATTATTTGATAATTTTTATTTTATATAATATTTTTTATTACATTATATGCCTGTTCTTATTATTATTTATCTTTATAGAGCTTTTTTGCCCAATGCCAGTACATAGACACTTTATAGTATTTTTATTGTGTGTGTCAAATCCAAAGCAGACCAAAAGCACATTAAAAATAGCCCCTATGAATCTAGCTGGTTACTGACTGAAAATCTCCCATACGCTCTTAAATCAAATATGAATATACAGTAGATTGATGTCAATTGTGGTCACAAGGCACACAAGAACTAATGGTTTTTGGCATCATTGACATTGCCTTTTTTATCTAAATGCCTGTTGTTGACTGGTCACATGTGCTGTCATTGAATAGAGCTCTGTTGATATAATATAAAGATATACTTTAGTGTTTAACAGAAAAAAACACAACACAGGTTTGGAACAACATGAGGTTCAATTGAAACAACAATTAATATAATTGTATGTTAATTATGTATGTTTTTGGGTGAACAATTCCAGTAAGATCAACAAGATTTTTTTAAATATGCTTATTTATTTCATTCACCTTATATTTATTTTATTTATTTTTTTCAGTCATTTCAAGAAAGAAATTCAGCATGCTGGGAAATAAAAGGCGTAAAAAACCTCTGCAGGACGCTGAGCATCACATTACCTGTGAAACCGACAAGCCTGGGCTTCGAGAGCAGTTCATCAGCAAATATAAAGGCAAGTATAAATTACTAAGCAGTTTAGTAATAACGTTAATCTACAAAACTGAGAATTTAATGTGAGGTGAGTCATATGGTTGTTAGGCCAACTAATATCCATGTTTCACAAGTTAAACAAAACCAGTTACATTTTTGCATTTCTGGTTCCATCAACCCAAAGTCAATGTTTATTTGCACATTCTGAACCCAGTTATGCATAATAAGCCGACAGTGCATGTGGTCATGTAAACGCAGACTAAGGTCACCATAAACAGCATAAGCATAAACCAATCGACACAGATAGATTTTTGCCCCTTATTTGCAGATTTGCCCGGCATGTAAACACATTAACCTCTGTGTTCTGTGGCTTATTGAAGGGAGCATGTGTGATGTGTGACAGGAAAGTGTCCTTATTTTGGATTAAAGCACATCCAGACAGAGCGAGTGTTTTCTTGACCCAAGAACCTCTTAAAAGTATTCTCATCTCGTTCAGAAGTGGTACAGTCAAAATCCTGCACCCGATACTGCATGAGAGGAGAATATGAGTCTGGAAGTTTTCCTCTGAAATTCTGGAATACTCTTGGGCTTTATTTAACATCACAACTGACATGACATATGAAATACACAGTCAGATAAACGAATGGTTAGGTTTTGACGTCATTAACCTGATTTACTTATAAAGTAGTGGTTTACGTGGTTATTGGTTTGCATGTAAACCTGGATAATGGATTATTTCAAGAAGGTGATTTTATTTTGTTATCAGCGTATCGGTGTGCATGTAAACATGATCAATGGGTTTTGGTTAAATTCCTGAAATAAGATCCATGGTTAGCACAAGATCAAGATATTTTCACGCTTTACTCCACAACATAAAATAGTAATACTCTCTTGTGTGTTTTTTTTAAAAGCCTTTACTTGTCTGGTAAAAGGCAGTTGTTAACAAGTGTCTAAATGGGAGACGGGTTGTCTGGGACATTAAACGTCATCAGCTGAACAGATTAACTCATCTAGTCACTTTCACAGCCTCGTTGTGTTTATAATCGCACTCTTGCAAACTATTCTAGGTAGATGTAGGGATGGGGATGTATACATCACACAATCAGTCAAACATGCATTATAATAATGCAGAAACATTATAAATATTACACAGGGAGATGGATTTTAAAGCTTTAGAGTTCCTGGAGGCACATTTATCAACAAAAAAAAAAACAAACTCTATACTTTTATCTAAACTATAGAAGCCACATAAAACATCCATATACCACAAAGAAAAACTACCTGAAAGAGATGCAAATAATAAACAAACAGAATTGTCTTTTAAAATAATGCAACACAGTTGTTGAAGCTTCATCGTAAGGAAGTTGAAGTTGGTCAACCGTGGTGTAGTTTATAGATTAACTTTAGCTTATTTTCTGCAAATCCCAGTGGGTTTTTGTGGAGGAAACCAGGGGATGTTCAACTACTACCGGGTTGGCCTGCAAAAATAGGTTTGTGTAAGAAAATGTATGTAATTTTAACTGTATAATTTTAAGACTTAAAAGTATAATGTAAAGTATAAAAAGCAAATCATGCTTTGAGATTAGCCTGACTTTTGACTATTTTCCTTAAGTAATTTCCCTTTCACATCGTATAATGTACGTCATATGGTAGAGAACTTTTAGTAATAAAATAATAGTTGACATTAAAGAAACTGCAGCTAATGTATTTCTCCTCTTTAGAGCTTTCTTCCGACCGAACTGAACACTACACTGAAGCTGAGAACACGTTCCTGTTTGATTTTCAGTGGCATGGCAAAAATTGGTGGTGAGTACAGAACTGTTGGATTGATGTAGTAAGGATGCTAAAATATCTGGAACTGTAAAATACTTAGGATGTGTTCATACCTGGAGTTCTGTTCGCTTGGTTCGTTTGGTCCGGGTCCGCTTAGTGTTCAGATTGGCATTTCTATTGTCAAACCTGTTATGCTTGACCAGTCTGTCCTTTTTAGGGTCACATCTTCCTGTTTTTGGTTCGTTTACATGTCTCTGGGTCCATGTTACATTCTTTTTTCATTCGAACCGCACCAGAGTTCGTTTGGAAGCCAACTGAGACCTATTTATTCAGCATCTGGATCCTCTTGTTTGGTGGCACCAGGTTTCAGATGGCAGTGTTCACACTTATTCAAATTAACCACACTAACAGTCTAAACAAACATGCCAGGTGTGAACACACCCTAATAATTAAAATTCAACATGAACTGACATTAAGAGTACTGAGTGCAGTTTCCTTGAGTCATCTAAATTGGCTTTCCCTGTATTCCCTAAAGAGAACAAAATGATTAATTTTAGATGCCTTTATCTGAGAGCTGAGAGGATGTTGCAGTGCGCCATTTAATCTCATATATCATATAGATCAGTGGTTCTCAGACCCTCCTCTCTGCAGATTCTGTATGTCTCCTTCACCTGACACACTCAGATGAGTTCATAGAGCTGTGTTCTGATGATGAACTCCTCATCTGAATCAGGTGGATTAAAACACCAGACATACAGCATATGCAGAGTGGTGGGTTCCCAGGACTGGGGTTCAGAACCACTTATAATAACTGTACATGTCTAGCTAGTACTGAGTGGTCATTTTATGTCTTTATAGCATGGATGCATCTAAAGAAGACTCGTCCTTGGGAAGACTTATGTAAATGATGAGACCAGAAATACTTGCAAAATGAGAACCGTTGAAGTGAGCAGAAAACCTCACCTGTGTCTCTTTGCTGTACGAGACATTCTACCAGGGGAGGAAATCACTTACAATTATGGCGACTCAGATTGGCCATGGCGAGTCAAGGTACTATCAAGAAAATGCTAAAGAGATTAATCAGTAATTCTCACAAATCTCATAATCTTAACTCTCATTCTGATTAGTTACCATGTGATTGTGGTCTCATATTTCTCAAGCCTTTGAATAAAGCATCAGCAGAATCCACTGATAAAAAGCCAGCCAGCAGTTTGGGTCTGCAGAAATCGGTAAGTCCACTTTAAAACATCTGTATCATTATATTATTGACTCTTTCAGCGTAGAGTTGTGTGTGAAAGAAATGATAGATAACGTGTAGGACAGCTAGAGGAATGAACATGAACAAGTTTTTCTGTCCTTTACAAATATTCTGATTTTGATATTCACTGGTTTCTTTTCTGACATCCAGCCCCATTGTTCAGCTTCTGTTTCTTCTCCTGAATTGGACAAGGTGAACAGCAATGGTCCATATAAGCAGTCAGGCAAAGCAATAACATCAATGAATAAAACGGTAACCATCTCATACATGCAGCAACTATCTACTGATGTTTACTGCCAGCTAGTTGAAAGTGCAGTGAGTGATTTCTGAGAAACACTATTGATATTTGAAATCGACACCCAAACAGACACACCCCTCCCTTCATTGCTCGGCCCCCAAAATAATGAACACGCAACACAGGCAACCACTAACAGCTGGCGCTCAGGTGTTCAACTCGAAAAGATCTTTATCGCTGGCAAACCATAGGATGCTTTTTAAAGGTTTGGTTTTAGTTGATTGTAGGTGCATATCCACTTCATCCAGCACACGTGTGTAATAGTAGTGGGAAGTTCGGATCATTTTACTGACTCAGATCTTTAAATCTCGTTCATCAAAATGAACAAATCTTTTTTCAAGTTATTTCGTTCATTTCAGCAGAATGTATTTAAAATGTTACATGTTAGCCAAATTCCCCAAACACATCAAATGTTGATCGCATTTAGAATAAGAAAAAAATTGCAATGCAAGAAAAAGGCCATATTATGAGAAACAGTTAATTTATTTATTTGGGTCTTCAGGCTATGCATTCTGTTAGTTTACCTCACCTCCCGATCTAAGCCGTTCGATCATCCCGTGATCCTCATAAACTGAGCTTTGCAGTCTGTAGTACCAGATACAGTATTGATTAGTTCACGTTTCGAGTCTATCGACTTTGGGTTCAAGTCATTCGTGCATCACGTGACAGCCCCATATAGGCTGAGCTATGCAGTCGCTACCGGATACAGAATTGATTAGTTCATCTTTTGAGTTTTCGTGGACTTGATAGGTGAACTAATCATTTATCTTTCCGGTACTGACAGCATAGCCTCTGTGGGACTGACCGGAAGAACGAAAGACTTGGACCCGAAGTCTCGAGAGATGAACTAATCATTTCTGTTTCCAGTACAGAACCCATGGGATGTTGGGCATGTGCGGTCAGCGCAAAATGAACGAATCACTCTCTGAGACAACTCGGTAGTCCCGAGTCATATTAAAGATTCGTTCATGACGACCCGTCACTAGTGTATAAACGCTTCAAATGATACAAAATTGTATTGCCATTAGAAATGTACTTATGTACCCACACTTATGTAAAATGTACCCACAATTAAAACAAACAAACTAAAAATGACTTGGATGGTATGGAGTAAATGTAGCGCCTTACTACCAACCTCTGCTAGTTAAGTATAGTTATTGGTTCAGAGTTTAAATGTCTGACTCTGAACCAATGTAACTATTAATGTGACTATTGTCACAATTTGTATGTAAAGTTTGTATAAATGTTTGTTTAGAGTTTTTATTTTATTAATGATCTTTGCTTTGAAATGTGCAAAACATTTTTTGTTCACTCCTACAGTGTGTTTGTTCTTGTCTGAAATGGGTGCCACAGTTTTCAATATTGCTAATGTACATTTTATTCTTGTTTAAGCTAAATACCTCTTTATATATCTGCAGAAGCGGTTTCAATCAAGATTGGCAAAATTAAGACAACATCATGAAGATTGCTATGAACGTTTTAACAGAGCAGAAATTGAAAAGGAACACAAGATTGCTAAACAGCAATCACAAAAAGTTTGTTTGGTGAGTAATATGTGAACATAATCACACTATTCTGTGATCAACGCCTCAGTCAATTAACGGTTAATTATTTTATTATTCATTTATTTTATTAATTAACAGTTTGCTTAGTCCTTTTGCTTTTAGACCTTATATTTTTATTCAAATTATATTTCAAGCTGTCACAGTCATCCTCAGTCGCATCCACATCTGATGCACCCTCTTCATCGGCACCCTGTGCTTTGTCCACCTCTATAATGGCCTCATCAACCTCATGCTCTCCTGCCCTGTCCTCATCACCGTCACCAGCTCCTGCGCCACCCATGCCACCTTCATCCTCGCCTGGGCAGCCTTCATCATCATCATCTTCGCCTGGGCAGCCTTCATCATCCTCGCCTGGGCAGCCTTCATCATCCTCATCCTCGCCTGGGCAGCCTTCATCATCCTCGCCTGGGCAGCCTTCATCATCCTCATCCTCGCCTGGGCAGCCTTCATCATCCTCATCCTCGCCTGGGCAGCCTTCATCAGCTTCGCCTGGGCAGCCTTCATCATCCTCGCCTGGGCAGCCTTCATCATCTTCGCCTGGGCAGCCTTCATCATCCTCGCCTGGGCAGCCTTCATCATCTTTGCCTGGGCAGCCTTCATCATCCTCGCCTAGTAGGCAGCCTTCATCATCCTCATCCTCGCCTGGGCAGCCTTCATCATCCTCATCCTCGCCTAGGCAGCCTTCATCATCCTCGCCTGGGCAGCCTTCATCATCCTCATCCTCGCCTAGGCAGCCTTCATCTTCATCATCCTCATCCTCGCCTGGGCAGCCTTCATCATCCTCATCCTCGCCTGGGCAGCCTTCATCATCATCATCCTCGCCTGGGCAGCCTTCATCATCCTCATCCTCGCCTGGGCAGCCTTCATCATCATCATCCTCGTCTGGGCAGCCTTCATCATCATCATCATCCTCGCCTGGGCAGCCTTCATCATCCTCGCCTGGGCAGCCTTCGTCATCCTCGCCTGGGCAGCCTTCATCATCCTCGCCTGGGCAGCCTTCATCATCCTCATCCTCGCCTAGGCAGCCTTCATCATCCTCGCCTGGGCAGCCTTCATCATCCTCATCCTCGCCTAGGCAGCCTTCATCTTCATCATCCTCATCCTCGCCTAGGCAGCCTTCATCATCCTCATCCTCGCCTGGGCAGCCTTCATCATCCTCGCCTGGGCAGCCTTCATCATCCTCATCCTCGCCTAGGCAGCCTTCATCATCCTCGCCTGGGCAGCCTTCATCTTCATCATCCTCGCCTGGGCAGCCTTCATCTTCATCATCCTCGCCTGGGCAGCCTTCATTGCCTTCCTATGCGCAGCCTTCATCATCATCATCATCATCTTCTCTTGCTCCACCCTTATCTTCACTCTTATCAGTGATTCAAAATCGCAGATGTCTGAGACACTCTCATTAAGGGAGGTGGGTAGATTAATTTGCTTAATTATTGGGATGGTCTGGCTGTATTGCACTTGTAGAACTAACAATAGATTATATGAAATTATATATTATTTATATTTGTTTGTATTTCTCCTCTTCCAGATATCCTCTTTAAGGCCATCAAGAAAAAGACAGGTATGTGACTTGCCATGTGATACTTTATATGCTCAATTTTTTTGGCATAATTATGACTTTGCTTGCCAGTATCCACAATGCGATGAAACATAATGTTACAGGAACCACTGCCTTGAGTAAGTGTTATATTCTCTCATTCAGTATTCAGGAAGTACCGTCTGTGACACAGACTACAGCGATGTCACAGACTACAGCGATGTTGACCAAACATACCAAAAATCAGCTCAGATGAATCGGATGGTAGTTCTTCTGGACATGACATGGTCAAAAATGGCCAGACACCTTGAGTTTGTCCATCGCAGAGGGAACACTGCAGCTGGCAAAAATGAGTAAAGTCCTAATGGCCATGGAGAAAGGAACACTGTCTGACTACAAAGGAAAGATGCATCTGTCAGTATGAACTACACGCGAAACTTCATCATAGTTCATAAAGGACACTATTTTCTTGAAACCTTTGCTCACTTCTAAGCCGACTGGTGTGTTTAGAGCACACAGAGGTCGAACTCTTTTCCTGCCCTGGGCATCATCATCTTTAGGTTTCAGAGGACAGTTTTTGATATGTTTCCAAAGGCTACGCTTGTTATAAGGCCCTTGGCAGTAAATGCAGTGAATAAATTCTTTGGCTCTTTGTCTATTTTTTGAACGGTAGTAGGCAATCATCTCCCCATGTCCTTGTCTCACCACATCTGTGTTGTGGGCAAAGTTGCCCCTTTTTCAAAGGAGGTTCAACTGTACTCGTCTTTCTTTGGAATGTTTTGGAAATGCTATTGCCTTTACAACCCCCACTTCGTTGCGATGGACAAATTCAAGGTGTCTTGCCATTTTTGAATATGGCTTAGAGCAATTAAGGCAATACTGCTTCTTGTACGCCTTGCGGAGTTCCGTCTTTGGTGATGGCATTGACTGAATAAAAGTCTTATCACCAGACAAGGTGTTTGTCTCTTTAGATTGGCATTTCATCTTTTTTGGTGATGGTACAGTCATAAATTGATCAGATGAACTACCTGCCTCGTTGGGAGATGTTGGATGTATCAAAGCACTTTTGACAATGTCATGTCCAGAAGAACTACCATCCGATTCATCTGAGCTGATTTTTGGTATGTTTGGTCACATCAGACCCCATCCTGTTGAACAAGTGCTCTCCCAGCTGCTAATGGCCATGGAGAAAGGAACACTGTCTGACTACAAAGGAAAGAAACTTGATGACATTGAAATTGACCCAAATGGTACGAGTATACTTGGACTGTCTGTGTGTATCTGTTCTTTACATATTTGCAAAACAATGTATATGTTACCGGCAAAGTGTGTAATCCGGAATTCTATAGAATGCCCTAGGTAATGTAGGTAGGTAACTTAGGTAACCATCAGGCATTCTATACAATAACGGGATTTCACACTTTGCCGGTAACATATATAATCATGTCACAGATGGTAAGTATAAGCAATAAAGTGTAAATTTTTTTGTCAGTGAATTATTTAGAGCAACTTGAGGCCCAAGGTGATTCCATGTCAAGTGATGAGGAGGATTACAGTGACCTATCTCAGAAAACAGCACCAGCAGAGACTGATCAACTTGTTCAATCTGATCAATCTGTTTCATGGGAGGATCAAGGTAAGAAAAATCTCTAAACTACACAAACAACAATAATCAAATAAACATGAATCAGCTCCATGCAGCAATATCCAGCCAAATGAAAAAAATATACACATTAGGACACATTAGTCTTGATTTGGTCTTTACTCACCAATTTAGTTGTAATGAGAATGTGTAATGAGTATTTACTTGTTTTTAACTATTTCATAGGTTCTTCAAACGCTCCAAAAAAGAAATGGGAGGACAGTGAGGTAAAAGCAGTAGAGAGACACATGATGAAGTTCATCAAGACATACAAAGTTCCTGGTAAGCAAGACTGTGAAAGATGCATTCACGCAGAGCCAGAAGCTTTGAAGCAGCGAACATGGACTGGTGTGAAAAATTATGTGCGGAACAGGATCACGACTCTTAAAGAAAAGGTGGTTTGTAGGGTGGCACAAACACTTTAACACTTTGCACATTATGCTCTTTTTGTAAGAAATGGAGCTAAATTAAAAGAAATGAGGATATAGGTGTAGAAATATTTTGAGGATGGAATGAAACAGAATATAAAGTGCAAAGTTAGAGTATAAGAAGGCTAATGAAGAAGTAGAGGATATTAAGATAGTCAATTTTCATTATTCAGTTTTCTTTGTTCAGTTGCAATGAAGTTGGATGGAATGTCATGTTAAACTTTTTGATATTTCTGTCATAGAGGGAGGAGAGAATGTTAAGAGGATAAAAAGGGAAGAGTGAATAGGTGTGTTGGACATGGGCCGTGGCTGGATGTAACCGATCGGTGAGAGTTGCAGTGTGCAGGCGGGAGGAGCTGAAAACAGACACGTGAGTCGGACACTTTCTGCTTCCCGTAGTGACGCAGAGCCAGAAGCTTTGAAGCAGCGAACATGGACTGGTGTGAGAAATTATGTGCGGAACAGGATCACGACTCTTAAAGAAAGGGTGGTTTGTAGGGAGGCACAAACACTTTAACACTTTGCACATTATACTCTTTTTGTAAGAAATGGAGCTAAATTAAAAGAAATAAGGATAAAGGTATAGAAATTAAAATTGAGAGACGCTCACGCTGTGTTTGCATACTTTACCACAGCTGAAGTGAAATAAATGCATTATTTGCCAAATACACAGATATTTCAGAGACATTTTCATGCAATACATGTACTGCTTAATACAGCATCTGTTTGTACAAGAATAAAGTTCAACATAAGCCTAAATACCGATGAAGTGGGGTCTACATTGTATCAGTTTTATTTGGATAAACATGACAATATAACAGCGTGACTACATGAAAGGGGATTTCACTGTTATAAAAACAGATTTGTGAGCATTAGTGGAACTAAAGGTGTGAGAATTAACTCTTAATCATTGTGTTGCAGTGGATTCGGCCAATCGTGGATCAGTTGTGTCGTCATCAGAGCTCATGAGTCGCTCTGGAGAAGCTGCGCTGGCTGAGTCCTCCTGCTCTCCAATCGCTCTCGCCGTACTCTGATACCATACGTCACAGTCACGGGGCTTCGCTGTCTGAAGTCGGACACAAGTTCTAACCGGCATGCACTGCTCAAGTCAGCCGCTGATCGGTCTGCGCAGCGCTGCATGAAGTCCAACAAGCCTAATGCTCTCCTCCCTCTTTACATCCCTTTACATTCTCCTCCCTCTTTACATCCCTTTACATTCTCTCCTCCCTCTTTTCATCCCCTTTACATTTTCTCCTCCCTCTTTACGTCCCCTTTACATTCTCCTCCCTCTTTACATCCCTTTACATTCTCTCCTCCCTCTTTACGTCCCCTTTACATTTTCTCCTCCCTCTTTACGTCCCCTTTACATTCTCTCCTCCCTCTTAACATCCCCTTTACATTCTCTCCTCCCTCTTTACGTCCCCTTTACATTCTCTCCTCCCTCTTTACGTCCCCTTTACATTCTCTCCTCCCTCTTTACATCCCCTTTAAATTCTCTCCTCTCTCTTAACATCCCCTTTACATTCTCTCCTCCCTCTTTACATCCCCTTTACATTCTCTCCTCCCCTTTTACATTATCTCCTCCCCTTTACATCCTCTTTACATTCTCCCCTCCCTCTTTACATTCTCTCCTCCCTCTTTACATTCCCCTTTACATTTTCTCCTCCCTCTTTACGTCCCCTTTACATTCTCTCCTCCCTCTTTACGTCCCCTTTACATTCTCTCCTCCCTCTTTACATCCCCTTTATATTCTCTCCTCCCTCTTTATGTCCCCTTTATATTCTCTCCTCCCTCTTTACGTCCCCTTAACATTCTCTCCTCCCTCTTTACGTCCCCTTTACATTCTCTCCTCCATCTTTACGTCCCCTTTACATTAGGCTTGTTGGACTTCATGCAGCGCTGCACAGAACGATCAGCGGCTAACTTGAGCAGTGCTTGATGGTTAGAACTTGTGTCCGACTTCAGACAGCGACGCCCGTGACTGTGCCATAAGGCATCAGAGTACAATGAGAGTGATTGGAGAGCAGGAGGACTCAGCCAGAGCAGATTCTCTAGAGCGACTCACGAGCTCTGATGATGACACAGCTAATCCACGATTGGCAGAGTACACCGCTTGACAACGATCACGTGCGTTTCATGTTTCTTCTCACACCTTCAGTTCCACTAAGGATCACAAATCTGTTCTTTATAACAGTAAAAGCTCTTTTCATGTAGTTGCGATAAATGTTTATCAAAATAAAACAATGTAGACCCCACTTCACTGGTATTTAGGCTTATTTTGAACTTTATTCTTGTACAAACAGTAGTGCATGTATTGAATGAAAATGTCTCTGAAATATCTGTATCTGGAAAATAATGCGTTTATTCCACTTCAGCTGTGGTAAAGTATGCAAACTTAGCCTGAGCGTCACTACGGGAAGCAGAAAGTGTCTGACATCACATTCTCTCGTCTGCACACGGCAACTCTCACCAATCGGTTACATCCAGCCACAGCCCATGTCCAGCACACCTAATATAAGGGATGAATAGAGGGAGTAAATGTAAAGAGGATGAAAAGAGGGAGGAGTAAAGCGGGTAAAAAGAGTGAGGAGTAGAGTTAGAGGATGAAGAGGAGGAGTAAAGAGGATGAAAAGAGGGAGTAGTAAAGAGGGTAAAAAGATGGAGGAGTAGAGTTAAAGAGGATAAAGAGAGGGAGGAGTAAAGCGGGTAAAAAGAGTGAGGAGTAGTTAGAGGATGAAGAGGAGGAGTAAAGAGGGTAAAAAGAGGGAGGAGTAGAGTTAAAGAGGATGAAAAGAGGGAGGAGTAAAGGGTAAAAAGAGGGAGGAGTAGAGTTAAAGAGGTGAAGAGGAGGAGTAGAATTAAAGAGGATAAAGAGGGAGGAGTAAAGCGGGTAAAAAGAGTGAGGAGTAGAGTTAAAGAGGATGAAGAGAAGTAGAGTTAAAGAGGATGAAAAGGAGTAAAGTGGGTAAAAAGAGGGAGGAGTAGAGTTAAAGAGGGAGGAGTAGAGTTAAAGAGGGAGGAGTAGAGTTAAAGAGGGAGGAGTAGAGTTAAAGAGGATGAAAAGGAGTAAAGCGGGTAAAAAGAGGGATGAGTAGAGTTAAAGAGGGATGAGTAGAGTTAAAGAGGGAGGAGTAGAGTTAAAGAGGGAGGAGAGAATGTAAAGGAGGAAGTAGAGAGATTTTGAAGAAGGGTGGATGGAGGAAGTACAGAGGATAGTTGGGCACTGAGAATCATTCCCACCTCCAAGTTAATTGATTTTTCATTGTTGTTCTTTTAAAAAAAAGAATAATTTGAAGTTCTGTCATTAACTGCAATGTGCACTTTCAACACAATGTGTCCAAGACTGTTAATATTAAAGAGTCATTTAATCGGAGTGTGTGTCACTAGAGTCCCCAAAGAGTCGTTCAATTGGAGTGTGTGTGTGTGTCACTTGAGTCCCCAAAGAGTCATTTAATCGGAGTTTGTGTGTGTCTCGAGTCCCCAAAGAGTCATTTAATCGGAGTGTGTGTGTGTGTCACTAGAGTCCCCAAAGAGTCATTTAATCAGAGTGTGTGTCACTAGAGTCCCCAAAGAGTCATTTAATCGGAGTGTGTGTGTCTCTCTAGTCCCCAAAGAGTCGTTTAATATGAGTGTGTGTGTGTCACTAGAGTCCCCAAAGGGTCATTTAATCGGAGTGTGTGTGTGTCACTAGAGTCCCCAAAGGGTCGTTTAATCGGAGTGTGTGTGTCACTTAAGTCCCCAAAGAGTCATTTAATCGGAGTGTGTGTGTCACTTAAGTCCCCAAAGAGTCATTTAATCGGAGTGTGTGTGTCACTCGAGTCCCCAAAGGGTCATTTAATCGGAGTGTGTGTGTGTCACTAGAGTCCCCAAAGAGTCATTTAATCGGAGTGTGCGTGTCACTCGAGTCCCCAAAGGGTCATTTAATCGGAGTGTGTGTGTCACTAGAGTCCCCAAAGGGTAATTTAATCGGAGTGTGTGTGTCACTCGAGTCCCCAAAGGGTCATTTAATCGGAGTGTGTGTGTGTCACTAGAGTCCCCAAAGAGTCATTTAATCGGAGTGTGTGTGTCACTTCGAGTCCCCAAAGGGTCATTTAATCGGAGTGTGTGTGTGTCACTAGAGTCCCCAAAGGGTCATTTAATCGGAGTGTGTGTGTCACTAGAGTCCCCAAAGAGTCATTTAATCGGAGTGTGTGTGTCACTCGAGTCCCCAAAGAGTCATTTAATCGGAGAGTGTGTATCACTATTTTTATTTGTATAGAGTTTTTTTTGACAATTACTACACTTTACAGAAGAACATGCCTAATGTCTTAACCCCAGTGTGTAGCCAAAGATGACTCTGATGAGGAAAACTCCTTAAGATGTTTTTGTGATAATGATTAGTTTACAGTCGATGCTAAATTAACTAGAGGGATGCAGCCGGTGGTCAGTGAAAGGTTCTCTGCCATGAAGTGAAGTCCGTTTTATTTCTATAGCGCATGATACAATACAGATGGTTTCAAAGGAGCTTCACAGACATAAAATAACTTGCAAATGTCAACAATTATGAAATGAATAATGTAGAGCTGTTTTACAGTTGAAATTAAAGACAATAGTGTTATTATTCAGCTCAATTCTGTTCATCTTTTGCTTCTGATAGTCAATCAGTCAAATCAATAATATTTCTGAATGTTAATTGTCATTCCCCAACTGAGCAGCCAAAGGCACTTGATCTCAAGCTACAAATCAGACAAAAAATGTAGGCTACCCATTTACAGTGATCTTGCAGAAAAGAAGAAACCCAGTTTACTCTCTCACACCTGTATCTCTGCACTAGCTTGATTTCACTGTCCAGTATTGGAACTTTGAATTGTAATATTCTACTTCTGTCTTCTTAGGATAAATAATATATAACATCTCAACAATGTCCTGAAAGTATACCTTAACCAGAGTATGTGTATCACCATGGTCCTCAAAGTATGACTTCATCAGAGTTTGTGTTTAATGTCCCCAAAATGGACATAAAAAATACTGTCCCTAAAGTGAAGGCAAAATGTCAGGTCTTTAAGGAAGGCTTTTATTGATAAAATCAAGTGATAATTGTGATGACAGCTTCTCCAGAAGTGCAGTCATATCTTTCTTTTGTCTCTAGACCCTTCAGAAAGGGGTGTCCCTAAAGGTAGGGTTCCCAGTCATACGTCCTCACATTGTGGTTAAGTAGGTATGTGTGTGTGTGTGTGTGTGTGTGTGTGTGTGTCATGATTTGAGCTGATGTCAAATCAGTGCTATGGGGAAAGTCCTGCTGGGTTAACAGAAAGTGAAATATTCTCTTATTGTTTCAACACAGGATGTTTGTGTTACCATGTAAACCAAGAATATCCCCTTCAGACCTGAATTATGTTTGAAGTTTCTGAAAAATATAAAAGTACATTTTCCCAGCTCATGAGGCTTCTATAAATGAGACCAAAGACAAATATTACAAATTGCAATACTCTTTAATTGTAATTTCAATGGACGTCAGGTCAAAACAGGGGTACTTCACAAAAATGTACCATTATGAAATACAATAATAAACATAAAAATTGTTGGTCTATACTTTAAGCTTCTTCTCAAGGTCAAAAACTTGAACAGTATAACATTTCAACCTTAATTTTGAGGTTTTTGTTTTACAGATTGCACATTTGTTTATTCATAACAAAATTAACCTAGGAAACAATCAAGTCACGTTAGAGTCATTTCCTGTGTGCATCTTTGAAACAATTTATCTGTGACACAAAGCAGTAGTGCACCTTGCACTTATCACAGAAGACGTGTGTTTTCCCAGAACAGCCTTCCAATTTGCATCTTGTTGATGCAAAATCATTACCTTGCCCCTCTCTTTCGTCCAGCTTCATTATGTGGAGTTTGAGAGGTACTGGCTGCGTTAGAATTCCCTCGTTTTTTTTTTTACCCTGTGGCTTCCCAGAACGCACAAGCACTTCGGCCACATTCATTTTGAATTCAAGGAGATACATGATTTTCTGTGGCTGAGTTCCTTTGTATTCATTGTCCCTGCGAAACTCAAGCCAGCTGTTCACTACAGCAACATCAAAAGCATGAGTAATCATGCGCAGTGGCCATTTGCGGGACTTGATCAATCCTGTAAAGGCTGATTAGCTGATCCAGCTTGTCCACCCCTCCCATGGCCTTGTTGTATTTCCTCACAACCTCTGGACGCTTGACCTTCACAAACTGCCTCTCTTTCTTATCCCACCTCTCAACAACTTCTTCATCTCCAACACCAACAAAGTTGGAGGCCAGCATAACAGAGCGGTTATCAAACCACTTCACTAGAACAAATTTTCCACCCCTACTTGTAACTTAATCATGGTTTCCCCGTGTTTTCTTAGACATTTCCTTGTCTGTCTTCAGTGGCGGATTTGCAAAGAGGCAAAGCCTTGCAGTTCCAGCAGCATGGATTTTCTTTTCTGCAAGAACTTCAAGGACATTGTAGGTGGTGAAGTAGTTGTCAAAAAAAGAGCTTGTGGTTGGGAGGCTGGATTCTCTGGCACAGGTGGAAGACAACAGAAGCTCCATGCCCTAGAACATTTTTGCTTTTCTCAGAAAGCTCTGTCGTGGCACCTTGATCGATGAGGAAATCATAAGCAAGCCCACTTTTGCCACAGAGGAAATACATCTTCACTCCCCATGGAGTAGGTTTCCCTTTGATATACTGGAGCACAGAGAGTTATCCTCTGAAAGGCACAGTCTGCTCATCAATACAGAGATCTTCCTCCAGTTGTAGCTGTAGACAGCGTTTCCTTATGGACTCATAGATTGGTCTGACCTTGAAGAAAACATCAGTGTCTCCAGGAGGCCTCTCATGGTTGTTCACAACATGCAGGTTGGAGTTGAAAAAAAAAAAAAGATCTCGAGACATGGTTTCCTTGAAAATTCCAATATTGCTCCTGGAAGACCAGTACATTCTCACCCTTGGAAGACCAAGAACTCCCACTGCCATATGTAGACCGACAAGGACTTCAATCTCAGAAGCTGAGGCATGTTTATACCTCCTGACTCCATTTTGTTCTGCATATATATTGGTCATTGTGCTCATCAGCTCAAACATCTGACTTAGAACGTACTGCTTGAAGTAGCCGTATGGTGTTAGTGGCTCAGGGGGGTCAGTGGTGGGACTTTCCCATGTCGTTTCTGCTGGGGTAAAGCGGGTGTGACGACGCCACTGAATATCACTCTTTTTTGTGATATTTGTAAAAGGATCATCACCAAGTATTGGTTCTACATCTGCCTCATGCTCATGCTCATAATCTTCTCTGTCTTCTTGATTCTGACTTTCCTCTGCCTCAATCTCAATTTCTTCCCCTACTACTGGTGGTGGCTCATCTCTGTCCTCCCCTGAAATTATTACTAAAAACTGTCCCTTACAAAACAACTTCATACAAGTTTTATATTGTAATTTATTTTTACAGGAAATAAATGAAACTGTATATCCAATAAAACAATATTCAATACATGTTGGGACATCTAATTGTATGAACACGTCTTAACTAACTATCCCTAATTTTCATTCTACACTCACCAATTGTTGGAGATCTAGCATCATCTGCATTCCCATCTGCATTTCCATCTTCCTCATCACTCCACATAAAGTCAACATCTGAGATATTTCCATCAGCTATATGTTCAAGAAATTCAAGAACTGTATATTCTGCATATTAAATAGTTTAAAAAATGTATTAGTAGGCTACCATGATACAGATTTTTTTTTTATATAAGAAATTTCAATCAGCATTACTGGACATGTGATTTCAGTAACAGACGTTTGAACCCACTGTACATTCTAATGGACAGACACATCTGAAAAAAATCCTGATTTAAAACCTGCAATTCTACAATCGATTTTTAACTTTAAGTTCAATCCTTCTATTTTACATACAAACTATGATATACTGGCAAACATATCAAAAAATGTTAATAAAACCATAGAAAATGCTGCTTACTTCTGTGTTTGGAGTGAAGTGCTGCCATGCTTCTCTTCAATGTAGTGTTTTTTTTTTGTTTGTTTTTTATTACCACATGCAGAGCTTTACTGCCATTTGATTGGATGACAAACGTCCAGTCTCATGGACTGCAGGCTTTAAACTAGGTGAAATGCTCCAGAAGTAAAAAAAAAAAAAAAAAAAAAAGGGCTGACATGTGATGCCCATTGTAATGGATGCAGGGTCCGAATGGGATATAACTGAAGAGGTAGACCGTAACGAAGTACATTTACTTGAGTACTGTCCTTAAGTACACTTATCTGTACTTTACTTGAGTATTATTTTTTCTCAGAAACTTGATACCTTAACTTCACTTCATTTGAAAGTCAAATATCCTACTTTTTACTTCTACATTTCTGTCAAGGTCCTCGAGTAGAAAGTAGTAACGTCAGTCAGGACATGATTTTTTCGTCTCTAAAACGTGATTATATTTTTTAAGGTGACAGACAGCCTATCAGTAATCACTCTTGTAGGGTCACGTGTCGTGAAGTTTCGGCGATTAGTACGATTTCTCTCTACTAGTGATCTGAGAGACAGTATCGTTGTCACAACTAATTTTTTGAAAGTTTTGTTTTGATGGCAAATAAGCATTTCTGTTTTGCTGTTTGTTAAAGCAGTATTGCTGTTGGCCAGTTATACAGCTATAGTTGTTTAGCTGTTTTTTTTTTTCTTTTTTTTTTCTGATCAGTCTGTATTTACAGACCACTTGATTCAGAGGTGTTTAACTCAACACTGAACAAAACTCTGAGTTCTGCACAAATCCTCTCATTATAACAAACAGTTTTGTAGATAATAGATCCATTGTGCGGTCAGCTTCATTGATTATAAGGGAACTTGGTAGACGCATGCATTTTCCGTGAAGCTGCTTTGAACCGATAAGTACTGTGAAAAGTGCTATACAAATGAATATAAATTAAATTGAACTCTGTGAGATCATGATGAACTGAGATGTGACAGCTTTATAGTGTTATAAAGGGAACTTTTCCTAATACAACATGCATGCTTTTCTGGTCAAATTAACAGTGGTTTGTGAACGTAGACGCTTTATTAACAAAAATTACAAAAATTATAGGAAATCTATTGATATGGGTTTTTAAATTGAAAGTGCATTCCCTTAGCTTTACCCTGGAGTTGGTTCACCCTCCATGTATGATCAGAAAATTAATATTTAAAATATTACACAAAACTGAACTTGAAACAAAATTATACTTATAAATGCAAAGTTCTGTCATAAAACTCTAGGCCTGATAGGTCTTGAACTCAATCTTCTTGCAATCACATCATTCTCTATAGGGGACAGCTGATTGGTTTCTGCTTTATCAAGCCAATGAGCTTGCGGCTCAACCTTAAAATACTGGGGCACGTTCAAGTTCAAAACGGTGCGCAACGTTTTGCTATGGTTTCCGGGTTGAACGTCATGTTTCCTGGAAACGGCGTGCACCGGGGTTTGAGATGCGTTTTCTCTTGTTTGGTGGGTGTGTCAGAACTGCAGTCCAATCAGCAGCAACATGAATATAAAGCACACGGTATTAAAGTGAACTCGCACAATGGGTTCAAGGAAAGCAATTTACAAATGTGTTCGATGCAGCTCGGTATATGCAACAACTGAGGATATTAGAAGACATGTTTGTCATAAGTTTTATTGTAAAAATATAGGATATCAACATAATGATGTAATTGTTTATATTTTTAGCTTCATTGCAAGTGTATGGCATTTGGTATAGAAATAAACAATGGTAATTAAGTGCTTTTCCTAAAAATGAGAAAGAAAATACAGGGTATTAAAATAGTATGAACTACAAATAAAGTCAGTATGTGAGGCTAAATAGATGTGTTTTAGTCTGAATTAGGTAAGATGTGTGCTTCAGTTTCAGCAATCCCTTCACTCGATTGGGATGTTCTCTTTTGTTCTGGGCGGCAAGTGCAGTAACTGTAACATCGGGCATATTTTGTAGTATTAAACACATATTTATACCGACTTCATCAGGCTCCGAAAATTCTTCACAAAGAACACAAAGAATGGCCTTCTCAGCTGCCATAGTTGCAACTCTTGCGTCATCAGAACAGTGTGTTCAACGCATCACCGTTTCTGTTTAAAAAACGTTGTGCAACGTTTTGTCGGGGCTGAACGCAGCCCTGGGGCTCGTTCTTCGTACGTTGCTTATTACATCCGAGATCAAATGACACATCCAAGATGATATCATCGTGCTAATCATGATCCGGCTAATTGGGTTCTTCGAACACACCTGTTGTTTATGATTAGTATCGCTGGATTGAGTTATCTGAGATAACTGCGCGTTCATGCGCTGGTTTAAAAGGGGATATGTATCGATAGTAGAAACATTGATCAGCAACGCTGCTATTGGCTGCTCAGCGTGGCCAAAGAGCGCGCACAGTTTTTCTCCTCAGCAAAGCAAGAACTAATAGTCGAAGTTTATTCGGAATTTTAATGTTTAATCAAAACGCCAGGGAACACCTCAAAGTCTACAAAAGCCAGGAGAGAGGGCTGGCAAAAAGAAGCAGACAATTTAAATCCGTTAGAAGTGTCCATGTTAGATGTTTTTATCTCTTATTAGCCTTATTTGTATTTTAATAATTGCATAATTACTTTGTTCATTGTAATGTCAGAGTCACCACACTAGAACATGGGAACAAATAAAAGTGAAGAACAAAAAATTCTACATAATGGTAATTTTTAGTTAAATTATAGTCTCTTCTCTTCTATAAAAGGCACTGTTAAATAAACGGTTGTCTGTTTATAAAAGCAACCAAGAAAAAGGCTGAGAAAAAAAGAAAGAAAAGATCTTAGTAGCCTACACTGTAAAATAATTTTTGCTGCATTAAATTAAGGCCTTATAGTCATTTCAACTGTTAAATCTTGAGTAATGATGAATTGCTTTGACTTGTGAAAGTGAAAACTGATAAACTTATGTTAATGTAAAAATATTTTGCCATGAGTTATTGATCACATGTTTCCCAAGTGTAGTTCATTGTAATGACATTGTGTTTTCCTCTTTTGTGCAATTTTACATAATACACCAACACTTGTATCTGTTCCCAAGAAAGTGGCTGAAATATGTGCAGTAAGTGGACATTTTCTAACTTTCCAAAAGAAAGAAAGTATAAGACTCTGTAATGTCCATTTGTTTCCATTGCACTGGACAGTGAATAAACCCTCTCAGATAACTGTCATATGGAGGAACTAGCCTACCTGCGAGTGCATAAATAACTTTACTTAATTTATACTTGTATGCTTTATGGCTGCAATATAAGTTGCAGGATTCCACATCTACAGAAAGGCCTACAGAAGAGTCTGCACAGACAGATGAGACATAGGCCTACAGGTGGGCAGTGTATAGACAACTTTTCCTTTTTATTTGTTGAATGAGGCATGTGTCTAATATCTCTTGTTGCAGGCACTTGACCACTGGCTTTTCTTTACAAAGAACAATTGAAATAAAACTCAAGGAACTAAGCATATTTGTCTTTTATTAAACATTTAATGAAAAGTGTTTTTTTTTTTTTTTTTTGGCAGTGTTGTGTAATATGGCACATGCAACAATGTCACAGGCCCTGTCAGGTGTGCAACCCTCAGACTTTTCACACTGAAATCTTCCCTTTAGTTAGCCAAAGTTCATTTCATTGTGTGCCCTTGTTCAATGAGCTAGAGCTGCATTGTAACTGGTTTGGGTCAGGGAATGGGGTCATAAAACACCTGTCTGCAGGCAGGAACATGTCATAATCACCTATGAAAAAATGCAGTTCTGTTAGGATCAGCATAAGTGTGTGTAATACAGTGAGCTTGATATTTAATTGTGGAACTTTCCTTACAAATAATGTGCATAAATGTGAATCTCTGAAAATTCTTAAGTCATGCACAGATCCTGGCCATTTTGCTTTCACATTTGTGATATGGAAGATTTGTCAACTGCCTTTTTTTTTTTTATTTGATATATTATTAATCTGGAATATTAAGAATCACAATAGTAACTGGGCTGCACATTTACATTGTGAACCCCCTTTCTGTTCACATAATCCCCTTCATTGAGGCCTTGATGGCAGTCTGGTCTAGCCTATAAGCCTGAGTGACATATATACTGTAATCAGCATGGTCATGATTGCATGATCTTCATAAAAAAATATGATAGCCTAAAAAAAATAAAAAAATAAAACTGCTTAAAAAAAACTGCTTTACAACATTGGGTCTTAAGTGGCTTGGAAATGCCACAAAAAAAACTAAAAGAAAAAATTAAAACTGTTTTTTAAACCTAAATCGCCAGGTAAACTCCGAATGACACGACAGACAGCACTTTCCATAAAGTTCTCCACATCTCCAATAGTGTAAAGGAAAGAGCCACTCGCAAATAATAGGGTACAGTTTGTGCTGTAGCCTAGTTAAAGCCCGACTCCGACAAGTCGAAAATAAATGTGCGTTTCCAACAAATTAATAATGTAAACGACAATCTCACGAGTCACGAGAAAAAAATATATCTCTCAGAAAGTGCACTACCGCGCTTCCCGTATCAGCTCCGCTTATGAAGCCGGGATCTAATCTTGTTTACATGAAATAAGCCTGCTCCCGAGCAGGTTTAAGCTTGCGCACCTGTTGCTATGACAGCAAGTCCAGGATGAGCTTCGAAGAACCAAACAATCCAAGATCATGCCAAATCGTCAACAATCAAATCCAGCTAACTGAGTTAGCGACGTACGAAGAACGGGCCCCTGGTCAGCATTTTCTTGCAGCGCTTTCAAACACCCTCCTCCTTTCCCAGCTCCACCTGTATATGTATACATATATATATATATATATATATATATATATATATATATATACACTGTAAAACCTAACAGTAATATGCACTAAATACAATTGAGTTCACAGCACTCAAATATTACCGAAACATGAATGACTGAAACAGAACTCAAACTGAATGAGTTATAGAACATTTCTAGATCCCAGAATGATAATTGTATAATTAAGTGATTAATTAAGTGATGATTGAGCATTAGTGATGAGCACCTGCTGTTAACAAGCAGAATCACTGAAGGAAAGAGAAACACAAGAACTACAACTGACTTCCAGCCAAAGCAAAATCAACTGGAGATAAAAGAAGACATTAAATATCTCAAGATCTCAGCAGAGGAGGATTAAACAACTCTACAAACAACATTACAAGCTTCACTTATTACTAAACAGTTTGACTTTATTACTGCCATTCGTCTACAGAAGTTCTTATTAGAATTAACAAAGGTTTAGTAGTTGATGATTTGAGTTTCATTTAAGGTCACCATGATGGAGATCAGCGTTTACTTTAGTTGAGCTCTTGACCCTTGACTTTTTCACTTAAGATTTTCTTTGGCTGCTGTAATTGAGTGTTTATAAAACATATTTGTTATGGCACAAAAGGCAAGGAGAAGTCTGATTGGGCGTTGATGGTGAAGGACTGATGATGACAATCATCATTTCGTGACTTGATTCACTGATTTCATTCAGAGTCTGATCTCTGATTAAAAGGGCAACATATTAGTTTCACTCAAAACTGTGATTCTACAGCATAAGAGCTAGCCATGTTGAGACATCAGATAATATGAAGGATATTAAAAAAATAGTTGTGCACAAAAAGTTTCACAGAAAAGGTATTTCATTATTAAGACTCACACAGACATCAAGAATCAGCATATGAATCTCAACAATGGTGACCATTAAAAAATGATTTATGCCGCAATGCATGCTGGGAGCCATGAATAAGTTTTGTATTATGCTAGTACCCAGCATGCATTGCGGCATAAATCATTTTTTTAATGGTCACCATTGTTGAGATTCATATGCTGATTCTTGATTACTGTGTAAGTCAGCATGATACCATAGAGGTTTTTAAAATCTGATTGTCACAACAATGGGTCTTACAGCAGAATCAGTTCTATTATAATGAATAATACAAGTAATACATCATCTGTCTAATCAGAGATTAGGCTCTGGAAATGATCAGAGAATCAAGTCACTAAATGATGGTTTTTATTATCTTAACACAACCACATGCTCATATTTTCTTTTGGCGTATGTGCCATAACAAATGTGTTTTATAAACACTAAATGTGTTTTACAGCAGCCAGAGAAAAAACTGGTGTTATAAAGTCAAGGGTCAAGAGCCCAACTAAAGCAAACACGGATCACTATCATGGTGTCTTTAAATGAAACTCAATAAATCATTATCATCTAACCCTCTGTTCATTCTCAATAACAACTTCTGTAGACGCATGACAAAAGTCAAACTGTTTAGCAATAAGTGAAGCTGGTAATGCTGTTTGTGTAGTGGTTTAATCCTCCTCTGCTGAGATCTTTAGAGATTTAAACATCTTTTATCTTGAGTTGATTTCATCTAAGGCTGTGGTTGGAAGTCAGTTGTAGTTCTTGTGTTTCTCTTTCCTTCATTGATTCGGCTTGTTAACAGCAGGTGTTAATCACTAATGCTCAATAATCACTTAATTAATCACTTAATTTATTGACTGCAATGTATATCTACTTTTAGTAAACTCAACTGAAATAAGTTCAGAGTACTCATAACTATTGTTTTTATAAACTTAATTGAATTGAGGCAATCGGTTTCCTCAAATGAAATGAGTTAGCTTAACTTGTTTGGTTTTACAGTGAATTAAGGCAATCGGTGTCCTCAAATGTAATAAGTTAGCTTAACTTATTGAATTTGACTTTGTATTATTGTTTTAGTGGACTTGATTAAAATAAGTTCAGAGTACTCATAACTATTGTTTTTTATAAACTTAATTGAATTAAGGCAATCGGTTTCCTCAAATGAAATGAGTTAGCTTAACTTGTTGGGTTTTACAGTGTATATATAAATATATATATATATATATATATATATATATATATATATATATATATATATATATACATATTAGGGCTGGGGGAATTAAAACGAGGCAAAAAAAAGTGCTGCGTTAATTGCGTTATTTAAAAAAATAAATAAAAATAATGCAATTAACGCAGCACTTTTTTTTTGCCTCGTTTTAATGATTTCCTGTTGCGGCTGCTATTGAAAAGGTGCCGTCCCACCTCTCCATGCTCGGCGATCAGGTTTCATTCTCGCGCAGCTTTCATGAGCGGGTCTTTTTTTCGCTCTGTGTGTGCGCCGCCGCACTCGCCGTTCCATGTGTGTGTGTGTGTGTTGGCGCGCTGCGCTCTCTGCTCAATGTTCTGCTCTGTCATTAACGGCCCAAACGCTCCAATCATGTACCGATCACGCACTGGAAAAGCAAAGTCCGCTCAAATAAGGTGAAAATTCTCAGTAGTAGACTTTGCAATAGCCCTACTGAGCTGGTATAGTCATGCTGGGCAACAATGGTAAAATGACCTGCTCTGATCACATGCTCTGGTAATAATAGCTTTGTAAGACTACATTTTATTTTGATAATTAGTAAAAAAAAAAAAAAATAAAAAAAATCTGTTAAATTGATTATGTTGATTGATTATTGAAAAAGAATAATACATTGATATATTGATGTTTAATATTATTTTAATATAGGGCTATTTTCTGTTCCTTTTTTTCCTGTGTTGTTTCATTTAATTAGGTGATTCTAAGTTTAAATATTGATGATTACAATCTTGGAGGAAATGCAATTAATTGCAATTAATTACAGCAAATTGTGCAATTAATTAGTTATTTTTTTTAATCGATTCCCAGCCCTAATATATATATATATATATAAACTGTTGGCCAAAGTCACATTTTAATAACATATTTCAAATCAGCATTTCAGGTTTGTCCACACAATTAGCCTGTGCAGTCCTGAACGCGCATCTCAGAATTGTTTCTATGGAAATCTGAGCTTCTAACAGTATAGGATTATTTTTGTGCCTTTAAAATTTAACTTAACTTTTCAAGAAATGAATGAAAATATAAATTGAAACTTAATAAAATGTCCCCTGAGTTTTCGTTTGCAGTTCAGGCACATAACTCTCTCAGGCACATAGTTCTCTCCGAGAACTTGTGTATCACTCGTTTCTCGTTGTGTAACCGTCATGGCAGAGCATTTGTAACAAGTGTCTCTCGTGTTTCTCAGTCATATGCAGTGATACCTAGGCCAGTTTCGGTGTTGTGTAGGCCCTGGAATTGAGTGGCAAGGGTTTGCTTATCGTCGGGGCGACGATACAGAAGTGAGGGGTAGATTGTAGCAGGTCCAATGAAATTCTTCCTGCCTGCATGTGGTTGGTTAGTCCACTCGTTGAGTTTCGTCCTATCAGTGGGCTGTAGCAGCATATATAAACGGGCTGGCTATGGTGCCACGAGTCACCGCCCCTTCCCAGGTTGTCATTCGGTCGCCATCCAGGTATGTTGTGTGATGTTAGCTGGGTTGTCTATGGTATAATGTAGCTAACGTTAGTCTATTTTCAGAGTGGCGTGCGAGTTTCCTGCGGCTGGCGGTTGATTGAGGTTGTCCCTCCTCTGGTAGGTGAAGTCGTGATTGGTTTTACACTTTGTATCCACTTGTATTGTAGCAACATTTTTGTTGTGTACAGTCAAAGGTTTGAGTGAGAAGTACGGCCAGTATGAGTGTTTACACTTACGGAAGTGCTTAGTTTCCGCTGGCACACAATGTCCTACCGATCGACTGGACGAGCCCTCAGTCTGCATGTATGCGTTTATCTGCCTGACTGGTTTGGTTTTATAGATGCATCAAGTACGGATTGGTGGCGTCTGCATGGCCGATTAGCTTTCTTGCGGTTGGACTGCGTGGAACTACTGTCCGTAGGCACTGTTGCTTTGCTGTTAACAATTGGACTGACATCGTTGTCTTTCGTGTTTGTGTATTACGTGTGTGTGTGTGTGTATGCGCGTGTGTTTGTGGTTTATATCTTTTTCTTTTGTATTAATTATTTTTTATTTTTTTTATTTAGAATTTGTAAGGTTTAAATTGAAAAGTGTGAACACCTCGATTCCATTTGTTGTCTCGGTGAAGTGACAATTCTGAGTGTGTTTCAACTGTGACAATTTTGAGTGTGTTTCAACTGACAATTTTGAGTGTGTTTCAACTGACAATTTTGAGTGTGTTTCAACTGACAATTCTGAGTGTAACTTCATTCTGTCGTTACAGGAGCTGAGTGCGTAAAGCAGGGGCGGATTGCTGGTGGTGGTCTTTCTCACGAGTGCTGTGTCATGAGTGGCGTGTGTACTTGTGTGTGAGTGTGTGTGTGTGCACAGGTGTACGGGAAAGGTGACTTGCCGTGGAGGCCTTATGTGCCCTTTATCCCCTGCTCTGCCTCGGCTCCTTGTTCGCTGACTTCTCAGGTCGCTCTGTGTGTCTTGTTGAATAGTGACATTGTTGTGTCTATATTAATTGTTGTTGATTGTGTTTTGTGTTTTTTTAATATAAAGTATTTATCTTTAATAAAATGTATATATTTTTGTATCCACGTCTCCTGCCACTTTACTGTGAACGAACCTGTGTTGCCTTTAATCAGAAATTCCATTGTATTGTCCCTGGCAAGATTCCAGGGTGGCGTAGTCGCTTGCTGATCACCTCCAAGTCCCTCCGTCTGTGCCGCCACATATAGATTTGCATAAATTATCCCAAGACAGACATCTTAGCTAAGATTTTTTGCTGTACATACCTATGCCTCTACTGACATGTGACTCCAGAATGCTGTCAATCGAAGGAGGTTGGACACTTGGAAGGAGGCCTAGTGTCCTGAGGTCCTCAGGCCTTGGAACCCTACGTCTTGGCAGCCCCACATCAGCCTGGAGTCTTGTGCGCACAATTTCCGCTTGCAGATCAGGAATGTAACTGTAGTCTTTTGCCACCTTCAAGGCATATACAGTCCATCTACCAGTTTTCTTCTGGAACTGTCTGCGAGAGCTGAAATGAAAAATAATTTGTATTTAGACAAAAAAATGACCCAGAAATATATGGATAATAAGACACATTCGAAGGACGAAATATCAAGTTCTACAGAAAGTTCTGAGTGATTGAAAATATATTTTTAAATCTTACATCTTTTGGCCATTGTTGTTGAGCATTGGCGGTCGATCTCTATGGTGGTTATAATCCAGGGCTGCGAGGAGAGTTCTTGCCTCGTAGACCAGTGCTGAGAAGCTGAACCGCTTGCTTACGTACATCAACAAGTGATTGTGGAATGATTCCAGCTCACAGGTTGATCTGGAGAAATAAATTAGCCTATGTTCATATTTCGAGTAGTATTCAAAACATTGATCACAGTGATGACTACCGGTGACTAATTCCATTTTGAAACAGACATGAAGGTGCTTCCATAAGTTACCTGAAAGGTAGATATCAGTGGACCTCTTTTTTAGAACTATCGCTTCCAGTGCCTTGTGAGCTTTGGAACCACTCTCCAGCCATTGCTTGTCTTGTATTTCTGGCAGGCTACCGTGCAGGCAGTGACCAAGAAACCATTCGTGCTCATTTGTAACATGGTGCAGCACACTGCTCCATAGTTTCTAAAATACAAATCTTGTAATCAGACCATACAGTCAAAGAACAAATAAAGCCTAAATATTGTGATGTGTTTTATAATGAGTATGCTGTGCACAAATAGAATCTTATCCTAAAACACTAAGTCTCACTGCACAGGAAGAGATGACTACTGGGAGATATATTACTTACAATGAACTGCTGTACCGTGTCTGCCTTCTTACAACAGAACCAGAAGTGGTTCACAATGTGCTTGACCCAGTGCAGCAGGATATTTTGTCCAGCCTCCTAAGTATGCATATAACAGATGTGGTTCAATACATTTTAGAATAAAAACATTTTCATAACAAATCTGCAAAAAGATATAGGTTCAAGTATTTTATAAAAATGAAAAAAGAAGAAAACATACTGCTGTAATCATCTTGGCTAAATTCTTTGCTCCATGCCATATGTCCCATGAGTGCACAACTCCAGTGTCCTTATATCGCCCAGTTGTTTGATCTTGTAATGAAAAACAAAACAACAGACTATTCATACACATTTGCTGAATATCAAATTTATATTTTCCTTGTACATAATATGGCAAGAACTACCAACTTACTCATAATTGATGCGATTTGTGCGTGAACATCGGTGCATATTTCTGAAATCCGCACTTCGCTAAGAAGCTTGTCCATTGTGGTTACAAAAGCCTCTTTCTCCATTATGACAGAATTACGGCTGGTCTGCCTTTTATCGATAGTGACAACAGAGATGATTTCCTTAGAATCATTCTCCACTGCTGTGTACGAGCAATACTGGGCACAGTATCCGGGCTATGCATTCGTCCATCTGCTGTGTAGTGCACAATAAATCAATAAATGAGATTTGATTTCATATTTCAGAAAAATGCACAAAAATAAATAAATAAAATAATTAATTAATTAAACAAGAGGCTAAAAAATTATAGAAATGTAGTAGTAGTTTAAAAAATGTTTAAAATATTACGCATAACACTTTTCAGCACATAGAATGACATGTAGGTATTGCATAGATTTTTTTTAAATGCCATAGAACATACCTAATACAACTACACCATCCTTACTCTTCATACGTTGAATTGCAGCACATCTTTTGTCCTCCCACATGTCCTTTATTGCTCCTAGCAGTAAGTATCCTGGATATTTAAAAAAGTGTTCTTTCCTACAAAGCCCATGTGCATGTTTAATTAAACAGGTGTGCCACTTTGTAGTAGTTATTTCCCGAGAGCAGAATGTTAGTGGCCATCATGAAGTCTTGATGTTTTACAATTCACCACTGGTAGCTGTAGAAGTTTGACCAACTGTTTCAACTGTGCTTCATATACAATAGATGCCCGTTGTCCAATTATGTCCTCCTCACATATGACTTTGTTGCTAGCATCAGATTTAAGGATATGATCTTCATGTAGGGGTATCACTTCATCTTCTTGTGTTAGATGGACAGTCTCTTCGAGATCAATTACTTTAAGCTCCTCGATTTTTCTAAAGTCATTAGTTCCTTCACCCGTTCTGTAAATACATATATAAATATTTACAACATTGTATTATTAGCATGTACAAGAAAAATAGTCTTTTCTATACTTTCATTTTGTTAAGAAAAAGAAAAAAAAATGTGTAAAGAAGCCTGGAAGCCAAAAACGTTGATAATATAACAGTTACAGTAGGTCCATCAATTGATATTATTTTGTTTTACCTATATCTGTATTAAAAAACATGATTCATGCAGACAAACCTAAGACAGATAGAGGGGACATAATCATCATCAGAAGTGCTGTCCTCACTGTCTATTTCCCATGATGTATCATCTGAGTGTTTAAAATCTATTCTGCAAAATACATAATAGTAGTATTAGTAGTGGTAGAAGTAATACTAAAAATAATAACTAAGTACAGTATACAGAGAATTACACAAACAGGAGTAGACAGCAAACAGCATTTTGTTACAATGCATTACACCACTTACACTGTGTTCTGAAGATCATTGGCATCTTCGCTCACAGTAATGGTGGACTCATCATGGAAGCTCATCTTTGAAAAACTGAACCACAACAAAAAAAGAAAAACATGTAGGTTTGTAATGGCGGTATGCATAACAATTGATTGGTTATGCCACACTGCAATTTGTGGCTTGTGGTGCCCGCCTATATGATAAAATCATTGTTATCAACACATCTTTGTATAACAACACATGTAATAGTCACCTTTCATGTACTAGCTGTTCATCGTTTTCTGCCATAAAAAGGTGTTCGACTCCAGGCTCCAGAAAACACTGATCTCTGTAAAGCATATTTGATAAATTTATCCAATGTAATTCTATTCATAAACTCTGATAAATTATATAAAACAAATTTAACAATGCCTACCTATCTGATGGTGAGTCACTGGACGAAGCTATGGTGGAGAGGGTTAGAAGAGGCATTCCAGGTCTCTTGTAAGGAGTTGACGTGGCTGGTCCTCCTTTTTGGTAACTTATATCTTTTTTTTACATTTGACACATCATTTGATGTCGTGAAAAGTATTTCACCAAAGATACAGTTTGACAATATTACAGCCAACAGTTCATAACATGCCTAGAAGTATTCGCAGTGAATATGACCTCACGATTTTTCACATCATATGCATAGACAACAAGACATTCTAACAATAAGACTAACACCGTCTTCTGTATTCAATTTTTATGTCAGTAAAGGAGTCAAAACAATTACTCACCTGTCAATTAAAACACATGCAAGATCGGCGTCTCTTTCTAGTTGAAGTTTGTCACAAAGTTCTCTCCATTTAGGAAATGCCACACCGATGTTTATCCTGGTTTTATTTCTCTTCTTGTCCCAATTTCTTCTTGGGTCGTTTGGTTGACCCGTACGTTGACGCTTACGTTTATGAGGCTTGTCTTTGTCGACAGAACCAGCTGCAATTGATAAAGAATAATTGTGCTCCATAACGACTGCACGAAACAGGCTAACGTTTGTTGCTCGATAGACGCTACAACTTCCGCATTTGTCCAGGACCCCACGCAGTACGAGCGGAAACCGAGGGTAACGCGGATATGATGCCATTGACTGGCGACTCCCAGCTCCCCCCTGCTCTAACGCCCCGTTTCCTTGGTTAAAATCGCAATTTTCTCACGATTTAAAAATAGTTGGAAACATTTGGAATATTTTAATGCAAAAATCTTATATATTGTACCTTTAAGGATAGTTCGGGAGATACGAGTAAAAATGATCTTATACGTGTAATAGATCATAGCTACCAGTAAGATCATGATTTGAATCAAGATGAGTAAAATTAAATATTCGCTCAAGACAAACTTTACTTGGGCCGCGCCACGGACCACCAGCATCTCTGGAAAATGTGTGTGATTTTCCAAATGATACAACTTAGTCTAAATAAGAGCAATGTGGAGTCCTCGGATTTCTTAAAAACAACACAACGACAAAACATTGTGACAAACTTTGACAACATGTTGTATGAACAAAAATACTGTTTGAAATATTTTTGTATAAATAAGATCTAAGACGCCTAAGCATACTTTTTCAACAATCTAAAGATTTTGAACAGACATTGTTTAGTAAAAATAATACATAAGTCTTCTAAGAAGATACATAGAAGATATGATTTTAATAAAACTTTAAAGATTTGATTTAAACAGTCTTTTAATTTTAAAATATCTAATTTATAAGGTTATGCTTTTAAATTAATTTAGTATAAACTCTAGATGTACTCTGGAACGCAGACTAGATTTACTGTGACATTGTCCCCCGAGACTCATCAACTCCTCTCCTCTCTGTACGGGTCTGAAGCTTCAGTTCACACTGTGGTTTATCCCTGAAGGATCTGGGGCTGTTTTATGAAAATCTAAACCATTTGCTTTTTGGATTGTTTTTTATCGTTGCATAAAGAACTACTTCACCTCTCTGGAAATGTAAGGTTTTTTATTTATATATTTATTTAGCTAAAACTTTGTTTACATTTTTTCAATACATTTTAGTAACATAATATGTTATTATTCATTGGTTATATATTTTATTAATAATAATTTAATTTAAAATAGAGATTAGTTCATTTTTTAGAACCGTGTGTGCACGTGCGCAAAACAGCTTAGAAATGATATTACATTATTTATTTATTTATTTCATTTTTGAAAATATAGTTTTCTGTGTTTAGGTGTACAGGATAGAATATGCAGTTACGGTACAAAAATCATTATAGCTATGGAAAGCCCCCACAATAAAATTTGAAACCCCCTAATGGATGGAGAGAGAGAGAGAGAGAGAGAGAGAGAGAGAGAGAGAGAGAGAACCACTCTGTGATTTTATATTATATTATAAGCAATTCATTCATATACTTTTAAAGAATAGAACATTTTTCAACTTTAGTTAGTCTGATATTTAGGAAACCCCTCTCTCACTGTGTTCTGGTATGTGAAGGAGGGGGTCAGAGCTCACATGCGGAGGGTGTGAGGCCTCCTCTGAGTCAGAGACTGACAGACGGAGCTGAGAGAGAGAGAGAGAGAACCACTCTGTGATTTTATATTATATTATATAATTTATTTACTTTTAAAGAATAGAATGTTTTATGTAAAGTAGTTTTTATTTTATATTATTTTAAAAGAACAGAATGTTTTTCAACTTTAAGGCCTGTTCACACCGGGACGAATTTCGCGCACGATTTTCGCCGACGTTTAACGCCTCGTGACTAAACAAAGGGCGCCAATGTGAGTGTGCACACCGACGCGAAAAACGGCACGCGTAAAAGCGTCACTTTTTAAAAAACGCCTCGGGTTCGTTTTTTTGGTTTGACGCGCCGCGTCAAAAACTATCCGACCAATGAGATTGGCGCTTTTGCTCACGTGTCCGGAGCTTCTGAAGTTACAGTAAAACACAACTTGGGGGCGCTCAAACACAAAACGGTCTTGCCGAGCACACATACATAACGGCGAAGAAGATATACGCCAAGTAGTGTCTACACCTCTACACTGCCGCCGGGAAGAAATAAGACGAGGAAGATGCAAGGCAAGATGAATGTAGAGCTGCTGGTCTCGTTGGTGTCGGAACATAAATAACTATATGACAAACGCGACAGTGACTACAAAAATCTTGATAAAAGAGAACTGTTATGGAGTGGTATTGCAGAGCAAATGGGAATTTGATGGTTAGTTTCATTTCACTTAATTGTCTTTCATGTACATAGGCTATAACTTTTTCCCACAAACGTTTGACAATCGCCACCGGGGTATTTCTGTTTTACATTAAGCGCCATCTAATGTCAGGGAATGAATTTGCATGTTCACTCGGCTCATCGTCAGCGAAAATCGCTTGGGTGTGAACACAAAAAACGCGTTGAAAAACGCTGGCGAATAACGCGCACCGATATTCGTCCCGGTGTGTACGGGCCTTTAGTTAGTGTGATATATAAAACAGAACTCTCTTCCTCACTGTGCTCTGGTATGCGAGGGAGGGGGATCATGTCAGAGGACGCACGCATAGACACACACACACAGACACGTGCGCGGCTCCTTTAGTGCTTTGACACACACACACATACATAGACGCGCACTCCCTGTTTTAAGACAGTGTGGGGTCATTCAGGAATGACTATATGAATTCAGTTAACAAGTAAAACAATTTTGAACCCATTCATACATTGCATTTTTGTGGACATCAATGATATGGACATTGATGTGTTAAGAGCTTATTCAACTCTCTCTAAAAAATGTAAGATGATTTTTTATTTGTATTCTTTTTAGTAAGATATATTTTATAAGCATTTCATTATATATTTTTTAGTAAGATATATTGTATAAGCATTTCATTATATACTTTTACAGGATAGAATGTTTTTCAATTTTAGTTTAATTTATACACTTTTAAAGAACAGAATGTTTTATGTAAGATTTTTTTTATTCTTTTGTTTATCTAAAACGGAATTAAATGTTTTCAGTATATTTTAGTAAGATATTATTGTATATTATATTATTTGTGTGAAATATACAGTACATAATTTTTTATAAAATCTCTTTTTCTCACGTTCACTGGGGGCGCCTGTGACACACCATATAACCAGACACAGACCCATATAACTTGACACCGGCTTCAACACCACTCAAAACCACATGATCTAGGGCTAAAAAGGTCAAACTACCTGTCAAAACTACATGATCTAGGGCTAGCTAGGTCATAGGTCAAAAGCTTCTGTCATACCACATGATCGATGGGTGGGAGGGTCAAATGTTAATCCCTGACCCCTAGACCGGAAGTTCAACCTGTCAAAAGGTCAAAGGTCAAAGTCATAAATCACACACGCTATAGTATACTTACTACTGAAAACACGTCTGCAAATTCTGCAACCTGGCTACATCAGTGAGCTGTGAGGGCGAGAGATCATCTCCTCCTGGGGCCAGAGTGAATGATTGGATTTCTGGCCTGAGATGTTAATAAAAGTAATTTGTTACATTTATATAGTACTTTTCTTTACATTCAAAGCGTGATTAGGAGGCCATGATGATGGACAGATGCCAATGGGCCACTTTGGCCAGGATGCTGGGTTTAAACCCCAACTCATTTTTCAAAGGACATCCTGAGATTTTTAATGACTACAGAGTCAGGACCTCGGTTTAATGTCTCGTCTGAAGGACGGTGCTCTTTGACAGTATAGTGTCCCCATCACTATACTGGAGCGTTAGGACCCACACAGGCCACAGGGTGAGCGCCCCCTGCTGACCAGACTCAATCCAGTTTAGCTTCAGTGGGCCTACAGGGTGATATGGATGCTGGCTGCTTGGATCTGCTTGACGTCGCTTTCCCCGGCCAACAGCCATCCCAGGTCTGCTGAGCCATCACGAAGGGCCGGCCACTCTCGCCCAGTTCCATCGACCGCAGATTTGCTTGAGCTTTTATTAACTAGCTTGAAAATATGAAACGTAAATAATAATAAAAAAAATGTTTATACTGCATGAGTAAAAATATCTGCAATATATTAAACATGCAGTACCATATCTGATCACATATATAATACACACAATATATTGTCACAGATTTTTTTTATATATGAAAAGCGGCAATTCCTTACGTATTATTCCATATATTAACATAATATATTATTCTGTATATTTTCAAATATACTGTTAAACCATTTAATATATTGATCATTCATATACAGGGAAACACATTTTCTTTTTGTAAGGGATGGCAGGGGCATTTCTTCTTCCTTCCCGGGTTTCGGCGCCGGTGTAGTTCGTTGGAAGAAGGAAGGCAGGAAGAAGATAAGGTCGAAGCTGAAGCTTGACTGAAGCTTGTGCTTTGATTAGTTTAAAATGAAAAAAAGAGTGTTCTCTGCGCTTCCATAAAATTCTCAGTAGATCAAAGTAGCATAAAGTCCGCTCTGGAACAAACACAGCACACGAGTCCTCAGTCCACTCTCTCTCAGAATCTCCCAGTTTCCCAGTGGCTTTTATCTGTTTTCTCCATGCACATTAACACACACACACCACAAATATAATATATTTGATGAAACATTTCATGCAATGAGAATATGAAAAACTTAATATGTAACAATGAGACAGAAACAACAAGAGTTGTTGAAGAGTAAGTTGAAAAATAAGCCACTTTACATTTGTTGTAGGTGTTGATAATGACATCACTCAGAATGGCTCCTCCTCTTCCTCTGATCGTTCTTCTCATGATTCATGGTTAGTCAATGCAACACTTCAGAAACACTCAAGATGAATTGGATAATTTTTTTTATGCACAAGCTGCTGCTAAATTGTTCAGTATGAATTCTGTGTTTCAGGGGTTTCTAGTGCTGATTGGGGTGTGAGTTACAGTCCTTCACACATCTGTGCACTAAAGGACTCAACAGTGATAATAAGATGCACTTATACATACCCTACTGGATATAAGATCAAGAAAGTGTTCTGGAGCAAACACTTTGTAAAAAAGGGCGAAAAGCCTCCAGATCTGTCTGAGGACCCTGAATACAGTCAGAGGCTTCAGTATCTGGGAGATAAACAGCAGAACTGCACCGTCAGACTGAGTCATGTGACACTGAAGGATTCACACATGTACTATTTCAGATTCATCACTGATAAAGAAAAATGGATTGGTGCTCCAGGAGTGACTCTTACTGTCACAGGTGAGTTTGGTGAGGTTTATCTCTTCTTCTGTGCATTATGTTGAATAATAATCAGTGTATGACAGCAGCACTAGATATAATGTGTGTGTTGTGTTCAGATCTTCAGGTGGAGTCTCCTGAGAGAGTGACAGAGGGAGATTCAGTCACTCTGAGATGTAAAAGCAGCTGCGCTCTGACTGACAGAGCAACATTCATCTGGTACAGAAACTCACAGCCATTAACTGAGAGAAGAGACAGAAACAATGAACTCCTGCTGCAGTCAGTCAGAAGAGAGGATTCAGGCAGATATAGCTGTGCTGTAGACGGACACACTCACATCTCTCCTGCTGTTCAGCTCAATGTCATGTGTGAGTATGTGTTTTATGTACTTCAGTGTTTTATTTAGTGATTTATTTTCTTTAACGATTCACCCCTATTGGTCATAAGTTTTAAATGTAAGAACTGATTTTCCTGCTAAAACAATAGCTGAGATAAAATTCACCGTACAATAAAGCAATAAAGAAATAAAACGCACCCTGGACAGAAGATCGCAAAGAAAGAGCACAGGACATTGTCTTGTCCAAACTTTTCTTATTCCTTATGTCTGCATCCCCCTCTCCCTCCTCCCTTCCTCTCCTGAGTCAAGTCACCAAAAGTTCACTAAGAATGTCTATATAATCACATATGATGTATCTTGTGAATCTATTGTTTTTCCTTTTCATGTTTGGTATCATTTTAAATGTCTCAGTGCGATGAGTAAAATGGTCTTAATTTCATTGCAGTCATTGGTATTATGAGAAAGACTGAGAACTCAGGAGAATCCTGTTTTCCTCTTTGGGTGATGTCTCTTCAAGATATCTGATAATTCTCCCCTCTCCCCCGAAACCAGGTGTTACCCTCTGGGGTACATGAATTGACCCAAAACAACTCTAAAAAATATTGGTATAACCCTTTTGTTCTGGTCTGGGTATTTAAGGGGAAGTGGCAGAGCAGACTTTGGGACCCTGTAACCAGGAATAACCCCCATGCAGTGCTGTGTCAGTGTTTTCTCAAGTCTTACACTTGAAACACACACCCCTGTGTGTCTCTGTCAGGAATGCATTGCTTTTATTGAAACTAAATTCCAATAAATTAAGTGAACTTCACTGGAGCGCTGGAAAGACATTCATGCATTATACCTTCGCCCAGACCGTTGGACTCTGTCTTTGGGCCAATGGGTGGTCTTCATAAATAATTAAGATTTTTAAAACTGTTTTTGAAAGAAGTATATTATACTCACAAGGCTGCATTTATTTGATCAAAACAATAAATAACAGAGACATTTTTAATATAGTAGCAATTTGAGCACTGTTGAATGGATTCTTAAACACCTCTGATTGGCCATTGTGTTTAGGTGCTCTGATTGGCTACAATGATCAATGCTTCAAAAAACATGTCTTCACCGAGCGCTTACACAGATACACACGGGAATGTTTGAAAGCATGTGTCTATCAGCACATCTGTCTATCAGGGGATCCGTCTATCAAGGGATATATTAGAGATCCGTTGATAGATGCCTGCTTTTAAACGCTCCTGTGTGTATCTAAGCGCTGTGTAAGATGTCTATTTACAACATGTTTTTGAAGTGTTGATTATTGTAGCCAATCAGAGACATATGATGAGCATGTGAATGCAATGGCCAATCAGAGGTGTTTAAAAATACGTTCAACAGCGCTCAAAATGCTAGAGGGAAATGCATGGTTTCGTCACATTTTTTGAATTTCAGTAACGACTTGGTACTGTTGTGGATTTTTCCCTAAACCTAACTAAGTACCTAAGTCTACCGGGGCCGTCTCCAGTCAACGATAATAATAATAATAATAATAATAATAATAATAATAATATATTTATTTTGTATAGCGCCTTTAAAAGTAGCTTTCTCAGAGCGCTTTACAGACAAGCATAACAGTAGTAGTAGTAGTAGAAGTAGTAGTAGTAGTAGTAGTAGTAGTAGTAGTAGTTGTTTATTTCTTCGGTCATTATGAACATTTAAATCTTAGGTCAAAGATCCTGTACATAATACAATAAAAAAAAATAAAAAAAAACAAAGAAAGAAAAAACAAAATGTGTACATTAGAAAGAAAAATACAAAATGTGTACATTAGGAATTTAAATGCTAAATAATGCCTGACCGAAGGGGTTTAGGCTGCAAGTCAAGACTTATTTTGCCTAACCCCTTTTACAACTGAGACACTATGTCCAAAGATGACACAATTATACAGTTTCTCTTATACCAACGATGGTAACATGTAAGCACAGAACTTAAACTTCAACAATCAAAATTATATTATGCATCCTCTTTCAACTTCTTTTCTAATGTTCTTCATTCAAGTGTTCTATACTTTTCCATAATGTTTAACTTATACATTTTCTTAAATGCATTAATAGTTTTAGAGCCCTTAAGTTGAATAAGAAGACCGTTCCATAGATCAACTCCTTTAACTGATAAACACCTCCTCTTAGTATTACTCTTCGCCATGGGTTTTTGTAACAGATCAGTTCCTCTGAGGCTGTATCTAGATTCTCTGGTTTGAAACATCTCTTGTAAACAGTGAGGAAGCATGAAATTGTGAGCCTTATACATCACCACTGCTGTGTAAACATCAACAAGATCATGAAATTTTAATGTATTTAATCTAATAAAAAGTGGATTTGTTGGAGCAAGGTATTCTGCATAGCTAATCACTCTAATTGCTTTCTTCTGCAATAAGAAAATGGGTTGTATATTAGTTTTATAGGTATTCCCCCATATTTCCACACAATAGCTAAGGTATGGAAGGATGAGGGAATTGTACAGTATATATAATGCGTTTTGATTCACAGAGGTTTTTATTTTACACAGTATAGCAATAAGTTTTGAAATTTTAGTCTTTAGTATATTTATATGCGCTTTCCAATTTAACCTATGATCAATATTGATTCCCAAAAACTTTGTTACATACACCCTTTCAATTTCTACCTCCCCAATTTTGAGTCGACATAGTTTGTTTACTACCTTGTTTCCAAATACAATATATTTAGTTTTATGCAGATTTATGGAAAGTTTATTTACTTCAAACCATTTTTTGAGTATCTTAAGTTCGGTTTCTACTGAATTCAAAAGCAGCTCAAGATCTTTTCCCGAACCGTACAAACTGGTATCAATAGCAAATAGGATACATTGCAATTTGTTGAGGACTTCACTAATTTCATTAATGTACATAATAAATAGTTTAGGTCCCAGAACGGAGCCCTGAGGAACACCGTGGGTTATTTTTGCCTCCATTGAACTGATACTATTAATATGTACATACTGATTTCGGTCACTTAGATAACTTTCTAGCCAAGCATGTGCTAAGCCCCTGACACCATACCTTTCTAATTTATTTAAAAGCAATGAATGGTCTATAGTGTCAAAGGCCTTGCTAAGGTCAATAAAGACACCAACAGCATACTCACTGTTCTCAATAGATGTTGATATCTGTTCTACTAGTTCTGTGACTGCCATTGAAGTGGACCTAATGGATATAAAACCGTACTGATGTTCACTTAACAGGTTATGCTTGTCTATAAAGCTATCAAGTCGTTTCACAAATAGCTTTTCCAATATTTTTGAAAACTGCGAGAGTATTGAGATCGGTCTGTAATTGGTAAACTGTTGCTTTTCTCCACTTTTAAAAATAGGTATTACTTTGGCAGTTTTCATTTTACTCGGAAAGATACCCATTAAAAAAGACTGATTACACATGAAAGGAGTAACAGTACAATCAATGATATCTTTCACGAGGACCATATCAATGTCAAATCCATCTGTTGTTCTCTTAGTCTTGAAGGAATGTACAATTTCTATGATTTCTCTCTCACTAACACTTTCAATGAAAAGTGAGTTTAGATTATTTTTAATATTAATTTCTTCAAATTCTTTTGCATTATTTGATTGCACAATTCCATTGGCTAACTTAGGCCCTACACCAGGGTGGGAATTATACCGCGGCCACGCGGCCATGGCCGCCGTTGCCCTACACTTTGGCCTTCATGCCCCGTGAAAAAAAAATCATCGTACGGCCACAGTGGCCTGTGTGCCCTGGCCCTGTCCAAGTTCCACCCAAGTAGTCTCTGAACTTCAATTAGTTTGTGGATTCGCGCAGGTGCAGTGTCATAATCACATCGATGATCTCACGCATCAAAACAGCAGTGCAAAAAGCATGTAACGTCAGCACCAACAGAAGAACGACACTCTGTTGTCTACACTGGTGCATAGATATATACACTAGATTTCGCCTTGGCTACGGCATTCGTTCATGAACTGCCGTAGCCAAGGCGAAATCTATATGTCTATCTATGCACCAGTCTGCGCACACGTCACACAGCAGGAAGCGCGGGCGCCCTCAGATCACTTGGACGTCGCTGTGTTATAAGACGTAAAAACGATATAAATACTGTTCGTTTTCTCACACAAACCGCTCGTTTCGTGTCTTAGGCCATCAATGTGTACTTACGATGGGGAATTGTTTTAATTTGGACTCTGTGGATGGCTGCTCTTTGAGACCGTGACCATAGACCTGCATTATATGACTGACAGACAAGAACGGTTTGACCTAAAAATATCAAAATCTATTTGCTAGTAGATAAGTGCCCTTTTCAGAAAACGGCCCTATGCAAGGTTCCAGAGGTAACGGCGTCGGCGCACTGAAGCGTTTTTTTTTTTAATAGTTCAAAGTTACTATAAGATTTAATGTTATTACCTTGACAAACTATAACTTACATCATTAAAAAGATTTAAGACTCACGTTTCAGTATTTGACCACTATTGTATTCTGAGAAATTTATATTGACAGTTATGTCTTAATTTGTGTCAGGAGTTATGAAATGCAAAAATGAGTCGATACCTTTAATATGAATTATGAGCGTCAGACGCTCCCATTCATAAAAAACTCCTGTGCTGTCGTCATGAAAGCGATTCACAAAACAACGTCCCTCACGGCTCTTAGCTCAAAAGTGTGCAGATTTGGAGAAATATTGATATATTCTCAGTTTACATCAGATTTCTATTGACAGGAATAATATTTTATTGAATTTATAGCCAAATGCGTCGATGTAATCATTATGAGCGCTGTATACTGATGTGCTGTGTTTTCAATTCATACCAGCAGCCTGAGGGCGCTCTACTACACATTATAGTCCATATTTGAAACTCATGAAGAAGAGCGTTCGACAATGCAGGAAATTATTAATTTATTGGCATTTGTGTTGTTTCTGAATGCTTTTATTGGCATTTGTGTTGTTTCTGAATGCTTTTATTGGCATTTATGTTGTTTCTATTGTTGTGTGAGGGTGTATACCTTCTGGATGTAATGGCGCTCTCTCTCTCTCTCATTAAAAAATGTTTTTTTTTTTATTAAAAAAGTCATAATCCATGTCTTATTCCAAATTAGGATGTTATGGTATCAATCTGAATGGGAAAACCATCGAATTGTACGATGGCCTTTGTGCCCTGTCATATGGCCTTGGTGCCCCTAAAAAAAAAAAAAAAAGGTGGAGGCCAAATGGCCTTGCCCCTAAAATTACATAATTCCCACCCTGCCCTACACTAACAAAAAAGCTATTAAATGCATTAGCAATTTCCTTTTTTTCACTGATGATTGAATTATTCACTGTGAAGTAATTTGGATATTCTTCCTTTTTTCTCCCATTCCTGATAATGCCATTCAAAACCCTCCAGGTACCTTGGATGTCATTCTTGTTCTACTCCAGCAAATTGTTATAGTACGCTTTTTTATTAAATCTTATTATTTGAGTTAACTTATTTTTATACATTTTATATCTTTCTTCAGTTTGTTTAGTCCTTTGCTTTAAATAAACTCTATAGAGTTGTTGTTTTCTTTTACAGGCCTTAGCTATGCCCTTGGTAAGCCATGGCTTATCCTGGCTATTTTTATTTTTAATGTAGTATTTCTTACGCGGACAGTGCTGGTCATACAATTGGATTAGGGTAAGTAGGAAGGCATTGTATGCCCTATCAGGGTCAGGAGTTGTATACACTTCTTCCCAAGTTTGGGCACATAAGTCACCCCTGAGAGCAGCAATAGCTTCAGGAGTTCTATGTCTTACAACTTTGAAATCATTTGTTTTGGTTGTATTATTTTGTAATTGTTTGAAAATACTAAAAATAGGAAGATGGTCAGTGATGTCATTGATAAGTACTCCAGCGGTAATTTGACTTGCTAATTGATTAGTAAAAATATTATCTATTAATGTTGATGTGTCCGTAGTAATTCTGGTTGGCTTTACAATAAGAGGAAATAGAGTGTTGCTATACATAGTGTCACCGGGGCGGACTCGGATGACCAGCCACCCCAGACTTAGACACCACCGTGAGGAGCCGACACCACAGGTCCGCAACAGATGGACAACGCAGACAAGAGATGATTTCAAAAGAATAACAATCTTTATTGAACACAATATAGCAATGGGCACAAGCATGATAGACTTCAGTGTCTTCTAGGTCTTTTTCAGCTACGGGTAGGTATTGGTCTAACGTCGCAGTTTCGCCCTGACGGCGACTTCGCCAATGGTACAACTCACTTCAGGACTCGGGCCGTGAGTATACCGGTAAGGATGCTTCTCAGTTAAGGATACTTGCGTCGATACACAGTAGTGAGTGAGCAAACTTGGAGGGTTACTTCACCAGTGATGCGGCATACTTCAGGACTCAGATGGTAAGTAAACAGGTAAGGATTCTTCTCAGTACAGGATACTTTCGTCAGTGCACAATAGTGAGACAGTGGTTTAAAAGCTTACTTCACCAGCGATCCTGCATGCTTCCAGGACTCAGACGGTAAGTAGAAGGTAAGGATTTTCCCACAGCAATATGTTCCTTCAGGGCTCAAGCAGAGAAGAAGTTAATAGTACTTCACCAGTGTAGCTGTACACTCGCAGGGCTCAGGCAGAGAAGAGGTTAATAGTACTTCACCAGCGTAGCTGTACACTCGCAGGACTCAGGCAGAGAAAAGGTTAATAGTACTTCACCAGTGTAGCTGTACACTCACAGGGCTCAGGCAGAGAAGAGGTTAATAATACTTCACCAACGTATAAGCAAAGGTTGGGGCCGCTTCCCAGCAAAAGCACACCACACTCGTGTTCACTTCCAATCCACAGCAATGAATAAATGTGTATCAGTAAGGCAAAAGCACTGCAATTCACTCACATGATAGGGCTGATCAGAGGCCTCAATCCATTCGTTACACTCTCGTGGGGGGATATTCAATCCTCAATTCCTCTTCAACACACTCTGAAACACACAGCTTCCCCAACAGTCAGATTTACATTCACTGCATCCTCTTCGAGCTTTTCGAATGTTTGTAAGATGAAATCAATTCACTTATCTCTCTCTCCCGCCCTTCACAGCGCAGATCCAATCGGTAAAACAGTCCAGCGGATTCCCACAGACGAACTCTAATCCAGCAGACTTCAATGGCGACTTTCACCTCAATGAGACTTCAACAGAGACCTCCACATCCGAACAAGCTTGTGCCCAAAACTGCTCTGAACCAACCAGCTGCGCGCCCAAAAACCAACCCGCAGAAAACCAACACTCAAACTTCTCTGAATGGCCCTTTTATATCCGGCTTGTGAAGCGAGCAGCCTGTATGAATGCCGCTCCTCTCTTTCTCTCGCACCTGCAATGCATTAGCACTAATCAGGCCGGCCAATGTTCCTGACACACCCGGAACCGGAGTGGGATGTGTCGCACCCAAATCGTTCCCTCGGGAAACTCGTGCCTCGTCGAAAGGGTTCCGCTCGCTGAGCGTTTTTGTCACCCGTGACATAGTATTAATGAAGTCTGTTGTTTTCACATTTTTCTGAGGGTTCAGAAGATTAATATTAAAGTCACCACACACAATATGGACCTTATTTAAATTACTAAAAAGACTGTCCATTGTTTTATTGAAGATGTCTAGACATGATCCAGGTGTTCTGTACACACAACTAACAACAATATTTTTAGATTTTTCTACAATAATTTCACGTTATACATTCCAAAACATCATCAATGGTGGTTGACTCACTATTAATCCTTTTAAACCTCAGATCTGTATCTATGTATAGTGCAACGCCCCCACCTCTTTTATTTATCCGATTGGTAGTGAACAGTTCATATCCATCTAATTCTACTTCACAGCACCTATCTGCATCCAACCAAGTCTCAGAAACCGCAATGACACTGAATTTATTAAACTTGACTAAGATATTGCTTAATGTCATTATAATTTTTGTTCAAACTCCTACTATTAAAGTGTATAATACTAAAGGCACCATTCATATTAATGCATTTAAATTGCTCGTCAGTGTAGTAATCACAATCATTAATTATATTATTAAACAAATGCTCATCCGGATCTATGTCACAGCCAAACTCATTTGCTCTATAATTTATATCATCGTACAGAATGATGTCTTCACTACCATTTATAAATTCTACATCATTGTTGTCAATATCCACATCACTCAATTCATCCTCACTGTCATACATTTGTTTTTAGTTTTATCATGCCTCCACCTTCCCACCAAAAGTACATAACATTGGACAACCCAACCCCAGGACCCTTCACACTCATGGAGCACACGTTTATGCACACATACGCAGGACACGCACACAGACAGCGTACAGATCCAGATTTATGCCCGGGCAACACACTAATAATCACACACACGCGTGCACACAGCACACAATCAGACGCACACATAAAACTACAGTCCATTTGGAGATGTCCCGTACAATTCCCAGTCCTCCCAAATCCAAAGCCCAAAGTCCGAGTGTTCGAAATATTGATATCCACTTGTCGACTCCACTGAATACCATTGGAACAACCACTAATAGGAAAGAGACTCACTGTCATTATATCCCTTGAGAAAAATGTCCCAAAACTTAAGTCCTCCATCCAACGCAAGACGAACACACTCTGTCCATTTGCAGCGTTACAGTATATCCTCAGTCTAACAAAAAAAATATCCATTGTTCCATTGTCTACTTCGTGTTAAATTATTCATCCAGGAAACAAACACTAGGGCTTGACTTCTCTCGAGTTGTATCAAAAATAATACTCAGTGGAATTATCAACATTATTTAAATTGGTCAAGGTCTTTCATTTCTCTTACCAATATGACTTTAGCTTGTTCCGGAGTGCGCCCATTTAGCTGGATAAATATCTTACAGTTCCTCGTCCATGTCGCTTTGATCTTCCCATTTTTTTTCAGGATACGCGCTTCTCTGGCAATACCAGCCGCTTTCTTTGTGAGATGATCATTCAGATACACTGATGTTCCTTTTAACTTCTTCCCTTGACTCATAAGTTCTGGCTTATGTTTGCGATTTGCAAAACGCAAGATGATAGCTGGATTAGCCTTGTCCTTCCGCAGCAAAGTATGGCATGCCGAGATGGCGTTCGGATCCAGGTAAACATCCTTCTCTGCCAGAAAGTTCACAACTTGCTCTTCCAGCGTTTGCAAATCCTCGACATGTGCATCCTCACTTATATTTCTGCCTTCCATAGCTGCTCTAGCGTAAGAGCGGATAGCTCTAGCGTATGGTAAGACCTGTAATTATTACATCTTCCATTCTGGTGTACTGCTCTAGGTTGTCGATTCTTTTCTCAAGCTCCTCGATGGTTTTGTCTCTCTCTTACAATATTTTTAAGTTGTTTCACTTCTTCAAAAAGCTCCGCTAGCTTCATCAGCTGTTGCGTCACTTTCGTTAGCTCCCCAGACATATAATTTAGGGACTCGCGGATTTCCTCCAAATCATTCTCCATCTTTGCCTCCGCTGCTGATTTCTTCGGGCCCATCGTAGACTTTTCCTGTACTACTTTTTTTTTTCTTTTTTTTTTTTTTTCTACTCACACTTTAGGCAAGAAAAAAGACGTATATTTGATGCCTAAGCCTGCAGCACTTCACCACAGTAAAGGAATAACACAATGTAAATACAAATAAAATAAAAATAAACACATAAAATTAAGATCATGTAAAAGCAATCCTAAAATAAAATGTTTTAAGAAGAGATTTAAAAGTCACTAATGTATTTGCTTCCCTGATGTCGGCCGGGAGAGAATTCCAGAGCTTAATAATAATAATAATAATAATAATAAGTTTATTTTATATAGCGCCTTTCTGAGGACTCAAGGTCGCTTTACAATAACTACAAATACACATAACATAGAAACATGACATAGAGACGATACATATAAACTGTGAAGGATAACATAGTAGATGTAACCCATGTTAAATGTGGTGCTTAAGAATAAATATATAATAATATAATTGTATATTCTAATAGTTATAGTTTTCATTAAAAAGTTGAAACGATCTATTAATAAACATTGTGAATTAATTATCCATAAATAAAAATAATAAGTATGATAATTGAGCACAGAACATGTGACGTATTACACGTACACGAGTTGCGTGTGACGTAAGCTTATGACTCACGGAAGTGCGAGAGACGCGCTGAACACGAGATGAGAGTGATACAGACGGGATTAAAAAGAATGATGGTTGCTGATTTAATCGCGGATGTTGGCCGATTGTGATGCTCTGAATCTGAAGTGAATGTTTAACAAAACTGTTAAACTCGGGATTTGGTCAGGTTTATTGCTTGAGTTGGAAATTTCTCTCATGGATTTGAGATGGCGAGCCACCCAAAATCTGAATGCTGACATCTGAACCTGGGAAAAGACACTTTTGCTGTACCACAAGGTTTTCGTTGCGCTAGAGACATCAACTTCTTCAGTTAGGAGGACATTCTTTTCTGTTTGGATCATTTCTTCGAACTGGTAGGATTGAACTGATTGTGCATTTTCCCACTGGACCTCTTAAGGAACTGTCTGGACGATATTCAAGAGACATTTCAGACAAAGAGTTCAAAACAAGGGTTTTGTTTATTGAATGTTATCGAATGTGAGTCACATGTAAATATTGAATTTCCTTTTACACTTTCAGTTTGATATAAGTTTCAGTTGGGTTTAATTGTGGTTACATGACATTGTACCTTGTTTAAGAAATTATTCGGTTGTCTAAACATAACTAAACACTAATTTTAGGGTATACTAAACACTAAAAGCTAAATAAAATAAAAACCCTAAACTCTAAATTGAAGATCAGTGAACTTTAAGAGCTGTCCAAAATACAGCTAAATCAAATAAGAGTTGTGCTATAATCCATATCTAAACAGAGATAAAGTAGATAATATAGATTAAATTGTAAAAGGAGAAGGAAAGTAAAATCTTAAGAGAATAAGACAAGAAACCCAAAGACAACACAGAGAACTCATTTTATTTTGTATACATTTTATTGTTTTTATATTGTTTTATTTTCAAACCTGATTCATGTTGTTTACGTGACTGTTCAATCACAAAATATATTTTTTTCGAGTATCTTACCTGGTTGTGTGACTTATTTACTGCCAGTATTTATTCTGTTCTCCACTGACCTAGAAACTGGTCCATTGCTCCAACCTACGTTGAGGGCACTTGTTACATAAATCTTGGCGAGCCAGCCAGGAGAACAGTGGTAGTAAATATCTTCTGAACAGGTCCCTTAAAATACAAAATACAAATATTCAAATTAAACAAAACTGAGATAATTTTAGTCCTAAGTAACATGGATATCGTTGAAACTGAGAATGTTAAAGTCACAAACTCAGTGATAGTTCGTGGGTTGACTGACACAGAGCTTGATGAAGACCTAGTTGAATTTTTAAACCAACATGGGCATGTTAGTAGACATCTTAGAGTAGATGACCCCAGATCGCCTTTTCATAGAGACGTTATTGTAGAATATGAAAGCTGTTCTGCCCTTGTAACTCTTGAGCCTTTGCTGCCGTACACTTTCAGAAGCCCTCATGACGTCTCTTATGTCATATCACTCTTGTCAAGTGTCTACTTGCCAGCAGCAACCAAGCAAGCTACCGCCAGTTACTTTGCTGAGCTGCAGAAATTAGCAATGATTAGTGGAAAGACTTTTGAGGAACTTCTGAAAGAACAGTTATCTCAAGTCACTACATCAAGTGCTGAAATCACAACAGACAAGAATGAACCAAAGCTTTCCTTGGGGACGGGCACTCCCACACATGATCCTCTTACCTCATTCAAAGATGGGAAAAGCGCAGAAGGGTGTCAAAGTCCAGATACTGTGCGTTCAGTGGTCTTTGAAAAGAGAACGTCAGCTTTTGATGTGGCTGATGTAAATCCACCTGAAATCCAGCGTGTGGTAGTAGAACACCTAATAAAGAATGAAGGAATTCCCCACATGCATGCACCTTTCAGGCTTAGAGTGTTCTCTGGGAAAATCCCGCGTCCGAGCACTGAAGTTGACTATGATGCTTGGAGAGGGAGTGTTGAACTGATTCTCCAAGATCCTTCTCTTTCTGAATTGCATCGATCCAGAAAAATATTAGACAGTTTGTTACCTCCAGCATCAGAGATTGTGAGGCATCTGGGTGCAACAGCTCTACCTAATGCATACCTCGACATTCTGGATTCTGCTTTTGATGCAGTGGAGGACGGAGACGATCTCTTTGCAAGATTCTTGAATACATTGCAAAACTCAGGCGAAAAGCCCTCTCTGTACTTGCAGCGCTTACAAGCAGCTCTCTTAAAAGCAATAAAAAGAGGTGCCATTTCCAATGCTGAAGCCGATAAACAGCTCTTGAAACAGTTCTGCCGAGGCTGTTGGAACGACGCATTAATAACAAACCTCCAGCTCGAGGCTAAACGAGATAGTCCACCCTCATTTTCTGAACTGCTTTTGCAGTTGCGCAGTGAAGAAAATCGACACTCTGCCAAAGAGAGCCGTATGCGTCAGCATCTGAATGTTCATCGTCATAAAGTCAGCTCCAATGTTGTATCCACAAGCTCTTTTGATTTGGAGCGAGGTGCGGCATCAGAGGAGAGTGAGATTGCAGAGCTAAGACGGCAAGTCGCAAAACTTCAAAGTCAGCTCAGTAAGCAGAAAGCTAAACAGACGGAGAAAACTGTCCTACTGCAGAGTGACGATGTGCTCGACTTGAAGAAACAGTTTGCAGAACTTCAGAGTCAGTTCACAAAGCTAGGATCTCAGAAGCCTCTAAAGCAAAAAGGAGACCGTGAAACCAAACACGCTTACCCCAAGTCCACCCAACCAACTGTTTCAGTTGTTGTCCCAAAGTCCCAAGATAGACCTAAGCCAGGTTATTGTTTCCGCTGTGGCGAAGATGGACATATCGCGTCTGGTTGCGAGGGCGATCCAAACCCATCTTTAGTGAATGAAAAACGGAAGCAGCTGAAGGAGCGACAGAGTCTCTGGGACCGTCAGCAGTGCCCAGGGGTCTCAGAGTCTTTAAACTGGAATTAGCCCCTGTAGCGAGACGTACAAGGGCTACCATGTGCAGAACTAGTCTCAAAGGGTCCACAGGAAGAAGGGGTAGCTCAGAGTTTTCCCGTAGTAGAGGTCCATTGGCCCACCTCCCAAAGGGGCTGATAGGGGCCAAGTGTACTGCTCAGGTGTACATAGAAGGGAAACTATGTTCCTGCCTCCTGGACACAGGGTCGCAAGTCACGACAATCTCCCAATCTTATCATGAGCAAAATCTGCCTGGTTTAAGTATAACTACTTTGGATAACCTGCTGGAAATAGAAGCAGCAAATGGTCAATCGGTGCCTTACCTGGGTTATATAGAGGCGAAAATCGCATTCCCCAGAGACTTCCTTGGGTCTGACGTTGAAGTTTCAACTCTTGTTTTGGTGATTCCAGAAACTGGTGGCACTGCTCAGCCAAAGGTGTTAATAGGCACAAACACTTTGGATCTGGCATACGACAAGTACCTTGAAACCAATGATCCAGTACGTCAAGCTGTTCCATTTGGCTACAGAGCCGTGATTCAGACCATCGAAAATAGACGCCAGCAGAAAGTAAACAGTACCATAGGAATCGTTAGGCTCCCTGATCTTACTCCTACTGTTGTTCCTGCAGGTCAAAATGTCGTTCTTGAAGGAGTTGTGAGTGCAAGAGGAAAAGTAGCAGAGAAATGGGCTGTGATGGAGCCTCCTTCATGTTCACCCTTTCCTGGAGGACTGCTTGTTGCCAGTTGCTTGCTAAACTTACCCCAGCATCCATCGCGAAAGGTTCCAGTGGTGTTAAAGAATGAAACAGAACATGACATCATTATCCCTGGCAAGAGTGTGATTGCAGACATTCATGCTTTGCAAAAAGTAATGTCACACAACATTGTGCAATCTGATTGCTCAGTGTCAAGTGTCCATGAAAAGTCTGACAAGGAACTCTGCTTTGACTTCGGTGATTCCTGTTTGCCAGAGGAGTGGAAGACGAGAATCACTCAAAAACTGCACACCATGCCCGAAGTCTTTGCCATGCACGACATGGATGTTGGTCAGACAGATAAAGTGAAACACAATATAAAGTTACACGACGAAAACCCCTTCAAGCATAAAGCAAGACCCATCCATCCCAACGATCTCGAAGCTGTCCGGCGACATCTAGAGGAATTGCTTGAAGCAGGTATCATTCGTGAGTCAGAATCATCTTTCTCTTCTCCTATCGTTGTGGTAAGGAAGAAGAATGGTGATATAAGACTTTGTATTGATTACCGCAAGTTGAATATGCAGACCATCAAGGATGCGTATGCCTTACCCAACTTGGAGGAAACCTTTTCAGCGCTCCGAGGCTCAAAATGGTTCTCAGTGCTCGATCTCAAATCTGGTTATTACCAGATCGAAGTAGAAGAGAAAGACAAACCCAAGACCGCCTTCGTATGCCCATTGGGCTTTTGGGAGTTTAATAGGATGCCTCAGGGCATCACTAACGCTCCCAGCACATTCCAAAGGCTGATGGAGAAGTGCATGGGGGACATCAACCTTTCAGAAGTCCTAGTGTTCTTGGACGATTTGATTGTCTTCTCAGATACATTAGAAGAGCATGAGAGACGTCTTCTTCATGTTTTGGGACGCTTGAAAGACTATGGTTTAAAGCTTTCAGTGGAGAAATGCAAGTTTTTCCAGACGTCAGTGAAGTATCTCGGTCACATCGTCTCAGAAAATGGCGTGGAAACGGATCCCCAAAAGATAGAAGCCATTAAAACCTGGCCAAGTCCAAGGAACCTGAAAGAGTTGCGTTCCTTTCTGGGTTTCTCCGGTTATTACCGACGATTTATTAAGGACTATGCGAAGATAGTGAAGCCATTGAATGAACTGACCGTGGGATATCCTCCTCTTCAAAAAAATTGCAAGATGAAAGGTAAGGAGAAAACCTACCTTGATCCCAAAATACCTTTTGGAGGGCGATGGACGACTGACTGCCAGCAAGCATTCGAAACACTCATTGCAAAACTCACTGAAGCACCAGTACTAGGATTTGCAGACCCTGGGTTGCCATATGTGCTGCATACGGATGCGAGCACTACCGGACTAGGTGCGGCGCTCTATCAAGAGCAAGAGGGTGTGCTACGAGTGATTGCATATGCCAGTCGAGGATTGTCAAAGAGCGAGGCCCGGTATCCTGCCCACAAGCTGGAGTTTCTGGCCCTGAAATGGGCAGTCACCGAGAAGTTTTGCGACTATCTGTATGGGAGTAGTTTCAAAGTGATCACAGACAGCAACCCCCTCACTTATGTTTTAACATCAGCCAAGTTGGATGCAACCAGCTATCGGTGGTTGTCTGCTTTGTCCACCTTCTCCTTTACCCTCCAGTATCGTCCTGGGAAGAGCAATCTCGACGCAGATGCACTCTCAAGACGGCCTCATGGTGATCTGGTGAATGATTTAACATCTCAGAAAGAGCAAGATCGAATACGTCAGTTTACCTTGTATCACTCACCTGAAGCGTCCAATTCCACCCTGGTTTCCACTGACGTAATACGAGCAATCTGTGACAAGCATTCATTATGTCAAGCTGGTGGCAACAGTTGTATCACTCTTATTGAGTCACTTTCTATGTGCCCAGAAGCGATTCCAGAAGATTATGAGCTGATGGAAGGATCTTCAGTTGTTCCCTGTATGTCAGAACAGGAATTGAGAGAAAAACAGAGAAATGACCCAGCCATGCGAGAAGTAATTCTTCAATTGGAATCAGGAGACACTGTCTTACCTGCACTGAGACGTGAGCTTCCAGAACTTCCTTTCCTGTTAAGAGAATGGAGAAAACTTGAGCTAAGGGATGGTGTTCTCTTTCGCAAAAGAACTGTTGGGGACTGCACAACGTATCAACTCGTCCTTCCACCTGACTTAAGAGCCATGACCATGGAGAGTCTGCACGACGACATGGGTCACATGGGAATAGAACGGACTCTTGACCTCATCCGGTCTCGATTCTATTGGCCCCGGATGGCTACTGATGTTGAACACAAAGTCAAGACCTGTAGTCGCTGTGTGTGTAGAAAGACTTTACCAGACAGAGCAGCACCTCTAGTGAACATCCAAGTCACCCGGCCACTAGAGTTAGTGTGCATGGACTTTTTGTCATTGGAGCCCGACCGTAGCAACACAAAAGATATCTTGGTGATAACAGACTTCTTCACCAAGTATGCGGTCGCAGTTCCCACCCCAAACCAAAAAGCCAGAACGGTCGCAAAGAGTCTGTGGGAGAATTTTATAGTTCACTATGGTGTGCCTGAAAAGCTCCACAGCGACCAAGGACGTGACTTTGAGTCCAGAACAATAAAAGAACTCTGTGACATCGCTGGCATCAAAAAGGTCAGAACTACACCTTACCATCCTAGAGGGAACCCGGTTGAGCGTTTCAACCGCACGCTGCTAGGAATGCTTGGTACCTTGAAAGCTCATGAGAAGACACGTTGGAAAGACTTTGTGAAACCACTTGTGCATGCTTATAATTGTACAAAACATGAGACTACAGGATTTACACCTTATGAACTTATGTTCGGACGACAACCAAGGTTGCCAGTAGACTTGATTTATAACACCTCAGTGAATCGTGACAGTCCCAAGTTTCATTCAGAGTATGTGCAATCATTGAAAACTCACCTTCAGGAAAGCTACAAGCTAGCTCAGAAGAATGCAGCAAAAACGGCAGAAAGAAACAAAGTCCGTTTCGACCGTAGAGTGACTGAGTCATCTCTTGAGGAAGGTGATCGTGTGCTGGTCAGGAATGTGAGGTTACGTGGGAAACATAAACTGGCCGACAGGTGGGATCCTGTGGTACACGTTGTAGTGGGATGTGCTGGCGAACTACCTGTATACACAGTGAGACCTGAGAGGCAAGACGGTCCCTTACGAACACTTCATAGAGATTTATTGCTACCTTGTGGGTTTTTGTCTTCACTGGCTGAGGATGAGGTGGTTGTGGCAAAACCTCAGAAAAAACGAGCAACTAGACAAAGCAGAGATGAGGAAGCTGAGGAATGTCCTGAGAACTACCAAAGTTCTGATGAGGATGACTATGTACCCCAGATCTCTGAAGTGCCAGCTATTACCTCAGAAAAGTTCATCCGGGAATATAATATCATAAGGAAGCCTGTAGAAGTTCCTCTCAACTCTAATCCTGCAAACAAAATCTCACCTGACATACCATCAGTCGCAAATGATGATTCAGAGATAATGATTCCGTCTGAAGCAGAATACTTACCGGGTACCGAAAACTCAACTGATACACCGTACTTACCTGAAGCTGAATCTTCATCTTGTCCTGCAGAATCTGTAAAGGAAATCCTGAATGAAAGAAACCACTCACCTCAAGTAGAACAGCAGACACTGGATGTAGCTGGTGGGAACAGAAAGGGTAAAGACAATGAAATGCATGCAGTGCAAATTGAGGAAACTGTACCTGATGTTCCAATGCAGAGAAGCAGGCTGGAATCAGCTGAAACTGATGAATCTGAGGAAGAAACAGATCACATTGAAAGTGAGGGTGAAAGTCATCTTAGGAAGTCCAAAAGAGTGAAGCAGAGGTCAAAAAGATTGACTTACCCTGAGTTGGGAAACCCAATGATATCCATAATTCAATCTTTGCTTCAGGGTTTGAACACAGCTTTTACTGAAACATTAGCAGAGCAACCCAGATCGGTTAAACGCCCTAAGATGTAGGCCCTAACACTGATTAGCAGGCATAATCACAATGCAAAGGGACTTGCATTGATTTAAAGAGGGGAGGGTGTAACCCATGTTAAATGTGGTGCTTAAGAATAAATATATAATAATATAATTGTATATTCTAATAGTTATAGTTTTCATTAAAAAGTTGAAACGATCTATTAATAAACATTGTGAATTAATTATCCATAAATAAAAATAATAAGTATGATAATTGAGCACAGAACATGTGACGTATTACACGTACACGAGTTGCGTGTGACGTAAGCTTATGACTCACGGAAGTGCGAGAGACGCGCTGAACACGAGATGAGAGTGATACAGACGGGATTAAAAAGAATGATGGTTGCTGATTTAATCGCGGATGTTGGCCGATTGTGATGCTCTGAATCTGAAGTGAATGTTTAACAAAACTGTTAAACTCGGGATTTGGTCAGGTTTATTGCTTGAGTTGGAAATTTCTCTCATGGATTTGAGATGGCGAGCCACCCAAAATCTGAATGCTGACATCTGAACCTGGGAAAAGACACTTTTGCTGTACCACAAGGTTTTCGTTGCGCTAGAGACATCAACTTCTTCAGTTAGGAGGACATTCTTTTCTGTTTGGATCATTTCTTCGAACTGGTAGGATTGAACTGATTGTGCATTTTCCCACTGGACCTCTTAAGGAACTGTCTGGACGATATTCAAGAGACATTTCAGACAAAGAGTTCAAAACAAGGGTTTTGTTTATTGAATGTTATCGAATGTGAGTCACATGTAAATATTGAATTTCCTTTTACACTTTCAGTTTGATATAAGTTTCAGTTGGGTTTAATTGTGGTTACATGACATTGTACCTTGTTTAAGAAATTATTCGGTTGTCTAAACATAACTAAACACTAATTTTAGGGTATACTAAACACTAAAAGCTAAATAAAATAAAAACCCTAAACTCTAAATTGAAGATCAGTGAACTTTAAGAGCTGTCCAAAATACAGCTAAATCAAATAAGAGTTGTGCTATAATCCATATCTAAACAGAGATAAAGTAGATAATATAGATTAAATTGTAAAAGGAGAAGGAAAGTAAAATCTTAAGAGAATAAGACAAGAAACCCAAAGACAACACAGAGAACTCATTTTATTTTGTATACATTTTATTGTTTTTATATTGTTTTATTTTCAAACCTGATTCATGTTGTTTACGTGACTGTTCAATCACAAAATATATTTTTTTCGAGTATCTTACCTGGTTGTGTGACTTATTTACTGCCAGTATTTATTCTGTTCTCCACTGACCTAGAAACTGGTCCATTGCTCCAACCTACGTTGAGGGCACTTGTTACATAGAGGTATAGTAGTATAGCTTAGGAGCATAGACAGAAAATGCTCGGTCACCCCACGTATGAAGCCATGGAGAGGACCACTCTGAGAGGAGCGCAGATTGCGACGTGGTGTGTAAGGGATTAATAAGTCAGTCAAATACTGAGGTGCCAGATTGTGCAGAGATTTATAGGCCAGCATAAGGATTTTAAAATCAATACGGTACCTAACAGGTAGCCAGTGCAGGGACCGGGGTTATATGGTCCCTGGCCCTGACCCCAGACAGTACTCTAGCAGCTGAATTTTGAAGATATTGCAATTTATCCAATGATGATTTAGATACCCCAGCTAGAAGACCATTGCAGTAGTCAATGCGCGAACAGACAAAAGAGTTTATCAACTTCTCAGCTACCGAAAAGGACAACATAGGACGAAGCCGGGCTATATTTCTGAGGTGATAAAATGATGTCTTAACTGTATTCTGGACAAAAGGCTCAAATGACAGTGTGGCATCAAATATGACACCCAGATTTTTTAATTTGGTCTTAAACTCCAGTGCAACACCATCAACAGACAGAGTAGGAGACCCAACCTTTCGCAGTTGATGTGGAGATCCAAGGAGCATAACTTCTGTTTTTGAGCCATTTAGAGACATAAAATTATTGGACATCCAAATCTTTATCTCAGTAATAAAGTTAGAAAGATGCCCAACGTTCACTTGCTGACCTGGTCTAGTATGTATATAAATCTGTGTATCATCAGCATAAAAGTGATAGTTAAGGTTGAGAGATTGTAGTAATTGACCAAGTGGATAGATGTACATACTAAAGAGTAGGGGACCCAAGACTGACCCTTGTGGAACACCCGTATGAACAGAACCAACTTTGGACCTATAACCACCCATAAAAACAAATTGACTGCGGTCAGTGAAATAGGACTTGAACCAGTCAAGAACAGTCTCTGACAAGCCAAATACATGTTCGAGGCGATTGAGTAGTAGGGCATGGTCAATAGTGTCGAAGGCTGAACTGAGATCCAAGAGAATGAGAATGGACGTGGAGCCGGAGTCGGAGGCAATTAGTAAGTCATTAGCGACTTTCACCAACGCAGTCTCAGTGCTGTGTAATTTTCGAAATCCTGATTGATGAGGCACAAATAGTTTATTTTCAATTAAGTGTTTGTTTTATTGGGCTGCAACCACACCCTCCAAGATTTTAGACAGAAATGAGAGATTTGAGATTGGGCGATAATTTGACAGATTTTTCACATCAGAATTTTGCTTTTTTAAAATGGGAGTAACTGCAGCGGTTTTAAGTGCTGCTGGCACCTCCCCAAATGACAAAGAGTCATTTATTATAGCAAGAACTGAGGGACATAGAGGACCAAAGCAGGATTTAAACAGGCTACCAGGCATGGGATCAAGCATGCAAGTGGTAGCTTTCATACTAGAAACCTGGTTGCAGAGCATCTCAGGTTGTAATAAAGTAAATTTGGAAAAAGGAATGCCAGAGAACCTAGGAGTATTAACTGTAAGATCGGCAGACTGCAAGGTATGGATATTTGTGCGAATATTGTAATTTTTTTTCACTGAAAGATTTGAGAAACTCATTACAAAGCCAGTCAGATGAAGTCAGAGAACTGACACTATCTGCTTTAAGCAGACTGTTAATTGTATGAAAGAGCTTCCTGGGATTGCTTTAATTATTATCAATAATGTTTGAGAAATAGGCAGATCTTGCAGTTTCAATGGCTACTTTCCAGGCCTGGTGGAACACATTTAAACCAGAGTGACGCCATTTTCGCTCTAATTTCCAGCACACAGCCTTCTGTATACGCAAATCACCATTATACCAGGGGGCTGACTGTGCAAATGAAACATTACATGTTTTTATGGGTGCAAAGATGTCCAAGTTGGCTGTAAGGACATTATTAAATACTGAAATTTTATCCTCAAGAGGAGCAGAAGACATGCCAGCTAAAGAAGAGACAATCGAGTTTGCAAAGGTAGCATGATCAATTGATTGCCATTTACGGAATTAAATAGTTTGTGAAGTCTCTCTACTAGAATGAAATGTCTCAATATTAAAGAAGATAGCTAGATGGTCAGAAAGTCCAGCATCCACAACAGAGAGATTAAAAAGAGATGAGTCATTTGCAATAATTAAATCTAACGTGTGTCCTTTACAGTGAGTGGGGACATTTACAAACTGAGAAAAATTAAAACAGTCCAAGAGTGATAGAAAATCCTTGGCCAAGAGACAGGCTTTCTGATCTACATGTATGTTAAAATCACCCAGAATCAAAATTCTCTTAAATCTGACGGACAATAAAGAAAGAAGATCACCAAACTCAGACAGAAAGTCCTTATTCAGTTTAGGAGGTCGATAGATAGTGACCATAGCAGAATGGAGAGCAGAGTGAGTATCAGACACATTTAAAACAAGACATTCAAAAGTTTTAAAAGGAGGAACGGACACAGGGTGAATCTTGTATTGCAGTTTGTAAACAACTATAATACCACCACCTCTACCTGTAGTTCGTGAAACGTCAATGAGTCCAAAGCCCGCTGGAGTCAGCTGATTAAAAAGAAAACCATCATCCTGTTTGTGCCATGTTTCCATAATGAAAAACAAGTCCAGCTTCTTGTCCATGATAAAATCCGCCAGCAATAAAGCTTTGTTGTTCACAGAGCGCGCGTTAAGTAGCGTGGCTTTTAAAGGGCTTGCAGACACCGCATCACAGAAATGCCGCTCATACGGCAGAGCAGAAAAGTTAGTAAGATCAACCCCAGAGGAAGACAGTCTTGTAATCCTTCGCCAGCAGTTAAAAACTGAGATGGAGGACGGCGAGGAAGAGACGTAGCTTCGTCCTGTGCTCCGATGAATATACCGCTTGGGCCGCAGTAATCCAGCCCTGTCACAGTGGTCGTAGGTGTCCCCCGACAGATAGTAATTCCGCTTCAGGGATAAGAGCTGGCGAGAGGTGTACTGTAAGGCCATGTTCATTAAAGCCTCGTCTGCACCAGCTCCCAATAAGCCTATCTGTGAGTCCACAGAGCCTATAGAAAGCAACCAGGCCAACACCAAGAAAAGCAATCTCCCGGCAAACATGAAGAAAGCACACCGCATCACAACGGAGAGAGGAGCGGCATCCAAAGCGCGCCAGCGTACCCTGCTCAGTGTATAGCCCTGGGCCGTCTCCAATCGACGATCCCTAACGTCTCCAATCGACGCTTAATACCGGGGCCGTCTCCAATCGACGATCTCCCTGGGCCGTCTCCAATCGACGATCCCTAACGTCTCCAATCGACGCTTAATAAATAGTCTAACTAACTAACTTGCTTCCATAACAGGATTTCTTCCTGCGCAGGAATAATTGACAAACAGACCTTAGCAAATGTCCTCCAAATGCTTTAATCACGGCCGGAAAATCTCTCGAGCAGTTCTCAGAGAATCTCCCCCGAGAAGCAAGGCCGGAGGATCTCTGACAAATTCCATTGAGAAACCCACAGTACACAAGAATACAACAGTTTGTATAGAATAAGAAGGTATGGCAAAAAATGTCATACCGCATTACATAATTTCCCCACAATTTGATTGGTTCTTCATATGCAAACCCTTCTGTTACTAGGTAAAGCAAACTTTGTTTTAATGATTACTTCATTGTTAATCACAAGGTTCAAATTTAGTCATCTGTCTAGTTTCAATTCCAAAATGCGTTATTTATACACTCACACAACCAAAGTCAAAGGGGTATGGTAAAAATACAACATCCAAAAACACAGGACAAAACGTTTTAGTACATTGTGTTTCAAAGTGTTATCATGTTAGGCCTGAAAAGAGAAGTAATGTTAGATGTTAAATAAGGTTAGATGTTAGAAACATGGTTAGTTTAATATACAGTTTAAAATTTCTACGACAGTACCGAAGTCGATACTTTTGGCAACACTAGCGGCTCTGATGTCAGGACTAGTAAACGAAGACTGCTATGTTCACTCTTACATCCAACAACAAAACACCCAAATTGCTTACGAGACATCCCTTATGAAAAATACATTTATCCAAGTGTGCTATTAGTATACTTCTTTTAAACTTAAAATAAGAAAGTATACTTTCAGTCTACTTTTTATATACTTCTCAGAAATATACTTAAAATTGCACTTAAGAATACTTGACATACTGACAGAAAGGTCTAAGTATATTTGGCCTACTTGTACCTGTTACGATCTGCTCCGAGACAAGAAGGTTTAGATCCAATGTAAAGGCGTAATCCAATGTACAGGCAAGGGTCATACACAGACAGGCAGTCAAAACAAAGAAACAAAGAAACAAAGAAACAAACAAACAAACAAACAAACAAACAAACAAACAAAACAGGCAGGGACCAGAGGCAAGAGAGTAATCCAGGGACCAGAGGCAAGAGAGTAATCCAGGGAACAGGGCAAGATATCCAAAAACCAAGAGACAAGAAAACCAGGAGAATGCTCAGAAATGCAGTGTAACACTTAAACAAGACTTTGCGGTGAGTGAATGAATGAACATGGTATAAATAGACTGAGACTAACAGGATGATGAGACACAGGTGAATGCAATCAGTGAATGAGGTACAGGTGAATGTGATCAGTGATAAGTGATGATGAGTCCGGGCAGTGAGTTATGGGAAATGTAGTTTGTGAGTGATAATAGTCTTATGTGGAGTGCCCTCTGGTGGCTCTCAAGGGCACTCCAGCTGGTGACCGTTACAGTACCTATCTTTTGATGGAGATATACTTAAAAGTATAATTAAGTATTCTAAGTATACGTGGCTTGTGGTTGTGTTTTGAAAATATTGATTTATAAAGAAAACAGATCTGAGTTTTTTAGTAGGCTAGTCCACTGGAAGTGTACTTATGAATTTACTTCAAATCTCTTTACTTTTTCCCAGCCACTGACTGAAATTTTAGGCTATCAGTTTTTCACTGTTATATGGTAGGGGGCGCTATTATGCATCTTCTGAAAGAGTACAGAATCTCTGTATCAAAACACAGGAGAAGAAGATGCTGAAACAAGTGATACCCTGCGTCTCAATGTCCATGCTGTATATCCTTAACAGTATGTGATATTAAAATAAGTATGTCCCAAAGCATAGTATGTTGAAAAGAGTATGCCAGAAGTCCCTGTATGGTCTTCTATTTCTGATGGATTTTCGAAGTGTGGATCCGTGCTCATTATAACAGCTAATATTGCCCACAATCCATTGCGCTTTGGAGGAGGATCCAGTTCAGAACTACAAACTTCATTTTAACTTTTGTCAATCATCCTTTTGAACCCCCTTTCACATTTTTTGTATGAATCAAAAATATAATATTAAGCAAATTTTAGTCTTTAGTAAAAATTAAAGTTCAGCTAAATGTTTCATTGTTTCCCCCCAAACTAAAACGTACCAAGATAAAAAAAATCAATGTACAAGTTATGTACTGTACATCACTAACTATTATTTCAATTGCGTTGCAATGTAAACAGTTCATGTGTTCCAGGGAAAAAATAACAGCGTAAAGATTTGGAACAACATGAGGGTAATTGTGTGTGTGTGTGTGTGTGTGTGTGTCTGTGTGTGTGTGTGTAAACTATCCCTATAATCTGTGTTTCAGGGGTTTCTGGTGCTGATTGGGGTGTGAGTTACAGTCCTTCAGACATCTGTGCACTAAAGGACTCAACAGTGATAATGAGATGCATTTATACATACCCTACTGGATATCAGATCATGAAAGTGTTCTGGACCAACGAGTCTATAAAGGATGTAGAGCCTCCAGATCTGTCTGAGGACCCTGAATACAGACAGAGGCTTCAGTATCTGGGAGATAAACAGCAGAACTGCACCGTCAGACTGAGTCATGTGACACTGAAGGATTCACACATGTACTATTTCAGATTCATCACTGATAAAGACAAATGGATTGGTAATCCAGGAGTGACTCTTACTGTCACAGGTGACTTTGATGAGGTTTATCTCTTCTTCTGTGCATTATGTTGAATAATAATCAGTGTATGACAGCAGCACTAGATATAATGTGTGTGTTGTGTTCAGATCTTCAGGTGGAGTCTCCTGAGAGAGTGACAGAGGGAGATTCAGTCACTCTGAGATGTAAAAGCAGCTGTGCTCTGACTGACAGAGCAACATTCATCTGGTACAGAAACTCACAGCCATTAACTGAGAGAAGAGACAGAAACAATGAACTCCTGCTGCAGTCAGTCAGAAGAGAGGATTCAGGCAGATATAGCTGTGCTGTAGACGGACACACTCACATCTCTCCTGCTGTTCAGCTCAATGTCATGTGTGAGTACAGATTCATTAGTTCTTTTTAAGATTAGGAGATTGTGTTTGAATTAGATGATTTAAGGTTTTCATTTTTGTCTGTTTTAGATCCTCCAAAGAACGTTTCAGTGTTGATGAGTGGATCTGGTGTAATAGAGGAGGGAGATTCAGTGACTCTGAACTGCAGCAGTGACTCAAACCCTCCTGCTCTGAACTTCAGCTGGTTTAAGGAGAATGAAACCTCAGCTGTTGGATCTGGACAGAGTTTCAGTGCACTACAGAGTGGACGCTTCTACTGTCAGGCTCACAATCAACATGGATCTCAGAGATCAGACGCTGTAACTGTCACTGTTAAAGGTAGAGCGGCTCATATACTTACATTACTCTTTCCATAGTGACTCAAATGAATCTGTTCAGAAGTTTTACTCTTTTGTCTCAGTTGCAGGACGTCTGGTGATATTATACATATCCATTGGAGGGGTTTGTGGAGCTGCAGTGATCATTACAATGTTAGTGATGTGGTAAGATGTGTGTCTGTGGTACTCTCTCGTGTGTGTGAATGAATGACTGAATAAGAAAGTTGTGAATTCAGTGAGATGTCAAGAACTAAATGATTAAACATCAAATAAACTCTGATTGGTTGTAATTGTGTCAAATCACTATCTTTAAAGGAGAACCAGGAGGATGAAAAAGAGAAATGACACACAGGAGTCTCAGGTGAGAATAATTATCAGAAGTTTACTGATCAGGGAAATGATTTGGTATCTAAATGATTGAAAGTCTGAATGTAGCAGAGACTTTTTCTAGTGAGTACTTTGTAGACATTATTTATTTTCTCTCTATTCTGTTTTTTTCTTTAATGGCAAAGGTGAATCATCCCAGACCTGATCATGACAAACACCACTATTATTATATTGAATTGAGTGATGCTGAGAATGAGAATGCAACGGTAAGTGTTGTAAGTGTTTCCTACAAAAGACTAATCTCTCTTCACCTTTAGCCAAAAGGAATTAAACACTCAATGTCAGTGTGGAAATATCTATGTTGACTAAGAATATGAAAATTTAAATAACACACTCGTGTTTTTACTTTGTCTTCATTCATAAAGGCTGCTCAACTTGATGATTGTAAACCCGAACTGGACTCGTCTCTGTATGAAAATCTTTGAGCAAGTAAGAATACCCACTAGATAGAGACAAAACCCAATCTATTAGCCTTTCCTCTTGACAAATGTTGTTGATGCTTTTATTTAAATATTTCATTATTAATGTTTTCACTTTTTTTCTTATTCAGACTAACAAGAAGAGGCTGTAGTGTTTTGGACACATTACATATTACATCCTTTATGCATAAATTTGTGGGTGGAGCCCTGAATGATTGACAGGAGTGTCATGACATATAACTGAAGTATTTTAAGGATAATTTTATAGATGGATGCCTGGGCGAAAATAGAAGTAAAGCTTAATAAATTTATGTAAAAGTGTGTATTTTTTTTATTTTTTATAAATAAAGTGATTTTACTTTATGCTTTTTTATCATGTATGAATTTAGATTATTGTTTTTAACCATGAGTATCCATATTGTTGATGTTTCCAATAATAGGCAGGAAAAAATAAGGCTCTAGTTGTAAAATTCCACACTTTTCTGACATTCAATAAATCAGAATAACAGCACCATTACACTTAGATATTGCAAGAGAAAAAAAAAATAGATCAAACTAGATAAGATTATTAATTTAAGGATTACTGCAGAAAATTACACTCGCAATCTTGCTGTTGTTTGGAACAGCAATATATAAAAAAAATCCTTAATATATAGCAACGTTTCAACTTGAAGTTATTTTGTATTCCTTCTACGACGATGAAAACATCTCAGGTTACGACTGTAACCCTAGAACCACTTTCAGTTCCCTGTCCCCAGCTGACGGCTACAATCATGGCATCACGTGTTTGGGCATTCAGCACGCTGAAGCAGCTTTTGTGGATAGTTAATTAAAAATAGCCTCACATCATCACATAGCCTTCACCATACCTAGAGATTGGCATGGTTTTATTTCAGTTAGCCTAATAGCTGGTTTGATTTGCATTGAGAGATGATCTTATGGAAAGTACTCCATGCCAATCTCTAGGCTATGTGATGATGTGGGGCTATTTTAATTCCAAAGGCCAAGGGAACTTTATCAGGATGCATAGTATCCTGGATCCATGAAATAACTGGCCTATAAAAATAAAAATCTGCCTGCCTCTATGGGAATTTAACATAGGGGTGTCCAGACTTATGCACTCTGTATTTTAAGGAAGAACATTTATTTATTTACGATACATTATTCATTCACAAAGAAAATTGGTGTCCTTAAAGGTTGGATTTTTCCTAATTTTTTTAATTAAGGCATTAAGTTCAATTTCCAAAAGATGATTTTTTATTCCTCTTTTTAGTCAACTTTAGCATGGGTGTCTAAACTTATGCATAGCACTGTACTTACACGTACGTACTTTATAGGTACACTGTAATTACCGAAAGTTACACTGTAATTTCGTTTTAATTACGCTGTATTTTCCTGGTTGTTACACCTTTATTCCCAAGACTTTACAGGGGGGACGGGGGATCCATATACCGGTAGTTATCTAAGTCAGTCACACCTCGACTTTCTTCCAAATAACGCACATTTCATATAAATACAGGCCTCTATATTTCCTGCACATTTTTGTTTTTCTGAATTGTCTGAATGGCTAATAAAAATATGTAATACAAAACGATTACTTGGTCACCACCACCAAGCTGAATTGGTTTAGTCTTGACTTCTGGTCGTGACTCGTCGTGAGTGATAGTTGGTATGGGGGGGATCAGGGGAAATCTGTTGATTGTCGATGTCGAGTGCCAAATAAGAGATGGACAAGAAAGGTCAAAGCCATCAGGTGCCCAATTTAGAAACGAGCGAAAGATAAAGGTATGCAACTATGTTTTCTCTGTATGATTACGGTATCCATGTCATGAATGGAACATGTCATGAATGAAGGGGCAATATTAATTGGTGGGTATAACTCTTATTTGTTAGCCTTTTTGCTATGATTCTTGCTATGCTTAACAATAATTCGGTTTTAACTCAAACACGAAATCTAATTTCACCATAATATTGTGCATTGCGACAAAACTGTTACAAGTTCAGTTATTACACTGCAAAAAATGCTTTTCTTACTTAGTATTTTTGTCTTGTTTCCAGTCCAAATATCAAACATTTCTTATATAAAGATGCATAACGTTATTTTACTAAAGTAGTAAAATGACATAATATATTAAGTCTTGTTTTCTGGGGAAATAAAGGGGGTCGAAGGGGGTCTCGCCCAGGGTGTAATTCAATGTAGAACCGCCACTGGTCACCCAATCTCATTCTCATACTATGTACAATGCACAAAAATGATCTTAGTTAACATAAACCATTGACTCTTAGAATCTCTGTGTAAGTCTCCAAATTGTCTTTGGGATCCTTTACCAGGATCACCCCCATACAGTGCTGTTTCAGTGTTTTCCTGTTGGAAAACACTCACACACACCACCACTGTGTGTCTCTGTCAGGAATGCATTGCTTACTTTTAGAGTCATCTTTGAGTAAATGATGTCATGTATTTATTATTCTGAATTGGCTTTTAATCATCTACTTGTGTAATTGGCATGATACATTTTTACGTGACAAATAAATGTTACATCTTGATTCATTCTGCATTTTTCAGAAATCATTATTACAAGTAGATTAAAGTGTAGTCTGGTGTTTTTCCGCTTAGGGTAAAATAGTTGCACTGCACCCTCTGACTATTTCAGGACTGGCTAGTTTGTGATCGTGAGCGCACATTCACAACGTGACGTCTCAAAGCGACACCGGGTCCTTAATGAACGAATATTTGAAATTATGAGATGCTCAGAATAATCAAAGATCTAAATTAATTCATAATCAATATTTATGACTATTTTCTAATAAGAAATATGATCTAAATCTGAATCTAAATTTGATTATCATTTGAAATTGAAGTCAGATTAAGTGTACAGCTAAAGTAATATTGAAACTAAATTCCAATAAATTAAGTGAACTTCACTGGAGCGATGAAAAGACATACACGCATTATTCCTTCGCCCACCATTGGATTCCGTTGTTGTGCCAATGGGTGGTCCTTACATCTGCAATGGATCAGTTTTTTCACACTGTCTCCCACAAGGGATAACGGGATACAAATTCTAGACAACTTCAGATAGAAAGTATAATATTTAAACACGTGCAGCTAATATCTTATTATTTATTCATCACTTACTATTTATTCATCACTTTAAGAGCACCTATTGCTCGGTTTTATATATCTCATATACATTAATAAATCAAAGTCTAACTCATAAAAGTTTCTTCATGACTCAAAATTTCCTAATTATCACAGAGTGCTTATTCCTATTATTATGATTTATAATTTTAACAATTTCTGCATTTTTTTAACTGATTTCAAAATGTAAGAATTCATAAATCTCATGATAACAATATTGATCTATTGATCTTGTTTCAACATTTCTCTCTTTATCTTTCTTTATATTCAATCATAATTAAAGCCTTATTCAAACAAAAAGAAAGTTTCATTACTATAGCATCTCAGGGTATTTTCCCTCTCGAATCTGGTTTCCAGCATGACTAGTTGCTATTTTGCTATTTGCAGAACAAAGTTTTATTGACAGCTTTCTGGGCGTACTCTCAAACACAACAAATAAAATACTCAACATATACCAATTTGGTTGAATTTAACCATAATCACTGCCCTTATTAGCAAAGGTAAAAACATAATTTAAATCCTTAAATCTTTTAAATCTGATCACCAGGTTTCTTTTTTTTTTTTTTTTACAATAACACAACACAGTGGTACTGGTATCTCATAACAGCACGTACAGCCATATAAGCTATATCATCTTACAATCTTTGGATATATATGTTCATACATAAGCATATAAAATGCAAAAACTAAATAATTATAATAAAAATAAAAATACAACAGGGCATATCAAAGTAAATAAATAACAGGGACATTTTATAGACCAGTAATTAAAAGGATTTATCAGTCTCTAAGCATCTTCCAGAAAGTTCCACAGAGAAGACCAGGTGCGCCAGAAAACATCAGATCTTTGATGCAGATCGTGAGTTAGTTTTTCCAGAGGTAAAAGAGTAGCGACCTGACTCATCCACATATTAACTGAGGGTATTTGAGGAGTTGACCATAGTAATAATATAATTTTTTTTGCTAAATATATACCGAAGTTCAGTTCAGAAGGTAAACATTTAGAGACAATGCAAAGGTCTTTCCAATAATCTTTTGAATAATCATGTGGATCTCTTTCCAGTAACCTTTGATTTTATCACAATCCCAAAACACATGCATCACTGTGCCAATGTTCGACCTACATTTGAAACATAATTGAGAAGAATTGGGGAATATTTTATGAAGACGAACTGGAGTTAGATAGGTCCTGTGAATGAATTTATAATTTTGTTCCTGGGCCGAAATTGAGATCTTTTTCTTAAGAGTAATTGAAGAGAGAAGCTGTTTTTCCACTTCAGTAAGATCAAATCGTATATTACCTTCTTTTGAGTGTGACTCCAAAAAGTGCCGTAATTGAAGAAATTGATAAAAATCTTTACTGGGCAGGTTAAATTCCTGCTTAAATGACTGGAATGACCTCATTTGACCATTATCAAATAGATGACCAAACTCTGACAGTTGTCAGTGTTGGGTTTCTGTTGTGTTTCTGTTTAGTTTGCTTTTTTCATTGGACTTGTCTTTCCATCATTATTAGTTCAGTTAATTCACCTGTCTAGTTAATTATCTGTTCCACCTGTGTTTCTGTAATCAGTGTTCATCAGTGTCTGTATTTAGTTCCCTCAGTTCAGTTAGTCCTTGTCCGTTCTCGTCTATGGTTAGTCATAGTTACAGTTATGTCGTGTTTGGTGTATGTAAACCTTCTGCCTGTATCTGCCAGTCTGAGTGAGTTAGTAAAACGTATGTATTGGAGCCATTGGCCTCTTTGTCTTCTTCAAACTACACCACACCCTGACAACAGTCCTCTCATCCTCCAGGTCAGAAGACCAATATTCTGTACGCTTCGGGAAAAATCAGGATTGAGTGCGATAGGAGACTTAAAAGATAACTTATTTGGAATAGCTAAATATTTCTTGACATCCATACCTCCAAAGAGTATTTGACACAGTGAAAATTTTATTCTTTTATTAAACAGTCTAGGAAAGCTTCTAGAATATTCAATCCCAGTCCAACGTGAATCGGATCTGTTAAGAAACCAACTTAACTTGTGTTTAATTTGTGCAAACCAAAAATATAACTGAAAATTAGGGAGTGAAGCCCCACCCAGTTCCCTTGGTTTAATCAAAACAGAAAGTTTGAGTCTAGGTTTTGTATGATTCCAAATGTACTTTGAAATTGAAGAATTAATCCTTTAAAAAAAATCTGTACTTAAGTGACATGGAAAGTTTTGAAACAAAAAGTTCAATCTCAGAAGAATATTCATTCTTATAACATTAATCCTGCCAAAAAAAGTATTTGGAAGAATCGACCAATCTGATAAATTCTGATTAATTTTCGTAATTAACTCCGGGTAGTTAGCTTTATACAAATCAACCAAGTTAGGCGTGACATTGATTCCCAAATACTGAAATCCTGAAAGTGCTACATTAAAAGGGGATGTTGTAATGGCTTCAGAGGGAACGTGCAAATACAAAGCTTGAGATTTGTCCAAATTAATCCTGAGAAATTACTATATTTTTTGATTACGGCAAGAATTGCGTCAGTAGAGGTCTCAGGGTATTTAAAGGGGTCATATAATGGTACATGCACTTTTACAAGTTGATTGTACTGAAATGTGTGTTGGCAGTGCCTGTACACAACCATCATAAAATGATAAAAATCCATCCAGTGTTTTTTTTTAAATCCTCTTATATGTTTCCTCCCATCTCAAATCAAGCTGTTCGATTTTGTGACGTCACAAAATCGACGCCCCTCCCATGATGGTTGATTGACAGCAGAGTTTCAACACAGACCCGCCCTCGTGAGCGAGCTGTCAATCATAGCCCAATCATTGTTCATTGTTGATACTGAAGCACTGAGCAGAATGGCGTCTAAGCGATTGTGGTGTTCTGTTCTTGGGTGTAATAACGAACACAGTCATTGATGTTCCTAAATCCGAACCGCTGAAGACGCAGTGGCTGAGTTTGTTTTCGAAGGGAATATTCCCCACGATCAACATCAATGCTTTCATGTTTGGGCGAATCATTTCACACACCAGACTGCTTTACCAACGAGGGTCAGTATAAAGCTGGTTTTGCTAAGAAGCTGCTCCTGAAAAAAGGATCGGTACCAACTATTCGTGTTCCTGCTGCACCTCCAGAAGAAGAAGTGAGTGTAACGTTTTATTAACCTTTATAATAATCTTTATATTAATCTTTGCAAATCGCTTGCACGCTTCACGATGAATGCGGCTGTTTACACTCAGGGTACATTACAGCATGTTTTCTATGTATGACGTTCTTAATATAATTCATAATCCCACGTTTATAATGAACAACGCGTTATGGTTATTGTGTTATTGTGTTACGGTGTACGCACAGAACAGAGGGGCGGGGTGAGCAAAGCTCATTATCATTTAAAGACACATGCACTGAAACGGCGTGCTGAAAACAGAGATGTTTTTGACCAGGTAAAATTAGTGTTTTCTTACAATACTAATGAAATGATTTTTAATGAAAGTATATTACAAACTTTTAATTTAGACCCTAAAGAATCATATTAGCTTGTACAAAAATGACATTATATGACCCCTTTAAGATAGAGCAGAACATTGTCTGCATAAAGGGATATACGATGTTCCTCTAGACCTATTTTAATACCATGCATATTAGTGTTAGTTCTCACAGCAACAGCCAGTGGTTCGATAACCAAAGAGAATAACAATGGCGAGAGTAGGCAGCCTTGATGACAGCCTCTGCTTATTGAAAATCTGTCAATAAGCTCTGTTCGAGTTAACTTGAGCCATAGGGTTAGAGTATAAAAGTTTAACCAAACCAATAAAGTTAGACCCTAGTCCTATTTTCTCTAATACCGCAAAAAGAAAAGGCCATTCCACCCTATCAAATGCCTTTTCAGCGTCGAGAGATACAATGAAGGCAGGTTCCTTGGTATCACCAGTTTTCTTCATAATTAACAGAATAGCCAAAATTCTGTTAAACCTTTTAATTAATTTAGAAGCATTTTAAAGGAAAAGTGCTGAGGTCAGTCATCCTACCTACCTTAATACTTTAAGTCCTTTTAGCCCGTCTGGAATGGTCCCTCTGTCAAACAGTGTTCTGCAGTCTGGCAGAATGAAGACAACGTGGTTCCTCGTTCGTCCGAGGACTCCTGGATGGCCCACCAAATTGTTGTAGATTTTTCCCTAAACCTAAGTAAGTCCTATCTCATCTGACCTAAGCCTACCTGGGCCTATAATATTTGTACTCTAGCGCGTCTACACATCGATGTTGGCTGAGTACAACCCTATACCCTAGCGCGTCTACACATCGACGTCGGCTGGGTGCTAATCTATGGTGGTATTATTGTTGCAATATTCCAAATAAATAGATTAATATTCACAAATAAATGTAAAGAGATTCACAAAAATGTATCGAATTCACAAATAAATAGATTAAGATCCACAAATAAATGTAAAGAGTTTCACAAAAAAATATAAAATACACAAATAAATAAAATGAGATTTGCAAATAAATAAAATATTTACAAATGTTTTATTATTTTACAAACACAACTCTGCCTGGCATTTATTTGTGAACCGCTTTCTGTGCATTTGTAAATCGCTGCACACATTTGTGAACTGGTTCCTGTGCATTTGTAAATCTCCTCACGCATTTGTGGATTTTGAAACACTTCTAGCGTCGACGTGCAGACAGATCAAAATCACAAATAAGTGGACTCCACCCACCGCCTACTCAAGCCAATCAGATAACGGCCACATCGAGCTGGCCAATCGTAGCACGTTCTCGCTTCAACCAATCACGTTTGGCTTACACTCGGGCGGGAAAAAAAAAAAAATATATATATATATATAAAAAAAAAAAAAAAAAAAAAAAAAAAAATATATATATATATATATATATTTAGAAAAAAAAAATTAATCCCTCCATTTTCCTATTGTTTTGGATACAGATGTTCTAAAAACGACATCATCACCATCGGCTTCTGTTTTCAAAACCTCTACATCTAACATCACATCAGTGTCTCCTAACATGTCAACAGGTGCCCTTGTGCTGAAATATAAACATACAATATGATATTTAGCTTTCTTTGGGTTCTCTTATTATCATCTCTAGTTTTTTCAGGCTCTTCTCTGATCATTCCTCTGGTTCTGGTTCTTCTTTTTCTGATCATCGTTGGACTCTTATTACTGTTTCTCTGTAAGAAGTATCAGTCTCAAGGTAAAACTCCTTCCTAACTACTTTAGATATAGAAACTCTCCATTTATACTGAGATTAAAACAAAGATTTGTTTTTCCAATTTGAATATGTCATTTACAAAATACATAATTGTTGAAATGTGATATAATGTGTAAGGAATAATTGACGACAGGCCGTTGAATTATTAGAAAAATAATGCACACCCGAGGTGGTAATGCGGTCACGACGCGAAGCGGAGTGGCCGTTACACCTCGGGTGTGCATTATTTTTCTAATAATTCAACGACCTGAAGTCAATTATTCCGCTTATACTACAGTTACCACACCTCGAAACATTGTTCAGATTATGTATTTCAAGACGTTTGTAAAGTTTTTGTCATTAAAACGCTCTTGTATGTAGGACTAATTTATTACGCATCTAATCCAATGCCTCCGTTGCTAATTCCAAAACGTCATTTTAGAGTTAGTAACGGAGGTTTGAGCCACTGATAGCAGACTAATGCTGGGGACACACGACTAGCTGACACATTCTCAGACTGTTTTCATCGCAGTATATTTTAAACACCGACTTTGATTCACAGACTGAACGCGCTGAACAAGCGTTTGGGCATGATCAGTCATCAAATTACATTCATAACCGGCCTTAAAGTGTGTCCTCGGCTCGGCTTTATGCAGTTATTAGAGAGAGATGTTGCAATAATGAGACAGAAAAGCATGTGCGTCAATAGCCTATTATTATTTATTTATTAATTCAATTCGTTTTAATTAATTCGTTCATTCTTTTTTTTTTTCTATTATTGACAGATGATAGTAGACTAGCCAAATAAATGGGGGAAAAAAGCCTTTTAACAAGTAAGGCCTATCAATAATTATTTATTTGTTATATTATCTGCAATAAAAATCCGTGCTGCAGGACTATCCATTTATTTACCCTATATTCAGTTTAATTTTCTATTGATTATAGATAGAAATATAGGCTTTATTTATTAAAATTAAACTGCATGTTTCCATTGATTGTGAAGCTAGACATTGAAAATTGCAGATCAAGCGCATGGGGCTAAATGTTTTTTCTTGTTATGAATTGTATCCTATTTTCCGTTATTACAGTTGACTACGCGAAGTGATATGGAACTGTAATGTGGTCAAGACCTGCCTGGAACTACTTTAGCTGTGCATTTCCCTGAAAATAATGCACACCTTAGAACGTTCGTCAACCAATCAGATTCAAGCATTCAACGGCCCTGTAGTATAATGTTAATTAAAGGACGCTTGCTTTTGGCAGGTGGTGATTCGTCGTCTCAAACTGGACCAGGAAAACGTGAAGTTGTGAGTAAAATGTTTAATTAAATGTCTAATGCTTTCCATCCTTATGCTCTTCAGAGCTGTAAATAATTTATATGTCTCTCCTCAGGTTTCTCACACTGGTTGTGATTATGAGGAGATTAAAGACACTCACAAACAATTACCCACAAGCCCTCCTGTTTCTTCAAACTGTGTTTACGCTACAGTTGAGAAAGGCACTGGTGACTCTCAGCGCTGCATCACACCTGCTGAGGATCTGAATTATGCAGTCGTGAATTTCCACAAGAAATCTGACTGTCCTGACAGTGTCAGTTTCAGGAATAATCAGGATTACAGTGAATACGTTGCTGTCAGTCATCTCACTGCTTGACAAGCCACAGTAGAATATAAATGAGCTGAATGTTTTTTTTATCACCTAGTCTTTGGCATTAAATTTCTATGCTTGATATTTTTATTACTAATACTAATAGGTCATGTACGCACTAGAGCCTGCTGCCATGTCAATCCCGGAGCAAGCACTTATTGATCTGGATACCCTAGAATGGACTCCCACCCCAGGGCTCTCTCCTTCCTCACCGGTCACACCCGGTTTGTTGTAAACTCTGGTTTCTTGGCCCTTCCTCTTCCGCTGATGCAGTCCAGTCTTGTAGCACCGCCTCCTCTGCTGGTCACGTCCAGTTCCCAGGCTCTGCCTCCTTCTCTTGTTCCCTGGTTCTGTCTGGCTTCCTGGCTGTACCCCATCCATCCCTCCATCTTCACTGTGGTCCCCTGTCCTTAAGACTCCGCCTTGGTCTGTCATTTCCCTGGCTCCACCACAGGCTTCTGGGCCTGTGGCTTGCCTGAGCTCTCCATTCCTTCTGTTCCACCAGGATACTCCATCCCTCTGGCTCTGCCTGCGTCCTCACTCCCACCGGCTCCACCTTGGTCTTTCAAGCCACCAGCTCCATTTCAGTCCTCAAATTCACCGGCTCAACCTTGGCCCTCTATTCCATTGGCATTACTCTATTTCTCCAGTCCTCTGGCTCCGCCTTCAACCTCACTCCCACCGGCTGCACCTCGGTCTTCCAAGCCCCCAGCTCCACCTCGGTCCTCATATCCACCGGCTCAACCTTGGCCCTCCATTCCAGTGGCACCACCCTGATTCTCCAGCCCTCTGGCTCCACCTGCGACCTCACTCCCACCGGCTCCACCTCGGTCTTCCAAGCCCCCAGCTCCACCTCGGTCCTCATATCCACCGGCTCAACCTTGGCCCTCCATTCCAGTGGCACCACCCTGATTCTACAGCCCTCTGGCTCCGCCTTCATCCTCACTCCCTACGGCTCCACCTCAGTCCTCAAATCCACCGGCTTGACCCTGGCCCTTGGACTGCACTGACTAATGCCCTGCCGTGGGTCTTCATCCCTCCGGCTCCATCAAGGTATCCCACTCCGCCCATTACGTCTGGGCCTTATCCACCCCAATCTAGTACTGTCACATCTATTTAGATTTATTTTCAAGGACTCTTATTTTGATTTGTGTTTCATTCTGTGGTTCCTGTGTTCTTAGTTCCTTTTTCCTTGGTGATCATGAGGAGCTTTCGCACCAGGTAGTTATAGAAACACAGTTATAGGAATTAGCCACCAGGCTGGTCCCCTGAGAACTAAATTCTCCCCAGGGCCATTTTACTGGTTGCATTCGCAACACCAGTAGGAACTCTGAAGTGACATAAGCCGGCCAACAGCAAAGTAATTTAAGCACCACATTCAACAATGTCAAAAAGCTGGAGGATTGGAGCTGTGTTTTAGTTGTTTGTCGTGGGTTTCATGATAATGGAGATGGAATGTAGACGCACGAGTTATGCGATTGAAAGAAAAGAAAAGGAGGGCTAAGATTCAAAATCTCCTACGACAACTTGAAGTGCTACATATGCCGTTGTTTTGAATGACATGCGTTCGGTCAATCAATGTACACTTACGCCAATGGTAGTTCCTATTGTGCTGTGTTAGACCCTACTCTGAAATTGGATCTAATTTAGTCCCCCTAAAAGGTGTTACTATAGCTAAAATCATTAAAGTCGAGCTCCTGCGGTGCAAAAATACCAAAAAGTGGATACCTATGCCAATAGTTGTAGGAACTTTCCTCCGCTGCGAAAGTCCCTTTGGTTTCTAAGTATGTTCTCATTTGTTTCCATGGTTACTGGTTATGTTCCTCACCTGTTTCAAGTTTAGTTTATCATTATTCTGTACATTTATACTCCTGAGTTTGTTCTGTTAACTGTCAGGCTTTACCTTGCTGCATTTGTGTTTGCTGGTGTTACACCAGATTCTGTGCCCATTGATTTCTGTGACCGCAGTAGGCACTGTTGTGATGGTAGAGCTTAGGGTGACAACAGCACCTACTATGGTCACAGAATTTGGTCTGACACCGGAACCGTTGGAATTGTCTTGTTTATTTAATTAAACTGCTGCAGTATACATCCTCATCTCTACTTGTCTCTGCTTAAACTTAACACCTTTAGTGTAACATAAAATGTGAGAGATATTCTGACAAATACAGGAAAAGAGGAAGTCAAAAACAGGAAGTCTGTCAAATTCTTCTACAGAACATTTTGTTGGGAAATGTTTTACCAGAGATAAAGAGCAAAGGCTTAGAAGAATGAACATCTTTACATTCATTCTGCTGATGCTCCTTAGTGATCTTCATTTCTGAGGTTTTGCTCCTAATTGGTGTTCCAATGTTTCTAGTGGCTGTAAGAAAGAATAAACAGACTCAAAACAATTGCATGTCTTGGATATTTTGTATTAGTTCATGCTAATGCTGAATGACCGTCTACAAGAGATTCAGATTCATCACATACAGTTTTAGTGTTTTGAAATTGAAAGTAAAGGTCATCATCCTTTACTATTAGTCTCCACTAGACAGACATGAGAGTATTTAAGTAATTCCAGTCAAATCGGAGAGAACTAACAAGCTTCCAGTCTTCCTTCCCAAAGGTTCAACTCTCTGCTGGGTTTTCACACTTTTTTCTTTTGCTTCAGCTATTAAAGGTAGGGTAGGCAATTTTGGGAGTGGCTAGCAATAGCAAGTTAGCTTTGAAAGCATGAAATCCCACCCTCCCTTCAGAGCGTCTCCAAAGCCATGCCTTCTTCAAAACACATGAATGCACAAACCAAAGTTTGCAAAGCATCTCGAGATGAGAGACAGCATAAAGCTACCTCATGTCTCAAAGCACGTAATATTACATTACAATAACAATATAAGCAAAATAAACAACTTAAAGAGCACTGGTCTGTACCACCTGACTGCTGCAGATTCATTTCGCCGTTGGTAGTGTTGCCATTGAAATTCAGGATAAGCTGGTTGTTTCGGTTCAGGAGGAACTATAAAGCAGCTGATGTTTCGATTTGCGCAGCTCTGTGACTGACGTCTGTCTAACTCTGCATAGCATGAAACACACTGATAACGTGTGATGTCTGCACGAGCAGGTGCACGGAGGTATGGAAATACACATGTTGACAGGCAGATAGGACATTGTGCATTTTATGCAGGTTGGACGAACATTTTATGGTCCTACACCTTCCACAGCTGATATATATGCATATAAATACATTTAGACCACTTACCTTAGTGATTGCTATCAGGATGTGAAGAGACTTTCAACCAGCATAGCAAAAAAACAAAAAAAAAGTCTGGAACAAATCGCCTACCCTGCCTTGCCTTTAATTAGTCTGTGTTTTGTCACCCACCAAAATAGCAGGCATAATATCCAAAATCAGTTAACTCAAAGTTTTTGCTGACACTCACAATAAAAACACAAACACAATTTTTCTTACATTCACTATGATATTCATTAGAATCTGCATGAAAACAAGACATAAAAACTTCAGCCAGATGGCGCTCTTTCTCAGTGTTTAATTTAGTACTGAGTCAAAGGAGGTCAATATGATGTCATACTTTAAAAACCCTTACTAACAGCCCTCTTGCACATAGAGAACATTCAGCATAAAAAAGACAAACATCCTGTGACTGAACAGAAACTCATAATTGTGAAAAGTACAGTTACTTGTACAGTTACTCCATTATTAATACCGTTTATAATGCACATAATGGACAGCTAAAGTGGGCGTGTCTAGAGTCACTCAAGAATCATGATCAAGTGTGAACATCCTCAACACAAAACCAAGCCAAAATACAACTGTAAAGAATCAGTTTCATGGAACTTATTGCTTTTATAAATATCTGCTCACTACAGAAGTCTCATCTGTTAAAATAAACTGATTTATGATTTGTTGATGTATGTAATGTTTCATTGAAGGTCACTTATCCAGCATCATAAGACATTTGTGAAGTGTAATTTGATGTTGATGATGACAGAAGATCATCAGGACAGACTGTGAATGTGTGTGTGTATCGTGATGAATCTCTGAAGAATCTCTGTCCGTGGAGCTGAACACCTGAACGACTCTCTTCCACCAGCAGGAGATCAGACTCACAATTTACTCTTGAAAATATGCTCAGCTGTTTTTCTCTGGCTGTTGACAGTGTTTTATGATTTATGGAGTAAAAAAAAAACGTTAATGTGTCAACAAAATAAACGAGTTCTAATGTTCAGATTTCTGTTTTAGAAATGCTCCTATGAAATACCCCATTTGCATATTTAAACATACCATTTCAGAAAACGTCTCGGTTACTAATAGGCTTGTTTGAGATGCGCCTTGCCTCGCCTGAAATGTAGTCGAGAGTAGGCGGCTGCAGTGAGAGGAGGAGTGAAAAAAGCGCAGGCAAGCAGGCATTCTAACCGGCATGCATCTCGCGGTGATCACCGGTGATCGGTTCTGCGCAGATTTTGCTCATCTCAAACAAGCCTAACGTAACCCTCGTTCCCTGAAGGAGGGAACGGGAGAAGTGACGTCGACGTGACAACGTAATTGAGATCACTTCAGGGAGCCCTATCAACTTCGAGTGTCTACAGAACAAGCCAATGAACGTTGGAGTGCGTGAATCACGTCACGTGCCCCCGCCCCGCAGCACAGGTATAAACAGGAAGCGGGCGCACGTACACATTAGGCTTGTTTGAGATGAGCAAAATCTGCGCAGAACCGATCAGCGGTGATCAGCGCGAGATGCATGCCGGTTAGAAATGTGTCCGAGTGCGGTCCGCCTTGCTCTGATGTCATGCTGACATATGTCAAAAAACTCTCGCGACTGCAAGGTGCACCTGTCGGATTATGCAGTCGAGCGCAGTTGCTCTCCACTGACTGCGCTGATCAAAAGCATGATGGGAAACGACTTGCTGACGACACAGCTTAATGCTCATTGGTTTAAACAACTGTGATGTATTGTTCTCTTTTAAAATGTTTGATTTTAAAACTCTAATATCATGTTTTATGTGTATATGTTATGTGTGAATATTCCCAAACTATCTGACAGTGCGATCTCTTTGGGTTATGCAATTTAATTTTTTATAAAAAAAAGAATAATAATAAAAACACATATGTCTGTATTAAAGAAAAAAATATTGATAAACATGTATTTGGAATGGGATTAAATAACAAGTACTTTGGGTGTCTTGTTCATTTTATTTATTTTCATATAGAAGCAACAGAACTTAAATTCCATCCAGTTTATACATTGTGCACGAGCGTGAATCCCGTGAATCCCGCGATATCCATCTTTGATCTCGCAGGTGTCAGATCCACTACGAGAATAGAGAACTGTCCGGCTTGCCTGCACTTTTTTCACTCCTCCTCTCACTGCAGCCGCCTACTCTCGCATACATTTCAGGCGAGGCCAGGCGCATCTCAAACAAGCCTATTGTTTTTCGTTGAGGAGCCGAGATTTGTGACGGCCATGCAGCGATGGTCAGCAACAGTGGCGACGGGACGTTACGTCTCCCGTTCCCTCCTTCAGGCAGGGTTCGTACACATTTTTACCATTAAATTTCCATGACTTTTCCATGACTTAAAGGTAAATATTCATGACTTAATGTTCCATAAAACGTCTGTGTATACATGTGAAATAAGAATAAAAATCCATGTTCAAATTTACCACAGCATATCTTGAATAAAATAAATGAACAAGCAATGCGGTTTAATACAAAATAAATATTTATTTAAATAATGCTGACACAGTAACACAATAAAAATAAATAATGTAAAATCCTGACAACTCCTTAGACATTTATTAACATAAATCCATAGGAGGCTATTAACATAAATCAATTGGGAGACAACAATGTAAAACCGAAAAATAAATAAATAAAAGTGTCCAGCAACATTGTCATTAACTTTAACTGAAGGAAATTTAACTTCACTGGATAACCATTTTTAACAAGTTAACATCTGTATTTGAATTCTCCATATCCCAAAAACAATCAACAGAGTTTATTTGTTCATTTCTGCAAGCTTCTCGACAATCTGTTTTCCAATTTTCTGCAGAGATGCTTTCTTTTCTTTTGCAGTTTGGCGGAAACTGTTGGATTTGGTGATAAAGGTGAGATTGCTTGAAGATTCTGCCTTTTCAGCATATTCATCTGCTGATTTCTCAAGAGCACAAATGTCTGCCTCCATTCTACCCCTCTTCTTTTTCAAATCATCTAGATCATCTCTGAGTGCCTTCCTCTTCAAGTCAACAGCTTGCTGTTCTTTCTTTTTCTTCTCCTCTTCCAATTAGCCATGGTACTTCTGCCAGGCTCCTGCAGCCGAAAGAAGCAGCTCTTTTGTGATCTCTACCTTGGTTATGCCCCCTACAGATCTGACATGGTCAACAATGAGCCTCTGAGCCACCAGCCAATATCAATCTGAGAACTATCCTTGTGCAGACTGCTGTCCTGAAAAGGAACCTGGAGGAGCTTTAGTGTAGATGTGGCCTCTTGCAAGTGCTTTTCCTTCAGAAATCATCCAATGAGGCCTGCAATTTTTTTTTTTTTAAATTAGGGGTTTTATTATTCAGTTTGATCACTTCATTTGCAAATTTACAATCAAATAATTTTCTAAATTATCTTTTGAGCTAAACACTTAAACACTTACATTTAAATATAAATTGATTTATTGGACCCGAACATTACAATAACTGTGTACAATAACACTAGACAAATGAAATATAGTCTAAACAATTACCATTCACATTACTTTAAATAATCATATATTTTAATATATATTTTTTTATCTCTATGACAGAGTATTTAAAGTCATTTCTGCTGTTATAAGGGAAAAAGCGACAAAAAAAATTAAAACACTTTGCCAGTAGGTGTCGCTCAAGTAAAAAAAAAAAAACGTCTCTAGACTTTGCGTTTAATTCATTCCAATGCCCCGTGTCTCGCATTTCGAAACACAAAATTTTAAAATGTAAAAAAACAAAAAATTTTAACCTACTTAAACTTATGCAATATCTTGCTCTAGATAAGTTGTGAAATGAAAAACGACAGGAAAAAATGCCATTTTATATATTTGCGTGCGTTTCTAATTACTGCAATGTGTATAATAAAACATTAGCAATCACACAACCCATGTTTATCCTTACCTTTAATCAGTTTGTACATGTCATCAGAAAGGAAAGGCAGCATGGGCTGGTCTGACTGATACATGGTGAGCAAGGGGTCGATTTCTCTCGCAATGCTGTTAAATATCTCCACTTTCACTGGAAAGAGAGGATCAGCACATCACATCTTCACCTCATCAAACGACTTCACTTTTGGATTGAGAAGTTCACCTCTCTCTACCATGTCGATGTATTTTTTGACATGTGGCCAGAGCAGAAATCCTCTTTCTGACACATTGACATTTTCAATCCACTGATGCTTGCAAAACTTGAGCATGGGAATGTCACATCCGGTTGCGGTCACAAAAACTTTGTGACGAGCAGGGCAATCATGAAACAGCCAATACAGGCTAGAGAGTCCGTGTTCGACTTCCCATCCAGCGTATTTACATCCATGTCTAAACGCATTGTGTAGTATGTGCAACCCGCATGAACCTATATTGATTAATGACTTCCCCACATCATTCTGCACTTGCTTCTGGAGAGTTTCAAATACTTTCCAATTCACGTTTGGCCCGTCCATTGAGATTTGGACAAGATTCTTGATTCCGATCTCAGAAAGCAAGTTGTTTATTTTTTCAGCGATGTCTTGAGCTGATGAATGGCCCATAAACTCTGAGCTGATGTATTTAGTCTTTACCTCGGACCCGTCCCATAGCCTGACATGCAGGTCTAACTGTTTAGCCTGTAAATAGTGATTCAGGCTTTCATCAAATAACATGACATATACTCTTTGCTTTGATACACTAGCCAAAGTCAGTTTCTTAAAATAAGGAGCCAGTCCAAAAGTACACATATATGAGCACTTGCGTTCACCGCATGTAAATCTTGCAGCTATCTGACTGTCGAGTAACATGACCAGAAAAAGCTGGCTTATGTCTTCACAAGACTTGTAAGAATAGTGTGAATTAGCCACTTTTAGCGCCCACAGTACCTCTGCAGTTAGGGTTTCGTTTCTGGACACAGCACTCAAAATGGTCCCTTGCTTTGTGGTGGAGGAGAAGGAAGCACTGCAGCTTGCAGATGGTGTCACGTCAGTCACCTGGGTGAAAAAGCTAGCAATCGGGTTGGAAGCTGACTGGCCCGCAGCTGCAGCAGAAGACTGGTGCTTTGCACCTTTAGCATGGCTAGATAGCGCTGCTTCTCCCATGTTCGAAATGTCAAACGTTTTATGACAAAGTCTACATTTTGCACGTCCCGGGTCCTGGTCTTTCTCAAGCCACGCATTATACTTTTCAGACTGAAGCCAAATATTATTAAATCGACATTTTCCCGGCATTGCTAATTTTTGCTCAGCTGCAACTGAGTTGCCATAACCCCACGCAGAGAGCATAACGTCACGTGATGTGACTGATCGCCCGAACGAAAAAAGTATTGCAATTTGTTTAACCAATATTATCAATTAAACAAATTCAAGTACACAGACATTTTGAAAAACTAATTTCCATGACTTTTCCAAAACTTTCTGAGTTTATTCATCAAGTTCGACGTAACGTCAACGTGACGATGTAATTGGGATTCCTTGGAAAACGCCACGGTTGCTGCCACATCCAGCGCCCTACGCAAGACTCTCAGACCCCCAATTGGCTGGGGCGGAAGATCTGTGTAGAGGGAGTTCAACTGCTGTTCCATTATACCCCACACAGAGGAACTCTTTGGATAACACTGGGAAAGCGTGCCTTTCCAGGGAAAGGACGCTGCGGAGCCACATCCTGCCCGAAGGGAAGTAACATGTGGAGAATACTAGGGGTGACCACGAATAGTCGAAGATTCGATGCTTCGATAGGAGGAGCCTGATTCGACTACCGATCTCATGGTCGAATCTTCGCAGAGGTGTTATGAAACGAGGATCATGCCACTTTGGCTATATGAGGGCGCTCAATGTCTGATTTCACATAGAACTACCGGTTTTCTGTCAATACGTTAATATTCAGCCTATTATGATAATGCTGTATATAAAAATGTGCAAAGAAATAAGCTTTTAATAAATATTTTTTAACGTGCGTGAATAAATCAAAACACCCCGTGACAGATTTAAGTTTCACTTTCAATACGTGACCGACAGAGGAGCGTCTTGGCAGCAAGGATTTAAATCTTTAACAATGTCTGGGATAAGAAAATCTAAAGTGTGGATGTACACCATCAGAAAGGATATTCTCCAAGGCTGGATTTAGCATCAGGAAAACCATGATCGCACTTCTGCCAGCCAACGTTAACAAGTTGGTTTTCCACAGGACATTCTAAAATGCTTAACGTGAAAAAAGCTTTTAAAACGCTTAAAATGCACTTTTAGGGGCCGATCACACCTGACGCGTTTTTTGGCAGTGAGAGGCGCCTATATTTTCAATTGGTTTCCAATGGCAGCGAGCGTTCTGCGCGCTGTTTATGCGCCTGCTGCGCCTCTCGTTTTCGAACCTGAAAAAAGCGTTTTAGAATGTATTTTATCCGCGCGCACAAAAGACTCCAACGGACACAGAGAGAGTGAAAGACTGGATTTGTTCTCTCGATCAGGTAGGGTACAAGTGATTTCAAAACTTTTCAGCCAGTTCTAATTTGATTTTTGGATGCTGTGAACATTTTTAGCTAAAAAGACTGCCACTCCAGTTTAGCATTTATTGTTGTTTCTGCAGTTAAAAATACAAAGTTGAAAATTCTGACTAACTCTCGTTATTTTAATAATTTCTTTATTTTTATTTTATTTATTGATCTGTCAGGGTTATCTAATCTAACTATTTGTGGCTTGTGTTTTGAATATGTTCCCCTGCACTTTAGGCATTTTGCACACATTTGCTCATCTTGTGACTTGATTCTGATTTATTTCGTTTTGTATTTTTATTTATTAGAAAGGTATATTCTGTTCTAACTTAGTAAATTAATTGTTTATTTTTTCGGTGCATCGATGTTGTGCTGTACTTAGAGCCTGCTCGTACAGCCGGTAATTTAGCAGATTTAATTTGATTTGCATGTGAAATGTAAATCCTGTCTGCAGTGTGGCCTTTCTGGAGTTATTTATGTTATTTCTTAGTTTTATTGATGCCAAATGTATTTTCTTGTATACATTTTCTTCTATATCTTTGTGTGATTTTCTGTACATCGCAGCTTTGAAATGTTAAAGCCCCGCCCCCATACACACGATTCGACTATTAGTCGACTATAGGCAAACTTGACGATTCTGATTCGACTATGAAAATCCATAGTCGGGGACATCCCTAGAGAATACACATATGGACTGGCCGAAGGGGCAGTGCAACATATAGAATGTCACTGGGGTGGCTCCAGGCCGAATGGGGAGGCTACACCGACAGTGACGGCAGAGCAGACTCTGCCAAGGGAAAGACATGGGCTCACCGCAGGGAGCTGGTCGTGGAAGGATCGCCGCAGTGATCACACACCGAAGTTATTCTAGGCACAATTCGTTGACCGAAAATGCATGCAGGTCCCCTACCCTCTTGATAGAGGCCAATGCAACCAGGAGTACTGTCTTACAGGACAGGATTTTTAACTCAGCTGATAGCTGAAATCCCAAGAGGGTATAGAGAGTGGGCGAGGAGGATTCAGTCTCCTCGCTCCCCTCAGGAACCTGACGATCATGTCGTGCTTCCCCAAAGACCTACCATAAACAGCATTGTGATGTGCGGCAATAGCGGCAACATACACTTTAAGGGTGGAGGGAGACAGTCTTTGCTCCAGCCCTTCTTGCAGGAAGGAAAGCACAGCTCTGATCGAGCAAGATCAGGGGTTCTCCTCCTGGAGGAGCACCAGTCAACGAACAGGTTCCACTTCAACACATAGAGGCGCCTCGTAGAGGGGGCTCTAGCGGAAGTGATGGTGTCAACTACCGCAGGGGGTAGGTCACCTAGAACCTCCGCGTCCCGTCCAGGGACCAGACATGGAGTTTCCAGAGGTCTGGATGCAGGTGCCATAGGGTACCCCGTCTCTGAGATGTCGATCAGCACTGAGGTCGAGTTGTACCAGCACTGATAATTTGCCTGTATCAGTATTTAAGCGAATATCGTTTATTATCTTTATGAGCGCTGTCTCTGTGCTGTGGTGCGGTCGGAAACCAGATTGAAAATTGTCAAAGTATCCATTCGAGCATAAGAATTTGTTCAGCTGATTGAAAACAACTTTTTCAATGATCTTGCCTATGAAAGGAAGATTTGAGATCGGCCTATAGTTGCTTAATATGGTCTTATCCAGATTGTTCTTTTTCAGGAGTTTGGAAAACTCCCAGAGAGAAGTGAGGCATTTACCACTTCTAGAAGATCTGCTTCTAAACTGTTTAACACACTTTTGAAAAAAGATGTTTATTTTTTATTCATAATCACTATGAATTCTAATGCCTTCAATTTCTCTGTCTCTCCTCAGGTTTCTCAAACTGGTTGTGATTATGAGGACATTAAAGACACTCCCAATTACCCACAAGCCCCTCTGATTCTTACAATACTGTTTATGCCACTGCTCAATTACCCACAAGCCCCTCTGATTCCTCTGCTACAGTTGAGAAAGGCACTGGTGACTCTCAGTGCTTCATCACATCTGCTGAGGATCTGAATTACGCAGTGGTGAATTTCCACAAGGAATCTGACTGTCCTGACAGTGTCAATATCAGGAATAATCAGGATTACAGTGAATACGCTGCTGTCAATCATCTCACTGCTTGACGAGACACAGCAGAGGATATAAATCAGCTCATTTTGAATGTTTGAACCTTGGCTTTGGCTTTAAGTTTCCATGTAGCTGTTCCTGCTTTGCTGGACCCAACCAGTTTCCAGGCTCTCTTCCTTCACTCTTCCTTCTCTTCAGCTCAGTATGATAAATGTAAACCGCCCAATACGCAACGGGATTGCAATAAGTGTTTGTTACTGTTTCACTGTTTGTTACACCAACGACAAAAGTCGAATGTGCCCCCATTTATCGGAAATGAGGATATTGAGCGTGCATTAGCTCAGTATGATAAATGTGCTTGTGCAATTTAAAATAATCCAATTAGGATGTAAAAATTAAGCACTGAAACATGTGATGTCTTTTAGGAGACAAGTGTTTATGTTTCTGAATGTGCCGAAGTTAGATGTGTCTTTCAGAGTTGTGAAGGAAAATCAAACATGCTTTATGCCAGTACAGGTAGCTTGAAGTGTTTTGAGTGTGGAGATCTTGGGCACAAAAAGTTGACATGCCCACAGAGTCCAGGCTAATCAGGAGCCGCTGGGCCTAGTGGCGTAACTGGTTAATAATACTACCATACAGCCTCAGCCTGAAGAAGAGACCATCACTCCGAAAGATGAATCACGTGAAAGTGTAGACAAAAATCTAAATAATGGAGGTAAAATGGTGAATGTGGCACAAGAGCATGAGGTCTTGCAACACAGTACAGACACAGTGGTAGAGAAAGTAAGTGAAAGTGCTGCTTGTGAAGTGATTAGTATTGAAAATACTGGAAGCTTAAATGATGTTGGAAAAGGCGAGGATTATGGAATGAGGGAGGATGATACATTGGGTTGTTGTTTCGGTGAAAGAGAGAAATGATTTTTTGGACTTAAAAACTGTTGAGGTGAAAGATTTGTTCAGAGACAAATTCATATGGTCAGTGGTGGCAATGCAGAAAGTTGTTAGCTATGAAGCCTTATATAAGAAGAAGTGGTTTAGGCTGAAGAAGATTCTAGCTAAATTACGGAAAGAAACAAGAGCTTTGCAAAACTAGAATGCTCAAATGCACAAGGTGAATTTCATACTTTATTTCCTGTATCTGTATTTGTTTACATTTTTTTCTCTATTTCCATCTTTCTATAGAACTTTTAAAACTGGGTTCCTTAAACACAAAAAAAGGGAAATATTCTCTGAGCCATGGCACAAATACAAGTGCTGGGGTAGCTATTCTTTTTTTCCAAAGATTTGAATGTAAATATTCTATCAGTAGATGAAACTGCAAAAGGAAGAGCACTGATAACTAAAGTAGAGTCTGAAGGAATAACATTTGTTTTAAATAATGTATATGGTCCTAATAATGGACATGAGCGTGTGGGTTTTTTATGGAATTGAGATCAGTCATTCAGAAAATTGATGACACTGTGTATGTTTGGCATTTTAATGTCAAATTATTACAAGTTATTAGTTTCTATGAAAAGTTTAAGTTTTTTTTTAGATTAGTGGAAACTTAAGAAAGACACTTTTGAAAATCTTGGTCAATGGTGGGATGTAGGTAAAGCTAATAATATAATTTTTGTCAAAACTATACTTCACATAATACTGCATTGATGAAAACAACAGTTAACAGTTTACAAAGAGACATTGCATTTCTGGAAAAATACATGTTAAACAATAAGGGAACTGTGAATAATGAAAGGTTAAATTAGAAATAAGAAGAACTTGGGTGTTTTTTTGTTTTTTTTCAAGAAAACGTAAAAGGAGCGCTTATAAGAATCAAGATTATCAAGAATTTGCTCGATCAAAGATAAGGGGCATAAAGATATAGTGCAGTTCTATCTTTAATTCCTAAAAAAGGAGACTTGGGAGTCGGGGGACTATTAAAAAACTGGAGACCAGTGTCGTTGCTGTGTTAAGACTAAAATATTCTCAAAGGTACAAGCAAACAGACTTAAAAAATATTTACATGTATTATAACCATCTCGTATTTTTAATGCAAAACAAAGTTATACAACGCAATAATGGGGGATTCAGTTTGCCTAATAGCTTTTCAAGAAGGAAAAATACTCCCCAAATGAATAAACACTATATTCTTTTTTATATCTTTATGCAAACAAAAATAATTGTCAACACCCAAAAAGCAAATAAAAGAAAAAGAAAAAGCAACTACAATAAACAAAACAATCTAACGAATAGGTGCTTTACAGGAATTGGTCATTAGGTTGCACAATTCAATAAAGTGAAAATTAATCTGTGTAAGTCTTAGTTCATCAAACAATGTCCAAAGTTGAAGCAGTCCTTTAGTAGATGAATAATCCAACCATTTGCGATGAATTCACTCCAAACGATAACAGTTCTCATGCATCAGACTCTTCCAAATCAGGAACAGTCATAAGTAAGCCAAAAGTCCCAAGCTTACATCCCTCTGGACTTTAAATCCATATTTAGTTTGCATATGCAGTGTTAAAGTCACCGATAAAGAGTCCCTCTAAAATACATATACTAAATAAACTGTATCAAACTTCTTAGCAACAAACATCATCATCATCATTATCAAGGCATACTTATAAATAACAGGAAAGAAAACAAATCCTTACTTTAAGTTGAGCTTGAAATGGAACATTTCCCAACCAGGACATAGCACAAAATGCAGTTAAGCCATGCTTTCTACTGCTGCTGTTCTACTCACATACTATGGCAAGCCGTTTTAACATTTAATCCTTTGAACCGACTAGTCTCTATTTTCATGCTACTAGTACTTATTTTTTAGATACTAGTATCTATTACATTAAGTACTAGTACTTATTCCAATAGTGACTAGTGTTTATTTATTAGATACTAGTACTTATTCATTAGTTACTAGTACTTATTATTAGATACTAGTACTTATTCATTAGATACTAGTACCTATTAAATAGATACTAGTACTTATTCATTAGATACTAGTACTTATTCCAATAGTGACTAGTAATTATTCTTTTGTTACTAGTAACAAATTATTTGTTTTGCCATTGACTTCTATGGGGATCTGTCATTCAGATATCAACTATTCAGTTCTGACTAGTATGTATTCCAATTGTGACTAGTACATATATATTAGATACTAGTAGTTATTAATTAGGTACTAGTACTTATTTTTTTTAGATACTAGTACCTATTACTAGATACTAGTATGTATTCAATAGATACTAGTACTTATTCATTAGATACTAGTACTTATTCATTAGATACTAGTGCCTATTAATTAGATACTAGTACTTATTAACCCTCTGAGGTCTGAGCTGTTTTCTGGGCCCTGGAGGTGTTCTGACATGCTCTGACATTTCTGGTTATTTCTGTTACTTGTGACATTTCCATGGCTAAAGTCTAATTACACTGTATTCAGCACAAACTCTGCTACAATAATATATCAACAGCATGTATGTAAAAGTTTGTAGTTTTGAGATAATGACATTTATGCGTGGTTTGTGAAAATACAAAAAAAAATTCTCACTGAAATAAGGCCATGAAACCCATACTGATTATTTCTTCACAAGACTTTTGAAAATTGTATCACGTAGCCTAGAATATTTGCTCTAAAACTATGTGAAAATCACCCTGATTGCTCATTCAGATAAGACAATATATTGATTTAAAAATTTTACGACGTGTTTTGTGTGAAAAAGCCTTATGCGAGAGCGCATTAATATGTAAGCTTTTCTCACCTGAGAAAGACAAAGACCCTCCACTAACGGCCCTATTAGGAGGTATCAGGCCCTGTCATTCTGAGCAACCTTGCACAATACTGTAAATGAGGAGATTTAAAAAAAGAATGGCTTTTAAATTGTTTGGATTTATTTACAACACAACATAGTCCAAAGATACACACAGCAAATGCCAAAAAAGCACTTATTGAAAACAATGATCCAAAGACAGAGACCTTTGTGCCATTCCTAAAAACATTGTACATACCTTTCATTTCCAAGGTGTTTGATTTTCACTTTACCATGTTCATGTTCACTGAAGTCCTCAGTGGCATCTGGGCCCTGAAAAAAAAAGTGAACATACTGACATCAAGAGAAAGGCCTGCACGATTTTGGGAATAAATTTTAGATTTTTCTGGTTAAAATTGCTTTTTAAAATTCACAGAATACACACACACACACACACAAATGTTTCCAACAATATATAATATAATGAACAGTGAACACCAGGTTTGTTGTGCCTTGTAGGCATAAGCTATGCGCAGTGCTAGATAAAATATGATACATTCAAACGTGATCACGATCCAAAATATGATACATTCAAACGCGATCGCGCTCAAATATAAAACATTATGGTTACCATATACATATCTACGTTTGAGCAGATATCCACAAACACAGTAACAGTAAACACGGGTCTAAATATTATAATATTCACCATATATCTAGCAACAGTTCAACTGCAATGTGAAATTTATGCAACAATAGCAAACTAATATGTAAGTATATAATTTCTTACCTTATCTTTCTTGTCTTCAAATCGGGTTCTTCTTCTTCTGATGTAAATCCAATGTAAGCTCAGGCACGTCTTTCAAACTCGACGAAAAGTGAAGTGAAGTGTTTTGTTGTTGAGGTAATGAGCGCGATCGCGTTCCATGTGCACTGTAAAAAAGAATACATTGATTTTATTGATATCTAATTAATAAAAATGAGGCAACAGATTACAAGCAATATTATTAATTAAATTTAACAAATTAGAATTGAGTAATAATTAATCAAATGAATTCCTTAAAAGTTAACCATTTAAAATGAGTAAAATTTACAAAATATATTTTATTGCCAACATTGAAGACACCTGGTGTTAACAAGCAGAATCACTGAAGGAGAAAACCATAATTTAAGTCACCATTGTGGAGATCAGTGTGTGTTTTAGTTGGGCTCTTGACCTTAAACTTATTAACTTTAAGTTTTGTTTGGCTGCTGTACATGAGTTATAACAGCCAGATGAACAAAGAGAAAAGGTGATGTAATGGCGTTGGTTGTGTTTAACATAATCATTATTTCACAATCATTAGACCTGAATCACTGAACTCATATAGAGTCCAATTTATGAGTTAGGTTTACTTTATTAATTACTTTATTAATTATAGCAGCACTGTCCTTGTACAGCATAATATTTTTAACTTTTACAATGTAAGGCAAATAATTTCTAAAAAGTTACTCTTACATAAAAAGGAGACACACAGACATCAATAATCAGCCTGTGAATCTCAACAATGGTGACATTTATAAAGCATGTTGCAGTGCATTCTGGGTTCCACCAATCAAAACTCATTCATGGCTCCCATCATGCATTGCTGCATGAATAAATAATGAGCTTATGTTCAGAGGTGATCTGTTCGTCACCATTGCTGAGATTCATACGCAAAATCATGATGTGTGTTTGTGCCAAAAAAAAAAAAAAAAAAAAAAAAAAACATACATATTTATTTATTTTTTATTATTGATTTTGATCATTTGGATTTCATTGAAAAGGCAAAAAATATTATACTGCTGTAATTAATAAAGTTAACTTAACTCATAAACTGGACTCTATATGAGGTTCAGTGATTCAGGTCTAATGATTGTGAAATAATGATTATGTTAAATCACAACCAACACCATCAGATCACCTTTTCTCTTTGTTCATCTGGCTGTTATAACTCATGTACAGCAGCCAAACAAAACTTAAAGTTAATAATTTAAGGTCAAGAGCCCAACTAAAACACACACTGATCTCCACAATGGTGACTTTAATTATGGTTTTCTCCTTCAGTGATTCTGCTTGTTAATATCAGGTGTCTTCAATGTTGGCAATAAAAGATATTTTGTACATTTTACTCATTTTAAATGGTTAACTTTTAAGGAATTAATTTGATTAATTATTACTCAATTCTAATTTGTTAAATTTAATTAATAATATTGCTTGTAATCTGTTGCCTCATTTTTATTAATTAGATATTAATAAAATCAATGTATTCTTTTTTACAGTGTGGAGATTTGCATGTGAATCTCTTTTGCGCGAGTAGGCGTGGTAAATTAAAAAATAATTAGGAAGTGTTTGAGAAGCTGGACATCTTGTTGGTTTTATACAAATTACTTAAACAGAGAATATTTGTTTTCGTTTTGAATCCGATCATTTAAAAGTACACACTTAAATGTTTATAAAGGTGTATGGCTCATAAATGTGTGTGACAAGTATTCGCTGAGTTTTGTTTCAGTTTATAGACGTGCTCAAGAAAAAAAAGTTCACAGCGACGGAGAGGCAGAACGCACACCCTGTCTATTTTCTTTATTTTACAAAAGCACAATGTTTTGATTTGATTGTAAGTGGACACATACAAAAGTAGAAATATCACAGATTCTTTTTTTATATTTCTTTTTTCTGTATGACCATAAATGACGAAGAAATTTAAGTTTATAGTGCTACAATGTGGAGAAAATCCAGCAAAACGCGCCCGCGCGTTTGTCGACCTCAGAGGGTTAATTAGCTACTAGTACTTATTCAATAGATACTAGTACCTATTTATTAGATACTAGTATTTATTCCAAATGTTACTAGTAAGATTTTTAATTGAACTCTACAGTGGCTGTTCTGACTAGTCAAAACATAAGACTAGTAAAATAGCAGTTGTGACTAGTAAAATAAGAATAGTTACTAGTAACAATTACAAAAGATACTAGTGTCTAATAAATAGGTACTAGTATCTATTAAAAAAGTACTAGTAGCTAATTAATAGGTACTATTATCTAATAAATAAGAACTAGTATCTAATGAATAAGTACACTAGTATCTAATGAATAAGTACTAGTACCTAAAGAATAAGCACTAGTATCTAATAAATAATAACTAGTACCTAAAGAATAGGTACTAGTATCTAAAGAATAGGCACTAGTAGCTAATGAATAAGTACTAGTACTTAATGGAATAGATACTAGTATCTAAAAGATAAGTACTAGTAGCATGAAAATAGATACTAGTCAGTTGAAATGATTAAATGTTAAAACGGCTTGCCATACACTTCCTCTACAAACCAGCCTTTACTTAAGAGAACATTTAGGCACCATAGCACCCCTAGTGGTGTGGAAGACAGACTGCAGATAAAAGACTTTGTAACAGACTATACCAGACAGATCAATTATGGATAATTTATTTGTATTGTGTAATGTGATTGATTTTAATCAAAGTAATAGTCTTAATGTAGGGGTTCTTTCTCTTGACCAAGAAAAAGCTTTTGCTCAAGTTGTTCATAAATATCTTTTTAATGTATTAAAATAATTTGGGTTTGTTGTAATTTTATACAGTATCTTATATACAAGTGTTGTATTCTAATGTATTTGTTATGGTTAAAGCTGGAGGGGAACTGAGTGCACCTATGATGATCAGACAAGGCTGTCCACTTTCTGGACAGTTATCTAGTAATAGAACCATTTTTGTGCAGATTAAGGAAATAATTAACTGGTATTTCAATTCCAGATTTACAAAGTACATTTAAAGCATCCTTGTAAGCGTATGCTGATGATGTCACCGTGTTGATAAAAGGTCAAGATGATGTGAAAGTTTCAATGGAAATTATTGGAAAATATGAAAAATCACCCTCCTCAGCCAAAGTAAACTGGAAAAGTAGGGATATATTATTGGTAAGTGGGAAGAAGTAGGACCTCCAAAACTACCATGTGGTTTACTTTGGGGTAGAGAGGGGAAATTCTTTTTTTTTTTTAGGAAATGAACATTTTCAGATGAGAAACAGGGAAGGATTGCTGGAGAAAGTGATAGCCCGAATGTCTAAATGGACCTGGCTATTACCACAATTTGGCGGCCTCAACATTGTGGCATAAGAAGACTGTTATGGAGCCTTTATTGGAGTTGGTTTGTAAAATACAAAGGACAATCGTGAACAGTTTCTGGAGTGGGGCGCACTGGATCCATGCTGCAGCTCTTATTTACCTGTCCATGAAGGAGGTCAAGGGCTGGTGGATGTGAGAAGTCGGTTGATTTCTTACTGGATACAAGCAGCACAAAGACTTTTATATCACAAAGACTTGACTTGGGCCCATACTGCAAGATTCATTTTGAAGAACGCAGGTGGGCTCGGGTTGGATAAACATTTGTTCATAATGGACTTGGGAAAGGTGAGTCCATCAGAGATTACTCCCTTCTATAAGTCAATGTTTCAGTCCTAGAAAACAGTTTTTAAAGTGGATCAGAGTAGTGATGACAGGAAGCGTAATGGGGCTGGAAAAATCAGACACCTCTTGGACGATGATGGGTGGAATTCTTAAAGAAGTGACAGGATTGAAATCTGAACGTCCTGTCTCAAAACTGACACACACTCTTCTTCAGTCACACATCAAGTTTTTTTTTTTTTTTTTTTTTTTATATTTGATGTTTTATTATCATTTTGTCATATCTTTATATCTTGTGTGTAGTTTTTGAGGGTCAGTTGTTTTAGAATATTAATTACTTTCTATGTTTTTTTAATTATTTATATTATTATTGTGAAAATATGAGATATAAATGGTGATCAAATAAAAGTTGTTTAACCCTCCCCCCCCCCCCCTCTCTCTCTCTCTCTCTCTCTCTCTCTCTCTCTCTCTCTCTCTCTCTCTCTCTCTGTCTCTCTCTTCTCTCTCTCTGTCTCTCTCTCTCTCTCTCTCTGTCTCTCTCTCTCTCTCTCTGTCTCTCTCTTCTATCTCTCTGTCTATCTCTCTCTCTCTCTCTCTCTCTCTCTCAGAGGAAGTGGGCGTCTCTGTCACATTCAGCTCTTCATGATAAACATGTAACCAGGAAAGAAACACTCAAAACTCTTCTGAACACACATCGAGAGCTTCAGAAGAACTGAATCTACTAACAACAGAGAAGATCATTTAATAAGAGAGAAGAATGAAGATCATCTGGACTTTCACTCTGCTGATGATTCCTGGTAAGAATCTGAACTCAAATTCACATCACAGAAGAATACAGATTAAATAATGAATAAAATTCTTTATTTTCAACTATGGTGACATTTCCTTTAAAACACTTTAAAATGAATCTCACTTCAGTGTGTATTAAAGTGTTGAATGAAGATGCTGGTTTGTTGTAGGTGTCGTGAGCTCCATCAGTGTGACAGGATATTCAGGAGGAGGAGTCACGATCAAATGCAGATATGAGGAAAACTATAAGAAACATGCAAAGCATTTCTGTAAAGGTGATCAGTGGCCGGGATGTTCTGACCTTATCAGGACTAATAAAACAGATAAATGGGTTAATTCTGGAAGATTATCTCTGTATGACAACACAAGTGCATCAGTCTTGAAAGTGACCATCAGAGATCTGAGAGAAGAGGATTCTGGGACGTACTATTGTGCAGTTGATATAATTAGAGGAATAGATCCCTACACTGAAGTGAATCTGGAGGTTTTAACAGGTGAGTAACTGAGAACCTCAAACTTATGAAGATCTCCACAACATCACGATACTCAACACTGACTGTAATTACTGACGTTTACATGTGAAACTCATTACAGACGCCATCAACCTTTTTTATCTCCTGATGTAAGATTTACACATAATCTTGAATTACATTCATAAATGTTGCAGCAAAGTGAGCAGAAATGTGTTTATATTGAGAACAAAATGACAAATTATCTGGGTTTATGTTTAACAGGTCAACAAATCAAATCTTTGAGAGGATATTCAGGAGGAAACGTCAATATAAGCTTTAAATATGAGAAGAAAGACAAGAACAATGTGAAAGTCTGTAAATATAGTAAAACAGATCAGTGTTTGACTGTAATAGACACTAACAGAAGAGCAGAATTGAAACATGACAGACGATTCTCCGTTCATGATGACAGATCTGCAGGACTCTTACTTCTGTTTATCAGAGATCTGAATAAGAACGACTCTGGAAAATACAGAATTACAGTCAAAGTTTCTGAAGATTACAGTTTCTTCTCTGAGTTTAATCTGGACATCAGCGATGGTGAGCTGCTTTCAGTCATTTATGCATTTGTTTTTTTGTGTGTTAGAATTCATGAATATGTTGTTTAATTTTAACATTAATGCACTCATAAAGAGCATCAGTCTATCTGACCGTTTTATTCGTCATTTAATTTTTAAATGTCCAGTAACTGGACATCTGGACCCAGTTTTAAAGCAGCATTTTTAGTTTTCTGTGTGGTAATTTCCTATTACTGCAGGGTTCGGTACTGCAGCATTAGTGTGGTAATTTGGACACAGTATTACAGCTTTTAACATTAGTACAGGTGTGGTCATCTGAATGCTGTAGAAGTGCAGCTTTTAGCACTGCTGTGAGTCCTTTTACCACACTTGTACTACAGTTTAACAGTGCTCATCAGTCACTCTGCTAGACTGTATTATTCAGTGTGAAACCACAGGCTTCAGTTCTGGAAACTCAAACTAAAAGTGTCTGTTTCAGAAAACATGAATTCTGGGTAGTGAATGTGTGATAGACATCAGTAACACTTTACTATTTTACCAGTAGACACGTGATGTCTAGTTCTCTGTATGAAAAAAAAACTTCCTTTAGACGTTCATTATTTTATTGTTTTATATATAGAAGTTCCAGAAACACCATCGCCGTCTTCATCAACATCACCACGATCATCATAATTTGTACAGGTTGTACATTTTTAAGCTAATTTAATATATTTTAAATGGGCAATATGTGAAAATAAAAAAATTAAAGGTCCCATATTATGCCCCTTTTCACAAGATGTAAAATAAGTCTCTGATGTCCCCAGAGTGTGTATGTGAAGTTTTAGCTCAAAATACCCAACAGATAATTTTTTACAGCATGTTTAAATTGTCATTTTTTGGGGCTCAGAAAAACGCGCTGTTTTAGTGTGTGCCCTTTAAATGCAAATAAGCTGCTGCTGCACGGCCCAGGGGGCGGAGCTTCATGAGCTTGCGCTCAGTCTCAGGACAATTTCATCTCACGGAATGATGATAAAATCACAAACTCTCAGTAACGGTGTTCATTTCGAGTCGGACAATAATGCCTACAGAGTCAGAGTGCTGTATAGAGATGGAACAGGTATAGTTTAGTAGTTTAATTACGGTTATAACGTATTTGTCATCTGCTTGTATGTATCCATTATTAATAGAAGTCTGCTGTTTCGGACCAGGTCCGAATGATGATCAAACATATACTGATGAGTTTAATAAAGTTTATTATACATCACACAAAAGATGAAGTGTCAGTTTTACTTCAGAAAATCACCGTAAGAGCTGAGTAAACACAGTAAGTTATAAGAAGTGCGCAAGTACATAAACGAATTTCGGTAGAGTTGAGGGAGCATTTTCTTTAAAAACAAAATAATTCCACCTCGTCTTCAGCGGCTGCCTCAGATTTCGGGAGTAAATAGAGAGAGCTATGTGGATTAATACATCCAGCCACACAACACCTACAACGCTTGGGAGACATTCTCGTCAGTGCAGCAGCTGTGAACTCGATCAGGGCAGGTCTATGTTGAAACGGCAGTGTCTGTCAACACTCGTGGGCGGGGCCTGTGCTGTAGTGACGTCACTAAAACAGCATTCTGAAAACAGGTCGTTGGGAGACACTGCTGATGATTTATGGGGATTAATAAAAAAAGGAGTGAGTGGATTTTCATCACTATTGGCTGGTTGTGTACACACACTGCCAACACACATTTATGTCCAAACAGCATGCAAAAGTGAATTTTGAATAATAGGGGACCTTTAAAAAATTAAAATAAGTCAATAATTCTTGCTTTACATATTGAGTTGAATATGTATTTTGGCATCAAAACAACAGCAGTCTTTTGAGTGTCATTATAGGTTAATCAACTTCCACTGATTTCCATTCATCTTAATTGACGGGTTATAACTTAAGTTCACATAGTTCACCCAAAAATGAAAATTCTATCATCATATACTCACCCTCCACTTGTTCCAAACTTAAATAATAATAAAAATAATAAATATATTTTAGCTGTTGAATACAGAAGAAGATATTTTGAAGAATCTTGGTAACCAAACAGTTTCTGGTAGCCACTGAAAACAAATTTTGCTATCTGAGATTGCGTTGCCAGATACGGTGCGGAACGATGAAGTGTTTAAATAATAACAGCCAATTGTTTAGCAACAAACAAATTAACAGCAACTGCCTAATTAAATATTCACTTGCTTTGTACAGTGGCACAACAGCAGCGCCAGGCATCAGACCGGTGTTGGGGTGGAGCTTATAGCATCATTAAGGGTAGATTTAGTGATTTCGGTGGGGTTGGTCATTCGTTAAGGTAGAGCTTATAGTTATAGTGAAGGGTTATAGTTATAGTTATAGTTATAGTCGGTGAGTGGTCGTGGCAGGAGACGTTATGGTCAGCACCACCCTAACTTCCGCTCTGATGCTGTTGGCCTGGCGTTGCTGTCCTCAGACTGCTGTGACGTGTGGTTCTGCAGTTCCAAAACCTAAAAGTCAATAACATTTAGAGTCTTGAATGCGTTCATGCTTTGATAAGTACATATACCGTAAAACTTCAAATAATAGCCGAGTCCCAAATAGAGGCCTGTCTCTTTTTATTTATCTACAGGTTTGGATAAATAAAGGTCGGTCTCAAATAGAGGCCCGGTCTGTTTTTTAGTTTCGGGTTGTATTTAATCTTCTAAAACCCGTCAGATCGTCTGTTTAAGCCAGTTCTATGGAGCAGATTGTGCACGCAAGAGAGCCCTGCGCATCTGGGCGGAGCTGTTAGCGCAAGCAAGGCAGGCAGAGTTAGCGGAGGCCGGAGAGGGAGAAGTGGAGGAGAGCGACGAGGAGGAGGAATTCGCCAACTTGTAGTTGAGGATCGCGGTGATGATGATAGTGATGAATAGGGTTATTTTGTATCACATGATTGCAGTTGTTTTACAGGGTAGCCTTCATTCTTTCTTGTTGATGTGTTTCGGGCAACTAGTTCAAGCAGTAGCAACTAGTAGAAGCAGCGCCGTGTCGAGTCTATGACAACTCGAGGTATCGCACTTTGTCAGTTTATGGCCAGAATAGTTGTTATGTTTAAGGATATTATGGAATTAAGCTCATGTCTGTACTATGTTATGATTGAACTGTACAATTAAATACAATTGTTGCTACAGTCTGAATTCACTTTACCTCAGAGTGTCCGTTAACTGAATGAATTGAGAATATCACCTGAAAATCTGATACATCAGCGGTTTTCATCCACGCAGCTGATTTCTGTAAATGAATGTAAATCTGAATGTATATTGCAGCACAGGGTGAAGTCAGTATATCCATTAACAACGATTTGAGACAATGTACACTCATAGAGAATAATGTGTTTGAATTTTAAAGGCGTGGTGCTTCTCGTCTGGTGTGCGACCCCCTTTAAACATACGGAAATATAGTAGGCTAATTCTTACATTAACTGATCTGTTAAACACAAACACAGATTTGGTAACCTCCTACTGTCATGCTTTCCGTCTATCAGCCTATGCAATTTGGATCGTTATCTCTAGGCCTACACTCAATGAACAACATCTCAACACTAAATTAAAGGCCTGCCTCATATAGACGCTTGTCTCAAACACAAGCCGGTGCAGTTCGGCGATTTGGGAAAATAAACGCCTGGGCTATTATTTGCAGTTTTACGGTAGATATATCTAGATACGAACATGCATGAACCGAGCAATTGACTCGAAATGTTTATGATTTCTCATGGTCTATGTAAAAGGTGAGTTGATTAAGATGAGTTTATTCTATGTATATTCATTTAGTTATAAAACATAGTTGCATTGCATATTGAGTGATTATGTGAACAAACTGGTGAATCGTTTTTTTTTTAACCGGTTCATTAGAATTAACTGTCCTAAAGAATTAACTCAAAAAAGAAGGAAAAAGAATCCCATCACTAATATGTGAAACATAAAAAACTGTGAACCCAGTATCATGGTCTGGCCAATCCTATGTCAAAAGTCAAGCTCCGTCCATGATCTGTTTGATATTTAGCGATGATCAGATTCTCAGATTATTTCTCCTGTGTTTTCAGGCTCTTCTCTGATCGTTCCTCTGGTTCTGGTTCCTCTGGTTCTGATCTTCGCTGGACTCGTATTAGTGTTTCTCTGTAAGAAGCGTCATTCTCGAGGTAAAACTCATTATTAACTTCTTTAAATGCAGAAACTCCTTTTATAATGAGATTAAAAGATAGGGCCCAATTTTAAGGATCTAAGCGTATGGTCAAAAGCGCACGGCGCAAGTGCACTTAGGGTGTGTCCGAATCCACTTTTGCTAGATTAACAACGGGAAAAATGGTCGGTGCGCCCGGCGCATGGTCTAAAAGGGTTGTCCATTTCAGTTTCCTCAAAATAGCAATGCGCCAACAACACGCCTGAACACTCCTTGTTTTCAGACCAGCAGCCCATGGGTGCACAAATCGGTACAAATTAAATAGCAAATAAAGGTTCTAAGAGGGATAAGGGCAGGAAATGAAAATGATAACTGTGTCAGGCTGAAACTAGCAAAAAATACGTCTGGTGCCGCATTGCGAGGGGTGTATAGATTTCTTGATTTGTTTTCCCACTTTCTGTCGCCACCTATAGGCTGCAATAAGACACAAGCAAAAGACATATATTTGATTTGTGAAAACATTTACACAAGACACCAGTTAAAATGTGATATACAGTAATGCCATTAATTTAGGATGCTTGTTATTGGCAGGTGGCAAAATTAATTCTCAGACTGGACCAGGAAAACGTGAAGTGGTGAGTCCAGTTACTGTATAAAATAATAAAATAGATCTTCAGAGAGGTAAACAATGTATCTGTCTCTCCTCAGGTTTCTCACACTGGTTGCGCTCACAAAGAATTACCCACAAACCCCTCTGATTCTTCTGACACTGTTTATGCCACTGCCCAATTACCCACAAACCCCTCTGTTTCTTCGAACTGTGTTTACGCTACAGTTGAGAAAGGCACTGGTGACTCCCAGCGCTGCATTACATCTGCTGAGGATCTGAATTACGCAGTGGTGAATTTCCACAAGAAATCTGACTGTCCTGACAGTGTCAGTTTCAGGAATAATCAGGATTACAGTGAATACGCTGCTGTCAATCATCTCACTGCTTGATGAGCCACAGCAGAGGATATAAATTAGCTGAAGGTTTTGTTTTTGGGATTAGGCTTCCATGTTTGGCATTTGTGTTATTTTTGTGATGCTCTTCTGCTGTATATTTCAGGCTTACACTATTCTTGCGAATCAGACTTTTGACTGTTGGCATAAAGGTTCAATGTTATAAAGCTCATAGGCTTTAGCAAATACAGCAACTATTGTTTTTTTTTCTAAGTGCTCATTTTACCAACCTGATAACATAATTTAAAAACCCCAGATGAGTTTGTAATATGATAAGCATTGACTAATGAAAGAAAAAAAATACAGCTTCTGACCATTTGAGAGTGCCTGATGTCTCTTTAGTTTTTGCTCCAATGTTTATTTCATAAAATTGACTCTCCACTGATGTAATAAAAAATATTTTGAACATTTTGCTTCTTCCAAAGATCTTGCTTTGAGTTCAGTAAAACCTGTGAACCATTTTTTTTTCTTTGAATTTATTCATAATTTATCCCCCCAAAAAATCTGTTTGATTATATAAGTTACACAATTTCTGTGTATGTTGTACTATATTCATTTGATATATATTAACCACGATTAGAGCTTAATAAACTTATCTTTGCATCTAACCCACATGTTTATTAGATCCAAAACCCACTAAATTACTGAGAGTTGTTACCTGTAGCAGAAGAGCCTCTTCTCAATAGTATTAACTCTTTATGTTCCAAGATCGTTCAAGCTGGCAGTTAGTAAACCTCCTATAAAGAAATCACAATTAGATCCAAATTAATTAGCAAATTACAGACCCATTTCAAATCTTCCATTTATTTCTAAAATACTAGAAAAAGTTGTGTCCCCACAACTGTGCTCCTTCTTGCAAAAACAAAGCAAAAAACAAAACAATTATATACACTAAACATATATATATATAAAATTTCAGTCCGGATTCAGGCCCCATCATAGAACAGAAACTGTGCACGTTAAAATTACAAAAGACCTAGTTTACTGGATCTTAGTGTTGCGTTCGACAAATAGATCATCAAATACTCGACTACAAAATTACACTGGTATTCAGGGACAGGCAATAAGTTGGTTTAGATCGTATCTATCAGACCATTACTATTTAGACATGGGAAAATCTAAGATGAAGTCAGTAAAAAATGGAGTGCCACAAGGCTCTGTGTTAGGCCCTCTGCTATTTCCAATATACATGCTGCAACTTGGTAATATTATAAGAAAACAGAGAATGAAGAAAAGTTAGTTCATGCATTCAAGACATCTAGACTAGATTGCTTTGCATTACTAGCTGGTTGTTCTGCATCCTCAATATAAGATACAATTAGTCCAAAACAGCTGCTGTCTTACTAGGTCAAGAAAATATGATCATATAACACCTATTTTATCATCTCTACTAAGTTCCATATCAATTATAAAGTATACTGACCTATAAGGCCCTAAACGGTTTAGCTCCTGTGTATTTAACCAATCTGCTTTTGCCCTACAATCCAGCACGTTCTTTAAGATCACTAAACTCTGGGCTGTTGATAGTAGTCCAACCAAAGGAGGGAGAACATTTTCTCATTTGGCTTCCTGAAATGCATAACTTGGACACAGTGACCTCTGATAAACGAATATCTACTGCGGCTACTCACAAATTATCTGGACCTTATTTACACGCGCTACTGCTCCATTGGCCATACACTGGTCACTCCGCTGCACACCTTAGATCACTTGCCCTTCACTCTCCACCTCAACCTGCCTCAGGACACAACATACACTCCTCCACAGGTCACCTTTCGGAGAAACCTACTAAATCCCTCCTCTCTTCCTTCTCTGCTAATATCCATACTGCTAAAATGACTTAATATCACAACAAAATTAACAATTCTTCTGACTCTTGCATGCTTTTCAAAACCTTCTCCACTCTTATCAACCCTCCTCCTCCTCCTCCATCAACCCTAACAGCTTACGATTTTGCCACATTCTCAGTTTCCGCTGGCATCAAATTCAAGTCACTGACGTTTGCCTACAGAACAACTACTGGCTCTGCTCCCTTTTACCTAAACTTATTACTTCAAACTTTTGTGCCATCCAGAAACTTTACTTTGACTGTTCCCTGCTGATGGAATGATCTGCCTACCTCAACCAGAGCTGCTGAGTCCGTAACCATTTTCAAGAAGCGGCTGAAGACACATCTTTTTCGGCAGCACTTGATCCAGTAATACTAACACTTTTTCTTCTATTCTATTTATTATTTAAAAAAAATGTAAAAAAATTACTTGTTCTGCGTTAAATTAAACTGAGAAGGGTCATAGCACTTGCATATTGATGTACTGTTAGTTTAACTGCTTCTATCGTTCTCATTTGTAAGTCGCTTTGGATAAAAGCATCTGCTAAATGAATAAATGTAAATAACAGATCATTCTAAATTAAAATGTAGACATAGATCTTCTGTATAGCTGCTTTGAAACAATATATATATTTAAAAGCGCTATATAAATACATGTGAATTAAATTGAATTAGTGCTTGTGTGGTTAACATGAGAACTGCTGCTGCTTGCGCGATTGTCCACTAGATGTCACTGTCCATTTATAGTCTTTTAGATTCTGGTCTAGTCTTCGTCATGAGGCCTCTCAAAGGTTTAATTCGTTGCTGGTATTCATACTTTTAGACATAGAAATATCCCAAATCTGTCACAAAATGTTTTTACTAACACACAATACAAGCACAAATCTATCTAACATGTTGAAGTTTCTTACATTCATTATAATTTCTGCATAAAAAATCTAAATCAGCTACTGTAACTTCAGCCAGATGGAGCTCTTTCTCAGTTTAATTTAGCACAGAGTCAAGGGAGAACTATCTATGATGTCATACTATAAAAACCCCTACTAACATCCCTCTTGTACAGAGAACATTCAGCATAAAGAAGACTGAACTCAACTCACAATGAAGATCCTCCTCATCTTCTTCACTTTCTCCCTGATCTCAGGTCAGAGCTTTTCTCTTTCATCACTGCAGTAATGATGCTGTTTTCTGTTCATGAGGTTTCTGATCACAGTATCAATCTGATTGACAGGTGCAGTGAGATGCGTCAGTGTCACTGGATATTCTGGAGGAAGTCTTCTTGTTGATTCTGGGAAACTTTGGTTCAGTAACTCCGCTAAATACATGGTTAAACATGACCCATGGAGAACCATAATAAATTACAAGAAACACAATGAATGGACTAGTGAAGGAAGATTTATTCTTTTTAGCAACAAATATGGAAACCTCATGATATTTATCATAGAACTGAACACAAAGGATACTGGAAAATACAGAATCAGGGTTCTTGACAAATGGTATATAGATCTAACTTTGAATGTGATAAAAGGTGAGTAATTCAAGTGTGTAATGAAAATCCTCATTTTAAATGTATGCATAATTGTGGAGTTTATTTCTTTATTATGTGATTCATGAGATTATTATAATTACAGATTCATGTTGTAAAGGGTCAAAGACAGTTTTGGTAAATGGTGGAGAAACTGCCACCTTCAGCTGTGAATATTCACATAATCATATTAATGATGCAAAAGCCATATTCAAAGAACGACATAACTCCATTGAAAAGTTGATACACGGCACTGACACATTGAATAAGGAAGGAAGATTTAGTATTTCTGATGACAGACATATACACTTCTTCACCGTGAGAATTACTGATGTGACTCCAGATGATGGAGGAGTTTATTTATGTGGAGTTTGGATCAACAGACTCTTCTACTCCATTAGTGCTAAAGTTAATCTGCACATTATGAGTGAGTAGAACAAACTCTCAGTGTCATCTAAGTTGATATATCAGTATTTTCGTATACAGTATTTGCTAGATGTTGCATTCGATGAAGACTGATTCAGTCAGATATTTGCGATTGACAGCTAAAGTGGGCGTGTCTAGAGTGACTGGTCACTCAGGAGGTCGTATGATGATCAAGTGTGAACATCCTCAACACAAAACCAAGCCAAAATACATCTGTAAAGAATCAGATGGATGTTCAGAGAGGAAGAATCCAGGAGTTCAGGATGAATGGATGGAGAATGGAGATGTTTCTTTATATGACGACACCAGAGCAGGAGTCTTGATGGTGTTTTTTAGAGAGCTGAAAGCTGCAGATGCAGGAACATACAGATGTGGAGTGAATGTGTCTCACTATACTGAGAGCTTCACTGAACTTCAGCTGGACGTCAGAGATGGTGAGGAACTGGATATACTTTATGATTTATATAAAGTATTTGTTCTGATCTTTATGTAAACTTGTCCTGGTTTAAAGGTGCAAAATATCCAAAGATGGAGTCTGAATCTGCTTATCTTGATGAAGAAGTCAACATCACCTGTCAGATCCCAGAGGAACATAAAATTCATTTCTGCAAAGAGGATGATAATCACATCTGTCAAAACATCAGCACATCTGCAGTGACAGAAATGAGTCTTTCATCTGAGAGAAATGAAGAGAGAGTTTTTACAGTGAGCATCAGTAATGTGAGCGTGAGAGATGCTGGAGTTTACTGGTGTGGAGCAGAAACCAGAGACACACATTTGACTTTCATCTCCCTGACCACCAAAATTCAGCTCAACCTCTTCAGTGAGTGAATTCAGATGATTTCATTGTAGTAAATACAGTATATTCAGAATAATGTGTGTTAAATGTATGTGTTTGTTTGCAGTGGCTCCAGTAGTGAGACGTGAAGGAGAATCTGCTGAGATCTTCTGCCCTTATGATTCAATCTATAAATCAAAGTCAAAGTCTCTCTGTAAGGGGAAGTGCTCCACTAGAGATAGAAATACTCTCAATGAGACTGTGAGAGAAGAGAAAGAGACCAAGACTGACAGATTGACTCTGAATGATGACGTCACTGCAAGTGTCTTCACTGGGACCATCACTGGACTGACAGCAGAGGATGCTGGGAAATACTGGTGTGCAGTGACATTAGAGAGAGACGTGAATTATCTTTACACTCATCTGATCGTCATCATGAACGAGGGTGAGGAAGGTTTATACATCTGAATATGTGAAACTATGGCTGTGAATTGATGTTCTTATATTTCTAATATTTCCAGAGCTGAACTTGACTAAGTATGAAGGAGACGACGTGTCAATCCAGTGCAAACATCATGATGAACATCAGAAATGCTTCTGCAAAGCACATGAACCCTCCATGTGTGTGAAGGATGGAGTTTCATTGGAGACGATCAGAGATGATCGATTTTCTTTCAGTGATGAAGCTTCTACTGGAGTCTTTACTGTAAACATCACTGATCTGAGAGAAGAGGATTCTGGGATATACTGGTGTGGATCTCACATCATCACTAAAGTCACTCTCACTGTTAATATGGGTAAGTCCCTGATCTTTTTGAAGATGTTTACTAATAATATAGGTTCCCTTTCAAAACGTTTACTCGTATTCCGTCTTTGCTAGATGCTATGGGGAAAACTCCCTTTTCTCTGAAATTTTGAAGCCTTTAATTAAAAAATGCGGTGCCACTGCCCAGCCATAACAGTGTAGCAATCTGAGCATACCTATGGGCTGGGCTCATATTCGCCATAGGAATCAGATTTATTCTCCTTCAGTGACGAACTTACCTCGTTAATTCTCGAAGAAGCCTTCTCGCCGTTGAAGAAGTCAGGCAGCGAGACGAGTGCTCTCCTGCAGTCAAGCAGACCAGCAGACTTTGATCAGCGTGTTTTCCGGCCAGCTGATTTCAACATCTCTCCTGTGGCAATCCATAGCGTATATTAAAAGAGTTAAAACACTCCACCTCTGCTACATCGAGTTGCCAGAAAACAGTGCTAACTCAGCAGCCAGCCAAGCGAGTGCTTGCGACCGCTCAGCCACAACCACCTGAGCATCATCAGTGGAGTATGCATGGAATTTGTCTCGAAAAGGAAGGTGGTCACCACGGACGCTTCCAACATGAGTTGGGGTGGTTTTTCTGGCCCTGAAAACCTTCCTTCCAGACCTAATAAGACACCACGTCCTAGTCCGGTCGGACAACATGGTGGTAGTGTCCTACATAAACCACCAAGGTGGACTCAAGTTGTGGCATCTGGACAGACTAGCCCCGACACCTTCTATTATGGGCCTAATGCAACCTGCGAGCATTGCATGTGCCGGGCAGACTGAACCAACAGACATGCTGTGCCGGTAAAATGTGTTCCCAGGGGAATGCTCCTTCCATGCCAAGATGGATCAAACAATCTGTAGCATCTTCAGCAAGACAGCGGTCGACCCCTTTGCCTCCGAAGGCAATTCTCACTGCCCAATATCCCAATAATGTCCCAGCCTCTCCCTTTATGCCTTTCACCCGGTCGCGCTGCTCCCTCAGGTCATCAAATGGATCAGGGAAGACTGGCGTGCCGTCGTTCTGGTGGCCCCTCTCTGGCGGACACAGGCTTAGTTCCCCGAGTTGATTCAGCTGCTTGCAGCAGCCCCATGGCAAATTCTCCTGACGAAAGGGTGGGGAACGGCGAACGGGCATCCCTGACCCACGATGTGGGCCCTCCACGTATGGCCCCTAAACGGGAACATAAGGACCTCTCAACGAGAGTCCTGAATACTATCTCAGAGGCTAGAGCTCTGTCTACGAGATGTCTCTATGCTCTTAAGTGGTCTGTTTTCTCTGACTGGTGTCCAGTCCGGAACCAGGACCCTTTATCATGCGAAGTACTTCTCATACTTTCCTTCCTACAAGAGCCAATGGACACGGGTCACACCTCCTCCACGCTCAAAATCTATGTGGCGGCCATAGCAGCACACCATGCTCTTGTGGTTGGCCAGTCTCAGGGTAGCAGTGACCTGGTCGTTTGCTTTCTGAAAGGGGCAAGGAGGCTCAACCCACCTCGTCCTCTTACTATACCCTCTTAGGATCTATCTACGGTCCTTAGGACCCTCAAAGGGCCTCCTTTCGAGCCGCTACAGTCAGCCAAGCCCCGGCCACTGTCGCTTAAGACTGCACTGCTGTTAGCATTAGCATCGGTGAAGCGAGTGGGCGACATGCAAGCTTCATTGCTTCCTGCCTTGAGTTTGGGCCTAACGACTCTATGGTTGTCCTCAAGCCAAGGCATCATAAGGCCTCAAGACGTGCCCAAAGTGCTCTCTAGTCCGTTCAGAGCACAAGTTATTACTCTGTCCACTCTTCCCGATTCGGAAGACTAGCGCCAACTTTCCTTACTCTGCCCTGTTCGGACCTTAAGAGTATATATACAGCACTCTGCCCATTTCAGACAGTTAAAGCAGCTCTTTGTGTGCTTCAGTGGCTGCACCAAAGGGCTTCCAGTCACGAAGCAGAGACTATCCCGCTGGATAGTGGATATCACGTTGGCTTATGCTTTTGGTGGGCCTTCAATGCCACATCAGCGTCAGAGCGCACTCCACCAGAGGTGTGACCTCTTCCTGGTCGTGGTCCAGGGGTGTGTCTATTGGCGACATCTGTGCGGCGGCCAGCACAAATCCTCTCTATCTAGTTGGAGTTGACCTCAGATTGAGCTCAACACACTATTAGCTCTCCGGATTCTCCGACCAAAGTCCGAGCCCCTCTTTTGCTCAGCATAATTTGCCCTTCCATAGCCCTACTGTCTAGGGACCCTTACCCAAGCGTCCCAGGCTAGGGCCATAAAACATGTCGTTCTGCTTACATGGCACGCCGTGATTAGATTGGTTGCCTGTAGCGTCTAGCAAAGACACAATACGAGTAAAGGTTTTGAAAGGGAACGTCTCGGTTACTTGCGTAACCCTGGTTACCTGAGAAAACGGAAACTATTATTGTGTAGACGGCCATGGTATGTCGCTACTCAACTGACGTTCATCGCTTCAGTTGAATTAAACCTGATACCTATGGCGAATATGAGTTGCTTTTATAGCCCCTGCCCCTTTCAGCAGGATCTGCGCTCTCTCAGTGGGATGCGCCGCGATTGGCTCGCGCAGACACGCTGCTTCGCCATAGGTCCATGCAGTATCCATTGCCCAGCCAATGGGCGCTTTGTTATGGCTATGCAGTGGCACTGCGATTTTGAATTAAAGGCTTAACAATTTGGAGAAAAAGGAGTTTTCCCCATAGCATCTAGCAAAGACGCAATACTTGTTCCCATTATCTCAGGGAACCGATGTTACGTAAGTAACTGAGACATTATTTATGACTTTTTCACCATTTTTGATAGCTATATAATGATATCTTATGTACATTCTAATATAAATCTTTCTATAGGACAATTATAGGCCTAACATAGCCTATTGAATATTCTTTGTTTTGTTTTTTTGTTATGTACATGAAACGGTCTCTAGTTGTGATATAGAAATGGTAGTAAAGTAAAAGCCGTGCGTGTAAACCTCACTCCCCTAACCTCAAGAGGCGCACAAGCGACAGACGCTAGAGACTGCAGATATCTATATATTGTTTTATATATATAAAAAATATAGACAGAGTAAGGACAATAAAGTGCTGACAGTAATTCACCTTCAACATTTACTGTGTTTAATGAGGAAAAGGCTGAAAAACGTTTATGGTTCACAAATGATCCATGTGTGGTTTAAAAATTGTACTTTTAAAAACTGATCAAATTAAATAAATACAATGAGCCACAAATCAATGACAGAATATCTGTAAACATCCTATAATTGTTGAAAGAAACCACGTTCACGGTGAATCATAATTTTAAATCATAAAAATACTTTATGCATTTATATATTGAGTTCAAAACATTACTCTTAAACTTCAAAATGACTATTATCTAATAGATTAAACTAGATTCTACATGATCTAGAGGGAGTGTGAGTTGGTTTGCTGTGCTGAAATGTGTTTGTAAGGTTTTGCAGGATATATGTGGTCAGTGAGCTGAAGAGAAACGGTTTCTCTTGTGGTTTTCAGCTTGTGGTTTTCTTTGGCTCTTACTCTTTATATTCTTTTACTCGAACCGAGATGCGCTTCAGGCTCTTGTGTATGTCATAAAAACAGGAAATGGTTTCTGTAGAAACGATGGACACACACTTTCCACTCCTTAAAGAGATGCTGTGAATAATATTATCAAAAATATTTTTATTCAGGTTGTTTTAAATATAGATCACAATGCTTATGTTGAATGTGGAATGACTTTGAATTTGACAGTATCAAAGGGAAGCACAAGCTCAGTGTGTGCTATAAAATGTATTGGTGTTCAAATGTATTTTTTCCCTGCTGGATTTATTCTCTGGTAAAAGTGTTTTTTTTTTTTTTTTATTAGCTTTGTTATTGGATTAGTCTTTTATTAATCAAGTTATTAAATGTCTTTGAATCTCTTTAGAGTTTGTGTTTGTAATTTCCTGTTCGTCCTGTTCATCAGATGAGTCATTTAAACCTTCGGCTCCATCTAGTGGTAAATGTAATGACCTCTGTGAAGTTGGCACCCCATAAAATGAAAAGACTAAAGACTTTAAATGTCTGTAATCTGTTAAAAATATTCAGAAAACTTAAGACACTACACAATTTAAAAAATAAAATAAGTAAATATTGTTTATTTTATTTTATTTTCAATTTTTTATCTAGTGGCAAATGTAATGTAATTGGCTGTTGAATGTCTTGTTTTATTGAAATGAGTGTTGTGTAGTGTTATGATAGCTGACAGGGTGTGTCGGCTCTAATTAATATGATTTTAATTCATTTTAAATGACACTGATTTATGTGCCTCCTGTGTGTTTAACATGAAAGAGTGAATCTGGAGGAATGAGGGTTTTCAAATAATAATGGGCGACTTTATAATTACATAGACTCATCGCTCATGATGTTTTTATGATTAAAATAAGAGATGAAGGAAAGGAAGCAGATAAACTGAACTCCCTCTTTGTCCAGTTTGTGTAGTTAATCTCATCAGTGTTGCTGAAGTTTGATTGACAGCTGCTGTCCATGATGCTGAATCCAGAACTGTCTGTTAAAGTGACAGAAGCATCAATCAGACTCAGACTTCAGCTGATGATCCTCTGAATGATCTGAGGAGTCAATTATGTATCTGATGTATCAGTTATGTTGTATGTATATCTTACATTTTTAACATTTTCAGGTGACTTTATGTTCACCTTTTACTTTGAATTGTTTTATTTTAATTGTTTGCATTGAATCTGCTTGTTGGTTGACTGAGAGTCCATGTACAACCCAAATTCCAGAAAAGTTGGGACGTTTTTTTTAAATTTGAAGAAAATGATAACTAAAAGACTTTCAAATCACATGAGCCAGTATTTTATTCACAATAGAACATAGAACACATGTTTAAATGGATACATTTTACACTTTTATCCACTAAATGAGCTCATTTCAAGTTTGATGCCACTTCAGATTCAGTGAAAAGAGTGTCACTCTTTCATGGTTTGTGGTTTCCAGCAGGTTTTATCTGATGTGTTTCTTATGTGGAGATCAGATTCACTGAAGGAGACGCTAAAAGAGTCATTCAAACAAAGATACGCTGGAAAACTCAACAGATGGTGAGTTTTATGAATGTGAATTCATTTAAATCATCAAAGCTTAATGCAAAAACAAAAGTGCTGCATGGGGTGTATAAAATCTCGGTGCTCTTTGGTTGTGGGATAATATATCTCTGAAGACAAGAATTCCAAGGCACTCGAATGTTAGTGAAAAAAGTTAAAAAGCCTTTATTTCATTCCTGGCTTATTTTAAAAATTGGTGAGAAGTACACCTACGTGTTGCGGCTACATGCCTTCATCAGGGTGTGTACAACAAACAACGTCTCAGTTCATTTAACAGCAGCTAATTACTCAAATTAGAAACACCTGGTCACTCTGTGTAAAGCAACTCGAAGGGAGAAAAAAAAAAGAAAAAAAAGAGGAATTAAAAGAGCATATCTCACACAAAAGTAATAGATCATGAAAATATCATCATACATATAAAGCATGAGAGAAAAACAAAAAACAAACAAAAAAATAAAAAATAAATAAAACAACATCAAAAACATTAACACAGCACACAATTCAAAAAACACAAATCAATATTATACCTACTCAATGAATCACCTCCTTATATGAATCAAGTAACACAGGTCAAAATACATCCACCTGATAAATGTATACATCAGATAATTTGCAGTGTAACTATTTTTCCAAGAGAGAAAAAAAAAAATCATTACAGAAATGGTATAAAGTCTAGCTCTCCGTTTAAGCCTGGAAATGTAGTTGCTTTCAATGTATAAATCCAGAAAGACTTTCTCTGTAAGACTCTCTCTGTAGTCATTTTTAATGTACTTGGACTACCATGATTCGCATCTCTATAATGTAGGGCCATGGGGTATAATGGGTTGCAGACTCTAATCGCATTTTTGTGCTCTGCTAATCTGGTCTTTAGTTTTCTTGTAGTCATCCCTATATAGAAACAGCCACATGGACACTCCAACCTATACACCACGAATGAGGTATTACAATTAATAAATGATCTTATTTTCAATTCAGAACCAGAGGTTACATCTCTAAACACATCAGTCTTAACCATATTATCACAATGATTGCAATTACCACATCTGTAATTTCCCACACTTAAGCTTAACCAGGTATTTGATTTCTTAGCTGGAAGATGACTTCTCACAAGTTATCTTTGATTGTAGGTGCTTTTCGGAACGCAATGGAAGGAGATTCAGGCATGACTTCTCTTAGATAAGGGTCACTCATAACTATTTCCCAATTACTTTTTATAATTTTCTTAATTCTGTTAGCCTCTGTGCTATATTGTGTATCAAAATAAACTGAATTGTCTGAATCTTGTGATTCTTGTTTTTTTCGTAATAGCTCATCTCTACTAATATTTTTTACTTTGTTATATGCTTTATTAATCACCCTATCTTTATACCCTCGTTTCTTAAATCTTTGAGTCATATCTTGTGCCCTGATGTTAAAATCGTCTTCCTTATCACATATTCTTTTCAACCTCTGGAACTGTCCCACTGGAATATTCTCAGTCATCCATAAAGGATGGAAACTGTCTGCTCTTAATATAGTATTTCTATCAGTTTATTTTCTGAAAATAGTAGTATGTAACATCCCATCACTTTCTTTAAAAATGTTGATATCTAAAAAATGAATCTCAGTGTTAGAATACTCTAGACTCAACTTCAAATTAGCGTTGGTGTTATTTAGATATGTGTGAAAAGACAGCAAATCAGCCTCTGAACCATTCCATATCAATATAATGTCATCTATATATCTTCCCCACCACTCAACATACTTCAAATAAGGATTTAAGTCTGAGAATACAAATCTCTTTTCCCAAAATCCCAAAAACAAATTCGCATAATTTGGGGCAAAACAGGCACCCATAGCTGTACCTTTAATTTGTTTATAGAATTCATTTTGAAACAAAAAGATGTTGTTATTCAATGTCCATTCTGCTAACTGTACAATAAAACAAGCAGGTGTCCTATCAGCAGGTGATCTCACATTCAGATAGTATGTTAATGCTTCCAATCCATCCAAATGGTCTATGTTTGTATATAGTGACTCTACATCCATAGTCACCAATATAGATGATTCTGTTATTTTCAATTTCTGCTTCAGTGCTTCAGTGTTCATTTAACACTCTGCTCAGAGTTTATATAATTCACACTTTTCAGTGTTAATTTAACACTGGGGATTTTGCTGTGTATTGGCGAACGCAGCAGCCCTGTATCGGCCGATGCCTATACACGTAAAAAACGCACATATCGGCCCGATATATCGGCCGATCACTAATGGAGAATCTTACACGGCGCAGTTGCTGTTAATTCTTTTGTGAGTGTAATTATCCCAAATGTATGTAATGTGTGTCCTTTTTGTGAAAAAAGGGAGACAATTTTTCATTGTTTTATGGAGTGTACAAGACTGGGTTATTTTTTTTACTTTCTTAAATTGTTGTTTAGCAGTTTAAATTAAGTTTTTACGGTTCAGAGTTTTATTCTTGGCTATCGGTATGCAGCAAAAAACAGAATAGAATGTCAACTATTAAATTTCATTATAGTTGAAGCAAAAATGGCAATATATTTAAGTAGGAGGAACAAAATTGAAGGGTCAGAAGGATGTGAAGTTATATCTATTTAAAAAAAAAAAAAAACAGGATAAAATCAAGAGTATGGATTGTTTTAAATTTTATAAGATGATGAAGGACTTGATGTTTTTTTTCAAACCAGTGGTGTTATAATGATGCAGTTTGCTCTGTTGTAGATGACACTTTATTTTTTTCTTGTGTGTTGCAATGAGTATTACTAATGTAATGTGCATTATTGTGGTTATAATATTGGATTTGTGTTGAGTGGTATATAAGAATGTTAAAATAAATGTTTTGTTAAAAAAATCTCTCTCTCTGTCAGTCTCTCTCTCTCTCTCTCTCTCTCTCTCTCTCTCTCTCTCTCTCTCTCTCTCTCTCTCTCTCTCTCTCTCTCTCTCTCAGGGGAAGTGGGCGTCTCTGACACATTCAGCTCTTCATGTTAAACATGTAACCAGGAAGGAAACACTCAAAACTCTTCTGAACACACATCGAGAGCTTCAGAAGAACTGAATCTACTAACAACAGAGAAGATCATTTAATAAGAGAGAAGAATGAAGATCATCTGGACTTTCACTCTGCTGATGATTCCTGGTAAGAATCTGAACTCAGAGTAAATCATGAAAAACAGCACAGATTCAATCTTTTCAGTCTTTTACTTCAGTTCAAGTTGTTCTATTGACTGTTGAAGAAAGTTCATTTCTGTGTATATTAAAGTGTTTTAATGCTGGTTTGTTGTAGGTGTCGTGAGCTCCATGAGTGTGACAGGATATTCAGGAGGAGGAGTCACGATCAAATGCAAATATAAAAAAAGATATACAGACAATGCAAAGTATTGTTGTAAAGGTCAGTGGTCAGAGTGCACAGACAGAATCAGGACTAATAAGAAAAATAAATGGGTTCAGAAGGATAGATTCTCTCTGTATGACGACAGAAGTTCATCAGTCTTCACTGTGACCATCAGAGATCTGAGAAAACTGGATTCTGGGACGTACTACTGTGGAGTTGATAAAACTATAGAAAAAGATCCCCGCACTGAAGTGAGGCTGGAGGTTTTAACAGGTGAGTAACTGAGACCCTCAAACTCATGATGATCTCCACAACATCACGATACTCAACACTGACTGTAATTACTGACGTTCACATGTGAAACTCATTAAAGATGTGATTTTTATTAAATGAAGAAAAAGTATCATTACTGACTTCATTCTTAACACAATAATATCTTGGTTTGTGTTAAACAGGTCATCAAATCAGGACAGTGAGAGGATATTCAGAAGGACACATCCTGATAAACTACAAATATGAGATTCAAGAAGAGAATCCTGTGATAGACGTCTGTAAAACTGCAGATCAGTGTTTTACTGTAATAAACACTTACAGAAGAGCAGAATGGAAACATGACAGACGATTCTCCGTTCATGATGACAGATCTGCAGGACTCTTACTTCTGTTTATCAGAGATCTGAATGAGAACGACTCTGGAGAATATAAGATTATAGTCAAAGTTTCTGAAGATTACAGTTTCTTCTCTGAGTTTAATCTGGACATTAAGAAGGGTGAGCTGCTTTCAGTCATTTATGCATTATTTGACAGAATCCATGAATATATCTGGTGATTGTAACATTGCTGCACTTTATCTGGATCTTAAACAGAGGATTGTTGTATGAAGAGCATCAGTCTATCAGCTTCTGCAGGAGGATCTGTGAACATCAGCTGCAAATACCCACAATCCCACATTCGTGATGTGAAGTTTCTGTGCTGGAGATCTGGAGCTGATCTCTGTGCTAACGAGACGTCTGTGAAGGAGAGCAGAAGATGGAGGGATGAGGGAAAGATCCGGCTGTATGATGACAGAGAACAGCAGCTCCTGACGGGAAGCATCAGTCATGTGACTGAAGAAGATTCAGAATACTGGTGTGGAGTTCAGTCTGATCAAGGACACAAGATCTTCATCACACGAGTCCTGATCAATGTTACAGGTACGGATGCAGATCACTGTGTGTCATGTGTCATGTTTGCAGCTGATTCTGTTCAAGCAGGTTTAAACACAGGATTATTATTAATTTGGATGTTCTTTTTGTTTAACAAAGCAAAACCACAAACAGTTAAAAAGAGGAAGTATAAAAACAAACTACAGTTTGTATGTTTGCAGTTTATGAATGTAAAAGTGCAGCTTTATGTAAAACACTGAGTCCTTTTACCACACTTTTACTACAGTTAACTCCAGTTTAACAGTGCTCATCAGTAACTCTGATAGACTGTATTATTCAGTGTGAAACCACAGGCTTCAGTTCTGGAAACTCAAACTAAAAGCTCATGATTCTGTGTCTGTCAGCAACCATGAATTCTGAGTAATAAATGTGTGAATGACATCAGTAGGACATCATGAGAAAAGAGATGTCGAGTTCTGTGTGTGAAAAAACATCCTTCAGAAAATAATTGTTTTATTGTTTTATATACTGAAGTTCCTGAAACATCATCACCATTATCATCAACAACAACATCTTCATCATCATCATCATCATCCTCATCAACAACATCCTCTCCATCATCATCCTCATCATCACCACCTCCATCATCATCCTCATCATCTGTTTCTTCTTCCTCATCAGTTGAAACTTCACCGTTCACAGGTGTGTCCACATCAGCGGTGATCTTGTGCTGAAATACAAACATGTGATCAGGTGTAACTTGTGAGGAGGCCTGACGCCCCCTAGTGGCTGAAATATATTACTAAACATAAAAAGACATGATATTTCACCTCAAAATTAAATACATTTATATTGGACTTACAGTGAATTCGCTGGTTGAAAGACATTACAACTTATAACTCTTGACTTGATTCGATACCGCACTTCCATCCTCAATAGCAAAATATTGTGGAATGTTTTTTGGGATTTCACAGTGTTTTACATTGTGTTACTGTCTCTTTAAACCATCACCGGTGCAGGTTTAGCGTCGCTTTTGCTGGGTCATTTCCTTCCTCCAACTTTGGTGGAAAACGTGTTTAACTGAGTGAAGAATGGTGCATTTTTAAATGTTGTGTTACAGCCTATAGGGTCCAAAAAATGTATTTAGGACAATCTAGCTGGTACATTCAGCTACACGCGCAACTGAGCAAGTGCCAGACAAGACCGTTATTTAAATGGGTTGTGTGAATGTACAATGTTAAACCTGTGAATCCAGTATCACGGTCCGGCTAATCCCACTCCAAATGTCGAGCTACGCCCATGATCTGATATTTAGCTAAGATTATCAGATTCTCAGATTATTTCTCCTGTGTTTTCAGGCTCTTCTCTGATCGTTCCTCTGGTTCTTCTGGTTCTGATCTTCGCTGGACTCTTATTCCTGTTTCTCTGTAAGAAGTATCAGTCTCAAGGTAAAACTCATTCAGATTCAGAGGGCCCTATCTTGCACCCAGCGGTTTGAATTGACTTTTTACACCGACGTATGTATCATTCCTATTTTGCACCCGGCCGACGCACAGCGGACTTTTCCCTCCACAGACGCACGTCGGTAAACTAGGAAATGAACTTGCGCTCCTGGGGGCGGTTCAGCGAAAAGAGGAGGCGTGTTCCGGCACAAACGTTCCCTGATGCCATTTTGCAGTTTCAGAAAACAATTCCGCCTAAAGTCAGTGGCGCGTTGCGCATGTTATTCATATGTTATTTTAAGGGCGCATACTTGGCCATAATCAATGCGCATAACGCGCATACACTTTGCTTCGCTCATCTACACAGATGCAGCAGTTGACATTTTTACAAATCATACATTATTAAAGGAAAAAATATTAACACACGAGGGAAATCATTGTTGTGTCCATGAAGATGTGAAAAATAGGCATAAATCTAGCTTACACATTTACCCAAATTATCATACGCCTGTTCAACCGAAGCTAATTTGGGTGTGTTTCTCCATCCCCAATGTCACTTCTCTGTGTTTTACGGCCCGGACGAGAACGTCGGTCTCCTCGGCTGTGAACCGCTCCTGGCGTGCGTCTGGCAAATCCGCCGTGGAACAAGCGTGATGACGCTCTGATTGGTTTATTTCATGTTACGCCCAAACCACACCTATGAATAATGAAGCTACTTCAGACCAACCCATTTTAGATTTGCATCGGGCACAAAAGTCATTTATCCCGTCGGTATAATAGCAACAGCACCCAAGACCCACCCTCAAAGTTACTTGCGTTTCATGTTTGACACTTGCGTTTCAGATCGTTAAAATAGGGCCCATAGTCTAGTTTAACAAGTCTAACTCTGAGTTTAAAACACAGATTTGTTGATCATTTCCCACTTTGATTCTGTCGCCACCTATTGGCTACAACAAGATGTGAGCAAAACAGATATTTGATGATGTACGAAAAAATGTACACAAGATATCAGTGTTGAAATGCAGAATATTGAATTAGGAATAATTGTTTTTGGCAGGTGGTGATTCGTCGTCTCAGAATGGACCAGGAAAACATGAAGTGGTGAGTCCAGTTACTGTATAAAATAAGATGTTTATTTTTTATTCATAATCACTATGAATTCTAATGCCTTCAAACCTGATAATATTTATTTATGTAAATAATTTCTCTGTCTCTCCTCAGGTTTCTCACACTGGTTGCGATTATGAGGAGATTAAAGACACTCACAAACAATTACCCACAAGCCCCTCTATTTCTTACAATACTGTTTATGCCACTGCCCAATTACCCACAAGCCCCTCTGATTCCTCTGCTACAGTTGAGAAAGGCACTGGTGACTCTCAGCGCTGCATCACATCTGCTGAGGATCTGAATTACGCAGTGGTGAATTTCCACAAGAAATCTGACTGTCCTGACAGTGTCAGTTTCAGGAATAATCAGGATTACAGTGAATACGCTGCTGTCAATTATCTCACTGCTTGACGAGACACAGCAGAGGATATAAATCAGATCATTTTGAATGTTTGAACCTTGGCTTTGGCATTACGTTTCCATGTAGCTTTTCCTGCTTTGCTGGACCCATCCAGTTCCCATGACTCTCTTCCTTCACTGGTTCCCCCAGTTCCTTAGCTCCACCACTTTTATTGGTTTTGTCCAGTTTCTTGGCACCGTCACCTCCATTCCTCCAGCTTCACACGGGGTCCCTCATCTTTAAAACTCTGCCTTTTCCTTGTACCTTGTCCCTCCGGTCCAGTGGCGTCCCCCTGGTCTTCCAGCCCTCTGACTACACCTTGGTCTTGCATCTCTCCGGCTCTGTCCTGGACTGCACCACCTATTGCTCCGCTGGGGGTCTTTATTCCTCCGGCTCCATCAATGTATCCCACTCCGCCCATTCCACCACCATCGAGTTGATGATGGATATCCACCACTATGGTGTAGTTTTTGTTTAACAAGTGTTTTTGTTATTGTTAAGGAGTACATTCACATCTAGTTTTGAAGTTTCTAGTTTTCACATCTCTCTCTCTCTCTCTCTCTCTCTCTCTCTCTCTCTCTCTCTCTCTCTCTCTCTCTCTCTCTCTCACGTGGTGCATGTTGGGAGTTTGTGGGTGAGAGTGGTGCTGGGTGAGACCTGAGCTGTGTTTTTTCACATAGTCTTAATTACGGGGATTTTGTTTTCTCTTTTTTTCTGCATGGTTTAAAATTAGTTTTTTGACGTATTTTTTGCGTGTATTGCGCAGGGAGAGATGGCGTCTCATGAGGAGATGCCGTCTTTGTCCTTGCGCAATGGCTTTAGGTGTGTGCCCGAGGATGGCGTCACAGTGGAAGACGTGCTTATTTCGGCTGGAGGGGAAGTAGGACACGGGAATATAGTGTCCGTTTCTCGTATGAATAAAGTTGTAGTAGTGTTTTTGAAAGAACAAAATTTTGTCAATCGTTTAATCGAGAATGGTCTCGTTATAAATGAAAACTTTGTTCAGGTTACCTCGCTATACGCTCCGACAGTTAAAATTACGGTATCGAATGTTCCACCTTTCATTCCGGATGAAGCGTTGGAACGGGAATTAGTATGTTTTGGCAAATTTGCCAGTGGTTTTAAAACAATCATGTTAGGCTGTAAACACCCATCTTTGAAACACGTCACATCTTTTAGAAGACAGGTGTTTATGTTTTTAGACTCCCCCGAAAACACGCTGGATGTTTCATTCCGAGTACGACATGAAGGGAAAACGCCTCGGTTACGACTGTAACCTCGGTTCCCTGAAGAGGGAACGAGCGTTGCGTCGAGAATGACGCTATGGGGAACGCTTTGCGTGATGACGTCTTGAAGCACATGTAAAATCAGTCCAATGGTGTAGCGGGACGTCAGAGGCGGGTGACGTCACGTACCAGGAAGCTATAAAAGCCGGCCCGAAACAGAAAACGAAAGCTTCGTAAAAGTCTGAAGTCGAGCTGACAGGCATGAAGGAGATATGGCAAGGCGACGCAACGCTCGTTCCCTCTTCAGGGAACCGAGGTTACAGTCGTAACCGAGGCGTTCCCTTTCAAGGGAACTCCCGTTGCGTCGAGAATGACGCTATGGGGAACGTCTATACCAACGCCTCCATAGCTACAAATGTCTGTCCTGTGTGTAATCTAATAGAGCAGCACTAGGATGACAAAACATGAGACCCTGGAGCAGAGTCTAGATCCAAAGAGTAAAACCTGACGAAAGTGTGCGGTGAGGACCAGCCTGCCGCATCACAGACATCCTGTAGAGAAACTCCTGAAATAAGGGCCTTAGAGGCCGCCATACTCCTTGTAGAGTGCGACCGGACAGCCAAAGGAGAAGGCTGCCCAGCCGCCTCATAAGCAAGTGAGATAGCCTCGACCACCCACTTGCTCATCCTCTGCTTAGATACTGGACCTCCTTTGTTAGGGGACCCAAAGCACACAAATAATTGATCACTTTTTCGCCACAGGGCAGCTCTGTGGACATATGCGTCTAACGCCCGCACAGGGCAAAGCAAATTATTAGCCTCCTGGTCCGCATTTTGAAAGGGAGGAGGACAGAAGGCCTGCAGAACAATAGGTCTGACCACATTAGTGGGGACCTTGGGGATATAGCCCGGTCTCGGATGAAGAAATGCTTTGATCATACCCGGAGCAAACTCCAAGCATGACGGAGCAACCGACAACGCTTGGAGATCCCCAATTCTCTTGAGAGAGGAAATAGCAAGAAGGAAAAGAGCTTTCAGCGTTAAAAACTTCTCAGGAACCTCCTCAATAGGCTCAAAGGGGGCCAGGGACAAGCCTTGTAATGCAATGGACAAGTCCCATGGTGGCACCCTAGAGCGAACTGCAGGCCTCAGCCTCCAAGTGCCACGAAGGAAACGAGATATCAAAGGGTCTTTCCCCACAGACATTCCACCCAAAGGAATGTGGTAAGCACCTATGGCCGCCACATAAACCTTTAAAGTGGACGGGGTCAGACCTGCAGTGAACCGGTCCTGCAGGAACTCCAGCACTGTACCAATTGGGCAGTTAACTGGGTCCAACCGACGGTCACTACACCAAGAAGTGAAGACTCTCCACTTCAGGGCATAAAGTTTCCTCGTGGAGGGAGCTCTGGACTGTAGAATGGTCTCAACAACCTCAGTTGAGAGACCTGACTCTATGAGCTGGGCCCCCTCAGAGGCCAAGCCCACAGGTTCCACAGTTCTGGGCGGGGGTGAAATATTGAGCCCCCTGCCTGGGACAGAAGGTCTCTCCTGACGGGTAACTCCAGAGGATGCCCGTCGAGGAGGGAGACCAGATCGGGAAACCATACTCTGCCCGGCCAGCGCGGGGCTATAAGAAGCAGGCAAACCCGGTCCCTGCGAACTCTCTCCAGAACTCCCGGGAGCAGAGCAACTGGGGGAAAGGCGTACAGACGTAGCCTCGGCCACGTCTGAACCATAGCATCCAGTCCCAGAGGAGCTGGATGCGTGAGGGAGAACCAAAGTGGACAGTGAGACGTCTCTCGAGACGCAAACAGATCCACTTGTGCTTGGCCGAACTCCCTCCATATCAGCTCCACCACCTCGGGGTGGAGCCTCCATTCCCCGGGCCTCGGCCCCTGCCTCGACAGAGTGTCTGCTCCTATATTCTGGACCCCGGGGATGTAAGCTGCCCTGAGTGACAGTAACTTCCCCTGGGACCACAAGAGGATATGGCGTGCCAAGTTGGATAACGGGCGCGAGCGCAAACCCCCTTGGTGGTTGATATAGGCGACTACCGACGTGTTGTCCGTGTGTACTAACACATGGTGTCCCCTGAGATCTGTGATAAAGCTCCTCAGAGCCCGGAAGACAGCTAACATCTCTAGGCGATTGATATGCCAGGAACGATGATGGTCTTCCCACAGACCTTGAGATGAGCGACCCTCCAGGATCGCTCCCCAACCCGTGAGGGAAGCATCCGTCGTTAGCAGTTTGCGACGACAAGGAGCTCCCAACACTGGGCCCTGGGACAGGAACCAAGGTTTCTTCCACATAACCAGGGCACGTAAGCATCGCCGCGTGACCCTGATTGTGCGAAATGGGTTGCCCCTCGGGGAAAACCCCCTGGTCCTGAGCCACCACTGCAGGGGCCTCATGTGCAGTAGTCCAAAAGGTATCACGTTGGAAGCTGCTGCCATGAGACCCAACAGTCTCTGGAACTGTTTGACAGTGAGTAGCTGGCCTAGCTTTACACCTTTCACAGCTGCAAGGATGGACTCTATACGTGGCGGTGACAGGCGCGCCTGCATCGACACTGAGTCCCAAACCACGCCTAAAAAAGTGGTCCTCTGGAGTGGAGAAAGCACACTCTTCTTGGCGTTCAGCCGTAACCCCAACTCTTTCATGTGGGCGAGAACAACATCTCGATGTTGAACCGCCAACTGATGCGAATGAGCTAAAATCAACCAATCGTCGATGTAGTTCATGATGCGAATACCCTGGAGGCGCAGCGGCGCCAGAGCTGCATCCATGCATTTGGTGAAAGTGCGGGGTGATAAAGCTAGGCCGAATGGAAGAACCCGATATTGGTATGCTTTGCCCCCGAAAGCAAACCTCAGGAACTTCCAATGACACGGACGGATGGAAATATGGAAATATGCGTCCTTGAGGTCTATCGTGACAAACCAGTCCTCGGACCTGATCTGTGGCACGATCTGTCTCAATGTTAACATTTTGAACTTGAGCTGCATGACTGACTCGTTCAGAACTCGAAGATCTAAAATGGGACGCAATCCCCCGTCCTTCTTTGGAACTATGAAGTACCGGCTGTAAAACCCGGCTTCCCTGTCGGAGGGAGGTACATATTCTATGGCCCCTTTCTCTAACAGAGTGTTTACTTCCTGTTCCATAACCAGAACCTGCTCGGGGCCCACCACTGTGGGCAGGACCCCCATAAACCGAGGTGGGCGTTTCTTGAATTGTATCTGATACCCTTTTTCTACGGTCTGCAGGACCCAACGAGAAACATTTGACAGTAGCTTCCACGCTGTCAAAGATTCTACTAGAGGTACCAGCCTCTCGAGACTGGTTTCTGGATTTTGTTGTTGTCGAGTAGTCAATTCGTCGCCCTGTAACGGCGCACCGGCAGGGAACGACCGAACAGACTGCTCTAACACCCTCCTCGGAGGGGGCGGGCATCCCGAGGCCACTACGTTTCCGGGTGGTCCTTGAGATATGTGCTCGCCGGAGACCGCTGCGCCCTGTAACACCTGAGGCGGCAGGGTTGGCAGAACGGTCCCCTGAGGGTACCGAAGAGAGACGGGCACCGTAAAAAGAGGTGTTAACCGCTCTGCTTCGGGGGGGACTACCCTCATTAGTCCTGAGCCCTCGGACGTCAGGATTTCTTCCCAGCAGCCTTCTTGGCAGTAATAACGGTCCGCAGATCCGCTCTACCCCTCGAAGACTGCTGGGTTTGAGCGCGCCCTCCGTGTCCCCGAGATTTTTGTGGGGGAGCACGGGAGGACACACTCTGCTTTTGAGTGGCACGATGATCAGCGCTCTTTTTAGAGGAGTGAGGCTGCTCCCGCTCAGCAGCCTCAATGAAAGAACGGCGGGGGAGAAGTTTCTGGAGTGCAGCAGCCTGTTTTGAAGCTTCTTGCGATTTAGCTACCGCACTGTTCACTGCATCTCCAAATAGCCCAACAGTAGAAACCGGCGCATCTAAAAGAACATGTTTTTCTCTATCTTTGATGTCACTCAGATTGAGCCACAGATGCCTCTCAGTGGCCACCAGGGCTGCCATAGACCGCCCGACTGATTTAGCGGTCTCCTTGGTGGCCCTGAGAGACAAATCTGTGGCTCTACGCAGTTCAGCTACTGTGTCAGGACCAATACCCCCGCCCTCCTCTAAATCACCCAGTAATTCTGCCTGATAAGCCTGCATAAGGGACATCGTATGCAGACACGCTGCAGCTTGACCAGCGGCTGCATATGATTTATGAATCAGGGAAGATGTAAACTTTACTGGTTTAGTGGGGAGTGTAGGAGTCTTCAAGGAAGATGCCGTTGCTGGAGAGAGATAGTTCGCCAACGTCTCCTCCACCTTCGGCATCTCCCCATAACCATGCTCTTTATATTTATAGATGGAAGAGTAATGGGATGTTTGTGGTGTGTATACTCTGTATGACATTGGTTTTCCCCACGATCTCGACACCTCGGTGTGGAGATCGGGGAAAAACGGAAGACTCCTGCGCTGAGGCTGTGCACGAGATGGCAGGAAGCGTTCGTCGAGTTTGCTTTTCGAACGAACGTCCTGCCTATCCTCTGGCCACTCAATAGAAAGTCTGTCAACTGCTCTAGTAACTACATCAAGCAGCTCTTCAAATGCATGAGACTGAGGTGGCGAATCCTCAGACTCAGCTTCAATACTTACAACATCCAACTCCTCAGAGCTGGATAGTTGTAGTATTGGTGCCTCTATCGGGGGGGAAGAAACCGCAGCGCGTGCTTCCACACCCTGATGAGAGGCACTGGATCTGTCAGTAAGAGGCTGAGATAAGGCAGAGCCCGTCTCAACATCCACTGACAGATCCATTTGCGAACCCCAGGTCTGAGATCGCCGCCGAGCCTCAGCCGCGGCGGGACCCGAGCCCTGGGGAACGTGGTCGGGATTGAACCGAGCCAACCGGGATCGGAGCGTCCGCAATGGAAGCGCACAGCAATGCACACAGTCACCACCCTCGAGTGCTGACTGGGCATGCTCCTCTCCCAAACAAACAACACAAAGAGTGTGTGTGTCACCTCCCGTTAAATAACGCGGGCAGGGATGGACACACACTCGATACTGCTGCTTGCTCGCCATATCTGAATAAATATATATATATATAGACAGACAACACCAAATAACAAGGACAGATTTCAACACAGAGCGCGACTGAAGACTCAGAAAGCTTTCGTTTTCTGTTTCGGGCCGGCTTTTATAGCTTCCTGGTACGTGACGTCACCCGCCTCTGACGTCCCGCTACACCATTGGACTGATTTTACATGTGCTTCAAGACGTCATCACGCAAAGCGTTCCCCATAGCGTCATTCTCGACGCAACGGGAGTTCCCTTGAAAGGGAACTTACATGGTGTACGCAAGCACTGGCAGCTTAAGGTGCTTTGATTGCGGCGATTTAGGGCATAAAAAGTTTGCATGCCCTCACAGACAGCGCGCACCAGAGGATAGACAAAGGCCTACTGTCTCAGGAGAGGGAGATGCGGTGGAGCAGGAGCGCGCTGCTCAAGAGGAACACGCAGGTTCAGCAGAGGTGAGCGTTTCTGGTGCGGCGCCGTCCGCTATTGAAGTACATGCAGTGTTGGGAAAGTTCACTTTCTACATGAACTAGTTCAGTTCATAGTTCATACTCAAAATTTTGAACTAAGTTCACAGTTTCAAAAATGAACTAGTTCATAGTTCTTTTTTTCCATGTTGCTGCAAGATATTATTTTTCAAAATGATTGCCACAGCCCATATAGAACCACAGACAATTATTTTATCAGTTTTAACACTGAAGCTATGCGTCAGATTTTACTCATCCTCACCGACCTTGTCATAAAACTCGTTTAAATGATCACACCTCCTTGCTGCTTTTTGTTTTGATTTGTAACGTAAGTGATGAGTCGTTCATGAACGATCCATTCATAGCGTCTGTCACGTGACAAATGAACGAAAGACTCGGAAGGTAAAGTAATTATGTATGTTTTCCCTGTAAACGATTTTTGACTGCATTATAATGATTTCTTAATTCAGAATATGATCAAGATTGTGTAGGTGGATGTATTCTGGGAATTTGCCAGTTAATAGTATAACATTTAAGCCCCTTAAATGAACGAAATGACTCTGAAAAAGATTTGTTCATTTTGATGAACGAGATCGAACAAGAGAGTCAGTGGACTCTGGTGGCTGGTGTTGTCAGATTGGGTGTTTTTTCCACTACATATTAAGGCCGGTTTACGGTGTGTTTTAGCCGGGTTTTCGCATGGAAGGCTCTATAGAAATTTGGCACTCTATTGAATGAAGTTAAACTGAGAGAGCGTGGCGTTCACAGACACCAGAATGAACGAGTTCACAATAACGTTCTTCAGGCAGTATTACAGTACGTTCAGTTCACATTCACCCAAAATATGAATGAGTTCATGAACTATCGTTCAATGAACGCGTTCAGGCACAACACTGAGTACATGATAATGCTGTGACAAATACTAATGTGTATGAACGTCAGCAAAATGAAAATACTCCAAATACTGTTCAAAATATCAATGCTGATGAGCAGCAAGATGATGGTGTGGAAATTGCAGGGCCAAGCAGGTATGAGTCTGTTGGGTCGGCTTTAAGAAAGAGAGAGTTGTGTTTGAGTAATGATGGTAGTGCAGTAGATGATGATGCATCTGACGAAAATGTTTCTCTTCTTGATTATGAATGTGACTCCCAAGGAGGGTCTGTATGTGGACTTGAGGGCGATTCTCAAGATATGTCCATTAAAGATCCCTCTTTGTATACATTAGATGAAATTAATGGGTTTCTTGATGAGACATTTGGAAAACAAGTCAACATTAAAGAATGTTTTCCTGATGTTGGAAAATTTGAGAGGTCAGTGGCGGTTCTTCAAAAGACTGTAAATCTTGATCAGCTGAGGGAAAAGAAACGTTTTCGTTTAAAAAAACATGTTACAGTTATTAGAAAATGTAGAATGGTGGATAAAAAGAAGAGGCTAAAAGCATTTTTATAAACGATTAGCCATGCATCACGCGGTGTTCTTCTCTTTATTTCTATGCCATTGTTTTTTTTCTCTCCTCCCTAAACTTATACATGGATCTTTTAAGGGTGGGTTCATTAAATATAAATGGAGGGAGGGATAGTCATAAACGAGGTTTGGTGTCTAAAATCATGAGAAATAAAAAGTTACATGTCATTTTACTGCAAGAAACACATAGTGATATGGATAACGAAGTAGAGTGGGGAATGTGGTGGAAAGGTCAACATGTACTTAGCCATGGTAAAAATCTGAGCGCTGGAATCGCTCTTCTTTTTTCTCCAGATATAAAAGTTAGCAATGAAAAAATTTGTAAAAGGTCGCCTGGTTCTTGTCAAAACTATTATTGAAGGGATGACAATTTATTTTATAAATGTTTATGCACCAAATGTGGGAAATGAGCGATTACAGTTGTTTAGAATGCTAACTAGTGTCTTAAAACAGGATTTTAGTGATGGAGACATCATCATTGGTGGGGATTGGAATTGTACAGAATGTTTTAATGTTGACCGTAATAATGAAGAGCCTCACATGCTCTCATCCAACTATTTGTCAAGATTGGTGAAAGAGGCCGAACTTTTAGACGTGGAGAATCAAGCATCCGGTAGATAAACAATATACATGGATTAAAATTTCTGACAATAGAGTAAGTGCTGCTCGCTTAGACAGAATATATGTTTCAAAAAATTTAAATAACAGGATTATTGATTGTTTTATTACTCCTGTAGGTTTTTCTGATCACCATCTGGTATATATTTCAGTAAACATGGCACAATTTCCAAGAAAATCTTCTTATTGGCATTTTAATGCTAAACTGTTACAGGATGCTTTATTTTCCAAACATTTTGTGGGTTTTTGGAATCATTGGAAGGGAAAGAAAAATGATTTTGAAAATTTAAAACAATGGTGGGAGGTTGGGAAAACTCAAATAAAACTATCCTGTCAACAGTACACTGCATATTGTACGACTACTCAACGAGAAACAATTCAAGCTCTGGAAAGAGATATAGAGTCTATAGAGACAGAAATTATAAGAAGACATGACCCAGTTTTTATCAACAACTTACAACAGAAAAAGAAAAAGCTAAGTTTTCATTTGAATGAGAGGGTGAAAGCAGCTTTGGTGAGGTCACGTTTTACATCAGTTACTGAGATGGATGCCCCAAGTGCCTATTTTTTTAATTTAGAGCGTTCAGTGGCACAGTCTAAGCAGATGACATGTTTACGTCTTCCAGATGGGAAGATTACAAATGACATTATAGAAATGCGTCGTCATGCTGTTGGTTTTTATTCTTCTCTATACAAAGCTGATCATTGTAACTCTAGTTGTGAAGCGCAACTTTTGCATGAACTTCCTCAAATAGACTCTGTTTCTAAGACTGCTTTGGACACACACATCACTTTTCAAGAACTCACTATTGTTGTTGGACAGCTGAAATCCGGACGTTCTCCTGGAATTGATGGGTTGACTTCTGAATTTTATAAACATTTCTGGGAGTATATTGGAATGGACCTTTATGAAGTTTTCTGTGAAAGTTAGATGGCACTTTACCTGCTACATGTCAACGTGCTGTATTGTCCCTATTACCTAAAAAGGGAGACTTGACTCTGTTAAAGAACCTGTTGCTTTATTAACAACAGAGTATAAAATCTTGTCTAAATGTCTGTCCAATAGGGTTAAGAAGTTTTTACATTTGATAATTCATCAAGACCAAACCTAATGCATTCCGAAAAGATCTATAATGGATAATCTTTTTTTAGTGAGGGATACCTTGGATATCTGTAAAATGTTTAATGCAGAGGTTGGATTGATTGCTTTAGACCAAGAAAAGGCGTTTGATTGCGTTGATCATAACTATCTTTTTAATCTACTTGCTGCATTCGGGTTTGGTCAGGATTTTATCAAATGGATACGTTTGTTGTACACTGGAGCTTCTTGTATGGTCAAGGTGGGGGGTGGCCTAAGTTGGCCTATTGTGGTTTCAAGGGGAATCAGACAAGGTTGCCCTCTATCAGGACAATTGTATAGTATTGCTATTGAGCCCTTACTTTCCAATATAAGAAAAACTCTAAATGGTTTATCAATACCTACAATGCCTCAACATTTAAGAACTACAATTACTGCTTACGCTGATGATGTTACAGTGTTTGTCAATGACAATAATGATATAAAAGCTTTGTCTAGAGCACTTGAGCTGTATGAAGGGGCATCATCAGCTAAAGTAAACTGGGATAAGACTGAAGATTTCTGGTCAGGTCAAAGAAATTTAGAAAATCTCCCACAACTACCAGGTAGTTTAAACTGGAATAGAAAATGGCTGGAATTACTTGGTGTGTTTTGGGGATCAGAAGAGTTTCAGAAGAAAAACTGGGAGGGAGTTTTGGAGAGAGTGTGCACCCGATTGTCTAGATGGAACTGGTTGTTACCCCAGCTATCCTATAGGGGGAGAGTTTTAGTTGCCAATAACGTGGTCGCTTCTGCGCTGTGGCATAAATTTATTGTTACAGCCTCCCGTTGGACTAGTTCAAGGCATTCAAAGGATGCTGGTGATTTTTTTTTGGTCAGGACAGCATTGGGTCCGATCAGCTGTACTTTTTTTGCCAGTGCAAGAAGGGGGGCAAGGTCTTGTGGACATCAGATCAAGACTCATGGCCTTTCGTCTGCAAGCTGCTCAGAGACTGCTGTATTATGGTGACATTGCTTGGTCCAACACTGCAGTTGCACTCTTGAGGAAAGCAGGCAACATGGGACTTGACAAACATCTCTTTTTATTGAACCTGAATGAATCAACTCTCACAGATTTGACTCCCTTCTACAGATCTGTGATGGAAGCATGGAAAGTTTTCTCTGTCTCAAGACCTGCTGGAATACATGCGAGTTTTTGGCTGATGGAAGAGCCTTTGTTCCAGAACCCCTTTTTACCTTCTAGACACCTGTGCTCTGTTAATTTGTCATCACGGCTGATAGCTGTTGGATATGTAAAACTTGGACACATTTTAAGCATCAGTTCGGAGATCCTGAGTGAGAGAACAGGGATAAAATCTGTTCGATTTTTGAAACAAGTTCTGAACTATGATCAGATACTTTTTATCAACAACTCTAACCATATCAAAGAGTGGATGGCTGGACGTGACTATGATTTTCAATCCTTGATGATAGCCGCTAACGTAAGGGGATGGCAGGAGGAGGAAAATCTCATATTGTCTTTCAAAACTCCTCAGCTGGATACTTTTGAGTCTGTTGGGAAAAAAGCTCTGTATGTGACTTGTGTGAAAGTGACCAATACACATCTTCTCTCTGGAGTAAAGTCATCTAAATGGACTGATTTTTTTGGAGTAGATATTTCCCCCAAAGGTAGCTGGCGGTCACTGTATAAACGCCCCATTGATAAACGGACTGGTGATTTACAATAGATTTACAGTAGAGGTGGGTTGTTTATTTTGTTCTGAAAACAAAACTATTTTTCATCTCTTTGTGCAATGTGTACAGTTGGGTAATTTATTCTCCTTTTTATCTCAATGGGTATCATCTTTGGGTGAAGATTTATCTCCTCAATTTTTTATTTTTGGGCCAAAGTATTTCGCTAGTCATAAACATGTTTTAGTTTTACTAAATTCTGTGTTTGGAACTGCCAAACTCAATATTTGGAAAACAAGGAAAAATAAGATGCTTGGCAAAAATACTTTAGATCCTTTGATGATGTTTAAGGGTTTGGTAGCATCAAGGCTTAGGATAGAATATGCATACTATAAATTGGTTGGGCGCTTACCAGTGTTTGTGAATACTTGGGCCAGATTGTTAGTGGTAACACAGACTGGTTTTACCTATGTTGTAAATAAAGGTGATTTCAATCCTCTCTCTCTCTCTCTCTCTCTCTCTCTCTCTCTCTCTCTCTCTCTCTCTCTCTCTCTCTCTCTCTCTCTCTCTCGAGTGTGTTCACAGAGAGGTACTGGGCTCATATTCGCCATAGGAATCAGATTTATTCTCCTTTATTCTGACTAAACTTAGCTTGTTGATTCTTGAAAGAAGCCCTCTCGCCGTTGAAGAAGTCAGGCAGCGAAACGAGTGCTCTCCTGCAATCAAGCAGACCAGCGACCAGCAGAATTTGATCAGCGTGTGCTACAGCTGACTTCAGCGTCTCCAATTTGGCTATCCCGCGAGTATATTATGGATTCAGCATCTTTCCCCCTGAGACAGAAGGGGTATGCGCATCCTGGCTCATCTTGGCCCAGTTGGAGGAAGAATCTGTGAAGGAAGGAATTTGTGGTCCTCAGCCATTTGAAATGCCTAGGACTCAGACTCAATCCAGCCAAGAGATCACCCAGACAGAAAATCTCTTTCCTTGAAGCGCTTCTAGACTCAGCCCTGAATGAGGCCGTGGCTAACCCACGAGCACACTCAGACTGTTCAGAGCAGGAGCCCTTATCCCTCTCAGAACCTTTCAGATGATGCTAGGCCTCATGGCCTTCTGCACATGCAGATGTCTACCAGATGTCTTTAGCCTCCTTGTTAGTGTATCTGCCTCCCGTGCTGGAAACACTGATTCGAATCTCGCTCCAAACGGGTCGGGTAGGATCAGTTACATCTGGTGCCGTGACCCGGATGGGAGTGAGGTTTAGGGGGTGAGTGTAACGGAGGCCAGTTAGTAAAAGCTGTCCGTCTAAACCTCACTCCCCTGATCTCAAGAGGAACACAAGTGACTGACACTAGAGAGTGCAGTTCTTAGCATCCTACTCAAGTGGGTCGAGTAGGACCGGTTACATATTCACCGTGAATGTTTCATTCTTATTCTATATATACTCTATATATTATTATAATTATTATAATTTATTTATTTTCATACATGTGATTACACCTCCGTTTCCATTTTCAGATTTCTCTTTGAACAACATTATTTCTTTGTGTTTGACTCTGCTGCTGATTGGAGGATTCACTGTGACTGAGTGTTTATTGAGATGAGGTGATGCTGTCCTTCACACACACATGCGCACACACACACACACACACACAGTCAGATGTCAGAAGCATCTCACTGTTGTTCATCGCTGATATTGAGTTGAGATCTTAAGGATGATCTCATCATCGGACGAGACACAGTGAAACAGTGAGTCTGAGTCTTCATTCACTGAAGTTCTTGTGTGTTTTATTTGTAAGTTTCATTCTGCACATCATGTTTTTCTCTTTTTATTCTCAGATCGCACATTCTTGAGCAGATTCATGAGTAGATCCACTTTATTCCTCTACTCACCTTCCCACAATCCCCTTTGATGGCTTTACATCTGTGAATGTGTGATTTTTAGACTAACAGTTTGTTCGACAAGGCCTTGATTTTAACCATTATTTTTTAGTATTATCAGTTTTTTATTATTAAAAGTGTTTCAAAATAAAATAAACATTTTTTTAATATCTTTTTGTCATGAGCTGTTTCATGAACTCTGTGGTGTTTGTGTTTACGTGATGAACAGGCCATTTTCCGTCCATCTCAAAGCCACAGAGAACAGGTGAAGGTTCAACTAGCTCTAATTTTAGTTCTTTTCTATGAACAAACTGACATATTCAGGAAACCCACAGAGAGACACATGAGACTGAACAGAGAGAGACAGAAGATGAACAGAAGACAATAAAGAGCTGACAGTAATTCACCTTCAACAATTACTGTGTTTAATGAGGAAAAGGCTGAAAAACATTTATGATTTACAAATGATCCATGTGTGGTTTAAAAATGGTACTTTTAAAAACTGATCAAATTAAATAAACACAATGAGCCACAAATCAATGACAGAATATTTGTAAACATCCTATAATTGTTGAAAGAAACCACGTTCACGGTGAATCATAATTTTAAATCATAAAAATACTTTATGCATTTATATATTGAGTTTAACACATTACTCTTAAACTTCAAAATGACTATTATCTAATAGATTAAACTAGATTCTACATGATCTAGAGGGAGTGTGAGTTGGTTTGCTGTGCTGAAATGTGTTTGTAAGGTTTTGCAGGATATATGTGGTCAGTGAGCTGAAGAGAAACGGTTTCTCTTGTGGTTTTCAGCTTGTGGTTTTCTTTGGCTCTTACTCTTTATATTCTTTTACTCGAACCGAGATGCGCTTCAGGCTCTTGTGTATGTCATAAAAACAGGAAATGGTTTCTGTAGAAACGATGGACACACACTTTCCACTCCTTAAAGAGATGCTGTGAATTTGTGTAATATTATCAAAAATATTTGTATTCAGGTTGTTTGAAATATAGATATCACAATGCGTCTGTTGAATGTGGAATGACTTTGGATTTGACAGACAAAGGGAAGCACAAGCTCAGTGTGTGCTATAAAATGTCTTGGTGTTCAAATGTTAAAAGTCTGTCAGTTATAGTTATACAAGTTAATAAAGTCTCTTTGACTCTCTTTAGAGTTTGTGTTTGTAATTTCCTGTTCATCAGATGAGTAATTTAAACCTTCGGCTCCATCTAGTGGCAAAGGTAATGTTCTGTTAAATGTCTTGGGTTTTATTGAAATGAGTGTTGTGTAGTGTTATGATAGCTGACAGGGTGGGTCGGCTCTAATTAATATGACTTTAATTAATTATAAATTACACTGATTTATGTGCCTCCTGTGTGTTTAACACGAAAGAGTGAATCTGGAGGAATGAGGGTTTTCAAATAATGGGCAACTTTATAATTACATGGACTCATCGCTCGTGCTGATGTTTTTATGATTAAAGTCAGAGATGCAGATAAAAACATTTCTCAGCATTCACTCTTTGTCCAGTGTGTGTAGTTAATCTGTCATCAGTGATGCTGAAGTTTGATTGACAGCTGCTGTCCGTGGTGCTGAATCCAGAACTGCCTGTTAAAGTGACAGAAGCATCAATCAGACTCAGACTTCAGTGGATGATCCTCTGATGATCTGAGGAGAGACACTGCAGATGTTCAGATTAGAAAGCGTTTGCCTTCTTATAGCACACGGGTCTGAGACTCGAGACTCGGTACCTCAACATGTAAACTTCCTGATGTTTCAATTATGGTGGTTGTATGTATATCTTACATTTTTAACATTTTCACGTGACTTTATGTTAAGCTTTTACTTTGAATTGTTTAATTTTAATTGTTTGCATTGAATCTGCTTGTAGGTTGACTGAGAGTCCATGTACAACCCGAATTCCAGAAAAGTTGGGACGTTTTTTTTAAATTTGAAGAAAATGAAAACTAAAAGACTTTCAAATCACATGAGCCAATATTTTATTCACAATAGACCATAGATAGCATAGAAAATGTTTAAAGATATTTTACACTTGTATCCACTAATGAGCTCATTTCAAATTTGATGCCACTTCAGATTCAGTGAAAAGAGTGTCACTCTTTCATGGTTTGTGGTTTCCAGCAGGTTTTATCTGATGTGTTTCATATGTGGAGATCAGATTCACTGAAGGAGACGCTAAAAGAGTCATTCAAACAAAGATACGCTGGAAAACTCAACAGATGGTGAGTTTTATGAATGTTAATTCATTTAAATCATATTTGATGATATTATATTTAACTTAAAGGTGCCATAGAATGGATTATTTTATTATTTTATAATGTTTCCTGGGGTGCCCTTATAATGCTAGTATGTTTTTTAGATCAAAATTTGTTATAATTTAGAAATAAAAGGCATATTTCCTAGCCTGATTTCATCCATTGATTTGAACACTCTGTTTGAAGGGGCGTGTCTGCTGTGAGACTTCAGTGTTGTTGCCCACTGCTGTGATTGGCTGACATGCTTGCATATGAAATATCTGGCATTACATGTAGAGCTATCTGGAAAACTTTTACTATTACAGCTTTTATATGTTTTTACTATTACAGCTATCGGGATTAACGAATCATGAGAAGTTTTTTTTAAAGTATTTAGATCTATTCCCATCACATAAAAGGTTTCAGTGATGAGCACTGAGCAGATGACAGCCTGTTGATCGCGTGAATGAAGATCTTATCACTGCAACGCGATATACTGATGCATAAACAGTGTTGAACGACTTTGAAAGAAAGATTATCTGTCTGAATTTGAACAATTACACATCAGAAATTCACATAACCCACTGGTTCTCCAGAGGCTCGGATGAAGGAGCAAAAAAATATTTTTGTGTTCATTTGTACAACCAAACACTGAGCAACTGCCATGCTTCGTTCGCTCGTTTGCAAGCCATGATGTCTCTCGAGGAAAAAACAATATCGCGCTGGATCTAGATAACACAATGTAAATTATCGTTAATAAAATCCCTACTTGCCGCTTGCGGGAATATAACGTTAGTTGAAATTGCCCCCTTCGTCCGTTTGAGACGCCGAGAGAAGCCTGGCTGCTTGATATTGTTGTAACAGTCCGTGGTGAAATGGGCAGAGCAACTAAACAACTTCGAATTAAACTGTAGCGGTATCCGATTATAGATAGATAGATTATAGATAGATCTGCCATTTTCCCTATGATCCTCCTCCTGCTTGTTTCTTCACCTGCAGAACTTCTGATGATTCGGCTGTGCAGTTTCGCCTGGCACTGAGCATGGGCTGGCATATGCAAATTTTTAGAGGCGTACATATTAATGATCCCATCGGTTTCGTCACAGTTGGTGTTATGTGGAGATTCGGGGGTGTTTTTCAAAAACGAGATTTAAATAAGAAAGAGAAAACTATGGTGTTTGAGACTCACTGTATGTCATGTCCATGTACTGAACTCTTGTTATTTAACTATGCCAAGATAAATTCAATTTCACATTCTATGGCACCTTTAAAGACATAAAATAAGTGTGTTGAGTCTTACATTTTTGTCCACGTTAATGATGTTTGCATGATTATTAAAAGTCCACTCTTAAAGTGTAATTGTTATTCTCACTGGTAATATACAGTATAATAATTAATAAATCAGAAACATGCATTTATAGGAGACCGTGTGAACCACTGATGTTTGTGTGTGTGTCCATCAGTGTCTTACTTTCACTTCCCGTTTTATTAACCTCTCTCTCTCTTCTCTCTCTTCTCTCTCTCTTCTCTGTCTCTCTCTTCTCTCTCTCTTCTCTCTGTCTCTCTCTCTCTCTCTCTCTCTCTCTCAGGGGAAGTGGGCGTCTCTGTCATGTTCAGCTCTTCATGTTAAGCATGTAACCAGGAAAGAAACACTCAAAACTCTTCTGAACACACATCGAGAGCTTCAGAAGAACTGAATCTACTAACAACAGAGAAGATCATTTAATAAGAGAGAAGAATGAAGATCATCTGGACTTTCACTCTGCTGATGATTCCTGGTAAGAATCTGAACTCAAGTTCAAGGTTTGTTGTAGGTGTCGTGTGGTGTCAATCTCCATGAGTGTGACACTCACTAAATCACTAAAGATAGCACAGATTTGGTATTTTCAGTCTTTTACTTCAGTTCATGCTGTTTTATTGACTGTTGAAGAAATCTAATTTCTCTGTATTTTAAAGGGGTGGTATAATGCGCTTTTCAAAAGATGTAAAATAAGTCTCTGATGTCCCCAGAGTGTGTATGTGAAGTATTAGCTCAAAAATACCCCACAGATATTTTTATATAGCATGTTAAAGTTGTCACTTTTTGAGGGTGAGCAAAAACACCGTTTTGTGTCTGTTCCTTTAAATGCAAATGAGCTGCTGCTCCCGGCACAGGGGGCGGAGCTTCAAGAGCTCGTGTCCTTTTACCTCACACACACATGCACTGAAAATTTCAAAAACTTTTAGCCTTTTATGTTCAAACCGGAGTTAGACAATGATGGAGAGACTCAAGAAGAAGTGACAACAAGTCGAAGTAACAGGACATTTCTGAATGGTTAGTTGATGAATTTATGTAGCTGATGTGTAGTTATCTTCTAATAATTGATTAGCATATTCTGTCTTGATAATCTATACAGTAAATCATTTTCAAAGGGCGGGGTTTATGTAAATTTTGTGTTGTGTGGTTCCTACCAGTCGTTTGCTGTAGTCCTTAAAAAGCGATTTCTTTAAAATAAAATATCTCCCTTTTCTTTGAACTTTGCAGATGTTGTTTATCATTACACACTAACTAATGTTAGAAAAGTGAAATCATATTCAACCACCCCTTTAAAGTGTTTTAATGCTGGTTTGTTGTAGGTGTCGTGAGCTCCATGAGTGTGACAGGATATTCAGGAGGAGGAGTCACGATCACATGCAGATATGATGAAGAATATACAGACAATAAAAAGTATTTTTGTAAAGGACAGTGGTCAAAGTGCACAGACCAAATCAAGACTGATATTAAATATAAATGTTTTGATGCTGGAAGATTCTCTCTGTATGACGACACAAATTCATCAGTCTTCACTGTGACCATCAGAGATCTGAGAGAAGAGGATTCTGGGACGTACCAGTGTGCAGTTGATATAACTAGAGGAACAGATCCCCACACTGAAGTGAATCTGAAGGTTTTAACAGGTGAGTAACTGAGACCCTCAAACTCATGAAGATCTCCACAACATCACGATACTGAACACTGACTGTAATTACTGACGTTCACATTTGAAACGCATAACAGATGTGTTTGTTATTAAATTAAGATGAAGTATCATTACTGACTTGATTTTTTAAACAATAATACTGGGTTTGTTTTTAACAGGTCAACAAAACATGACTGTAAGTGGATATTCAGGAGGAAACGTCATTATAAACTTCAAATATGAGATTCAAGAAGAGAATCCTGTGATAGACGTCTGTAAAACTGCAGATCAGTGTTTTACTGTAATAAACACTAACAGAAGAGCAGAATGGAAACATGACAGACGATTCTCCGTTCATGATGACAGATCTGCAGGACTCTTACTTCTGTTTATCAGAGATCTGAATGAGAACGACTCTGGACAATATAAGATTATAGTCAAAGTTTCTGAAGATTACAGTTTCTTCTCTGAGTTTAATCTGGACATTAAGAAGGGTGAGCTGCTTTCAGTCATTTATGCATTATTTGACAGAATCCATGAATATATCTGGTGATTGTAACATTGCTGCACTTTATCTGGATCTTAAACAGAGGATTGTTGTGTGAAGAGCATCAGTCTATCAGCTTCTGCAGGAGGATCTGTGAACATCAACTGCAAATACCCACAATCCCACATTCGTGATGTGAAGTTTCTGTGCTGGAGATCTGGAGCTGATCTCTGTGCTAAAGAGACGTCTGTGAAGGAGAGCAGAAGATGGAGGGATGAGGGAAAGATCCGGCTGTATGATGACAGAGAACAGCAGCTCCTGACGGGAAGCATCAGTCATGTGACTGAAGAAGATTCAGAATACTGGTGTGGAGTTCAGTCTGATCAAGGACACCAGATCTTCATCACACGAGTCCTGATCAATGTTACAGGTACGAATGATTTTCTCAGTGATGTGTGTCTTGCATCATGTTGCTTGAATGTGGAAACAGAATGAAGAACCAGGTTTATTCTGTTCTTGTAGATTTGCACACAGGATTATTTTAATGTAGAAGTAACATGGTGTCTGATAAAACAAAGTCACAAACCACAGTTACAAAAGAGGAAGTGTCCTCACAAATCTGAGCTGCAGTCAGTATTACTTAAGTCTCTGCAGTTAAAAGTGTTTAGATCTATGGTGCTGTTCTGCAAATGCACTGGTCACGTGTTTGTGATAGTTTTATTCGTCATGTCACTCTTTATATGTATAATGTAATTGGTTGATTTGAAACATCAGTTGATGTTCAGATGTTTACTGTGTTCTGGTACATTCATATTCTTATTTCCTACTGTTTGGGGAAACCCTGTTATAGATTGTGTTGTAGATATAGATCAGGGGAACATGTCATTTTTTGTGGGAAGAGCTACAGCAGTGTGTGAACTCAGGAACTGGACATCTGAACAAAGTGTGAAAGTTTGTGTGGTCATTTGGTGTTACAACAGTGTTTGGTGTTGCAGCAATTTGGACACCATATCACAACAGTCTTTTTACTTTAGTAGTAGTGTTGTAATGTTAGTGCAGTTTTCAGTATTTATGTTAGTCCACTTTACCACACTTGCACCACAGTTAAAACTGAAGTTAAAGGATTCACTTTTAAAAAAACTTTTGCTGATAATTTACTCACCCCCATGTCATCCAAGATGTCCATGTCTTTATTTCTTCAGTCGAAAATAAATTAAGGTTTTTGATGAAAACATTCCAGGATTTGTCCCCATATTATGGACTCCAATGGGACCCAAACGGTTCAAGGTCCAAATGACAGTTTCAGTGCAGCTTCAAAGGGCTTTAAACGATATCAGACGATGAATAAGGGTCTTATCTAGCGAAACGATCGGTCATTTCAAAAATAAATAAAAAAGTTTAAGTTTTATAAGCACAAATGCTCGCCTTGCTCTGTTCTGTGATGCGCGTTCGTGACGTCACGTAATACGCAATTACGTTGAAAAGGTCACGCTTGAAAAATTTCTGTCCTGAAGAAAATTTTCTTTTAGGCTTTTTAATATTAAAGCACCCAGGATACGCACACGAAATGGGCATTTTAAACGGATAAACTGACACAAATACATTTGAAAATGTGTATATGGTCCTCCTTCCGCACATTTGTAAACACGTCAACTTGACCTTTTCAACGTAATTGCGTATTACGCGACGTCACTAACGCACATCACAGAACAGAGCAAGGCGAGCATTTGTGCTTATAAAACGTAAACTTTTTTATTTATTTTTGAAATGACCGATCGTTCTTATTATTATCTCTAGATTTTTCAGGCTCCTCTCTGATCATTCCTCTGGTTCTGGTTCTTCTTTTTCTGATCATCGTTGGACTCTTATTACTGTTTCTCTGTAAGAAGTATCAGTCTCAAGGTAAAACTCCTTCCTAACTACTTTAGATATAGAAACTCTCCATTTATACTGAGATTAAAACACAAAGATTTGTTTTTCCAATTTGAATCTGTCGCCACCTATTGGCTATAAATACAAAATGCAGATATTTGATGATGTTTTAAAAACATTTACAAAAGACATAATTGTTAAAATGTGATAATGTATGATGTCATTGATTAAAGGACGCTTGTTTTTGGCAGGTGGTGATTCGTCGTCTCAGAATGGACCAGGGAAACATGAAGTTGTGAGTTCAGTTACTGTATAAAATGTTTAATTAAATGTCTAATGCCTTCCATCCTAATGATATTCAGAGCTGTAAATAATTTCTCTGTCTCTCCTCAGGTTTCTCACACTGGTTGTGATTATGAGGACATTAAAGAGACTCACAAACAATTACCCACAAACCCCTCTGATTCTTCTGACACTGTTTATGCCACTGCACAATTACCCACAAGCCCCTCTGTTTCTTCAAACTGTGTTTACGCTACAGCTGAGAAAGGCACTGGTGACTCTCAGCGCTGCATCACACCTGCTGAGGATCTGAATTACGCAGTGGTGAATTTCCACAAGAAATCTGACTGTCCTGACAGTGTCAGTTTCAGGAATAATCAGGATTACAGTGAATACGCTGCTGTCAGTCATCTCACTGCTTGACAAGCCACAGCAGAATATAAATGAACTGAATGATATTTTTTTTTTTTATCACCTTTTTATCATTTTCTATGCTTGATATTTTTATTACTAATACTAATAGGTCATGTACGCCCCAGAGCCTGCTGCCATGTCAATCCCGGAGCAAGCACTTATTGATCTGGATACCCTAGAATGGACTCCCAACCCTGGGCTCTCTCCTTCCTCACCGGTCACACCCGGCTTGTTGTAAACTCTGGTTTCTTGGCCCTTCCTCTTCCGCTGGTGCAGTCCAGTCTCGTAGCACCACCTCCTCTGCTGGTCCCGTCCAGTTCCCAAGCTCTGCCTCCTTCACTTGTTCCCCCTAGTTCCTTAGCTATGCCTCCTTTCCTGGTTCTGTCTGGCTTCCTGGCTGTACCCCCTGCATCCACACTCTGCCTGGCTCCACCTTGGTCTTCAAAGCCTCCTGCTCCACCTCAGTCCTCAAATCCTCCGGCTCAACCCTGGCCTTCCGGTCCAGTGGCATCACCCTGATTCTCCAGTCCTCTGGCTCCACCTGCGTCCTCACTCCCACCGGCTGCACCTCGGTCCTCCAAGCCCCAAGCTCCACTTCAGTCCTCAAATCCTCCGGCTCAACCCTGGCCTTCCGGTCCAGTGGCATCACCCTGATTCTCCAGCCGTTTGGCTCCCTTGACTGTAGAACAAGGGAGATCTTGCACCTCACCGGCTCTGCCCTGGACTGCACTGCCTAAGGCTCTGAGGGTCTTCATCCCTCTGGCTCCATCAAGGCATCCCACTCTGCCCATTCCATCAGGGCCTTCTCCACCCCCATCTCGTACTATCAAATTTATTTAGATTTATTTTCAAGGGCTCTTATTGTTTCATTCTATGGTTCCTGTGTCCTTATTGTCTGTTTCCTTGGTGAGGGGCTTTCGCACCAGGTAGTTATAGGAACACTGTTATAGGAACTAGCCACCAGGCTAACACCGGAACCGTTGGAATTGTCTTTAATTAAACTGCTGCAGTATACATACTCATCTCTACTCGTCCCTGCTTAAAGGGATAGTTCGCCCAAAAATGAAAATTCTGTCATCATTTACTCACCCTCAAGTTGTTTCAAACCTGTATGACTTTCTTTTTTCTGCTGAACACAAAAGAAGATATTTTGAAAAATGTCGGTAACCAAACAGTTGATGGACCCCATTGACTTCCATAGTATTTTTTTTTCCTACTATGGAACAAATCACCTACTCTGCCTTTAATTAGTCTGTGTTTAGCCACCCACTAAAACAGCATGCATAGAAATATCCAAAATTATCATCCACTATGATATTCATGAGAATCTGCATGAAAACTTCAGCCAGATGGCGCTCTTTCTCAGTGTTTAAATTAGTACTGAGTCAAAGGAGATCTATCCATATGATGGCATACTATAAACTAACATCCTATGACTGAACTCAACTCACAATGAAGATCCTCCTCATCTTCTTCACTTTCTCCCTGATCTCAGGTCAGAGCTTTTCTCTTTCATCACTGCAGTAATGATGCTGTTTTCTGTTCATGAGGTTTCTGATCACAGTATCAATCTGATTGACAGGTGCAGTGAGATGCGTCAGTGTCACTGGATATTCTGGAGGAAGTCTTCTTGTTAGATCAGGGAAGTCTTGGCATAAAGATAAGACAAAATACATGAGAAAGCAACAGAGTACAACTATAATAAATAATAGAAACATGATCAATGGATTAATGAAAGACCTCATGATCTACATTAGAGATCTAATCACACAAGATGCTGGAACTTACCAGATTGGTGTTTATGGCCAGTGGTTAATATTATTATGGTGGATATTGGAGAAAACTGACAATTTCAGCTGTGAATATTCACATTAACCTAATTATATTATTTATATAATTACATTTATTTTATATAATTACAGCATATGGAATAGGAAAAAAAGATTCAGTATTTCTGATTGTAACACTGTAGCAGTTGTCAATATAACACCATGAGTGTTGTATCACTCTGAATATTAATGAGTATAGGGCTAGGTTCAACTCTTAGGAGGATAAAAATTAACTTTGGGCCAAATAGTGTGAATCACATTTATTGTACACAGAACATTTAATAACCAAATAATAAAATAAGAAGTTAATGTATTGATGTCTTGTCCCAACACAACACTATCTGAAATGGGGAAAAGCAATATTTAGTCCAGGTTGTGCATGACAGGTCCAAAAAATAAATAAAATAAAGTGTCCAAAAGTCAAAGAGTGTGTGTAGCGTAAAATTAATGTATGTAAGGCTTTTTTTTTTTTTTACTACCCCCCCGGGTAAGTGTGTGTATAAAGTAACAGCTTAGCTGTAATTGAAAAGTATCCCACGATGCAAACAGGTCCGGGTTGAACGTCAGTAGAACGTGTAGTTGACCCTTCACCAAATCACAGTCCGGCTCGCCATAGCTCACAAAAGCTCACAGTTGATCATGTCACAGAATGGAATCAGGCAAAAATAATGATAATAATCTGCACAAAACACAATTCACAGTTAACATCTCTCAAAATTCATATATGCTTGTCATGCAATAAACTCATGAGTAAAATAAATCGCAAAAGCACTTTTAACAATTTTTAAGCTAATTAACATCAGTACATGTGAAATATTAAAATACTTTCAATAAACATCATCTTTTAACTGACTGTTTTTTTTTTTCATTCACTATAACATAAATACAATTGTCTGATCATTAATCAGTTAAAGCACATCAACTAATCATTTCTTTGAACACATAAAGTCAGCAGAGTTTGCAGAAGTAATGTTTCTCAATCAACATCAATTGGAATTCCTTTTGAAACCCATGAATATACTTCAGCAATTTTATATGAAAAGTTCAAACATATTTTGTCAGAGAGTCGTGCATTAGTAACACTTCAAAAACAGTGCTTGATCACCTCGTGTCTCAGCTAAGAACAGTCTTCTTCTCTCAATATCTACGTCTCAGTCAACCAGTTTATATAGCACCCCCTACAGGGAAACTACGGTACTGCATATATCTAACAAAAGTGTAGAACAGTGTAAAACTCTAGTCTAGGGGGTTACATGATGAAACTCATGACTGTGAGTATTTCTGCTGTGACTCCAGATGATGGAGGAGTTTATTTATGTGGAGTTTGGATCAATGGACACTCGTACAGTTACTCCATTATTAATACAGTTCATCTGCACATCATGGGCGAGTAGAACAAACTATCAGTGTCATCTAGTAAGTTTCAGTATTTGCTAAATGTCACATTCACACTGATGAAGACACTGATTCAGTCTGATATTTGTGATTGACAGCTAAAGTGGGCGTGTCTAGAGTCACTGGCCACTCAGGAGGTCGTATGATGATCAAGTGTGAACATCCTCAACACAAAACCAAGCCAAAATACATCTGTAATTCAGTTTCATGGAACTAATTGCTTTTATTAATATCTGCTCACTACAGAAGTCTCATCTGTTCAAATAAACTGATTTATGATTTGTTGATGTATGTAATGTTTCATTGAAGGTCACTTATCCAGCATCATAAGACATTTGTGAAGTGTAATTTGATGTTGATGATGACAGAAGATCATCAGGACAGACTGTGAATGTGTGTGTGTATCGTGATGAATCTCTGAAGAGTCTCTGTCCGTGGAGCTGAACACCTGAACGACTCTCTTCCACCAGCAGGAGATCAGACTCACAATTTACTCTTGAAAATATGCTCAGCTGTTTCTCTGGCTGTTGACAGTGTTTTATGATTTATGGAGTGATAAAAAGAGAAATCCAAAACACATTAATATGTCAACAAAATTAAACAAGAGTTCTAATGTTCAGATTTCTGTTTTAGAAAATGCTCCTATAAAATACTACATTTGCATATTTAAACATACCATTTCAGAAAACTTGTAATAAAAAAATAATCGTATTGTACTGTTATTAATCATGTCATTTGTTCTCTGTTTGTCCTTGGACTTTGTTATACTTCCTGTTTCCTGTTCTGTCTGCCATCTTTGTAGTCCTTGTAATAGATTTTTCCCTAAATCTGACTATCTAGCGTCTACAAATCAACACTTAATAAATAAATCTGTTGCTACTGATCAACACAGAGCGTCTACAAATCGACACTCAATAACTCTTATACTCTAGCTCTTTGCGTCTTCCGTCGACAACTGGCTGAGTCTCTTACTCTAACTTCTTTGCTGTGCAGCATAAATAACAAAAGAGACAGACTTCAGTAAATGTCCCTCAGATGGTTTATTCAAACGAGCAATACTCAGAGAATCTCGGCCCAACAGAAGAATACAACAGGCTTTATAGGGTAAAGCCAGACACATCAAAATAGAATCATCTTGACTAACATGTCCCGCTCTATCAATATGACTGGTTAAATTGTTTAAAGCAAGTCTTTCATTACCCTTTGTTAGTGACATCAGCAAAATATAAAAAAACATTGTAAGGGGGTAATATTCCAGTCAATCATTTCACAATACAGTCAAAATAAACAGGACATTGAGTCCATTTTCAAAGTTCCACTTGACCAAGGTTACATTGAGTCAAAGTTTGTTAGATCATATCGAAAGTTGGTCTGGTGGCTACATCCTAAATAAAAGGAAGTATGAATTTTTTTTTTGTTTTATTGTTAGATCTGGAATGGAAAGTTAGTCACCATCAGACATAAAAATGGGAAGTGTGATAAAAGTTTATCATAAGTTTAAAATCTAAAGTCAGATTTCCATGGTTAGTAACATAATTAATCTCATCTATAAAAGATCCACCACATCCTCTTGTAGTTTCTCATGTTGGTTTCAGGTGTCGTTAGCTTGATTTCTTGTTAATCTTGTTAGTCCCTGTGTAAATGTTTGGAGTTGGAGGGCTATAGAAGTCTTCTCACTGTCTACCTCTCAGTCTCCAGGCTCTCTTCTTTTTGTGGAGCGTCCAGAATCCTGTCCTTAAGAGGGGCTCTTTCATGTGTTCTCTGTGTTTGCCCCTGGACTTTGTTGTATTCTATTCTGTCAGTCATATTTCACTGTGATATGAATCATGTTGATCAATCAGAAACCTGCACTTATAGTTGCAATGTGAACCGCTGCTGTTTGTGAATGTTTCCATCAGATGTCACTGTCAACTGAAGCACATGTGAAGCATTAGTTTCACTTCCCGCTTTATTAATCTCTCTCTCTCTCTCTCTCTCTCTCTCTCTCTCTCTCTCCCCTCCCTCTCTCTCTCTCTCTCTCTCTCTCTCTCTCCCCTCCCTCTCTCTCTCTCTATGTCTCTCTCTCTCTCTCTCTCTCTCTCTCTCTCTCTCTCTCTCTCTCTCTCTCTCTCTCTCTCTCTCTCTCTCAGGGGAAGTGGGCGTCTCTGGCACATTCAGCTCTTCATGTTAAACATGTAACCAGGAAAGAAACACTCAAAACTCTTCTGAACACACATCGAGAGCTTCAGAAGAACTGAATCTACTAACAACAGAGAAGATCATTTAATAAGAGAGAAGAATGAAGATCATCTGGACTTTCACTCTGCTGATGATTCCTGGTAAGAATCTGAACTCAGAGTAAATCATGAAAAACAGCACAGAATTGATGAGGAGAGTCTTTAACTTCAGTTCATGTTGTGGAATTTAAGAAGTGGTCCTAATTGAATTTTAATGCTGGTTTGTTGTAGGTGTCGTGAGCTCCACGAGTGTGACAGGATATTCAGGAGGAGTCGTCAACATCACATGCAAATATAAAAAAGAATATACAGCAAATGCAAAGTATTTTTGTAAAGGAAAGAGGCCAGTTAACCCAAAGTCTAAGTGGTGCTCTGCTCTCATCAGGACTAATGAAACAGATAAATGGGTTCAGTCTGGAAGATTCTCTCTGTATGACGACACAAGTGCATCAGTCTTCACTGTGACCATCAGAGATCTGAGAGAAGAGGATTCTGGGACGTACCAGTGTGCAGTTGATATAACTACAAAAAAAGATTCCTACACTGAAGTGAATCTTAAGGTTTTAACAGGTGAGTAACTGAGACCCTCTCCACAACATCACACATAATTACAGTAATAATAATGAACACCTCTAGATGCTAATAGACCAGATAAAATGAAAAAACAAACTCTTCAAAATAAAGGTTCCGCAAGTTTTTTTTTCCCCCAGGATTCCATGGATGTTGAAGGTTCTTCATGAAACCATAAATTACAATTAAGGACCTTTATTTTTGAGAGTGCAGAGCAAACATGAGATCTTTAACATTATAAAGTCAATTGAATGTCAATTAAAATTTTCCATGGACTCTTAGTTTGTATTATATTCAATTTGTTCCTTATTTCATTCCCTGTGCTTATGTTCTGTTTCCCTTGGTTTCCATGGTTTTTGATTATTCTCACATCGGTTTCATTCTCTACTGGACCAAACCGTGAGATTTATTAATCATTGTTTTGCTGATAACAGAAAGCATGTTTTCAGTGTTGTTTCAGTAGTAAATGATGTCAGGACAGCAGTTTATTCTGACTGTACTGCAAATCTGTAAATCAAATGCTTATTATAATATTTAAATGAACACAATCATAATGTTATTATTGCCAGCAATGTATTCACCCACTGTAAAAAATAAGGTAACACTTTAGAATACGGTATCTTACTTACTGCATAACTTATAAGGAATTATTGAAGAACTAATAGGTAATTCTTCATTAACTAGTTATTCACTACTGTTAACTACTAAGGAAGATGTGTTAACTAATCAGTATGTAAAATAATTTTATGATTGTGTTAAGTAACAGTTAGTTAATCATTAACTAATTAACTCTGTCATACCGCCTGAAGAACTACTATTAATTATCTACTAATTAAGGTTCAAGAATAATAATTAAGAAGTAACTAATGAACAGTCATACAAACTACAATGAGTTGTGACCTTCCTTATTTACTAATGTTATTAATGGAAGTAGTATTATGAAAATACAATTTTAACAAATGCATACAAAGTTAAAGAGGTTTTTACCTGTGTGTTTTTTTGAGTGTGTTCTGTAAGAAATCAACTTCAGAAAGGAACCCCACTCAACTTACCTCAGATTAGTTTTTTATATTTAATATACCTGTAAAGTACTGTGTGTGTCTGTTTTCCTCAGCATATGCCATTGAGTAAATTCATGTATTTGAGGCAACGACTGAGGGAAACTGAAAGGGAGCTTATTAGTAATTCATAAATAATTGTCAAATAATTCTGCAGGAATTACTTATAACCTGATTAGTAATTAATAAAGAACTATCAAATAATTATCCAGGAATTAGGCTACTTTTAACCTGAAACAGTATTCTAAAGTGAAAATATAGGGAACTTATTAGTAATTAATAAAGAATTATTAGATCATTCTTCAGGAATTACTTAGAACCTGATACAGTATTCTAAAGTGAAAATATAGGGAACTCATTAGTAATTAATAAAGAACTATCAAATAATTATCCAGGAATTAGGCTACTTATAACCTGAAACCATATTCTAAAGTGAAAAAGTGAAAAACTCATTAGTAATTAATAAAGAATTATTAGACCGCCGCCCTATGTTTCACTCATAGCCAAAATATGCTGTTACTGACTCCATAACCTGCCCATAAACAAACAGTGCACAGCTCTAAGAACATATTTTAACATCTGATGTTTTAGGATCTTTAGAAATAAAAACATTTGTTTTATGCAAGGAATCAGGCGTTTCCATCACGCAAAAAAGACGTTAGCTAGCTAACTGACATTGTGTCCTTGTATGTTGCCTTGCATAAAATAAAATGATTTACAGCACAGTAATGATTTTATAGATTCAATAAAACGTACACAAACCTGTATTTCGCTGAAGAAATGCACCATATCGGCATTGTATGTTAGTTACTTCTTAGTTATTTTTCTTGAACCTTAATTAGTAGATAATTAATAATAGCTCATAGGGAGGTATGACAGAATTCATTAGTTATTGATTAACTAACTGTTACCTAACACAACAATAAAATTATATTACATACTGATTAGTTAACACAACTTCCTTAGTAGTTAACACTAGTGAAGAAGTAGTTAATGAAGAATTACCTATTAGTACTTCAATAATTCCTGATAAGTTATGCAGTAAGTAAGATACAGTATTCTAAAGTGTTACCAAAAAGAATGCTGTTACAAAATTTACAATTGACAATTGGCAGTTTTGGTTGTCAGCAAGCCTGTACATCATCCACTACAATAATACTGTAAAAACAGCAAATCAAGAGCAGCTGTGAAACAGTTCTTTACTGTAATCTACTTTACAGTGTTACTGTAATAATATCATGCACTGAATTAAAAACTGTTAACTTGTTTAATTTGAGGAAACTGGTTGTCAACTCCCATTTAATATTTATACTGTGTTATTAAAGGAGAACTCCGGTCAATTTTTTTTACAATTTTTTTGTAAATTTGGAGTGCTGTCAATACAGAGAACAACGACAAAAATCGGTGTTGCCTACACTTGTTATCCTCTTTTTAAAATTTGCACCCTGTTGACTTCAATGGGGCAAGTTTTAAACCTGCTTTTAGCCTCTTAACATCCTTGATGTGTCATTTCAAGTGCACAGCCAATGTGAGTGATTCCTTCAGAGTGAACACGGGTGAATCTGACTGCAGTAGATGTGAAAGATATGAATAAAAATTATGTTAATTCAGCCAGCGCTCATACCTGTATTTACATCCTGTTTTCGGTCAAAGTCCAAAGTAATCGATTGTCGATGTCGAGTTCACGCGTGTGATCATAGGTAACTAAACCTTTTATTAAGTGTTTGATTAAAATTTATTTTTGCAGGAACCTGAAGCTTTCCAGATCAAACAGTGTGAATAGTAAACATGGCTCTTCATTATGAAAAACTAGTACATTAAATTAGAAGCCATATTAGTGAAAATGGGTCATATCTTAAAAAGTATTAAAAGTTGATAAATCAATTAAGAGAAAATGAAGGCCCTTAAAAAGTATTAAATGCCATTTTCCAAGGTATTAAAGATGCATTGTGTAAAATGTAGGAGGATCTGTTGACAAAAATGCAATATCATATACATTACTATGTTTTGAGTGGTGTATAAAGACCTTACTTAATGAACCGTTATGTTTTTATTACCTTAGAATGAGACATTTCTATCTACATAAACCGTGGGTCCCCTTACATTGAAATGCGCCAACATGTTTCTACAGTGGCCCTGAACGGACAAAACGCGTTTCGTCACAATGTTGTTCTTCGTGCAAAAGAAGCTGAAAGAAGAAGCTAGCTTAAGTCAGCGAATAATACTAAATAAATACAGGTATGTGCGCTGGCTGAATTAACCTTTTTATTCATATCTTTCACATCTACTGCAGTCAGATTCACCGTGTTCACTCTGAAGGAATCACTCACATTGGCTGTGCACTTGTAATGACACATCAAGGATGTTAAGAGGCTAAAAGCAGGTTTAAAACTTGTCCCATTGAAGTCAACAGGGTGCAAATTTTAAAAAGAGGATAACAAGTGTAGGCAACACCGATTTTTGTTGTTGTTCTCTGTATTGACAGCACTCCAAATTTACAAAAAAATGAGCTCAATGTTAAAATTGACCGGAGTTCTCCTTTAATGTACATTAGTGAGTATATTAGTATTAGACATATTTAAGTCCACTAAAAAAAGAATGTCTCTTAAAACGTCAATTAAACTCAAACCTCCTGCAGATTACTGTTAGTTAACAACACATGCATGTGCTAAAGTCCTTAGCAAAGAGATCATCACATCAGCAACACTTTAAATCCTGCAAACAGTTTAAAGACGCTCAGAAGTCAGCACTGTGTGGTTTTGTGAGTGAGACATATCTGATGGTTCAATAATGTGTGAAAGACATCAGCGTCTGTGAGAAAGGGGAAGTGAAGGATCTGTGTGAGTGGAGAAAGAAAGAAAGAAAGAAAGAAAGAAAGAAAGAAAGAAAGAAAGAAAGAAAACACTGTTTGTGACACTGAGTTTTCTGTGTTTTAGAGACAAACCATCACAGAACATCATCATCATCATGGTTTAATTCTCCAGCGATAACATCTGCGTCTCCTGTAACAGGTACAAACACACTCTGAAACACACTCATCTGTGTCTGTGGTTGAGATGGTGACTCTCTGGTGTTTTCAGGCTCTCCTCTGACGGTCAGTGTGTGTGTGTGTGTGCTTCTGATCATCACTGGACTCGGGTTAGTGACCGTGACTCTCGTCAGGAGGCGTCGCTCTCACAGTAAAACTCATTCTTCCATTTTTACTCTCTTTAAAAGCACTTTTTGATCAAACTGATACATTAACATTCATATAGACCTTTTTATTTCCCCTTTTGTTCATACAATAACTCCAGCTTACTACAACTAAAGATGAGCAAAATAGAGAAATATAATGTGATAAGATTTACCAAACAGTTCATTTGTCTTGTATTTGACAGATCCGTCGTCCAAAAGATCTCAAGTCACACCAGGAAACAATGAAGAGGTTTGTAGAATGTGATTGAAAAAAAAAAAAAGTTTGTTTTTATCAAAAATGAGAATGAATTATTAACGATTGCTGGACATCGAAATGTTATTGGCGTCCATCTTCATTGAATTTTGAAACCAGATAGAGCCGACCAGAGCGCTGCATAATAGCCTAAGTAGCCACGCTGTTCCCTTGGAGGGCGGGGGCAATAACAAAAGAAACAAAAGCCGGCTTATTCAGTATGGAAATACACACCGACAATGACACGCCCCTACTGCGTGCTAGAATCTCAGAAAAACAAGCCGATTTCAAACTCAAAATGTACGCTTTTAAATATACCAATACTGCTATCTCAAACATGGAGAGGCTTCTTCGTGATCTCAACTAACAGATTCTGCAAAAAAACGAAAATCACCAATTTTGAAAAAAACCCCGCTTCTTTCTCATTTTGCTCGAAAGTTGTGCTGCCGACTTGTGTCCCTGGTTTCTGTGACGGGTCACAAATGTTTTGTCTCCCTTCAGGTTTCTCACGCTGGTTGTGATTACAAAGAGATTAAAGACGCCCAGAGAGATTTACCCACGAGCCCCTCTGATTCCTCTGCTACAGTTGAGAAAGGCACTGGTGACTCTCAGCGCTGCATCACATCTGCTGAGGATCTGAATTACGCAGTGGTGAACTTCCACAAGAAATCTGACTGTCCTGACAGTGTCAGTTTCAGGAATAATCAGGATTACAGTGAATACGCTGCTGTCAATCTCACGTCAGCATATAAACTGATGCATTTACAGTAAATATACAGACTGATTCACAGTAAAAAGGGTCTAAACTGAGCACCATATGAGACACGTACTGTATAACAGATTGTATTTATCAAATGTAGATTTTCCAGTTTTCCAGTGTGTTTGATTAATGATTCTGTTCACTTGTTCTGTTCATTATCTCATTATTTCTCCATGTTATTTAAGAACGGTGTTACCTGTGTTTTTTGTTCGATGTCGTCACAGTTATGTGTTTGTGTTTCCCCATTATTCTCCTGTATTCGTTGGACTTTTGGATTAAAGACTAATTTGTTTGAATCTTCTTTCAAACAAGTTTCAAATACTCTACTCCATTTCATCAGAAAAAAAGATTGGGAAGACCAGGAACCAAACCTTGTCCGCATCCGCCATATCAACCAGGCTGAGCCAACGATTACGCTCCTGGACCACTAATGTAGACGTCGCCAGACCGATCGGGTGGAACGGCATCCTTTTTTTCTTTTTTTCTTTTTAAAGGTGCAAACGCACCCGTGTTGCTCTTTCAGGAAATGGGACCCATCACCAGTGCCGGAGCACACAGGGGAATGACTGCGGCAACACTGAACAGTGAACTGAAACAGTGAAGCATTCACTTTTCCGCCCTCTAACCAGCCGTCAACAAACACAGAAATTTTATACTGTTAAAACAGCAGTTGAGAGCTCAAAGCTCGCGATCACCGCTGCACTCGCTCCTAGAAGAATACCAACACACTCGCTCGTTGTAAACAACAGCACATCGACGCCAATCGGTTCCAAAGCGAAAGACAAGTGGTGTGTGCATCCACTTCCGTGTTTATACCCGCGCTGCGGGGAGGAGCGTGAGATGCAATTCACACACACCAATGTACAGTACATTGGCTCATTTAAGCATTTTGGGAATCCATGGCACAAACATAAGGCGCCAGACTTCATTGCATGGAGGGAAGAACGTAGTGTTCAAGATGCCGTCTACCTGCTATGTTATAAACTGTTATGTTATCTCACGTTCTCACGATAGAAATGGCATAAAGCTTAAGAACGGAATATCCTTTTAAGAAAGAGAGACAGAGATTTTGGTTGGGTGACAGTTGTAGGTTACAGTTTGACAAGAGTTTACAGTTTGACAAAAGCACAATGTTGTGTTTTATTGCGAGTGTACACAAATATAAGTAAACACTTTGCAGTTTGAATGATGTCCTGTATGAGCAAAATGACGGAGTATGTTTTTATGTTTCAATGTCTTAGCGATCTCTATACTCGAAGATGAAAGGCTCCCTAAACGTAATCCCAATCAGTTGACACGTCGACTTTTTGTTAGTAAAAATCAAAGTGTGTATTTCAGAAACATGATCTTTAGCCCAGTATTTTTTTCTTTACTTATGTGACGGAGCGGTATAGGCTTTTAATAAATAATTTAGTTTATGGTGATAATTGTCGACTACGCCACCCTGAATCAATCAGGGAATATCTAAATAACCCAGTAATGAACACTAGGTCACACAGGTTCGGGTGTGCCAGGGAGGTCAGAGACACAAGTGCAAATAATTTAATAAGCAGTCTTAATTAGTGTACAAAAATAGTTAAAATATGTTCTGCTTAAAAAGGCGCCCAGCGCTACATTTACTAATAGTGACATTTAGCAAGAGAAATCATCACAGAGCGAGGGCAGTATGAAATGGCAGCACCAACACAGTCCTCTACCCACACACGTTTTGTCCTCAGCTCCACACAAGAGCCATACACATGCAAGTACTATTTTCTATCGAAAATCTGCTTAAGGTTGTAAAAAAAAAACTAATAATGCTGTTTAAGGTTGTCTATTCCCTTTTTCAAGGCTATTCAGGGTCTTGGTGTCTCTCAGAGTTAACAAAAAATTGAAAATGGCCATCCTGAGATTTTTCTTTCACTTTCTCTCTCTCTCATCCTCTCTCACTCTCTCTCTCACTCTCACTCTCATTCGTTATTCGCTATCTTGTATTGTTTTACTGGTTGTACTCTGTGTATACATGTATTCCGTGTGTAATCGTAGTCATTTACATTCTTAGTTTTCATTTATTAAAACCCATTATACTCCTGATTGCTTCTGTCTGCTGGTCACATTACGTCACATTAAGTCCCTTAAATGTTAGATCTAAGCTACAAGCTTTACATTTGTTGATACTTTAATTAGTATTTTTTATAGAACAGAAAAGTTATTTTTCGTGGCCAGGAAAATAGCCTTTTCGTGAGAGTCTATAAAAGGATAACTTTTCTTGAGAGTTGATAAAAGATTGTGCTCACTCTGGATCTATCTCGAGGGTACTGGCAGGTGTCTGTTGAGGGAAAGTCTAGACCAAAAACTGCTTTTATATCTCTCTGTGGCCTATTTCAGTTTAAAGTCGTTCCCTTCGGGCTCAGCAATGCCCCCGCTACATTTCAAAGGGTCATGAACACTGTCCTCGCTGGCCTGACTTATAAATGCTGTGCAGTGTACTTGGACGACATCGTAATAGCTTCACCGACCTTTGAACAACATCTTGAAGACCTTCGGGAGGTTCTGTTGAGACTGCAGACAGCAGGTCTCTCTCTAAAGCTGAGCAAATGTCAGTTCTGTCTAAGTGAGCTCATATTCCTTGGCTACCGTGTCACACCAGAGGGTATATCTCCAAATCCGGCAAAAGTAAAGGCGGTGACTGAGTTCAGAACACCAAAAGACACAAAGGATGTCAGAGGATTCCTTGGCCTTACAGGCTATTATCGACGATTCATCCCTGGCTATGCAAGTAAAGCGGAACCACTTTTCCGTCTCACCCGGAAAGAAACACTGTTCTGCTGGGATGAAAGTTGCCAGGCTGCTATGGATTTCTTGACAAAGTGTCTCACGTCAGCACCAATCTTATGTTTTCCAAATTTCACACGTCCATTCTATGTACACACAGACGCTTGCGACCTGGGTCTTGTTGCGGCCCTAATGCATGACATGGGACGAGATGTTGTTGTGGCTTTTGCAAGCAGAACTCTACACAAGGCTGAGAAACCCTACTCAATGCCTGAAAAGGAATGTTTAGGAGTGATTTGGACTCTGGAGTACTTCAAACCCTATGTAGAGAGCCAACATGTGACGGTTTACACAGACCATAATAGCCTGAGATGGCTGATGAACCGCCCAAACCCTTCGGGACGTCTAGCGAGGTGGTCCTTACGCCTGCAGGACTTTGATTTTAGTATTGTGCATAAACTAGGTGTTCAAAACAAGGTCCTAGATGCTTTGTCCCGCAACCCAATTCAAGGCGAGGCTGCCCCAATAGACATTCTGCCAGATTATCCAATCATTGGGGGGATGGATCTCTGTAGCCTGTCCTCAGTCATGCTGACAGACAAAGCACAGTTGAGGCAATTACAGGAAAATGACCCAGTGGTCAGTGATCTTTTATGTGCCCTTAACAGTGCCGGAAAGGAGGATGTGGATGAGAAGTATGTCATTCACGATGGTTTGCTGTATGTCAGAGACTCTAAAGTGACTTGTGGATTACATCCAATGAAACAGCTCAAATTCTATGCACCTACATCCATCAGAGGTACTTTGTTAAAATACTATCATGACCACCCTACTGCTGGACACCTCGGAATTACCAAAATATTAACCAGGCTAAAGATTCGGGTTCTTCTGGCCAAAAAATGCCAGAGGATGTTAAGAGATACGTTACCTCATGTTCAGTGTGTCAATTGACAAAGCCTAGTCAAAATAAACCAGCAGGTCTGATGGTCCCAATCAAACCACAAAAGCCCTGGGAATACACTGGAGTAGACTTTGTGGGCCCTCTCCCTTGGACGCAGAATGGAAATGAGTATATTCTTGTGTTTGTCGACTACTTCTCTAAGTGGGTGGAAGTAAATGCAGTCAGAACAGCAACAGCGCAAGTTGCTGCAAGTAAGTTCCTGAGCAAAATATTTGCCAGACACGGTGCACCGACTTACCTGATTTCGGACCGTGGTACGCCATTTGTGAGTAACCTCTTCGAGGATGTGGTGGCTGCCCTGGATAAGGAACACAGGTTGACTACATCATATCACCCACAGATGAACGCTACGGAAAGGGTGAACCGTACCTTGAAAACAGCCATTCGTGCATACGTGGGGGACAAACACACCTCATGGGATAGATACATACCTCAGATATGTTTCGCTCTTCATACTGCGCCACATGAGAATACAGGCCTGTCACCGTCAATGATGTTGTATGGACGTGAGCTTGAGACTCCACTTGATTTGGTCACACAACAGAATGTCGATGGAGTGGATGACCCGGATGTAACATACCCGGAGAATTTGAGAGCTTCCTTACAAGACGCTCATGATTACGTCAGAGTAGCTCTAGAGGAAGGACATAAACGGGGCTAGAGAATCTGACGATACTGCCTTAAGTGTTGCTAGAGACTGGTTGACCGAACTCCCCAATGACGTTTTCTCAGAAAGCTTAGCTGACCAGACACTTGACGGTGCTGGTTTTGCAGACACAGAGTACTCTGACATGAGTTGGGATTTTGACACTCACAGATTTGACACAAATGCCCAGTTCCGGGGTAACTGACCGTTATAATTTGAGACAGAGACAGAACCCCAGAATCACTTCTGATTGGACAGTTAATAGGTGGACTAAACCATATCATACACACAAGATTGAATTTAACTAAGGAGAGATGAAACAATGGTTTTGTTTGTCACTTGTTGTTTATTGACAAATGTTCAAGGTTTGATGTTTTGAAAAAAAAAAAAAAAAAAAAAAATTATATATATATATATATTCCATATGTGGGTGTTGCACACAGCTGTTTTTTTTCTTTTATTGAACTTAAGTGCAATGTACTTTTCTGATTTGTTAGGCCTGTCTTGTGTCTTGTCTTTTTTTCCCCCTTTCATTTATTTGTTCTACATTTTGACTGTTTCCTTCTTTGTTTATATAATTTTCTCAATAAAAAAGAGTAAGTCACGCTACTCAACGTCGACGGGTCATCGAAAACAAAAGTGAACCCAATCTTTTCCAGAAAGGTCTTTCCATAAATTAGTCAAGTGTACATGTGATGGTCACTTCGAGGAAGCGCTTTTGCCGTCCGTTTATGATCACGTGACGTGATACAGGATTGATTTTGAAAACTGAGGTAATTTACTGACGTTACTGGGATAAAACCTATTTAAACAAAATGGGAAATGTTCCTTACAAATGTATCTGCTTTTCCACACACCACACAAAGAAACAGTGCATAAACTGAAATAAGACTGATTTATGACACAAGAAGTAGTAATATTTGATGCCAAATATTTTATTTATCAGACAGCTTAAAGAAGAATGAATTTCAATATGATTATGTCATGATAACCCCTTTTCAAACACTATACCTTTTGGTTTCTACAACAGTAATATAATAATTAATTTGTGTTTTTTGTTTCTCTTTTGTTTTCTTTTATGTTAATTTGAAACACATATTTCCCTCCATCTGGGGTATTTGGTCTCTGAAACCTTATTTACATTTTATTACCATTACCCACAAAGCACAAATATAAACATTTTCCTTTTTCTTCGGTGTCTGCTTGAGATCTGAAACAGACTCTGTCGATCGTGACAAGAGAGAAGAAAGGAGGAGGGTAAAGTAGTTGGATGCCAATGTAATCTGGGAAATTGTTTATGTCCCATCAAAGAACAATAATTCACAAGTCAACCACTAGAGGTCCTACCAGTGCTGTGAATCCAGTAAAGACCCGGCTATTCAATTGGCGGCCCGCAGGCCAAATGCGGCCCGCCAATCGTCTCCATGCGGCCCGACGGCACCAACCTCCCTCCTCCTCTTTTCCTGGCGGTGCGGCTAATTCAGTTTGATTGATACTCGCTCCGATTGACCTGAGAAACGTTTTACGTGTGAATATTTCAGCAGTTATTATATGTGTCCCGAATTTATGTGACTTAACCAGCGATACCAATCATTCGTGAATGAATCATTATTTTGGTTCGATTCTAAACGCGCTTGCATAACGGTCTAAAACTATTCGGATTCATTCGGACCGCTCCGTCACTGAATCATCTAAAGCGGTTTCTCGTTCAGTAGGCTACAGTATAACAACAAATAGCGATGTTTTCAGTTGTTTCACTAGTTGTTTCAACACGGCCCAGCACGGAGTTGCGTTTACTCCATGGTTTACTCCCGGTCCCGGACACTATTAAACAGCGTTGCGACAACCAGTGGGAAGTGTTTCAGTTCGACAGAAACCTCTCTGTTACAAACCACTAATCACTCGATGATTTAATTAGTATTAAATCAGATGAAACAGCCTCAACATTCCCAACAAGACTGATGAGGAAAGCAGGAGAAACATTGTGGCATGAACGAAATTAGAAGACTTTAAATCCCCTAATCACCCTTACAAACATTTAGGCCTACCATGAATTTACTGTAGTAATTTACCATGGTTGGGCAGAAATGTGCAATATTTATATTGAATACTATGTAGTAATTGGCTACATAAATATAGTAAATATATATATACTATAATATTATATATATAATAGTAAATATAGTGATTTATATTGCATTAGTTTTATTAAGTGGGTAGAGGAATATATAATTAATGCTTGTTATGAAATTATGTCAGTTTCTTTGTAAAGGTGCGTATAGTTTTTAACTTGTGTTTAGGCATTTTTTATACAGTGGGAGTGAGTAGCCTGTGGTTAACAAGTCTCACTGTCAGAATATTTTCATTTAAGCATAACAATTATAAATAAAATAATTATTATTTCTCACCAACAGCTATAAGTTTGTAAAAATAATTTATTTGTTCCAAGGAAAATAGTTGTACACAGCTGTAAATTATCAAGTTTTTTATTTATTATGGTTTTATATATTTGCATAGGCTACTGTTGGGTACCACATTTCCAAGTAAATACCACACTTTTTTAGAGTTACTTTAATTTATTGAAACTGTTATGTTTCAATAAATAAGATAAACCCCCAAACCAACCCACCGGCCCACCTCAACTTTTCGATTTGATAATGCGGCCCTCGAATGAAACTAATTGAATAGCCCTGCCCTACAGACTTAAATGTCTTGAAGGTAAATCAGGTTTATTGAAGCACTGGTCCTAGTTGTAAAAACAGAGTAAAACAGGCAGAGGAAATTCTTTATAGAATACATTAATACATAAAATTAAATACTTTTGCATTTCAGTTGTCTAATTTCCAATTTTACGCCCCAATCTGAAGAGCAAAAAATACTGAATAACAACAAACTCTATACTAACAGATTAAACTCAAACAAACTAAAAAAATAAATAAAAAAATTTATATATATATATATATATATATATATATATATATATATATATATATATATATATATATATATATATATATATAATTACACAAAAAAAATAATTAAACAAATAAGAAACATACTTTACATAAGTCCAGCACACAATTACTGTCATTCTCTCACAAAGAGTCAAAGAGAACAAATGAGTCTTAAAGGGGTGGTTCAGGATTTTCGACATCGGACCTCATTTTCAAGTGAGCCTGGTTGTTATTCATCAGTGGAGACAGTTTTCAAAAAAAATCATCCAGTCCTTACTTTTGGATAGTTCGCCGGTGCTAGGCTAGCGCGAGTCAACGGTGCACGTTAGCCTGCCATTAAAAACAGTTTTACCCACTCCACAGTACACCAAAAGCAAATAAATTATAACGCCAGACTATTGATGTAAATGTCTGTTGAGAGAATAATGTTAGAAATAAAACTACCCTTTCATCACATTGCATTAGTTATAATTTGTTCCCTGTATTTATAAGCAGTCTACAGCAGCGGCGGAGTTATATTTGGTTACCTAGGAAACCGAGAGAGCCGGTCCACATAACAATCACGCAAGTGTATTTACCTGCCGCTGACAAGAGTACTTTGATTTCTAACATTATTCTCTCAATAGACATTTACATCGATAGTCTGGCGTTATAATTTATTTGCTTTTGGTGTACTGTGGAGTGGGTAAAACTGTTTTTAATGGCAGGCTAACGTGCACCGTTGACTCGCGCTAGCCTAGCACCGGCGAACAACCAGGCTCACTTGAAAATGAGGTCCGATGTCGAAAATCATGAACCACCCCTTTAATGTGGTTGATGAACCTGTTTATGTTGGTTGTGGTCTGTAGGTAAATTATTCCACAACTAAACAATCATCCACCAATCGTTCATTAAACTACTGAACACAGGCTTTGTGTTCGCTGGTCTCTATCACTCATTTGACGCTGCTGTAGATCACTGATGCATCTTCCACAATCTGAACAGTTGATCACCTAAAAAATCAAAACAAACAGGAGCACAACAATATTATAGCCCAGATTATATGATCTGTGGTTGTTAAGATAGCACTGGTTAAATTGGTGCTGGTTAAGCTGGTGCTGGTTAAGTTGGTGCTGGTTAAGTTGGTACTGGTTAAGCTGGTACTGGTTAAGCTGGTACTGGTTAAGCTGGTGCTGGTTAAGCTGGTACTGGTTAAGCTGGTGCTGGTTAAGTTGGTACTGGTTAAGTTGGTACTGGTTAAGTTGGTGCTGGTTAAGCTGGTGCTGGTTAAGCTGGTACTGGTTAAGTTGGTACTGGTTAAGTTGGTGCTGGTTAAGTAGCCTGTGTACTGTGTACAGCTGCCATCAGTCCCTCGAACTTCTGATGTCCTCAGAGCTTTGTCCTGCGGTCAGAACATTTAGTATGGTTTGAACCCGCTCCATCGACAAACGTGCAATATAGATTGGGAAGGATTATGCAGAGTTGACAGAAAAATGTTACACATGCCATAGCAGATGAATACAACAACTACAGCCCCCTCTCACCCAGTTCGGGTACCGGACCTGGTTGAAACACTCATGCATCTAGCTGGCAGAGTGCCAAAACTTTGCTGGTCGAGCCAACGCTGGACTACTATATCTATGGAGGTATTTTGTCATGTCAAATGTATTAATAATGCCATCAGAATGCAACCAAAGCACAGGATAGTAATAAGTAGATGGCTATAAATAATTGTAAACCATACAAAATAAATGTCATGGTCACTAGATTTTATACAGGTGTTACTATAATGATTTTGTTAATGGTGATCAGCAACCAAATAGTGATAATGTGGAAGTTACTGCCTTTTGCCTTGACAAGTTGGTACTGGTTAAGTTGGTACTGGTTAAGTTGCACTGGTTAAGTTGCACTGGTTAAGTTAGTACTGGTTAAGTTAGTGCTAGTTAAGTTGTTTTTCTCACCTCACTGCAGCATCAGGCTGGTGAACTCGTCATATTGACATTCATTCTCCTCTGTTCTCTTCGTCTCTGTCTTTCTGTGATGTTGGACAGTTGCGTACAGGATCTCCTCAGTATCTCTGGATTCAGGAGTTTCTCCTCTGAATCTTCTGGGTTTCACATTGGCATACAGAGCGTCATTGGCTGAATCCAGTTCAGAAAGAGGCTTATCATGGACTGAAACGCTCTGTGACACGCCAGCATAGAGATCATTCTGAAATACAAGAACATTTGTAATTATTATTAAGACATGTAAATCAGTTTGATCTGAAGATTCTCAGTCTAGAGGAGTTTGCCTCAAACTTTTCAGATCAAGTATCAGGTTAGATCAAATCAATGTAGTGATGTAAAATACAGGTATATTTCATTGATTCACACATGGAGGGCAGAATGAGGAAATGAAGTGACGATGTATGATGTTCATTCATCACACTATATGTTAATGATTATTCAATTAGACCAACAAACCTATATTAAAACAGTAAAGTATTCCATTAAACCATGGGAAAATTAGTTAAATGTTTTCATTAGTTTTATTTATTTTTTTATTTTTTTCTGGATTGTCTTGATAAAGACTTTGATAATGTTAGTTTCTCATCAGTTCGTACAGTCACAGTCTGAGACACAGATAACGGCTGATCGACTGATTTTCTGCTTCTGTAAAGTTGTGTTGTGTTTGGATGATTTACCTCTTTCACTGTGAGATCTTCAGCTTTAACATTCCTTTGTTTCTTCCTGTTATAATCACAGACATTAACAGCATATGGACGAATGTATTAAATTAAGAGAGAATATGAACACTGTTTTTAAAGATTACTAATAATCAAATACAAATTAGCCATTTTCATCTACATTAGACCAAAAGTGAACTTATACAATCGCTGCAGTTTTTTTTATTAAACCCACATAATGAACAGTATGAAGATGATGATGATGATGATGATGAAGACTAATCCTCCAGATGCCGCTGTGATCACAATCACATTCCTACCAGCAACATGATGAACTGAAAGAGGAAGATCATCATGATTAACTCTCCAAACTGATGAATGATGTGAAGATACAGGAGTGTGTTAATAAAAGCTTCACCTGTGACAGTTACAGCGTCTGATCTCTGAGATCCATGTTGATTGTGAGCCTGACAGTAGAAGCGTCCACTCTGTAGTGCACTGAAACTCTGTCCAGATCCAACAGCTGAGGTTTCATTCTCCTTAAACCAGCTGAAGTTCAGAGCAGGAGGGTTTGAGTCACTGATGCAGTTCAGAGTCACTGAATCTCCCTCCACTATTACAGCAGATCCACTCATCAACACTGAGACGTTCTTTGGAGGGTCTAAAACAGACAAAAATTAAAGTTCAGTGAATATGATGATGGCTGAGGTGTCTGAGCACCAGGTCCCTGTGTTCGCACAACTGATCTCGCAAGTGGGCCAAGAAGAGGGCGGCCTCCGCGACCTTCGTAAATATGCGGGGTGACAGGGAGGAGTTTGTACTGGTATGCCCGTCCCTCGAACTCAAAGCGTAGGAACGGTCTGTGTCGAGGGAGAATTGAGACATTAAAGTACACGTCCTTCAGGTCGATCGCTGCGAACCAGTCTTAGGGGCGAACACATTCAGCATTAGCATTTTGAACAGAAGCTTGTGAAGGGCCCGATTCAAAACACACACATCCAAGATTTGATGTAACCCACCACTCTTCTTGGGAACAGTGAAGTAGGAGCTGTTAAACCCTGACCTCACAATCTCGCAATCTCCGCATGCAGAACAAGGGGCCTCTACGTTCCCCGCTGTACTGAATCGCATAGCCAAATCTGAACATCCCAGTGAGCCAGCGTGACGGGCGCTAGCCAGGCTCCCAGCGACCGAACCAGCAGGACCAATGGGACCACAGACGCACCCGTGGAGGACAGAGACCCGTCCCGGAGTGGGGTCTGAGTGTTCAGTGCAACACTTACCTGGCTCCACAGTTTGGCAGGGGTGTGTGAGAAGGCATAGCATACAGCTTGATAACTGAGACACTGCTTATGATTTATGGGGATTGAAAAAGGTGGTTGTGTACACACACTGCCGACACATTTATGTTCAAACACTGTGTAAAAGTGAATTTTGCATAATAGGTGCCCTTTAAAAACCTTGTTAAAAATCCAAAATACTTCAGAGCACAGACTTAAGTTTGGTATCTTTTTAAAGGGAAAACTTCACAGATTATTGTAGAAATATATATACATTTAAGTTTTATATTTTATATAAAATATATATTTTACAAAACATTTTCAGCTAAAACTTTAAGCAAATTAAAGCTAAATATCTGAACAAATTCTGTGACAAATTGTAGGCTGATTTCAAAAAAATAAAAAAATAATTCAGTATGATTTTTTTGAGTGCAGTACCAAACTTTTCCACTAGATGAAATCCAGACTCCTCTGGTGATCATAAGGACTCTTCGATTTCCATATATGGATTAAATGATCTTAACTACAGTCTGAACGCTTTAAAATGCTATATAGTTGGTCAAGTTTACTTTAGGTTTAGACTAAGATATTATTGTTATAAATGTATAATGGCAAGTGTCCCACGGGTGTCGGGGAGGGGCCGTCTTAAAAATAGTGGTTAAAACATTTTTATAAATCATAAATTCAGAAATGTATTCTTTGTAATGTGTGAAAAGTATTGATATTAAAAGTTCATTATTTGTACCTGATTGTAATTATTATAATGTTTTTTCATAGTGTGATTTTTGGGGAATTGAATACAATTAGGGCCAGTTTGACCCGGACCACACAGACTGTAACCAGAAATCTAAAGTGCATGAGGGTTAAAGAGAGAAAGTCAATCTGCACTCACACATGACATTGATCTGAACAGCAGGAGAGATGTGAGTGTGTCCGTCTACAGCACAGCTATATCTGCCTGAATCCTCTCTTCTGACTGACTGCAGCAGGAGTTCATTGTTTCTGTCTCTTCTCTCAGTTAATGGCTGTGAGTTTCTGTACCAGATGAATGTTGCTCTGTCAGTCAGAGCGCAGCTGCTTTTACATCTCAGAGTGACTGAATCTCCCTCTGTCACTCTCTCAGGAGACTCCACCTGAAGATCTGAACACAACACACACATTATATCTAGTGCTGCTGTCATACACTGATTATTATTCAACATAATGCACAGAAGAAGAGATAAACCTCATCAAACTCACCTGTGACAGTAAGAGTCACTCCTGGAGCACCAATCCATTTGTCTTTATCAGTGATGAATCTGAAATAGTACATGTGTGAATCCTTCAGTGTCACATGACTCAGTCTGACGGTGCAGTTCTGCTGGTGATCTCCCAGATACTGAAGCCTCTGACTGTATTCAGGGTCCTTAGACAGATCTCGAGGACCTACACGTGTTTTGGTCCAGAACACTTTCATGATCTTATATCCAGCAGGGTATGTATAAGTGCATCTCATTATCACTGTTGAGTCCTTTAGTGCACAGATGTGTGAAGGACTGTAACTCACACTCATATCATCACTAGAAACCCCTGAAACACAGAATTCATCAAACTGTAAATGTAGTTTTATCTGTTATATTGGGGCATGAAAACATGACTATACTTTATTACTATTAGAAAACAGTGACTCATTACAGGAAATATAAGATAAATGTAAATAAATAATCTCAGTGTGAATTACTTTAAGACAGAGGAGTGAAGAGAGAACTGACAGTGGCGAGTGAATAAATACTGTATGCACTGCAAGTACTGTATAGTATTGCACTGAATATTGTATAGTATGGAATGTCTGTATATTCAGCATTTGCATACTGTGAAATACAGTGACCAACTGCAGAAGCCCAAAAGGTTACAGTAAAACACTGTAAATGAAAAGCATGTTACTGTAAAGTACAGTCAGAAGAGTTGAGCAACTGCAGAATCAAGGTCAGTGAGAGAGATTTATTCTGCTTCAGCTTCACGTCTTCATGTCGGTCCGGCCGGAGAATATCATCTCTGCAGGAGAAGAGAAAAACCCTGAAGCAGATCCAGCCTTGACAACATTCTCCACACCTTCCTCTTCCTCTTCCTCCTCGTTCAGCACCTCTTTCACACACTCTTCCTCCTCTAACTCACACTCTTCCTCCTCGTTCATCACCTCTTTCACACACTCTTCCTCTTCCTCCTCGTTCATCACCTCTTTCACACACTCTTCCTCCTCTTATACACATACTCTTCCTCCTCTTACACACACTCTTCCTCCTCTTATACTCACACTCTTCCTCCTCTTATACTCACACTCTTCCTCCTCTTTCACACACTCTTCCTCCTCTTATACTCACACTCTTCCTCCTCTTATACACACACTCTTCCTCCTCTTATACTCATACTCTTCCTCCTCTAACTCACACTCTTCCTCCTCTAACTCACACTCTTCCTCCTCTTATACTCACACTCTTCCTCTTATACACACACTCTTCCTCCTCTTATACTCACACTCTTCCTCCTCTTTCACACACTCTTCCTCCTCTTATACTCACACTCTTCCTCCTCTTATACACACACTCTTCCTCCTCTTATACACACACTCTTCCTCCTCTTATACTCACACTCTTCCTCCTCTTATACACACACTCTTCCTCCTCTTATACTCACACTCTTCCTCCTCTTATACTCATACTCTTCCTCCTCTTATACTCACACTCTTCCTCCTCTTATACTCATACTCTTCCTCCTCTAACTCACACTCTTCCTCCTCTAACTCACACTCTTCCTCCTCTTATACTCACACTCTTCCTCCTCTTATACTCACACTCTTCCTCCTCTTATACTCACACTCTTCCTCCTCTAACTCACACTCTTCCTCCTCTTATACTCACACTCTTCCTCCTCTTATACTCACACTCTTCCTCCTCTTATACTCACACTCTTCCTCCTCTAACTCACACTCTTCCTCCTCTTATACTCACACTCTTCCTCCTCTAACTCACACTCTTCCTCCTCTTATACTCACACTCTTCCTCCTCTTATACTCACACTCTTCCTCCTCTTATACTCACACTCTTCCTCCTCTTATACTCACACTCATACACACACTCTTCCTCCTCTTATACTCACACTCTTCCTCCTCTTATACACACACTCTTCCTCCTCTTATACTCACACTCTTCCTCCTCTTATACACACACTCTTCCTCCTCTTATACACACACTCTTCCCCCTCTTATACACATACTCTTCCTCCTCTTATACTCACACTCTTCCTCTTCTTATACTCACACTCTTCCTCTTCTTATACACACACTCTTCCTCCTCTTATACACATACTCTTCCTCCTCTAACTCACTCTTCCTCCTCATACTCACACTCTTCCTCCTCTTATACTCATACTCTTCCTCCTCTTATACTCACACTCTTCCTCCTCTAACTCACACTCTTCCTCCTCTAACTCACACTCTTCCTCCTCTTATACTCACACTCTTCCTCCTCTAACTCACACTCTTCCTCCTCTTATACTCACACTCTTCCTCCTCTTATACTCACACTCTTCCTCCTCTTATACTCACACTCTTCCTCCTCTAACTCACACTCTTCCTCCTCTTATACTCACACTCTTCCTCCTCTTATACTCATACTCTTCCTCCTCTAATCTTCAATGCAACATTTTGAGTCAATTTAGGCACTGTTTTGGTCTCATCATTAGAAATAAGTGTGAATAATTTTGAGTCGTTGTGTGTAAACGATGACAACTGTGTTGTAGTTGTGTTTGACTTTAGCCTGCCTGTGTTTAGCGTTTTGAAACATAAGTGCATCACAGTGAGAAATGTGTTTAAGTGAGTGAGAATGTGTTTTGAGTTTTGCAAGAAGAGTGCATGAGATTTACAAACAGTGTTTTAACGACCTGAACTTGTTTAATGTTTTACAGAAAGAGTGATTTATTTGACAAATTGGTTTAGGCTATTGAGAATTTGGTTCAGAGAAGTGGGTTTAGTGTTTTAGCAATTCAGACAAACTGTAAATCCTGGAATATGACAATATACATATTTAACATATACACATTCACTTCCGAGAACAAGAGCAAAATATATTCACGATCTAGTGCTAGAGCAGGGCTGTGAACTGTCACACTTTCAGCCTGAGACTCTAATCGACACGTTTCACACACTCTCACGCCACACACACATTTTCTCACGCAGAGAAAAATCGCACTGACACTGACCAGAGGTGTATAGTCCAGGGGTCAGAAAGTAGAAGTCCTGCTATATGTTTATTCCACCCATGAACTCAGAAGCTGATTTCACTAATTAGTTCTCCTGCTGAATTAGCAAATCCAGGTGATTGGAACAAAATACTGAGGAGGACTTTTACTTTCTGAACCTGGACTTTACACCTCTGACACCAATAGACAAGACAGAGCTGGTTACTTTTGATATGAAACAAATTCTCAGCCCTCAGATTCTGTCAATTTTATTTTGAAATTAAAACAATAAATATCGTTTTGGCGTTGTAAATGTGACGTGGCAGATCGCTGTAGCGCCTCAGTTCAAGCGGCACGTGAACCGATCATCAACGAATGAACAATAGGTAGGCTATGTTGAAAGATACAGTAAAACTTACTGAAATGTATATGCCTCTGTAGTCGCATAGATTCAGATACTCATATATTGTTATTCATATGTTTTATTATTATGTATTGTTGGTTACCATTTATTAAGTAGGCTATAGATGTTTATGTTAACATCACTTAAACCTGCGTGTACTGGCGAGTGACACTAGGGGGCAGTGGTGAGCCGCAGGGCGTTTCACTTTTTGACATGAAGGAGTCACACTGCCAGCTACTATGGCCCTGTCCCAAATGGCCCACTCCGGACTTATGGACTTCCTCAGAGTCCACACTTAGGTGATGTCATGTAATGCAGACCTATAATATAATATAGTATACCTATTTATTGTTGTCTTTGTTGAATTTTCAGATTGTACAGTGTGTGACAGAAATAAAAATGATATGTGTCACCAGAAAACACAGCCTCTTCTGTGTGTGCAACACCTCATACATAAAATCGATCAATCAGAGTTTTTCAGCTGCAGAAAGAAGTCAATAAAACAGCTGGAGAACAAGAATATCACATAACGTTACATAACGCTGGAGAAGCATAACATTACATTTACCCCAGGAAAGCCATTTAATGACCATAGCACGTTAATTGGCTAGAAAAATTAGCTTTAGAGACCATTTGGTAAATATGTGCACTAGATTAGCCTACATATGTATTACATTTTTGCCTATATCACTACAACATTATAATGTTGTTATTATAATAAAAACACATTATATTTAATTAGAGTTGTTATTTTTAACCTTTAATAATAATAGCTGACTGGGCTCTGTATGATTACAGCAATGTGTGAGATTAGTTTTTTCTTGAGAAAAATGTACATGTATCTACTGTACCTAATATCATCCAAATTAATTGATATTGAATCAAGATCGGAATCAAATCACAAGAATTTAATTCATGATAGAGATTGAAAGAATTGAAATCATGAAATTTGTGTCAAGCAATAATAATAATTAAATAAAACAGTAGCCTACCAGTCATTGTACCATGTAAATGTCACGATGTGACAAAAAGTATATGGAACCTATTTTTGCTGAGAAGTGTTTCCGGTGGGACACTTATGGGTGAAACTCCGTCCACAGGCCTGTGTGTACGTCTGTCGCCATGACAACCTGGACAGATTGGCAACAGGTGTAGTCTGGAAGAAACCCCGCCAGCATTTGAGAGGATAAAAAGCAGAGAGGGGGAGAGAGAGGAGCACGAGCGGAGAGACGCACGAGCAGAGAGGGACATGTGAGGCACGCAACACGTGAGAGAGGCCGCGGCGGGAGGCCGCGAGAGAAAGAGAAGGACAGAGACAGAAGATTTCGGCTGGATTGCGTGTGTAAGCTGTTGTTTGCACCTTGAGTCTGTTGAATTGCAGTTCTATTGTGGAGATGAGCACGAGTGAAACCTTACAGTGTGTGGTGAATATACAAGTGTGGGAATTGTGTTTCTGCTGTTCACACGCAGTCACAGCTGTCTATTAACCTCTTTTCTGTCTGAGCCCTGTGAGTGTACAGCTACGCTGGTGAGATACGTAGCCTCCTCTGCCTGAGCCCTGAAGAGAATGCTGAAGAGACTTTTAAGAGACTTTTTATTTATTTAATAAAGCATATTTATTTTGAAGTCTGTGTCTGCCTTTTCCTTTGTGTCCACGGTCAGCTCCTCAGGGGTGGCACGCAAGCGGCGGGGTGGGCGGCCCGCTGGCGCTCCACCCCGACCTGTGACATAAACATTTTAAGATGTTGTCACTAAACTTCTAAAATTCTTCTGTTATTTTAAATAATACAATTCTGATGTTTTGCCAATCACAATAAACTTATTATGATGCAAGTTTTTTTTTTACACCCCATCAATCCTCCTTCCATAATTCTCCCTTTAAACTGAACTCAGAAGTTGTCCTAGAGTGATCTTTTGATGAGCTTTGATGGAGGGTGTTGCAGAAAAGCAGAAGTAAATGTACAGAGACAGAGGAGTGAAGAGAGAACCAACGACCAACATGATGCACTCTCAAATAATGAAATATATGAAAAATAAGATGAAGAAAATAATCAAAGTTGATTTATTAAAAACCCAATGACATCAAAATATTAGTTTTGTGGCTTTTAGTTCTTATCTATCAGCTCAGAGCTCATTTATGCTGAACTCCTTTGAGATGAGACATATTTAACATGTACACATTCACTTCCGAGAACATATTCATAATCTGCTGATACAGTGACTTTTGTCCAATCAAAACCTTGGAACATTGAGAAAGTCCCTCCCCCTAAACCATGTGACACTGACTAGCAAGTAGCAAAAGACTATTAGACATTTCTAAAAGGAGCGTTTGACATGTTCAACACAAACTTCCTGTTTCAGAGAGAAATATGTGAGAACAGGACAGAAGAAAGTGCAGATCAGCCGCTCATGAGGCCTTAAATAAAACATCAGAGTGTTTCTAATGTGAATGTAAGAGAGACTCACCGTGAATCATGAGCAGAAAGAAGATCAGAGGAAGAGGAGGAGCCATTCTGACTCACATCAGCATAACATATATCTATAATACAGATACATATACATATGCAATACACATCGTTTCAAAGCAGCTTTACAGAAAATACACGAGTCCACATTACAGTTTAGAGTGATCTGTTATCAGAGGAAACTGTCTAAGATATGCATTTCAGAAATGTACATATACAAAGTCACAGTTGGCTAAAAATGTTTTAATTTAAACAATGTAATAATTTCAGGCAGAAACAATGAGCTCATTGAAGTAATGAATACTTGCGTTAATATATTCATCACTTAAACAAGTATATGTAAATCACCCTATTCTTAACATTTCTCATGTAAAGACACGCATGTTATATGAGCAATAATCATTTAAGTAAGAGTGTGTTTGTCTTACCGTGTTGAAGCTCATCAGATCAACAGCAACCAAATGACTGACTGTTTTAACACAAGCACTTTAGCTTTACAGGGAAGGACTTTGTGTGGTTAACACTTTATTAATAACCAGCGACGAAAATATCACAGTCCCTCCTTCAACAAGAGAACAACATTACTGAACTAAACCTACTTAAAGAGAAATGATGATCTTTATCTGTAAGTTGAAGATGAATAATTGTGAAGATGAATGAAGATGAATGATAGTGATTTACAGGTGAGGCTCATCAAGGTGGATGTCAGACGCAGGAGATGGTGACCTCTGGTGGCACTTTGAGGGACTGAACTCAGTGCATATTCCCACTGTCATCATCTGGGATCAGTGCATATTTCCACTGTCATCATCTGGGATCAGGGCATATTCCCACTGTCATCATCTGGGATCAGGGCATATTCCCACTGTCATCATCTGGGATCAGGGCATATTTCCACTGTCATCATCTGCCCCCTAGTGTCACTCGCCAGTACATGCAGTATTAAGTGATGTTAACATAAACATCTATAGCCTACTTAATAAATGGTAACCAACAATACATAATAATAAAACATATGAATAACAATATACGAGTATTTTAATCTATGCGACTACACTCAAAAAAAAAGATTATGTCTAAACATAAGATTTATGTATTTGAATTGCATAGAGAATTTCCATCCATTTGGTTTACATAGTTTTAACATAAACCAATTAATAATCTGAATGTGATTCATATTGTTAAGTCATATATGAATTAAACGGATAAGATTTATGTAATTGTATTAATAAACTGAATGCGATTCATATATGTCAGTCATATGTAAATGAAACGGGTAATATTTATGTAATAGTACACAGAAAAACGCCCATGTTAAATTAACACTTCTCAGTGTTCATATGTGTGCACACTACAGAGTTAAAGTACCATTGAAGCAGTGTTGAAGTTAATGAGATAATTAAGTGGTGATTGAGCATTAATTATGAACACCTGCTGTTAACAAGCAGAATCAATGAAGGAAAGAGAAACACAAGAACTACAACTGACTTCAGACACAGCCTTAGATGAAATCAACTGAAGAGAAAAGAAGACATTAAATCTGTGAAGATCTCAGCAGAGGAGGATTAAACAACTCCACAAACAGCATTACCAGATTGACTTTATTTAATTTCCGTTTTAATGAAATCAATATTTGTATTTTAAAGTCTGATATAATACGAGTTAAGAGCCCAACTAATGGAAACACTAATCACTGTTATGGTGACTTCAAATGAAACACATTAGAGTTAAACCTCTGTTAATTCTCAATAAAACTTAAGTGAAGCTGGTAATGCTGTTTGTGGAGTTGTTTAATCCTCCTCTGCTGACATCTTCTGTTGAAAACTTTTTCTTCGTCGAAGCAAGAAACCAGGAGACGTTGGGGATCACGTTCAAACAAAGTTATTCTTTATTGAGGAATAACGATATATATCACGTTGACGCGGCTGCAGTTCTTCCCAAATCAGTCTGGCTAACATACTTCACATGGTTTCTTTATAGGTCTTTTGGAGAAATGGCAGTAGGATAATAGTATAGTTCAACATGGGTAAATTGATAATGTGCAAATAGATGCAATGACAGCCATTCAGTTGAATATGTGCAAAAATACATAAGGCTTTGTTCGCAAAGAGCATCAACATGTACAGTGGTCCGTCAGTAAATTTGAGAGTAAAACTTTAAAAGTAGTGATCGAAACAGTGGATTCTAATTTGAGAGACTTTTGTAAAGTGTTCCAGTCATTTGCAGCAGAAAATTTAAAAGAAGAGCGGCCAAAAGAGGTGTGGGCTTTTGTAGGGTCTAGAGAGATATATTTACTCGAACGCAGGTTAAATACAGGCACTGATATGGTTATTAAAGTACTTAGGTAAGATGGTGTTTTGCCTAGTATGGACTTGTAAATTAACTGATACCAGTAATTTAGGCGCCGGTTGTGTAACGAAGGCCATCCAACTAGTGAGTAAAGAGTGCAGTGGTGGGTGTTGTATGGGGCTTTAGTAATAAAGCGAATAGCACTGTGGTAAACAACGTCCAATTTCTTGAGTAAAGAATTAGAAGCAGTTCTGTAGACAACATCACTAAAGTCAAGCATTTGGATGATGGTCATTTTCACAAGGGCCTGTTTTGCAGGAAGAGTAAATGAAGCTTTATTTCGAAATAGAAACCCGATCCTGGACTTGATCTTTGACTGGAGATGGTTTATGTGGGTTTGAAAGGAAAGCGAGGGGTCTAGCCAGACCTCTAGGTATTTGTATTTCTCCACATATTCCAGCTTAGACCCATTCAGGGTGGTGATGTTTATTGGACACGAAGATACAGAATGTGTCCGATTAAAAATCATGCATTTTGTTTTACTAGAGTTTAGAGACAATTGAAGATCACAGAAGGCTAATTGAATGTCTTCAAAACTCTTTTGGAGTTTTTCAAAAACGTTTTCCAATGTTGAGCCTGAAGTGTACAGAATGGTGTCGTCTGCGTAGAGATGAATAAGAGAGTTGCCCGCAGCACGAGCGACATCATTAATATAAACAGAGAATAACATCGGGCCAAGAATCGAGCCTTGGGGCACCCCCATAGATACAGCCAGAGGCTCAAGCACCTTCAGTAAACACACACACAGCTCTCTAATTGAACCCTCTGGCTCCATCTAGTGGCAGATAGAAGTTCATGTTCTATTGATATTATAATTTTAATGACTAAACATGGCATTTCTTGGTTTTATGTAGTTGTGTTGTATGGTAGTTGACAGAGAACATAATTTTATTTGTGTTCTGAAATCATGAAATGTAAATGGCACAGATTTACTCGCCTCCTGCATGTTCAAAAAGAAAGAATGTATCATTGGAGGAATGAAACTTTGACCTAATTTAATAAGTACATAGAGCCTTTGTCCGTGCAGATTGCAGTTTTTAATTACTAAATCAGAGATGAAAGGAAGGAATCAGAAAAACTCAAGTTCACCTGTCATCAGTGATGCTGATGTTCCTCTGACAGCTGCTGTCCGAGGTGCTGAATCCACATCAAACCTTCATATTATTATTGTCTTTATGCATAAAGTATCCAAACAAATCCAGATGTGCAAAAAGATGTTAATGTTGCTTACAAGTGATAAAAATGTTAAGTACTAATGTTTATTTATTTTTTTATTTTTTTGTATTTCAACATTTTTTTATACTACAGGTTATAGGAAGTGAACTTACATTAAAATTATACATTCGCCCTCTAGGGGAAGATTTGATGAAGTAATGGTAGTAGATGAAAACAAGTCTCATCATTTCAATGTTTGTCCAGTTTGTGTATTTAAAAGGGTTATTTCACCCAAAAAGGAAAATTCTGTCATTAATTACTCACCCTCATGTCGTTCCACACCGGTGAGACTTTCGTTCATTTTCGGAACACAAATGAAAATATGTTTACAAAAACCTGACCGATTTATATCTCTCCATTGACATATGCCACTAACACTTAGTTAATAAAGAGATCGTAAAACTAATCCATATGAATTGAGCGGCTGGTCACATTTAAAAAAAAAAAAAAAAAGATGGATCTCTATGGCCCTCTGCTGGATATATATGGGCACAACACTATTTCTATAACTAAATCATACAGGCCTTTTTCTAACCAGCAGAAATCAGCCTCTAACACCTAGATCAATATCCAGAAGCCACTCATATTTAATTTAGATCATCATTAAAGTGATTTTTTCATAAAAATATAATATTTTATATGCAAGCTAATGGTGTACTTGAGGAATTCTGTGGTAAATTGGTTAAAAAATAAAATAAAAAAAATGTCTTCCAAAACATAGATGAGAAAAAAAAGAAGAAAAAAAGAAAAGAAATATAATTTTTCTTACAATCGCTCTATAAATGTTTGTGGTCGCACTGACCCTTAAGTATACATAGACACCTGTAGACACCGTACATAAATATACTGCCGCCCTCTAGTGGAAGATTTGAATAATGCAGATTAATTATGTTCAGTGTCATTCGTCCTTCTATAGAGAAGATGAAGCCTGTATGAGCTCTCAGTATCAGACACTGTAACCTCCACTAGGTGGCGCTCTTTCAGTGTGATTCATGTAATATTCAGTCAGTGCTGATGGTGGGGGGAGCCAGTAAAGCTGATCATTACTGATAAAGAGCTGAAGAAAGAGGAAGGAACTAAAGCAGACAGATGTAGAGACAGAGAGATTCACACAGAGAACATTCAGCATAAAGAAGACTGAACTCAACTCACAATGAAGATCCTCCTCATCTTCTTCACTTTCTCCCTGATCTCAGGTCAGAGCTTTTCTCTTTCATCACTGCAGTAATGATGCTGTTTTCTGTTCATGAGGTTTCTGATCACAGTATCAATCTGATTGACAGGTGCAGTGAGATGCGTCAGTGTCACTGGATATTCTGGAGGAAGTCTTCTTGTTGATTCACAGAAGACTTGGTTCAGTTACTCTGCTAAATATACGGCCAAATTACCTGAGTGGAGAACAATAATAAATGATAAGAAACATGATAAATGGATTAATGAAGGAAGATTCACACTGTTTAAAAACAATGAGGGAAAACTCATGATCTTCATCAGAGAACTGAACCAACATGATGCTGGAAGATACGCAATTGAAGTCCTTCACAAGTGGCGTAAATATATGACTTTGAATGTGGAAGAAGGTCAGTCATTTTAAGAAGTCTTTGTGTTGTAAAACTATTTCAAAGTTTGTATATTCATAAAATAGATTTATTATGTGAATCACAGATTCCTGTTGTAAAGAATCAAAGAGAGTGATGGTGAATATTGGAGAAACTGCAACCTTCAGCTGTGAATATTCACAGAATCATATTAATGATCCCAAGATCATATTCAAAGAAGGAAAAGACTCTATTGAGACGATTTACAGCACCTCGAAGAAGACCGAAAGATTCAGTGTTTCTGATGACAAACATAAAAACCTCTTCAGTGTGAGAATTACTGCTGTGACTCCAGATGATGGAGGAGTTTATTTATGTGGAGTTTGGATCAACAGACACTCGTACAGTTACTCCATTATTAATACTGTTCATTTACATATTAGTAGTAAGTAAAACAAACTCTCAATCAAATCTTTCATAAAAGTTTCTAAAATCAGTGTGTGTTGTACATAAATACAGAAATATTGTATGAGAACCATAATCAATGTAAAATATTACTGTTCTTTGTTTGCAGTGGCTCCAGTAGTGAGACGTGAAGGAGAATCTGCTGAGATCTTCTGCCCTTATGATTCAATCTATAAATCAAAGTCAAAGTCTCTCTGTAAGGGGAAGTGCTCCACTAGAGATAGAAATACTCTCAATGAGACTGTGAGAGAAGAGAAAGAGACCAAGACTGACAGATTGACTCTGAATGATGACGTCACTGCAAGTGTCTTCACTGGGACCATCACTGGACTGACAGCAGAGGATGCTGGGAAATACTGGTGTGCAGTGACATTAGAGAGAGACGTGAATTATCTTTACACTCATCTGATCGTCATCATGATCGAGGGTGAGGAAGGTTTATACATCTGAATATGTGAAACTATGGCTGTGAATTGATGTTCTTATATTTCTAATATTTCCAGAGCTGAACTTGACTAAGTATGAAGGAGACGACGTGTCAATCCAGTGCAAACATCATGATGAACATCAGAAATGCTTCTGCAAAGCACATGAACCCTCCATGTGTGTGAAGGATGGAGTTTCATTGGAGAAGATCAGAGATGATTGATTCTCTTTCAGTGATGAAGCTTCTACTGGAGTCTTTACTGTAAACATCACTGATCTGAGAGAAGAGGATTCTGGGATATACTGGTGTGGATCTCACATCACCACTAAAGTGCATTTAAACGTCAACAATGATAAGAATAAAGGTAAGAGCGTTTACTTTATTTGCATTGTCAAATATGAACTCTATTTTCTGCATTTGCTCAGTTTGTGTGTTTTCATGATTCCTGGTAATCTCATAAAATTATTCCATACAATTCCTCTATTTAGCTCATTTTGTGACATTGCTCATGAGTGGAGGAGGTGTTTAGTGTTTGTGGTGAATAGAGTGTTTTCATTTCACATCAAAACCACAGAAATGAGCTGAAGGTTCAGAGTCTCAGTTTAGTTTAGCTCTGAAGAATTAACAGTCTTATTCAGGAAACCCACAGTGAGAGACATGAGACTCAGAGACAAGGCAAGGCAAGTTTATTTATATTGCACATTTCATACACTATGGCAATGCAAAGTGTTTACAGAAATGAATTAAAATAATCACAAAACAAAAGCAAGGAAAATTAAAACAGTTATAAAAGAAATGAACAGAGATATATGATAGTTATAAAATGAATCAGAAGAGTAAAAAGATGATACATAGATAAACTTCAGATACCACGTCAGTCACACCAGATACTGACTGGTCCCCCCAGTTGAAAGCATGCACAAGTTTCTCTAAGTCTTGTCTGGAAACAAAGCATCTAATTCTTGCAATATTTTTCAGATGATAGTATGCTGATTTAGTTATTGCTTTGACATGACTACTGAAACTAAGGTCTGACTCTAGTGTCACACCAAGATTCCTGACTTGATGTTTAGTTGTTTGACCCCTAGCCCTTAATCAGTGTTTAGGGTCATTATGACCCCACTGGACTTTTCTTTCATTTTTTAAAAATGTTACCTTCATCTCAGGGGCATGAAACTCTGGGACTTTTCCTAAATAACCTATCTAAACATGCACAAAAAAACTGGGCTTGATTTGGTTGTTCTAAAGGTGTGTAAAAAAAATTTTACCTTTTAAGGTGTTTGGGGTCAAAATGACCCCACATTGAAAATGAATGGGAAAATGAAAAAAATGACTTTTTTTCATTTTGTTTGTCAAAAAAATCAAATTAAATCCATTATAAATCTGAAAATTTCTACATATAAACCAAGGTCTGGTCCTAGAGCATAAATAAAAAGTAGAACGAACTTTCTATCTCATACACACACACACACAGACACACACAAACACATAAACAAACAAACAAATGTATGTTTTTGCAACAGAGAGCATTTTTACAGAATTTGGCAAATAAAATAAACAAAACTGGCATAAATCTAAAAAAAATTTACATTTAAATCAAGGTCTGGTCCTAGAGCATAAACCCAAAGTGGAACGAACTTTCTATCTCATACACACATACACACAAACGCACACAAACACACACAAACACACACATGTATGTCACTGCAACAGAGAGCATTTTTATAGAAATTGGCAAATAAAATAAACAAAACTGGCATAAATCAAAAAAAATTTACATTTAAATCAAGGTCTGGTCCTAGAGCATAAACCCAAAGTGGAACGAACTTTCTATCTCATACACACACACACACAAACACACACAAACACACACAAACACACACATGTATGTCACTGCAACAGAGCATTTTTATAGAAATTGGCAAATAAAATAAATAAAACTGGCATAAATCTAAAAAAAATTTACATTTAAATCAAGGTCTGGTCCTAGAGCATAAACCCAAAGTGGAACAAACTTTCTATCTCATACACACACACACACACACAAACACACACAAACACACACATGTATGTCACTGCAACAGAGAGCATTTTTATAGAAATTGGCAAATAAAATAAACAAAACTGGCATAAATCAAAAAAAATTTACATTTAAATCAAGGTCTGGTCCTAGAGCATAAACCCAAAGTGGAACGAACTTTCTATCTCATACACACACACACACAAACACACACAAACACACACAAACACACACATGTATGTCACTGCAACAGAGCATTTTTATAGAAATTGGCAAATAAAATAAACAAAACTGGCATAAATCTAAAAAAAATTACATTTAAATCAAGGTCTGGTCCTAGAGCATAAACCCAAAGTGGAACGAACTTTCTATCTCATACACACACACACACACAAACACACACATGTATGTCACTGCAACAGAGAGCATTTGTATAGAAATTGGCAAATAAAATCAACTAAACTGGCATAAATCTGAAAAATGTCACATAAGCAACATGGAACAAGCTTGTTCCCACACACACACACACACACACACACACACACACACACACACACACACACACACACACACACACAATCATGTCATAGTGGTGACTTGTAATGGTTCTGCAAATGTATATAATAATTTGATAATAATTATATAATTAATATTATATAATTATAATAATTAATTTGATAATAATAATAATTAGATTTTTTATGTATTTCAAAATGTTTAAATAAATATTCACATATATATATATGTATATATATATCAAATTTGTGAGGAGAAGTGAAAATGAGTGAATGAATGGTTCTCTATGGCCCTCTATTGGATACATTTGGCCATTGCACTTTAATTCCTTTCCCATAAGAAATAAGTTTTTTCGACTAACCTTTAGATGGCAGTATTCCATCCCTAACACATAGAGCAATGCCCAAAAACCATTTATATTGAATTAATATCATTATTTAAGTGATTTTTTCTTTAAAAAATCATTTTTCATGAGCCAATTTATGGCCTAGTTATGTAATTGTGCAGTAAATAGGTAAAAAACTTCAAAATTTCCACAAAAACACAGCATAAATGTATAGTTGAGAAGTAAATAAAAAAAATGATATATAGTTTTCCATATAAAAATGTATATTTCCTTATGCAATCGCTCTTTAAAAGTTTGGGGTCAAAATGACCCCAAACACCTTAAGTGTTGTCCTTTTCAAACACTGATTAAGGGCTAGAGTGAAGGTATGCGTTCACCTTGAGAACTTCATCTTTGTTTCCAAACGCAATGACTTCAGTTTTGTCTTTGTTTAACTGAAGAAAGTTTTGACACATCCAACTGTTGACTTCATCAATACATTGGCACAGGGAGTCAATGGGGCTGTAATCGTTAGGTGATAGGGCTAAGTAGAGCTGTGTGTCGTCTGCATAGCTGTGGTAAGCAATTTGGTTCTTTCTCATTATTTGGCTCATTGGGAGCATATACAGGTTGAACAGGAGTGGCGCAAGAATTGAGCCTTGAGGGACTCCGCATGTCATAGATGTCCACTCAGACTTATGGTCTCCTATACTCACATAATAACCTCTCCCATCTAAGTATGACCTGAACCATTTTAGGACTATCCCAGAAAGCCCCACCCAGTTTTCCAGCCTGTCAAGAAGTATGTTATGATCGACAGTGTCAAATGCAGCACTGAGGTCGAGTAGTACCAGCACTGATAATTTGCCTGTATCAGTATTTAAGCGAATATCGTTTATTATCTTTATGAGCGCTGTCTCTGTGCTGTGGTGCAGTCGGAAACCAGACTGAAAATTGTCAAAGTATCCATTTGAGATTAGGAAGTTGTTCAACTGATTGAAGACAACTTTTTCAATGATCTTGCATATGAAAGGAAGATTTCAGATTGGTCTGTAATTGCTCAATATGTTGTTATCCAGATTGCTCTTTTTCAGGAGGGGCTTGACTGCAGTTTAATACACTTTTGAAAAAGGAGGTGGGGATTGTGTCAAGAGTGCAGGTTGATGTTTTACATCAGACAGATAAAGTAGAAAATATAGTATGTGTAAGACTGCAGAAGAGGGATTAAAATGTGCAAATTTTTCACATAATTTAGTTTAATTCGATCAATCAATAGTCTATCAAACGTATTTCCTAATGTGTGAATGTTAATTAACACTAATATGTGTTTGTGTTTTATTTTCAGGTTTCTCCATGATCATCATTATTTGTGTGTGTGTGAGTCTGCTGCTAATTGGTGGATTCACTCTGACTATGTATAAATTAAGACACAAGAGACGAGGTGAAGCTCACACACACACTTCAGTTCAGTCTACTGCACAGTTACCCACAATCCTCTCTGATGAGCTCCTGTACGCGTCTGTCAGTTTCCAGAAGCATGAAGAGTCTCTCAGTGAAGCTTCAGTCACTGTCAGTAAGAACGAGCTTTACTCTGATTACGCCACGGTCATTTACTACAGACTCAACTAACTCACTTATAACAGATCACAGATCAGCACATATTACACCAGTATTTAAACAAATAGACTATGATATATATATTTTTATATTTACGCTTATACTCATAGTTTAAATGAAAATGTACTTAATCCATAATTTAGTGTTAAAGAGATGTTTAATTGACAGGGTCGTTCAGTTCAGTCTCTTGAATCGTGAGACACTTTATAAATTCTGCTCGTTTCTTCTTTCACATGTTTAAAATAGCAGTTGTGTCAGAGGTTTATTAGTGTGTGTAAAGAGTTTGTCATCTCAGTGTATCTGAGGGTGTGAATAAAACAGGAAATAAAACCCACAAGTGACACTTCTAGAAAATACTGTCAAGTTTCCAGTCCAAATGCAGAGACACGTTTAGTTAATAAAGGCTTTTTAACAGCAGCTCTTAAAGCAGTTTGGTTTACTGTTTCTCTTTCTTATCTCTCTGAATAATGTTTGTGTTTGATCTGCTTTAGATTTGTACATGCAAGAGACTTTTGCAAATTTTTTCTTTTCTTTTTTTAGTTCATTCTTGCTCTGTTGGGACTGACATCATTTTTCTGATGTATTGTTTTACTGTAGAAACATATTTTATTAATTGAAAAATAAACATTGGGAAACAATATATATATATATATATATATATATATATATATATATATATATAATTTTGTTATTATTTCTTGTTTATTACCCAAATAATAGTTATTTAAAGTTGTAGAATCAGAGAGATTATTATTTACTCTTTTTTTATATTATATTTAAAATGTCAAACATTGTCATGCATTGACTGAATCTAGTTTTCCTACTGCGAGAAAAGTTTAAACTCTGCAAAGGAGAGAGTCTGAGTCTGAATTCTGACTAATAATTGTATGCATTTTACTTTGTATCACATTCAGGACTGATCGAAATATGCATATAAACTACTAACAATCAGGTTATTTAAAGTCTAATCAATAGTTCATATTTTTCATTTAAATCTTTTGAAATCATTTGTTGTTATTGTGATATTTAATAAATGGAAATTATTTTTAATCTGAGCAAAAGTTTTGATCAGAAAGTTTCTCATGAACACTGGAGGTGTTTGTGTGTTTGTGTGATGAACAGACAGTTTTTTTCCGTCCAGCTCAAAGCCACAGAAAACATGTGAAGGTTGAGGGTCTCAGTTCAGTTTAATTAAACACACTTACTCAGGAAACCCACAGAGAGACACATGAGACTGAACAGAGAGACAGAAGATGAACAGAAGACAATAAAGACTAACAGCTGATCATTCAGTAATTCACCTTCAACATTTACTTAAAGTGTTGAACTTTTATAAAATCAAATGAGAAATAGATACAAAAACACTGTCAAGTGTTTTCTAACTGTGAGGTGCCCACACTTTAAAAGGACCAGACTTCGGATTTCACTCAGAAAATTATTTATTTTGACCAGTTGAACAGGTACCAATGTAACAGGTTCGAATTCATACGAATTGGGCAACTCGTAAAATATGTACAATTTAGGAAATGTTTTACAAATTCGTGAGTGAGGTCGTATGAATTAGAATTAGCCACTTTGTAAAATTCGGATCCTCAGGGTGGGGCTGAAGTCGTGGAAGGCACTTTTTTCTGCCTGAAACCGCGCCGCTGCCTCCTACGCTCTCACTAGCCTCGATGGTGGGGCGGCCTTAGGGTACATGGAGATCCCCCAGGTGGAGAGTGAAGTTGCGATGCAATTATGCCCGCAAAGTGTTGCTGCCTGGTGTGGTTGCCCATGTCTCCTATCCAAGGTCTGTAAGTTCCCGGCCATGTTAAGGCTTACATCGCCGCTGGACAAGGGCTTCTCCACCTTGCACACTATGGCCCTCCTGCAGGTATATCAGGCCAAAGCACTCAAAGAGCTGCACGAGGGTAGTTCTGACCCTCTATTTGACACTATTGATCATAATATTCTTCTGAAAATACTTGAGTGTGTTGTTGGAGTCCAGGGCCTAGCTTTACAGTGGTTCACCTCATACTTAAAGGGGAGGACCTTCTCTGTAAATATCGGGTCATTCACTTCACCCTCTGCGCAGATCCATTGTGGCGTTTCACAGGGATCCATTCTTGGCCCTCTTTTGTTTTCCTTCTTCATGCTACCTTTAGGCTCAATATTCCAGAAATATAACATAAACTATCACTGTTACGCTGAAGACCTCCAACTATATCTTCCAATCAAACCATGAAATGACTTTTCATTAGATAATCTCTTCACATGCCTCGATGAAGTCCAGACCTGGATGACAAATAACTCACTGCAACTGAATGAAAATGTAACGACAATCACTTCTGGGGAATAATTAACTCAAATTAGGGGAATATTCATGAGTTTATGAATATGATTTGCTTATCGATTAAATTACCCGAAAAGGGAATATTTGATCAATTTGTCAGGGTAACTTTTACCAGAATTAATTTCAGTTATCTAAACATACTGTTTGTCCCACAAACTTTATGTAAGATTTCCTTATCAAATATCAATAAAAGTACCCTTCTTACAAACTCCAAGAAAGATTAATTTTCTGGCCATGAACATTAATTTTCCTGTGTTCATAAAATTAAACTACTCAACGTAGTAAATAATAAAAGCTTTGTAGCTAAATCGTACTTCTCATTGACTTTGTAATATGAGCATTTAGACAGAAGCAATCAAGAATATAATGGTTTTAATAAAATGAAACTACGAATACAGAATTCTACATTTACACATGGAATACATGTATATACAGAGTACAGCCAGTAAGACCGTATTGTATGAGCGCATCACTAATACAACTGATCACTTAAAGGGAAAGTCACAGGAACACCAAAGACAGAATAACAGAAGCTGATAATATTGACCATAAAATGATAGAGTGTCTGTTGTGAAGTGGCACTATTATGATTTTGTTCAGTATATTAGGGTAAAATGATCAATTATCATTTAAAGCTGAGAAATGCACATGTATCCACCAATGAACATCACTTTAGGTGTTTTACTCCTCTGACTTAATTTTAGCATTTATATTTATATTTTTTTACAGAGTGACAATTCACCAGCTTTTAACCTTTATTTAATTCCACTGTTACATCGTTTGTTTTAACTATACAAAAATAAATCTATTTAGTGACTCATCACTGATGATCCCTGTCAATCATCAGTGGCTCCGCCCACAGAGCTCAGGATTGGTTCATTTGTGCTCCGCCTCTCACTGCAGAATCTTCCTGTTGATCTGAACAAACAATACGATGAAGAAAGACTGACTGAAGTTCATCAACAACATTATAAACCCTTTCACCAGATACATAAAACAATCACACTATACTGAAGAGAGTGTTATTGATTATATTTGACATTTGACACTGTCGATCATAACATACTTCTTGACAGGCTGGAAAACTGGGTGGGGCTTTCTGGGATAGTCTTACTTAGATGGGAGAGGTTATTATGTGAGTATAGGAGACCATAAGCAGGGCTGCCAACTTTTGAGCTTAGCTTGGAGTGAGATTTTTTTTTTATGTAAAAACAAATATTGCATCACAATAAGTGTAATTGTGATTGTCAAAACATTTGGTAACTAAATACAATTTTATGCTGTTTAGTGACAACATGTTACAATGTTTGCATTGTACAATGACTGGTAGGATACAGTTTTTATTATTGCTTGACAAAAATTTCAAGATTTCAATTCCATTCTTGTGATTTGTTTCCGATTTTGATTTAATATTGACTAATTTGGATACATGTTTATTTTAAATTTTATTTAAAAAAATAATCTCACCTAATGCTTTAAACATAGAGGGCCCAATCTGCTGGTATTTTTAAAGGTTAAAAATAATAATAAAAATGTAATATAATGCTCAGCAAAATCTCCTCTCTAGCTATTTTTTCTATTCAATTAACATATGGTCATTAAATGGCTTTCCTGAGGCAAATGTAACGTTATGTGACATAATTGTTCTCCTGCTGTTATATTGACCTCTTTCCGTGGTTGAAAAACACTAATTGGTCGATATTATGTATACTTTCGGTAAGTTGTACTGCATCTTTAAATAAAAAAGTAACAGATGATCGGTTCGTGCACTTGAACTGAGGCGCTCAGAGATCTGTCACGTCACATTTACAAGCGCCAAACGTATTTTTGTCTGAATTTCGTAATAAAATTGATGGAATCTAAGAGCTGAGAATTAGTTTAATATCAAAAGTACCTCCACAATTTTTCTGTGCGTGAGAAAATGGATGTGTGGCGTGAGAGCGTGTGAAAAGTGTCAATTACGTGAGTCTCACGCTCAATGCGTGAGAGTTGGCAGCCCTGCATAAGTCTGAGTGGACATCCATGACATGCGGAGTCCCTCAAGGCTCAACTCTTGCACCACTCCTGTTCAACCTGTATATGCTCCCAATGAGCCAAATAATGAGAAGGAACCAAATTGCTTACCACAGCTATGCAGTCGACACACAGCTCTACTTAGCCCTATCACCTAATGACTACAGCCCCATTGACTCCCTGTGCCAATGCATTGATGAAGTCAACAGCTGGATGTGCCAAAACTTTCTTCAGTTAAACAAAGACAAAACTGAAGTCATTGCGTTTGGAAATAAAAGATGAAGTTCTCAAGGTAAACGCATACCTTCACTCTAGGGGTCAAACAACTAAACATCAAGTCAGGAATCTTGGTGTGACACTAGAGTCAGACCTTAGTTTCAGTAGTCATGTCAAAGCAATAACTAAATCAGCATACTATCATCTGAAAAATATTGCAAGAATTAGATGCTTTGTTTCCAGACAAGACTTAGAGAAACTTGTTCATGCTTTCATCACCAGCAGGGTGGATTATTGTAATGGACTCCTCACTGGCCTTCCCAAAAAGACCATAAGACAGTTGCAGCTCATACAGAACCAGAACATATGAACACATCACACCAGTCCTCAGGTCTTTACACTGGCTCCCAGTTAAATTTAGGATTGATTTTAAAGTATTATTACTGGCATATAAATCATTCAATGGCCTAGGACCTCAATATATTGCAGATATGCTCACTGAATATAAACCCAACAGATCACTCAGATCATTAGGATCATATCAGCTAGAATTACCAAGGGTTCACTCTAAGCATGGCGAGTCCGCTTTTAGCTATTATGCTGGAACCAGCTTCCAGAGGAGATCAGACGTGCTCCTACTGTAGTCACATTCAAATCCAGACTCAAAACACTTCTGTTTAGCTGTGCATTTACTGAATGAGCACTGTGCCAATGTTCGTCCGACTGTTTATACTGTACTGTATTTTATTTTATTTTTCTAAACCGTTTTAATTATTCTTATTTCTTTTTATTATTTTTGCACCATTGTGTATGAAATGTGCTATATGAATAAACTTGCCCTGCCTTGCCTTGCCTATATTGAGAAGAGCTGCAGGTTCTGACACTTACTGATGGATTCTCATGTTTAGAAAAGCTCTGAGGATCAAGAGTCTTCAGGAGTCTTCAGGAGGTGTGCGATCAACGGTCTGTGTGAAAGAGAGCGAGAGATCGGTCATGTGATCATTAGTGATGGAGTATCTGACTTTGACGTCTCACTTACTGTGAGTGTGTCGTACAGGTCAGAGGTCGTGGACTTGAGCTCAAGAGCTGTATACGTGTCTTCATTGGGATCAGAGATCTACAGGAGAGACAGAAGGTCTTACATCACAAAATATCACAATGATAAATATACATTTTTAAAAACATGATCCAATGATAAACTTTGGAATATAAACAATTTTATGGAAACACTATCAAAAAAGTTCCCTGACAATGTTCAAAGTAAAGGGCTTTTTCATATGTTCGTAATTTTAACAGTAAAAAACTGTAAAAAAGCAACGGAAAAGACATGTTAATTGCAGAGATACCCTTACTATATACAGTGAAAAACTGCAATAGCTCTCACAGGACATTTCATGTAATTTTACAGTAACATACTGTTAATTGTACGGATTTTGGAAGTACACTGTAAAAAAAAAAACCTTAAAGTTGCATTTACCGTACCTTACCGTAAAAATTACAGTAGCAATTGTTATGTTTTACATCACTGAACAAAAATTTACGGTAAAAAAACAGGCAACTGTGGTTGCTAGAATTTTACCGTAAAAAATACGGCAGTAATATTTTAGGTTTTATGGCATTGAACCATGGTTAAAAAATAAAAAAATAAAAAAAAAAACTGCCAACTGTGGTTGCCTGTAATTTAAAAATATTGTATTACAAACCAGTTTGTCATAAAAGTTATTATTGAGAATTAGCAGAGGTTTTGAAGTTGATGTTTTATTGAAAATAATACAGTTTGAAGTCACCATTATGGAGATCAGTGTTTGCTTTAGTTTGCAGTGTTTGGGCTCTTGACCCTTGATTTTCTAACGTCAGATTTACTCTGACTGCTTTAACTGTGTTTATAAAACACATTCGTTATGACATGAAAATCTGAGAGAAAATGTGACCAGGTGTTGATGGCTATTTATTGATGCTGACATAATCATCATGTAGTGGCTGATCTCATAAAGAGTCTTATCTTTCATTATGTTTATAATATATTTTTCATTTTTGAGTGTAATAGTTCTGTGTCACTACCACATGCGAGCCAGCAGTGACAAAGAAGTAATTTTAAGAACTTTAAAAACACATGGTGTATAAAAAAGGTTTTGATCTACTGCATGATGTAGACCAACACAGACATCAAGATTCAGCGTATGAATCTCAACAATGGTGACAATCAACACAATAATCAAATAAAACTCTGAACATCACAAAACAAGCTACGAAAAAGCTGCAACAAAAACAACATCAAAAATAAAAGCAGATATAATAATAAAAGAAAATACTAAGGCAATTCAGCATAATTTATTCATGCTGCAATGCATGCTGGGAGATATTGATGAGTTTTGATTAAATGCTCCCATCATGCACTGCACTTTTATCATCACCGTTGTTGAGATTCTGAGTGTGTCTGAAAGATACAGTAGTTCAAACCTTTATTGCGCACAATTATCACAACACTGATGGATCACATGCTGTAGAATCTTAGAGCTACTACAGTCAATAATGTAAAATTATTAATATGAAAAACTTCTCCATTCACCTGAAGTGATAAGGTGCTCAGAAGTGTGAGCGTTTGCTGCGGTAATGAAAAATGGCGAGATGAGATGATTACCGAATAAATATTTTACTCCATGTTTCATGTAAGTAAAAGCTATATAAAATTAACAAAATAAAATAACATGAATTTCTTCAAAGTTTGGTCTTAATGTGGATTTTATAGTTTCTGCAGTTTTTCTCACTTTGCTTTCTCTTAATTTGAGCATATAGCTGAAACTAATTTACGCCACGACACAGAGATTAGACCATGTTTTTTGACTAGATAAAATATAAATCAATGAGAAATGATTGCACATGAATGAAGTAATCTCTGATTGGTCATGTATCTTGTACAAAACCCTTAATGGCTTGAGTCATCATAAATCTAACAGTAAATTATAATTAAAAACTTAAGCAGATTGGTTAAATTCACTAAACAAACTTCACGGCCAAGGCCATTCACAACTGCCCACTAAAATCAGCTTTATTTCATAATTTTATTATATTATAGTACAAACTGGTTACCGCTGGACTGGGGAGGTTTGAATCCTGTCACTTTGTACATTTACAGTCTGAAACACAGATAACGGCTGATCGATTCATTCTCTGCGTTTGTGAAGTCATGTTTAGATGATTTACCTGTTTCACTGTGCGATCTTCAGATTTAACACTCCTTCGTTTCTTTCTGTTATAATGAAAGACATTAGCAGCATATGCATTTATTTTAAAGATTACTAATAATTAAAAACACAAATTAGCCATTTCCTACATTAGACCAAAAGTGAATTTATACAATTATTGCAGTTTTTTATTGAGCTCACATTATAAACAGGATGAAGATGATGATGAAGATGATGATGATGATGAATAATCCTCCAGATGCCGCTGTGATCACAATCACATTCCTACCAGCAACATGATGAACTGAAAGAGGAAGATCATCATGATTAACTCTCCAAACTGATGAATGATGTGAAGATACAGGAGTGTGTTAATAAAAGCTTCACCTGTGACAGTTACAGCGTCTGATCTCTGAGATCCATGTTGATTGTGAGCCTGACAGTAGAAGCGTCCACTCTGTAGTGCACTGAAACTCTGTCCAGATCCAACAGCTGAGGGTTCATTCTCCTTAAACCAGCTGAAGTTCAGAGCAGGAGGGTTTGAGTCACTGATGCAGTTCAGAGTCACTGAATCTCCCTCCACTATTACACCAGATCCACTCATCAACACTGAGACGTTCCTGGGTTGGTCTAAAACATACAAAAATTAAAGTTCAATGAATATTAGAAAATTATGTGTTTGGAAATTTTAAACAATGTGTAGGTGATCAATAACTCACACATGATGTTTAAAGTCACAGCATCAGAGTATTTATCTCCATGTTCATTGATGGACTTGCATTTGTATTCTCCACTGTCATCAGAGCTGATCTCTGAGATGTTGTAGATTCTTCCAGATCCTACAATCGTTCCTCCTTTAAACCAGCTGATTTCTGCAGGAGGGTTTGAGTCACTGATGCAGTTCAGAGTCACTGAATCTCCCTCCACTATTACACCAGATCCACTCATCAACACTGAGACGTTCTTTGGAGGGTCTAATAACAATCACCAAATTATTTAAGACCTCTTACACATTTTTAAAATGATTAATATGAACCAAATTAATCAAAACAGAGAATTAGCATCTTATGTTTTATAATAAACTCGCACATGACGTTTAAAGTCACAGCATCAGAGTATTTCTCTCCATGTTCATTGATGGACTTGCACTTGTATTCTCCACTGTCATCAGAGCTGATCTTTGAGATGCTGTAGATTCTTCCAGATCCTACAAAAGTTCTTCCTTTAATCCAGCTGATTTCTGCAGGAGGGTTTGAGTCACTGATGCAGTTCAGAGTCACTGAATCTCCCTCCACTATTACACCAGATGGACTGATGGACACTGAGACGCTCCTGGGAGGGTCTAAAACAGACAAAAATTAAAGTTCAGTGAATATGATGATGGCTGAGGTGTCTGAGCACCAGGTCCCTGTGTTCGCACAACTGATCTCACGAGTGGGCCAAGAAGAGGGTGGCCTCCGCGACCTTTGTAAATATGCGGGGTGACAGGGAGGAGTTTGTACTGGTATGCCCGTCCCTCGAACTCAAAGCGTAGGAATGTCATTAAAGTACACGTCCTTCAGGTCGATCTCTGCGAACCAGTCTTAGGGGCGAACACATTCTGCATTAGCATTTTGAACGGAAGCTTGTGGAGGGCCCGATTCAAAACACGCACATCCAAGATTTGATGTAACCCTCCACTCTTCTTGGGAACAGTGAAGTAGGAGCTGTTAAACCCTGACCTCACAATCTCGCAATCTCCGCATGCAGAACAAGGGGCCTCTACATTCCCCGCTTTACTGAATCGCATAGTCAAATCTGAACGTCCCAATGAGCCAGCGTGACGGGCGCTAGCCAGGCTCCCAGCGACCGAACCAGCAGGACCAATGGGACCACAGACGCACCCGTGGAGGACAGAGACCCGTCCCGGAGTGGGGTCTGAGTGTTCAGTGCAACACTTACCTGGCTCCACAGTTTGGCAGGGGTGCGTGAGAAGGCATAGCATACAGCTTGATAACTATAACACTGCTTATGATTTATGGGGATTGAAAAAGGTGGTTGTGTACACACACTGCCGACACATTTATGTTCAAACTATGTAAAAGTTAATTTTGCATAATAGGTGCCCTTTAAAAACCTTGTTAAAAATCTTAAATACTTCAGAGCACAGTCTTAAGTTTGGTATCTTTTTAAAGGGAACACTGCACAGATTATTGTAGAAATATATATTTTTTTAAGTTTTATATTTTATATAAAATATATATTTTACAAAAAATGTTCAGCTAAAACTTTAAGAAAATTAAAGCTAAATATCTGAACAAATTCTGTGACAAATTGTAGGTTGATATAAAAAAAAATAATAATAATAATTCAGTATGATTTTTTTGAGTGCAGTACCAAACTTTTCCACTAGATGACATCCAGACTCCTCTGGTGACCATATAACTCTTCGTTCCCTTTCAAGGGAACTCGCGTTGCGTCGAGATTGACGCTATGGGGAACGCTTTGCGTGATGACGTCTTGAAGCACATGTAAAATCAGTCCAATGGTGTGGCGGAACGTCAGAGGCGGGTGACGTCACGTACCAGGAAGCTATAAAGCCTGCCCGAAAACAGAAAATGAAAACTTTCTGAGTCTTCAGTTGCGCTCTGTGTTGAATCTGTCCTCGTTATTTGGTGTTGTCTGTGTATATTATATATATATATTCAGTATGGCGGATAAGCAGCAGCAGTTTAGAATGTGTGTTCAACCCTGCCCGCGTTATTTAACGGGTGGGGACACTCACACTCTTTGTGTTGTCTGTTTGGGTGAAGAGCATGCCCAGTCAGCACTCGAGGGTGCTGGCTGTGAGCATTGTGACGCGCTTCCATTGCGTACGCTCAGATCCCGCCTGGCTTTATTTAACCAGGAATGCGTTCCCCAGGGCTCTGGTACTGCCGCTGCCGAGGCACGGCGTCGATCTCAGACCTGGGGTTCGCAAATGGATCTATCAGTGGATGTTGAGACGGGCTCTGCCTTATCTCAGCCTCATTCTGATAGATCCAGTGCCTCTCATCAGGGTGTGGAAGCACGCGTTGCGGTTTCTTCCCCCCCGATGGAGGCACCAATACTGCAATTGTCCAGCTCTGAGGAGTTGGACGTTGTTAGTATTGACGCTGAGTCTGAGGATTCGCCACCTCAGTCTCATGCGTTTGAGGAATTACTCGACGTAGTTACAAGAGCTGTCGAGAGATTATCTATTGAGTGGCCAGAAGATAGGCAGGGCGCTCGCTCGAAAAGTAAGCTCGACGAACGTTTCCTGCCATCTCGTGCACAGCCTCAGCGCAGAAGCCTTCCGTTTTTCCCCGATCTCCACACTGAGGTGTCGAGATCGTGGGGGAAACCAGTTTCATACAGAGTATATACTTCACAAACATCCCACTACTCCACTATACACAATTATAAAGAGCATGGGTATGGAGAGATGCCGAAGGTGGAGGAGACGCTTGCGAGCTATCTCTCTCCAGCAACGGCATCTTCTCTGAAGGCTCCTGCATTACCATCCAAACCAGTAAAATTAACTTCTTCCCTGGTTCATAAGTCGTATGCAGCCGCTGGTCAAGCTGCAGCGTGTTTGCACACCATGTCATTAATGCAAGCATACCAGGCAGAATTATTGGGTGATTTAGAGGAGGGCGGGGGTATTGGTCCCGACACTGTATCCGAACTGCGTAGAGCCACAGATTTGTCTCTCAGGGCCACCAAGGAGACGGCTAAATCCATCGGCCGCTCTATGGCAGCCCTGGTGGCCACTGAGAGGCATCTGTGGCTCAATCTAAGTGATATAAAGGACAAAGAAAAACATGTTCTTTTGGATGCTCCGGTTTCCACTGCAGGTTTATTTGGAGATGCAGTTAATAGTGCTGTAGCGAAATCACAAGAAGCTTCAAAACAGGCAGCTGCACTTCAGAAACTTCTCCCCCGCCGTTCTTTCTATGAGGCTGCTGAGCGGGAGCAGCCTCACTCCTCTAAAAAGAGCGCTGAGCACCGTGCCACTCAGAAACAGAGCGGTTCCTCCCGTGCTCCCCCACAAAAATCTCGGGGACATGGGAAGCACGCTCAAACCCAGCAGCCTTCGAGGGGTAGAACGGATCTGCGGACCGCCAAGAAGGCTGCTGGGAAAAAGTCCTGATGTCCGAGGGCTCAGGACAAATGAGGGTAGTCCCCCCCGAAGCAGAGCGGTCAACACCTCTTTTTACCTCTTTTCACGGTGCCCGTCTCTCTTCGGTGCCCTCAGGGGACCGTTCTGCCAACCCTGCCGCCTCCGGTGTTTCAGGGCGCAGCGGTCTCCGGCGAGCACATATCTCAAGGACCACCCGGAAACGTAGTGGCCTCGGGATGCCCACCGCCTCTGAGGAGGGTGTTAGAGCAGTCCGTTCAGTCGTTCCCTGCCGGTGCGCCGTTACAGGGCGACGAACCGACTACTCAACAGCAACAAAATCCAGAAACCAGTCTCGAGAGGCTGGTACCTCTAGTAGAATCTTTGACAGCGTGGAAGCTACTGTCAAATGTTTCTCGTTGGGTCCTGCAGACCGTAGGAAAAGGGTATCAAATACAATTCAAGAAATGCCCACCTCGGTTTATGGGGGTCCTGCCCACAGTGGTGGGCCCCGAGCAGGTTCTGGTTATGGAACAGGAAGTAAACACTCTGTTAGAGAAAGGGGCCATAGAATATGTACCTCCCTCCAACAGGTAAACCCTTTTACAGCCGGTACTTTATAGTTCCAAAGAAGGACGGGGGATTGCGTCCCATTTTAGATCTTCGAGTTCTGAACGAGTCAGTCATGCAACTCAAGTTCAAAATGTTAACATTGAGACAAATCGTGCCACAGATCAGGTCCGAGGACTGGTTTGTCACGATAGACCTCAAGGACGCATATTTCCATATTTCCATCCGTCCATGTCATTGGAAGTTCCTGAGGTTTGCTTTCGGGGGCAAAGCATACCAATATCGAGTTCTTCCATTCGGCCTGGCTTTATCACCCCGCACTTTCACCAAATGCGTGGATGCAGCTCTGGCGCCCCTGCGCCTCCAGGGTATTCGCATCATGAACTACATCGACGATTGGTTGATTTTAGCTCAGTCGCATCAGTTGGCGGTTCAACATCGAGATGTTGTTCTCGCCCATATGAAAGAGTTGGGGTTACGGCTGAACGCCGAGAAGAGTGTGCTTTCTCCGCTCCAGAGGACCACTTTCTTAGGCGTGGTTTGGGATTCAGTGTCGATGCAGGTGCGCCTGTCACCGCCACGTATAGAGTCCATCCTTGCAGCTGTGAAAAGTGTAAAGCTAGGCCAGCTACTCACTGTCAAACAGTTCCAGAGACTGTTGGGTCTCATGGCGGCAGCTTCCAACGTGATACCTTTTGGACTGCTGCACATGAGGCCCCTGCAGTGGTGGCTCAGGACCAGGGGGTTTTCCCCGAGGGGCAACCCATTTCGCACGATCAAGGTCACGCGGCGATGCCTGCGTGCCATGGTTATGTGGAAGAAACCTTGGTTCCTGTCCCAGGGCCCAGTGTTGGGAGCACCTTGTCGTCGCAAACTGCTAACGACGGATGCTTCCCTCACGGGTTGGGGAGCGATCCTAGAGGGTCGCTCATCTCAAGGTCTGTGGGAAGACCATCATCGTTCTTGGCATATCAATCGCCTAGAGATGTAATCTGTCTTCCGGGCTCTGAGGAGCTTTATCACAGATCTCAGGGGACACCATGTGCTAGTACATACGGACAACACGTCGGTAGTCGCCTATATCAATCACCAAGGGGGTTTGCGCTCGCGCCCATTATGCAATCTGGCACGCCATATCCTCTTGTGGTCCCAGGGGAAGCTGCTGTCACTCAGGGCAGCTTACATCCCCGGGGTCCAGAATATAGGAGCAGACGCTCTGTCGAGACAGGGGCAGAGGCCCGGGGAATGGAGGCTCCACCCCGAGGTGGTGGAGCTGATATGGAGGGAGTTTGGCCAAGCTCAAGTGGATCTGTTTGCGTCTCGAGAGACGTCTCACTGTCCACTTTGGTTCTCCCTCACGCATCCAGCTCCTCTGGGACTGGATGCTATGGTGCAGACGTGGCCGAGGCTACGTCTGTACGCCTTTCCCCCAGTTGCTCTGCTCCCGGGAGTTCTGGAGAGAGTTCGCAGGGACCAGGTTTGCCTGCTTCTTATAGCCCCGCGCTGGCCGGGCAGAGTATGGTTTCCCGACCTTGTGTCTCTCCTCGACGGGCCTCCTCTGGAGCTACCCGTCAGGAGGGACCTTCTGTCCCAAGCGGAGGGCTCGATATTACACCCCCGACCAGAACTGTGGAACCTGTGGGCTTGGCCTCTGAGGGGGCCCAGCTCATAGAGTCAGGTCTCTCAATTGAGGTTGTTGAGACCATTCTACAGTCCAGAGCTCCCTCCACGAGAAAACTTTATGCCCTGAAGTGGAGAGTATTCACTTCTTGGTGTAGTGACCGTCGGTTGGACCCAGTTAACTGCCCAATTGGTACAGTGCTGGAGTTCCTGCAGGACCGGTTGACTGCAGGTCTGACCCCGTCCACTTTAAAGGTTTATGTGGCGGCCATAGGTGCTTACCACATTCCTTTGGGTGGAATGTCTGTGGGGAAAGACCCCTTGGTATCTCGTTTCCTTCGTGGCACCTGGAGGCTGAGGCCTGCAGTTCGCTCTAGGGTGCCACCTTGGGATTTGTCCATTGCGCTGCAAGGCCTTTCCCTGGCCCCCTTTGAGCCCATTGAGGAGGTTCCTGAGAAGTTCTTAACTCTGAAAGCTCTGTTCCTTCTTGCTATCTCTTCTCTCAAGAGAATAGGGGATCTTCAAGCATTGTCGGTTGCTCCGTCATGCTTAGAGTTTGCACCGGGTATGGTTAAAGCTTTTCTACATCCGAGACCGGGCTATATCCCCAAGGTCCCCACTAATGTGGCTAGACCCATTGTACTGCAGGCCTTCTGTCCTCCTCCCTTTCGAAATGCGGACCAGGAGGCGAATAATTTGCTTTGCCCAGTTCGGGCGTTAGACGCTTATGTCCACAGAGCTGCCCTGTGGCGTAAAAGCGATCAATTGTTTGTGTGCTTTGGGTCCCCTAACAAGGGATCTCCAGTGTCTAAGCAAAGAATGAGCAAGTGAGTGGTTGAGGCTATTTCGCTTGCTTATGAGGCAGCCGGGCAGCCTTCTCCTATGGCTGTCCGGTCGCACTCTACAAGGAGTATGGCGGCCTCTAAGGCCCTTATATCAGGAGTGTCTTTACAGGACGTTTGTGATGCGGCAGGTTGGTCCTCACCGCACACCTTCGTCAGGTTTTACTCTTTGGACTTAGACTCTACTCCAGGGTCTCAGGTTTTGTCTTTCTAATGCTGCTCACTCGATTTCACACAGGACAGACATTTGTAGCTATGGTGGCATTGGTATAGACGTTCCCCATAGCGTCAATCTCGACGCAACGCGAGTTCCCTTGAAAGGGAATGCCTCGGTTACGACTGTAACCTCGGTTCCCTGAAGAGGGAACGAGCGTTGCGTCACCTTGCCATATCTCCTTCATGCCTGTCAGCGACTACTTCAGACTTTACGAAGCTTTCATTTTCTGTTTTCGGGCAGGCTTTATAGCTTCCTGGTACGTGACGTCACCCGCCTCTGACGTTCCGCCACACCATTGGACTGATTTTACATGTGCTTCAAGACGTCATCACGCAAAGCGTTCCCCATAGCGTCAATCTCGACGCAACGCTCGTTCCCTCTTCAGGGAACCGAGGTTACAGTCGTAACCGAGGCGATTTCCATATATGGATTAAATGATCTTAACTACAGTCTGAACGCTTTCAAATGCTATATAGTTGGTCAAGTTTACTTTAGGTTTAGACTAAGATATTATTGTTATAAATGTATAATGGCAAATGTCCCACGGGTGTTGGGGAGGGGCCGTCTTAAAAATATTGGTTAAAACATTTTTATAAATCATAAATTCAGAAATGTATTCTTTGTAATGTGTGAAAAGTATTGATATTAAAAGTTCATTATTTGTACCTGAATGTAATTATTATAATGTTTTTTCATAGTGTGATTTTTGGGGAATTGAATACAATTAGGATCAGTTTGACCTGGACCACACAGACTGTAACCAGAAATCTAAAGTGCATGAGGGTTAAAGAGAGAAAGTCAATCTGCACTCACACATGACATTGAGCTGAACAGCAGGAGAGATGTGAGTGTGTCCGTCTACAGCACAGCTATATCTGCCTGAATCCTCTCTTCTGACTGACTGCAGCAGGAGTTCATTGTTTCTGTCTCTTCTCTCAGTTAATGGCTGTGAATTTCTGTACCAGATGAATGTTGCTCTGTCAGTCAGAGCGCAGCTGCTTTTACATCTCAGAGTGACTGAATCTCCCTCTGTCACTCTCTCAGGAGACTCCACCTGAAGATCTGAACACAACACACACATTATATCTAGTGCTGCTGTCATACACTGATTATTATTCAACATAATGCACAGAAGAAGAGATAAACCTCATCAAAGTCACCTGTGACAGTAAGATTCACTCCTGGATCACCAGTATATCTTCCATCAGGTTTATCAGTGATGAATCTGAAATAGTACATGTGTGAATCCTTCAGTGTCACATGACTCAGTCTGACGGTGCAGTTCTGCTGTTTATCTCCCAGATACTGAAGCCTCTGACTGTATTCAGGGTCATTAGACAGATCTATAAGCTCAACATGGTTTTTGAACCAGAACACTTTCTTGATCCAATATCTAGTAGGGTATGTATAAGTGCATCTCATTATCACTGTTGAGTCCTTTAGTGCACAGATGTGTGAAGGACTGTAACTCACACTCCAATCATCACTAGAAACCCCTGAAACACAGAATTCATCAAACTGTAAATGTAGTTTTATCTGTTATATTGGGCCATGAAAACATGACAATACTTTATTACTATTAGAAAACAGCGACTCATTACAGGAAATATAAGATAAATGTAAATAAATAATCTCAGTATGAATTACTTTAAGACAGAGGAGTGAAGAGAGAACCAAGAAATCAGCCAAAAACAACAAGCTGCACAATTACAGTTTTTCTGAATTGCTAAAACACATTTCTTGAAACCATCACTCACTTTCTCAAAACCTTAAACACAAAAGCAAATGTTCAAAACTCATTCAGAGAATCTCTGACAAATCCCTGGCAAAATCAAACAATGCTTTCAGATCTTACACACATCATTCAATATTAGAAACACTACAGATCATTCGTTAGACACTACAAGAAAAATGGAGAACACAGAATCCAAAGCATGCAGTTACAGGAGAAATATTTATTTATATATTGTAACAAAGTAAACACATTTTGCAATTATGTAAAAAAGTAGTACTGACACCTGACAGTGGTGAGGTGAATAAATACTGTATATACAGGGGCGGAGTGGCAATCAGGAGAGTCAGGACTTTTCCCGGTGGGCCGGTAGTGTTTTGAGGCCGCGAGGGTCTGATAATAGTTATACATTGCAAGTTCTTAGCAACACCATCGGGTCAAACTGTGCAGGCTCTCTGCTCAACCCGTACGACGGGCCACAGCAGCCTCTTATTTCAATAGAAACACAGGCTAATCAGAAAGCACTAACGAAGGGCAGGTCCAACCATGTCTAGGATTTTCAAAAAAATAGGGGGATCAGTGAGCGGCCCCTCCCCAAATGACATAGCCTGTCGGCCTATGACGTAAATTAACACCTCTTTTTTTTTTCTCGTAACGTTTTGTAAGTCTAACGTTAACAGACAGTGTGTGAGTGAGTGGGCTGTTTACACCTGGCCACTTAATGCGTTTTCTGTAATCGGATAGCTATCCGATCGTGAAAAAACAGGTGTAAATGCCCTCCGATACGCATTCGAGACGGATTTGAATCTGAATCCGATCGCATCTATTCATCTATTCAAGCCAACGCGCAAACTAAGTGAATCAAAGTGAAAGTAAAGCCTGGTTCACACGGCAGGATAATTAGGCCGATTTTAGCCCCGATTCACCCCTTCCGACAATCTTAAGGATGCTCCGATTATCGTAAAATATTCTGATCAGATATTCCTGCCGTGTGTGGTGTGTTAAAGCTGCTCTCGTCTGCTCGGAAGGACGTCGGGACCGCTCCGATCTCAAATCGGGGATATCCAAAATGTTGGATTTATTTCTCCTCGTGTGTGTGGTGTCCCCAGGGAACAAACGAGCACGCAGCCTGTGGACTGTGGCGTGTAGCCAATCAGAAAGCGAGGTGGCGAGGAAGCACCGGGAAACAAAATCAAAACAGCCGGCGGCATGGCGCACCAGAAAGTCCGGAGGACGTCGGAGATCATCGCCTTTTCTTTTGATAACGTTTTTTTTTTCGGTTAAAGACAAACTACAAACTATCGCCACTGCATCCTCTTCGTCCGCCATGATTGTTTACTCTGAAGTCACGTTTGATCTCGAGGGATTTTGCGAGATTTCCCGTCTGACCTGGGAATGCTCGGGAGTCAAATCGGTTCGTGTGTGATGTGTTGATTTTGCCGTGTGGCTGCGCACCACACACTGTACGACCAAAACTGTTAGATCTATGATTTTTTATCGCTGTGTGTGGGGTCTCTCAGGTTTGGAAAATCGATTGACAATTTTAAAATCATCCCGTGTGAACCAGGCTTTAGTCGCAGACGCTTAACACAATCATCTTCATTAAAAGTAAAGAACTGAAATGATCTTACCAGGGCTGTTACTGCGCTCACTTATTGCGGTCTTTGATTTTGAATTTTTAGCTGATGATCAATAAAATGCAGTTCATATCTGTTGCTTTCGGTGACGTGCACTCCATTAAATCGCGCGGGAATTGAAGATCGGATTTATATCCGTTTTGCAAAAACATGTTTATGTGACCAGGTGTAAATGGAATCATTTTGATAAATCAGATAGCTCTCCGATCTGAGAAAACGCATGAAGTGGCCAGGTGTAAACAGCCTCAAATGATGGAAAGACAAAAAAGAAAAGGTGGCGCTGAGAAGGTCAGACTCAATAGGCGAAAAATTATGGAGGAGGAGGCAGCAAAATGCTCCAAAATAACCGACATGTTCTGGGCATCAACGAGAAAAGTGTCACAGCTTAGCACAGATGGGAAATAGCACCAGCTACCATCCATCCAAAAGCTTGTGAAATTTGAAAGTAGCTCGATGGTAAATATGAGACAAAAATGAATGGTTTACTATTGAGCGGCTCTCTTTTTCTTTTATTATTGTATGTTGTTGTTGTTGACTTCAAGATCTTTTAAATAATAATAATTACACTTGGCATTTCACGTTGTGCAGTCATTTTATTGTGATTTTAGATTTCAGCACTTGCTTAATTTCCCGATAGATTTTTTGGTCCCACTCCGCCCCTGCTGTATGCACTGCAAGTACTGTATAGTATTGCACTGAATATTGTATAGTATCGAATGCCTGTATATTCAGCATTTGCATACTGTGAAATACAGTGACCAACTGCAGAAGCCAAAAAGGTTACAGTAAAAAACTGTAAATGAAAAGCATGTTACTGTAAAGTACAGTCAGAAGAGTTGAGCAACTGCAGAATCAAGGTCAGTGAGAGAGATTTATTCTGCTTCAGCTTCACGTCTTCATGTCGGTCCGGCCGGAGAATATCATCTCTGCAGGAGAAGAGAAAAACCCTGAAGCAGATCCAGCCTTGACAACATTCTCCACACCTTCCTCTTCCTCTTCCTCCTCGTTCAGCACCTCTTTCACACACTCTTCCTCCTCTAACTCACTCTTCCTCCTCTTATACTCACACTCTTCCTCCTCTAACTCACTCTTCCTCCTCTAACTCACTCTTCCTCCTCTAACTCACACTCTTCCTCCTTTTATACACACACTCTTCCTCCTTTTATACACACACTCTTCCTCCTCTTTCACACACTCTTCCTCCTATTATACACACTCTTCCTCCTCTTTCACACACTCTTCCTCCTCTTATACTCACACTCTTCCTCCTCTTTCACACACTCTTCCTCCTCTTTCACACACTCTTCCTCCTCTTATACACACACTCTTCCTCCTCTTATATTCATACTCTTCCTCCTCTTATACTCATACTCTTCCTCCTCTAACTCACTCTTCCTCCTCTTTCACACTCTTCCTCCTCTTATACTCATACTCTTCCTCCTCTTATACACATACTCTTCCTCCTCTTATACTCATACTCATACTCTTCCTCTTATACTCACACTCTTCCTCCTCTTATACTCATACTCTTCCTCCTCTTATAGTCACACTCTTCCTCCTCTAACTCACACTCTTCCTCCTCTTATACTCACACTCTTCCTCCTCTTATACACACACTCTTCCTCCTCTTATACTCACACTCTTCCTCCTCTAACTCACACTCTTCCTCCTCTTATACTCACACTCTTCCTCCTCTAACTCACACTCTTCCTCCTCTTATACACATAGTCTTCCTCCTCTTATACATACACTCTTCCTCCTCTTATACTCACACTCTTCCTCCTCTAACTCATATTCTTCCTCCTCTTATACTCATACTCTTCCTCCTCTTATACTCACACTCTTCCTCCTCTTATACACATACTCTTCCTCCTCTTATACTCATACTCTTCCTCCTCTAACTCACACTCTTCCTCCTCTTATACTCACACTCTTCCTCCTCTAACTCACTCTTCCTCCTCTTATACTCACACTCTTCCTCCTCTTATACTCATACTCTTCCTCCTCTTATACTCACACTCTTCCTCCTCTTATACTCACACTCTTCCTCCTCTTATACTCACACTCTTCCTCCTCTAACTCACTCTTCCTCCTCTTATACTCACACTCTTCCTCCTCTTATACACACACTCTTTCTCCTCTTATACTCACACTCTTCCTCCTCTAACTCACACTCTTCCTCCTCTTATACTCACACTCTTCCTCCTCTAACTCACACTCTTCCTCCTCTTATACTCACACTCTTTCTCCTCTAATTCATACTCTTCCTCCTCTAACTCACACTCTTCCTCCTCTTATACTCACACTCTTCCTCCTCTTATACATACGCTCTTCCTCCTCTTATACTCTTCCTCCTCTTATACTCACACTCTTCCTCCTCTTATACACATACTCTTCCTCCTCTTATACTCATACTCTTCCTCTTATACTCACACTCTTCCTCCTCTTATACTCATACTCTTCCTCCTCTTATACTCACACTCTTCCTCCTCTAACTCACACTCTTCCTCCTCTTATACTCACACTCTTCCTCCTCTTATACTCACACTCTTCCTCCTCTAACTCATACTCTTCCTCCTCTTATACTCATACTCTTCCTCCTCTTATACTCACACTCTTCCTCCTCTTATACTCACACTCTTCCTCCTCTAACTCACACTCTTCCTCCTCTTATACTCAGACTCTTCCTCCTCTTATACTCATACTCTTCCTCCTCTTATACTCATACTCTTCTTCCTCTTATACTCATACTCTTCCTCCTCTTATACTCACACTCTTCCTCCTCTTATACACATAGTCTTCCTCCTCTTATACTCACACTCTTCCTCCTCTTATACACATACTCTTCCTCCTCTTATACTCATACTCTTCCTCTTATACTCACACTCTTCCTCCTCTTATACTCACACTCTTCCTCCTCTTATACTCACACTCTTCCTCCTCTTATACTCATACTCTTCCTCCTCTAATCTTCAATGCAACATTTTGAGTCAATTTAGGCACTTTAAACTGTCTTGTATTTTGTACAGTTGGTTTCCTCTCATCATTAGAAATAAGTGTGAACAATTTTGAGTCGTTGTGTGTAAATGATGACAACTGTGTTGTAGTTGTGTTTAACTTTAGCCTGCCTGTGTTTAGTGTTTTGAAACATAAGTGCATCACAGTGAGAAATGTGTTTAAGTGAGTGAGAATGTGTTTTGAGTTTTGCAAAAAGAGTGCATGAGATTTACAAACAGTGTTTTAACCTGAACTTGTTTAATGTTTTACAGAAAGAGTGATTTATTCAACAAATTGGTTTAGGCTATTGAGAATTTGGTTCAGAGAAGTGGGTTTAGTGTTTTAGCAATTCAGAAAAACTGTAAATCCTGGAATATGACAATATACATATTTAACATATACACATTCACTTCCGAGAACAAGAGCAAAAGATATTCACGATCTAGTGCTAGAGCAGGGCTGTGAACTGTCACACTTTCAGCCTGAGACTCTAATCGACACGTTTCACACACTCTCACGCCACACACACATTTTCTCACGCAGAGAAAAATCGCACTGACTCTGACCAGAGGTGTATAGTCCAGGGGTCAGAAAGTAGAAGTCCTGCCATATGTTTATTCCACCCATAAACTCAGCAGCTGATTTCACTAATTAGTTCTCCTGCTGAATTAGCAAATCCAGGTGATTGGAACAAAATACTGAGGAGGACTTTTACTTTCTGAACCTGGACTTTACACCTCTGACACCAACAGACAAGACAGAGCTGGATACTTTTGATATGAAACAAATTCTCAGCCCTCAGATTCTGTACATTTTATTTCGAAATTAAAACAATAAATCTCGTTTTGGCATTGTAAATGTGACGTGGCAGATCGCTGTAGCGCCTCAGTTCAAGCGGCACGTGAACCGATCATCAACGAATGAACAATAGGTAGGCTATGTTGAAAGATATGTGCACTAGATTAGCCTACATATTTATTACATTTTTACCTATATCACTACAATATTATAATGTTGTTATTATAATAAAAACACATTATATTTAATTAGAGTTGTTATTTTTAATCTTTAATACTAATAGCTGACAGGGCTCTGTATGATTACAGCAATGTGTGAGATTAGTTTTTTCTTGAGAAAAATGAACATGTATCTACAGTACCTAATATCATCCAAATTAATCGATATTGAATCAAGATCAGAATCAAATCACAAGAATTGAATTCATGATAGTGATTGAAAGAATTGAAATCATGAAATTTGTGTCAAGCAGTAATAATAATTAAATAAAACAGTAGCCTACCAGTCATTGTACCATGTAAACATTTTAAGATGTTGTCACTAAACTTCTAAAATTCTTCTGTTATTTTAAATAATACAATTCTGATGTTTTGCCAATTAAAATAAACTTATTGTGATGCAAGTTTTTTTTTTTTTTTTTACACCCCATCAATCCCCCTTCCATAATTCTCCCTTTAAACTAAACTCAGAAGTTGGCAGCCCTGTCCTACAGTGATCTTTTGATGAGCTTTGATGGAGGGTGTTGCAGAAAAGCAGAAGTAAATGTACAGAGACAGAGGAGTGAAGAGAGAACCACGAACAACATGATGCACACTCAAATAATGAAATATATGAAAAATAAGACGAAGAAAATAATCAAAGTTGATTTATTAAATACCCAATGACATCAAAATATTAGTTTTGTGGCTTTTAGTTCTTATCTATCAGCTCAGAGCTCATTTAGTGAACTCCTTTGACATGATAAATATTTAACATGAACACATTCACTTCCAAGAACATGAGCCAAACATATTCATGATCTGCTGATACAGTGACTTTTGTCCAATCAAAAGCTCTGAACTTTGAGAAAGTCCCTCCCCCTAAACCATGTGACACTGACTAGCAAGTAGCAAAAGACTATTGGACATTTCTAAAAGGGACGAGCGTTTGACAAGTTCAACACAATCTTCCTGTTTCAGAGAGAAATATGTGAGAACAGGACAGAAGAAAGTGCAGATCAGCCGCTCATGAGGCCTTAAATAAAACATCAGAGTGTTTCTAATGTGAATGTAAGAGAGACTCACCGTGAATCATGAGCAGAAAGAAGATCAGAGGAAGAGGAGGAGCCATTCTGACCCACATCAGCATAACATATGTCTATAATACATATACATATACATATACATATACATATAGTTTCAAAGCAGCTTTACAGAAAATACACGAGTCCACATTACAATTTAGAGTGATCTGTTATCAGAGGAAACTGTCTAAGATATGCATTTCAGAAATGTACATATACAAAGTCACAGTTAGCTAAAAATGTATTAATTTAAACAATGTAATAATTTCAGGCAGAAACAATGAGCTCATTGAAGTAATGAATACTTGCGTTAATATATTCATCACTTAAACAAGTATATGTAAATCACCCTATTCTTAACATTTCTCATGTAAAGACACGCATGTTATATGAGCAATAATCATTTAAGTAAGAGTGTGTTTGTCTTACCGTGTTGAAGCTCATCAGATCAACAGCAACCAAATGACTGACTGTTTTAACACAAGCACTTTAGCTTTACAGGGAAGGACTTTGTGTGGTTAACACTTTATTAATAACCAGCGACGGAAACATCACTGTCCCTCCCTCAACAAGAGAACAACATTACTGAACTAAACCTACTTAAAGAAAAATTATAATCTTTATCTGTAAGTTGAAGATGTATAATTGTGAAGATGAATGAAGATGAATAATTGTGAAGATGAATGAAGATGAATGATAGTGATTTACTATCTAGAGGCTCATCAAGGTGGATGTCAGACGCAGGAGATGGTGACCTCTGGTGGCAGTTTGAGGGATTGAACTCAGTGCAAATTTCCACTGTCATCATCTGGGATCAGTGCATATTTCCGCTGTCATCATCTGAGATCAGTGCATATTTCCGCTGTCATCATCTGGGATCAGGGCATATTTCCACCGTCATCATCTGGGATCAGGGCATATTTCCGCTGTCATCATCTGAGATCAGTGCATATTTCCGCTGTCATCATCTGGGATCAGGGCATATTTCCACCGTCATCATCTGGGATCAGGGCATATTTCCACCGTCATCATCTGGGATCAGTGCATATTTCCGCCGTCATCATCTGGGATCAGTGCATATTTCCGCTGTCATCATCTGAGATCAGTGCATATTTCCACTGTCATCATCTGGGATCAGTGCATATTTCCGCTGTCATCATCTGGGATCAGGGCATATTTCCGCTGTCATCATCTGGGATCAGTGCATATTTCCGCTGTCATCATCTGGGATCAGGGCATATTTCCGCTGTCATCATCTGGGATCAGGGCATATTTCCACCGTCATCATCTGGGATCAGTGCATATTTCCACCGTCATCATCTGGGATCAGGGCATATTTCCACTGTCATCATCTGAGATCAGTGCATATTTCCGCTGTCATCATCTGGGATCAGTGGATATTTCCGCTGTCATCATCTGAGATCAGTGCATATTTCCACTGTCATCATCTGGGATCAGTGGATATTTCCGCTGTCATCATCTGGGATCAGGGCATATTTCCACTGTCATCATCTGGGATCAGGGCATATTTCCACTGTCATCATCTGGGATCAGTGCATATTTCCACTGTCATCATCTGGGATCAGTGCATATTTCCACTGTCATCATCTGAGATCAGGGCATATTTCCACTGTCATCATCTGAGATCAGGGCATATTTCCGCTGTCATCATCTGGGATCAGTGCATATTTCCACTGTCATCATCTGGGATCAGGGCATATTTCCACTGTCCACCAACAGGTTTGCAGGGCTGACTCAGGCGACGGCTGCCAGTCACTGAGATGTTCTCAGAAAGAGGAGGAATAAAAGAAATTAACTCACATACTCAAAAGACAGCAGCCCTCCAGGACATATTTTTAGTGTTTCTATTATATACTGTTCATAGTTTTTTAAACAATATCTAATATCATAATCTAATATCCATGTGTAAAAAGTCAGTTTTTCATAAAAAGTACAATATTTGCCTCTGAGATGAAGTGAAGTTGAATAACAATCTAAAGTACTTCAAAATGATACTTTAATCCAGAGTAAATGTATGTTGTTACATTCCACCACTGGTTATTTAGAAAATGAAACTAACAAAAATGTATTGTCACATTAACAAATTGTTGCTAGCTGTGTCCCAGCAGTTATTCAATGGGACTGTCTGGTTTTGTCGCCTAGCAACTGGTGACAGCCGTTGTGACGACGAGCAGCAGTAACATTTGTACTGTAGGCTAGGCTACTTTATATATAAAACTTTATATAAGTTTTATATATATATATATAGATAGATAGATAAATAGATAGATATAGATATATAGATAGTTATAACTGCCTAAAAACAAAACGGGGTTGAAAACCTATCTAAACATGTTCACCATGGTCAATTTATGTACATAATAAAGTCTAGAGTATTTACTAGCCTATGTAAAATCACATACTAGTAACATATAAGTCAACATTTGAACCTTTATTGTATTTTTTTATTATTATTATTATTTTAATTTTTAGCATTAGACACATTAGATTACTCGATTCAATTGAAATACAATACTTACATTTAAAAGTGTAATCTGGCCATTTCGTCTCCGGCGCGCAATGAATTCTGGGGTAGGCAAAGCTGCGAAGGATCCTTATGATGTATCCTGCATTCACAGGAAAAGAAGGATGCATTTGCAGACCGCATTTTGAAGGAGCCTTCGAAGTACCTTCGACTTGAGACAGCATTTGTCGCGCAGTGATGACGCAGTCGGCTATACTTTCCCCTTTAAACGAGTCTCGGTGTGTCCTCCGAAGGTCACGTCGGCCTTCAAAGGATGCAGCCCCTGAATTGGGACACAGATATACACTCAACGGCTAGAGAATACCCACAATGCACTGTGAGAGTCGTTTGCCAAATGAATTCCTGCATCTGAACAGAAGATGGCGCCGCAACTGAATCATCCATCCATCCATTTTCCACACCGCTGGTCCAATGTCGCTACAGCATAATATAATACAGATATAAATTCCTTTTTTATTGATTATTAAATTGTTAAATTAAGGTTTATACCTGCTAGTTTCCATGTTAAATTACATGCTAGTTTCTATGACAGAGTTCAAGGTGAATCTTTTCATTACTGTAGCAAACATGTTGAAGATTAGCCGATGGGCTGTCGATTCATTAAATGATAAGCTATTTCCTCACTAAAGCGGTTTATTCACTGTTATGAAGCCTGTCCTCCATTGACAACCATTAAGAAAATGGTCTCCTTCCCAGCGTAGCACAGCGTTAGCTAGCGTATACTTTTTTTCGGTTAAGGTTGCAGGCTTGCCAAAACCACTAACCCTAACTTCACAATAAGCTCCAGCATAACGAATACCCGACCCCACCACTAAACCTGACCTTAATGCTGCAGTAATCTCCACGCTAACAGCCGGTCTGAGACTGCTGGTCTGGTGCTGCTGTGGCGTGTGGCTCTGCGCTGGGCTAGTATTGTATGAGCGCATCACTAATAAAACTCACTTAAAGGGAAAGTTACAGGAACACAAAGACAGAATAACAGAAGCTGATGATATCGACCATAAAATGATAGAGTGTCTGTTGTGAAGTGGCACAATTATGATTTTGTTCAGTATTTTAGGGTAAAATGATCAATTATCATTTAAAGCTGAGAAATGCACATGTATCCACCAATGAACATCACTTTAGGTGTTTTACCCCTGACTTAATGTTAGCATTTATATTTATATTTTTTTACACAGTGACAATTCACCAGCTTTTAACTTTCATTTAATTCCACTGTTACATCATTTGTTTTAACTATACAGAAATAAATCTCTTTTAGTGACTCATCTCTGATGATCCCTGTCAATCATCAGTGGCTCCGCCCACAGAGCTCAGGATTGGTTCATTTGTGCTCCGCCTCTCACTGCAGAATCTTCCTGTTGATCTGAACAAACAATACGATGAAGAAAGACTGACTGAAGTTCATCAACAACATTATAAATCCTTTCACAAGATACATAAAACAATCACACTATACTGAAGAGAGTGTTATTGATTATATTGAGAAGAGCTGCAGGTTCTGACACTTACTGATGGATTCTCATGTTTAGAAAAGCTCTGAGGATCAAGAGTCTTCAGGAGTCCGTTCTTCATATGTCGCTTAATACATCCGAGATCAAATGACACATCCAAGATGATATCATCGGGCTAATCATGATCTGGCTAATTAGGTTCTTCGAACACACCTGTTGTTTATGATTAGTATCGCTGGATTGAGTTATCTGAGATAATTGCGCGTTCATGCGTTGGTTTAAAAGGGGATATGTATCGATAGTAGAAACATTGAAGAACTATGGAATAATGAGGTCAAGGGAAGACAGTTGTATAGTATTCAGAAGCAAGTAGGAAATGGAAGAAGTGTTTTTAGGAATAGGAAAGAGGATACGATTGTTTCTCGTATTAGAATAGGGCACACACGATTAAATCATTCCTTGTTTAAGATAGGAAAACATGATACGGCAAAATGTAATTATTGTGATCAGGCAGAAACTATAGAACATGTTTTAATAAAATGTTTAAAATATGGAAAAGAAAGGTTAGTACTTTAGGTTAGTAAGAAAATTGGGTGTGGTAGTATTCAAAATGGAAAGTCTATTGGGAAAGCAAGTAGAACAAGTAAAAATATATAGTGCGATAATGAAGTATCTCAAAGCAATAGGAGTAGATTGGAGAATTTGAAGTATAGGGGATAAAGTTTTTTTTTTTTGTTTTTTTTTTAAAGTTGATTATTGTTTTTTGGTGCTTCACACTCCAGTCCAGTTGGTGGCGGTAATGCACCGAAAGTTGGTTTGCCAACCGCCATAAAACACCAAACGAAGAAGAAGAAGAAGTAGAAACATTGATCAGCAACGCTGCTATTGGCTGCTCATCATGGCCAAAGAGCGCACAGTTTTTCTCCTCAGCAGAGCAAGAGCTACACTAGTATATATTTTTGTATTTTAATAATTGAATCATTACTTTGTTCATCAGTAATGTCAGAGCCTCCACCCACTGGAACATGGGAACAAGTAAAAGTGAAGTACAAGAATATTCTACAAAATGGTAATCTTTACAACTTATACTGTTCTTAGTCTGTTTTTAACAAAGCACTGTTAAATGATGTGTTCGTCTGTTTATAACAGCAACCAAGAAAAAGGCTGAGCAGAAACAAACAGGTGTTGGTCCTGCACCCCCACATTACAGAAGAACTGGCCCTGGGGTTAAATGTGAACCGACCTGTTGTGGAGATCATCCCTGGGTCCAGCTCTTCCTCAGACCCACAGCCAGAGACCAGTAGCAGCAACTCCTTCATTACTGGTAAATACTGGAGCTTTCAGTTATCTTACTACACTGTGAAATAATTTGTTTCTGCATTAAATTAAGTAGGCCTATAATCCAAATGGCTGGTACAGTTATTTCAACTGTTAAATCTTGAGTAATGATGAATTGCTTTGACTTGTGAAAGTGAAACTGATAAACTTATGTTAACATACAAATATTTTGCCATGAGTTATTGATCACATCTTTACAGTTTTACATAATGTAATACTTGCTTGCGTGTGTTCTTGGGGCTTTAATCCAAAGATAACTTTAGGATTATAGCAATAAAACCCTCGGACACGGACGAGTTCTTCTTTAGCCTCTTTCTCTCTTTATTAACTCTTTCTCTTCCGCTCTCCTCTCTTAACAAATGTGTAAGCTAGATGTATGCTTTTATAATAAAATGTCTATCTATCTATCTATCTATCTATCTATCGTAATAATGTATGATTTGCAAAAATGATAACTGCTGCATCTGTGTGTAGATGAGAGAATCAAAGTGTATGCGCGTTGTGCACACGCTACATTGATTATGGCCAAGCATGCGCCCTTAAAATAGCATATGAATAACATGCGCAACGCGCCACTGACTTTAAACTCTTTTTTTTCGGTCAGTGGCGCAATTGTTTTCTAAACCTGTAAAATAGCATGAGGGAACGTTTGCACCGGAACACGCCTCCTCTTTTCGCTGAACCGCCCCGGGGAGCGCAAGTGTATTTCTTAGTTAACCGACGTGCGTCTGTGTGGAGGGAAAAGTTGCATATGCAAAATAGGAATGATACATGGTGTACAAAGTCAATTGCGCTGGGTGCACAATGCTGTTTCACTTTAGCTTTCTTTGCTGCTGCAAATGTGTTTGACAAACACACTGTCACAGCGGCCAAAAAAGATAAAAGATATAATATGAGTTAAGAGCCCAACTAATGGAAACACTAATCACTGTTATGGTGACTTCAAATGAAACACATTAGAGTTAAACCTCTGTTAATTCTCAATAAAAACTTTTGTAGACGTCTGACAGAAATAAAGTCAGTCTGGTTAGTAATAAGTGAAGATGGTAATGCTGTTTGTGGAGTTGTTTAATCCTCCTCTGCTGAGATCTTCACAGATTTAATGTCTTCTTTTCTCTTCAGTTGATTTCATCTGAGGCTGTGGCTGAAGTCAGTTGTAGTTCTTGTGTTTCTGCTCGTCTCTTTTTTCTGTTCTCTTCTTTCTTTCAGTGATTCTTTTTGTTAACAGGCTGAGATGACTTCATATTTAATATACACAGATTTTGTGGCTCAGATAAGGTCCAGTTGTGGTTTATTTATTTGCTCTTGGCTGACATGTGGCATTGCTATGGCCTGCTTGTGGCCCAGATTTGGCAAACAGGAGTGGCCCACCCAAGTGCCGTAATTCCACGCTGCATGTGGGCCAGATCATCTTTCCACGTGTGCCAGATGTGGGCCGGATCTGGGCCGACACAATGTTGCTATGTGGGAGATATTTGATCATTTTTACAACATTTAAACTTGGCACATGACAATGCACACTGAACCTATTTCACGGCGCGGTTCCTTGGCCGCCACAGAGTTAAATTCGTTAAAGTGGACATAAGGCCTTAAGACAGTTTACATAAAACAGAACTTGTAACTTATGAGCATGAAAAAAAAAAAAAATCATGTGCGCACGCAATAGTTTCTCGTGGAAAAGGGTTTAAGCTTGCATGAGACGCACTCTTAGCATGCGATCAATGTTCACTGTAACCACAGTCTAGCAGTTTAACTTGTTCAAACCACTCTTTATCTCTTCAGACTCATGGGTGTTAGTGAGTCAGCAAAACAGCAGCATTTGGGCATTAAATAATTATTCCTTTCTACCAACCAAAGACAATAACCAACCTTTTTAGTAGCTTTATTGCTATTCTTTAATCCAGCAAGAGTCACAGGATTAAATATTGTCTGATCGCTTTTGATCTAGAAGAGGATGTGCGTTTATGTTTTCTGACACATATGTTCCAATATGGTATAATGTTATACTAGACTTAGACTATCAGTAATTGTTACATACACTGCATTAACTGTAATGTTCTCTGTTAGGTTTTTGATTGTTATAATGGCGATGAAGTTCAGAATGACTCTTCCTCTCATCTTTCTGCTCATGACTTCTGGTGAGTCACTGTTATTTAAAGGGTGCTATAAGCGACAGTTTTTGTGTTTTTAAATCATGCATTAACTTAATAAAGTAGATGTTTAATTAAGTATCCACGGTCCACCAGCCAGAAACAGTTTCAGTCTGGCAGTTATTGCATGTTAACAAAATGGCTGAAATCGCTTAAAGCACCGTTAAATGGTTGATGTGTTTGTTTTTCACAGTTCTGTGTCAGCGTGATCATTTCTGCTTTCTACAACAGCAACACCCTCAGTGTGTGTGTGTGTGTATGTGTGTCATCTCTCCAGCAGCAAATTGTTCATATCATTATTTAATTTACAAATAACTCAAGCTTAGCTACTTATCTTTTATTTTGTGTTTCAGGAGTTTTTGGAGAAGACTGGAGTGTGACTTATGAAACTAAATCAATATATGCTCTCAAAGGATCTTCAGTAAACATGTCATGCACATATACATACCCTCAGGAGCATAAATTGAATGATACATTTTGGATAAAGTGTGAGAAACAGAACAAAACAGAAGATAGCATAAGTTTAAAAGAATATCCAGAGTATAAAGACAGGGTTGAATACATTGAAGACAGACAAAACAAAACTGCCGTCCTCAGACTGCACAATGTCACTGAAAACGATGAGAGGATGTACTGTTTCAGATTCATAACTGATAAAGACAAATGGATTGGTCAACCAGGAATTCAACTTAAAGGTCCTGTTCTTCGTGATTCCATTTTTCAAACTTTAGTTAGTGTGTAAGGTAGCTGTTAGAGCATAAATAATACCTGTAAAATTATAAAGCTCAAAGTTCAATGCCAAGCGAGATATTTTATTTAACAGAAGTCCCCTTTCAAAGCCTACAGCGAACGGCCGGTTTGGACTACATCCCTCTACTTCCTGCTTTAATGACGTCAGTAGAACAGTTTATTGACTAACCTCCGCCCACAGGAATACACATAAAAAGGGGGCGTGGTCTTGTTGCGCTTCCACGGAGAAGAGAAAGAGTTGCGTTTGTAGAGTGTGCTTGTCGCCATGTCGTCGAGACGCTGTTATTTTCATCCCGGAGTCAAATCACCTTTGTTTGGCCTTCCCAGGGACGCTGTACTTAATAACACTGAGCGCATGCATCTCCACGTTATGGTAAGAGGCGTGACCTTTCCAGGCAACATGCGCTAAGCTGCTGTCGAATCACAACACAGGAACCGCTGGCACAATCAGAACTCGTGACGTATTTCTGAAGGAGGGACTTCATAGAACAAGGAAGTCATCAGCCCGTTTTTAGGACAGTGAAAACAGCGGTATACAGATAAGTAAATTGTGTGAAAAATACTGTGTTTTTTTAAATGCGAAACATGAACACATGTTATATTGCACACTGTAAACACAATCAAAGCTTCAAAAACACAGGAAAAACGGGACCTTTAATGTTTCTGGTAAAGCACCATTGTCCTTCATTTCCATAATTTATTTAACAAAAAGTTGTTAGTTCTCTTACGAGAGTACTCTCGTGTTGCCCCTTTTCTCGAGAATACTGAAGCCAAAAATGATCCTTAATTTTGTATTAGTTTAAAACGCATTTGCTGCACAGAGCAGACCTAGGCGAGGCAGCTCGTGTGCCCATAGGCTGCTCTGAGGCAACTGCTGCAACCTATCAGGAGGCTGCTCGTGACGTAAGCACCAATGAGGGGTTCGCCGCTGCGACACACTTTTCCTTTCTAAAAGAGCTGAGGCGTTGTTGCAAATGCCTCGTTCCAAGTGTGGCTCGTGCAGAGCCCAGCTCAGCGACGGGGACCGCCATATCTTGTGCGCTTCCTGCCTGAAACCACCTGCAGAAACCACGCTGAACATGCGCTCTCACAGGGTGGCTGCCCTGAGTGCGACATGATGACCATGTCGACCCTGCGGGCTCGACTGGCATCATTTGACGTGGATTCTACCCCTCCGCTTCCGTCTTCTGGACCGCGCCGTAAAAAGCGCCGTTCACAAAGACCCCCGGAGGATGTTTCGCCCTGCGAAGTCACGCCGGCTGTGTCCCCTCGTGCTTCGCCGGTTGAGTCTCCCTCTTCGCTCACGGATGGCCAGCGCCCCGCGCCCGCCACCGTCGAGATGGACGAATTTGAGGGAGACAACGCTGAGGGAGACAGCTGTTCCCTCCTTGCCTCGGGCAGTGAAGAGTGGCCGGGTTCCATTCCGGACCCCGCCCCTTCTGTTCAAGAGTCCAGTGGAGTACGGGCTAGCGTCGACGCTGAGCTTCTCCTCCTCCTTACGAAGGCTGTGGAGGACCTCGGCCTCGATTGGTCGCTGCCCAAAGAGCCCACGCCCAACAGGCTAGACGGATGTTTTCTCCCTGGACACCGCTCGACGCCCCACTCGAGGCCCTGCTCGAGGTCCGCTCCTTTCCTGCCTGAACTGCACGAGGAGCTGTCTAAATGTTGGAAGGCGCCATATTCTGCAAGGTTGCGTACTCCCGTCTCTTCGACGCTCTTGTCTGTCGACGGCGTGAAAGAAAAGGGCTACCTCTCTGTTACTCCGGTCGAGGAAGCGGTGGCCACGCACCTCTGCCCGCCCTCCGCGGGTTGGCGGTCTAAACCCGTCCTGCCTTCCAAGGCCTGCCGGACCACTTCAGCTCTCATCGGCCACGCTTATGCCGCCGCCAGTCAGGCTGCTTCGGCACTCCACTCCATGGCCGTGCTTCAGGTCTTCCAGGCCAACCTCCTCCGCTCTATGAACGAGACGGGCCCAGATCCGGCTAACTTCACGGATCTGAGAAGCGCCACGGACTTAGCGCTACGAGCCACTAAGTCCGCTGCACAGGCCATTGGGACTTTGATGGCAGCTCTCACGGTCACCGAGAGGCACTCGTGGCTCACGCTCTCCGACATGGAGGACGCTGACAGAGCCACTTTCCTTGACTGCCTGTTTCCCCTGCGGGGCTCTTCGGCCCATCCGTCAAGGGATTCGCTGAGCGTTATACGGAGGTGCAGAAGACGTCGCAGGCTATGCGACACTTTATCCCAAGGCGCTCGAGTTCCGCTACAGGCCGCTCCAAAAAGCAGTCTGCCAGCCAGAGCACAGCACCGCCACCTCCACCGCCAGCTTCACAGCGCCGTCAGCCCGGGGACTCCCGTCAGCGCTCGCGTTCTTCAAGCTGCTGCAGGCCTCCTCCCCCCCGGGGACCCAGGCCTGGGATTGCGCTGAAGCCCGTGCCCCCCAAGTCTTCCTGACCTCTCGAAGGAGACCGCGATGGTTGAGTCCCGCTGTGGCCGGACCACCATCAAAGACAGCACGCCTCGCTCTCACAGTTCCCTCAACAGAGCCGACTGGAGAAGTGTATTTTACAGCCACAGAGCCCGTTACACAACCCGCTCGTCTGTACCCAAACGCCGTTTTCACGGCGACCCAGATAAATCTCAAAAAGAGCATTATGTCTGTTTCTCCGGTTCATACCGAAGGTGTTTTAAATGTAGGAATTGTGCCCACTTCCCAGTGCCCACCCCTACACATAAGCACGGCCAGTTCAGTGACACTCACTCATTCACGGCCCACATCAATAAAACCGGCTCACGCCGCGTATGTTTCAAGTGTAAGGGAAGTGCCCACTACTACTAGTGTTCACTCTTACCAATAAACACTGCCCATTCAGTGACACACACTTACTTAGGGCCCCCTTCAGCAAACAGCTGTGTTTTAAGTGTAAAAATAAAAATAAAGTGCTAAGAAACACTGCACTCCCTGTGTTACATACACAAACAGGGCTCTATGCAATAAAACACTCTCCGCTTCACGCAGCGAGAGTGTTATGTGCGAATCAGCGGGCCGCCGGCAGCAGCACGCCACCCCACGTGAGCGCTGTAAGCACGGCATTAATGCATCAACCCAATCACGCTTCTGGATCGCTGACTCATAGCGACCAGAGCCCATATATCATTCTGCCGCTAGCCCTGAGTGCAGAAGCATGGGAAATATCCAGGGCGTGTCAGAATTTCAATTGTACTGAGCATAATCTAGATCGAAATCACATTGAGCCTCATTTGGCTTCGCGTAAACGTTTAATTCATATTATTAAAAAGTATGATTTATGTGATGTTTGGAGATATTTAAATGGTAATGAGAGACAGTACACTTGGGTTTACACGTGATAATGTTATGTCATTAGCTAGGCTGGACAGATTTTTTTTTAAGGAGTCATTTAAGTATTTCTGGGAAGCTCACAGAACAAAGAAGTCTTCTTTTTATTCATTGCAACAGTGGAGGGATGTTGGTAAGATACAAATAAGACAATTTACTCAACAGTATACTCACAACATTACTAAAGAGTTAACTTGTTCTTTAGATTTTTTGTAAAGAGAGATAATTGAATCTCAAAATTTGGCTCAATCTACTGGCGAGATTCATTATTTAGAAACCTGCTCAAAGAAGAAAGCTCAGTTAGCTGATCTACTGGGGCATAAAATACAGGGGGCTCTGGTCCGTTCACGTTTTCAAAGCATTGATCAGATGGATGCACCATCCCAATACTTCTTCAATCTGGAAAAAAAGAATGGTCAGAAACGGTTTATTCATGGGTTGCGAGTTTTATTGTCGGATCCTGCTGGTATTCGGGGAAGAGCAGTACATTTTTATCGAAATCTGTATAGGAGTGAGCTCAAGTCAGAGTGTTGTGTGGACAACGTTTTCCTTGACAGCCTGGTGTCAGAGGAGGCTAATAATGATCTTGAAGGAGTGCTGACCCTGGAAGAGCTCTATAAGGCCCTGCAAAGCATGGAGTCTGGGAGGGCACCAGGAGTGGATGGCCTCCCGGTTGAGTTGGGTGTAGATCTGCTGGGGGTACTGAAGGACAGCTTGTCGAAGGGCGGGTTGCCGTTGAGTTGCCGAAGAGCGGTGATCACTCTTATTCCAAAAAAAGGGGACCTTACAGATATTAAGAACTGGTGCCTGTCTCGCTTCTCTGCAGCGACTATAAAATACTTTATAAGGCATTGGGTAACAGATTGGCTGGACTGTTGGGTCAGGTTATCCATCCGGACCAGACGTACTGTGTCCCTAGTAAATCTATATTCGACAATATTTCTATAATTTGGGATATATTTTATGTCTCTAAATTGTTACATTTGGACTGTGGCTTGATATCTTTGGATCAGTAGAAGGCTTTTGACCGAGTAGAGTACTCATATTTGTGGAGTGCTTTAACAGCTTTTGGTTGTAGCAAAAACTTTATAGACATGATTAGGGTACTAGTATGCTGAAAATAAATGGTGGCTTATGTGCTCATTTTCAGGTTCTCAGGGGTATCAGACAAGGTTGCTCCTTGTCTGGAATGTTGTATTCCTTGGCTATTGAGCCATTGCTTCAACAGATAAGAGGTCAATTAAGTGGTTTGTTTTTACCAGTTTGTAATAATAAGATTTGTTTCTCAGCCTATGCCGATGATATTGTAGGATTGAAAATAATCCAAGATATTTTCTTTACTGTCCCCACCCCCTCTTTCCACCACAAGGACCATTTGGAGTTCCTAAAGGCACAGATGGGCTGATAGTGATCTAGGCCTGTAGGCCAAAATGTTTGTACTTTGGGGATCTGAATTGTCACACCTTTAGTACAGTGGGGGAAGTGTTAACTACCTGATTGGTCAGTTTGAATGTCTCACATTTGGGTTTTAGTCACATGGTCAAGGAAAGGATAAAGGGAGATTGAAACGGTTGCTCTGTCTCTTTTTATGCTCTGACTCTTTTCTGCTCTGGGTCTTTTTCTTGGGGCTCTCTCTCTCCTCTCTCTCTGGTAAAATTTTTCATATATGCTGGGTAAGATTATTGGTATAAGTTATCATCATCATCTCATACACCTATTTTGTAACTATTTTAAGTGTAACCATAACCATATTTTGTCATTAAACCTTTTCAATTACAACTAATGTGCTAACTAGTTTTGATTTGGTATTGACTTTGAAGTGCTACCTATTGCAATACAATATCGTCACTCTCTATAATAACGCTCTCCCACATACAGTATTAGCTATTGTAACTGCGCTTATTTCCGTCGTTGGTATAAGTGGCAGTGGGTGGAACAGACTAGAAATATGCAGTTTTCTACCATCTTGCTAATAATGTTTCTTTAGTCATTCGGCCGTCTTGCAGCCTGAACCACTGCAGGAATCCACCCTTACAATATTGTGGGTATGATCAACAGACAAAGTGATGTGCAGATTTTACTTAATTTAACCAAAGAATTTAGACTGTTGTCTTCTGCAAAGGTTAATTGGGGAAAAAAAGTGATGCTTTATTGTTGGGACAATGGACTGATGGTAAACCTGATGGGTTGTGTTGGGGGAATGGGGGTATAAAATATTTAGGAGTTTATCTAGGGGATGACAGTGTGTTACAAAAAAATTGGGAGGGGCTGATGGAAAAAGTTAAGGGGCGCTTGGATAAGTGGAAATGGTTATTACCGAATATGTCCTATAGGGGGCGAACTCTCATTGTCAACAACTTAGTGGCATCTTCACTTTGGCATAGATTGGCATGTGTAGACCCTTCACCACAGTTTTTAGCGGAAGTTCAAGCTGCTCTTGTTAACTTTTTTTGGGACAAACTGCACTGGGTCCCACAGAGTGTTTTATACTTCCCCAAAGATGAAGGTGGGCAAGGTTTGATTCACTTACAAAGTAGAATGGCTGCCTTTCGGTTTCGCTTTACAGTTTTTAAAAAGATTACTTGATGGTTCTACAGATTTCAGCTGGCATGCTGCGAGCTGCACCATTTTGCACACTATTGGGGGTTTCAGACTGGATAAATGCCTCTTTTTAATGGATCGGAACTGCCTGCTTTCTATCGAAATCTTTTCAAGGTGTGGAGTTTTTTTCGTGTTCACAAGACTGAGAACTCATATTCTCTCCACTGGCTTTTGCAGGAACCACTGATACTTGGGGCCCGCTTGGACATTGCTACTCACTGCAATCTGCCGGGGTTCAGCACCATATTTCTGAAATCCACGGTTTTTACTTTGGGACATTTGTTGACTTTAACTGGGCCTCAATATGAGGATGTCATATCCAAACATTTAGGAATCAGATCTGTTCGTTTATTAACTCGTTTTTTTGTCAAACTTAAATCATGTTTTACAGTTGAAGAAGAACATTTGAGACTTTTTTACAGGGGTTTGTACTCCTGAGGTTGAGGATCCCTTTCCGTGTTTGATTATTCAACCCAATCTTGAAGAGGGTATAGGTTTTTTGTTGAAATCAGGTGAATCTTTGTTTTTAGATTTCTTGTCAAGTGAAGGGAAAAAAAACTGTATAGAGCCTGTGTTTTGGGTTTTAATAAGAAAATGTTAGAAAAAAGAACCGATACGGTAAGGATGGATTTCTACTAAGACTGAATTCAAGAATTCGAACCTGCAATAAAACAATAAAACTCACTAATCTGAAGAAGAGATCTATGGGACAGAGAGCACAACACAACTGCCCCAATCTCATCTCTTCCCCCCCCATGCTGAGTTCCTGACCCCTCACACTATCTTCTCCCCTACAGGTCTCATTCAGTCATACAAAACACACAAACCTACTGCCTCCAGCTGTTTTATGTGAGGGCAAAACAAATACGTTTCATTCCCGCAGCAGCAGAACAGTCAGAACAAAGAAAACAATGCCTGTTCTTCTGATGTGGAAGATGCCCCAAAAAAGATAATAGATAACCATTTGTGTTTATCCCCCAAACTCAGGCGTGACCACTTGAGGCACGAGAAAGGGTCCAATGAAAGCTGAATAAATATTTGGGTGCTAGATGTTTATTGTTCTTTTGTACGATTTCTGGTAAGCTATACGCTTTTTTATTTCAATTCAATTATTGTGATTTGATTTAATATTGACTCATTTTATTATAATAGCAACTTTATTTAATGATATAAGTAAAAATATAATAAATATGTAATATAGTACACATATTTAGCAAAAAGCTCTAGCTCTTTTTTTCTAGCCAACTAACGTGCTATCCTATATTATGGTCATCCTGAGGTAAATGTTATGTGACATAATTGTTCTCCAGCTGTTTTATTGACCCCTTTGTTTGATTGATTGGTCGATATTATGTATGAGGAATATACATTTCGGTAAGTTGTACTGTATCTTTCAACAGTGTTCATTCGTGTTTATTTACTATTAGCTAGAGATGATCGGTTCACGTGCCGCTGGGGATCTGTCGCATCACATTTACAAGCGCCAAAACGGTATTGTTTGAATTTCGTAATAAAAGTGACAGAATCTGAGAGCTGAGATTTTTTTATATCATAAGTAACCTGCTCTGTCTAGTCTGTTGGTGTCCGTGTCCTCTTTGCTTCGCGATTTTTCTGTGCGTGAGAAAATGGATGTGTGGCGTGAGAGCGTGTGAAAAGTGTCAATTGGCGTCATATACTGACGCTTTTGACATTTCGTCTACATCCAACGCACATCGTCAATATGAGACGCAGATAGATATGGTCCAGAAGGCGCCTCCTAGCGGTCTAACCCTAACCCTACCCCAGACCTAAACCTACCCATAACCGAACAAAGTGAAAAACTATTCACCTGTCAATTGTTGAATTAAATTTTAGGGCAAGCAAAAATGGCTAATAATATCAGCAGGAAAAACAGTGTAGCGACAAAAGTGTAGCGATGATGTGAACGTGTGTTTTTTTTATCTTTGATCAAATCTAGAGTTTTGATTTATTTTCGGTTTTATAAAACTATGAGAGATCTTTCAACTTTTGAATTGATATGGTGCAGTCATGGTGCTTTGTGTGAAGTTTGTGAAGGTGATTTGTTTTTTTCTTTGTAATTTCATTAATATCCTCTGTGTAATGTGTTGAATGTATTATATGGTCAGTTTGTTGTGAAGAGATACTGTTAAAATCTCTCTCTCTCTCTCTCTCTCTCTCTCTCTCTCTTTCTCTCTCACTCTCTCTCTCTAAGGGGAAGTGGGCGTCTCTGTCACATTCAGCTCTTCATGTTAAACATGTAACCAGGAAAGAAACACTCAAAACTCTTCTGAACACACATCGAGAGCTTCAGAAGAACTGAATCTACTAACAACAGAGAAGATCATTTAATAAGAGAGAAGAATGAAGATCATCTGGACTTTCACTCTGCTGATGATTCCTGGTAAGAATCTGAACTCAGAGTAAATCATGAAAAACAGCACAGAATTGATCTTTTCAGTATTTTACTTCAGTTCAAGTTTGTCTATTGACTGTTGAAGAAAGTTCATTTCTGTGTATATTAAAGTGTTTTAATGCTGGTTTGTTGTAGGTGTCGTGAGCTCCATGAGTGTGACAGGATATTCAGGAGGAGGAGTCACGATCAAATGCAAATATGATAAAGGATATACAGACAATAAAAAGTATTTTTGTAAAGGAGCTCAGTGGTCAGAGTGCACAGACCAAATCAGGACCAGTACAAAAAATGAATGGGTTCAGTCTGGAAGATTCTCTCTGTATGATGACAGAAGTTCAGCAGTCTTCACTGTGACCATCAGAGATCTGAGAGAAGAGGATTCTGGGAAGTACTATTATGGAACTGATATTTATGCAGTAATAGATCCCCACACTGAAGTGAATCTGGAGGTTTTAACAGGTGAGTAACTGAGACCCTCAAACTCATGATAATCTCCACAACATCACAATACTGATACTGATATAAATTCTGTGGTTTGTATGTAACCCCAAGATGCCAGATAATCAGTAACTATAGGGCAAATACACTGACTTTTTTGTCTCCTAGTGTGTGTGTATGACCTGCTAAAGTTTGTGTTTGCCATTTAATAAATATGACAACTACTGTGTTTAGCAGGTCAACAAATCAGGACAGTGAGAGGATATTCAGGAGGAAACGTCATTATAAACTTCAAATATGAGATTCAAGAAGAGAATCCTGTGATAGACGTCTGTAAAACTGCAGATCAGTGTTTTACTGTAATAAACACTAACAGAAGAGCAGAATGGAAACATGACAGACGATTCTCCGTTCATGATGACAGATTTGCAGGACTCTTACTTCTGTTTATCAGAGATCTGAATGAGAACGACTCTGGAGAATATAAGATTGTAGTCAAAGTTTCTGAAGATTACAGTTTCTTCTCTGAGTTTAATCTGGACATTAAGAAGGGTGAGCTGCTTTCAGTCATTTATGCATTATTTGACAGAATCCATGAATATATCTGGTGATTGTAACATTGCTGCACTTTATCTGGATCTTAAACAGAGGATTGTTGTGTGAAGAGCATCAGTCTATCAGCTTCTGCAGGAGGATCTGTGAACATCAGCTGCAAATACCCACAATCCCACATTCATGATGTGAAGTTTCTGTGCTGGCGATCTGGAGCTGATCTCTGTGCTAAAGAGACGTCTGTGAAGGAGAGCAGAAGATGGAGGGATGAGGGAAAGATCCGGCTGTATGATGACAGAGAACAGCAGCTCCTGACGGGAAGCATCAGTCATGTGACTGAAGAAGATTCAGAATACTGGTGTGGAGTTCAGTCTGATCAAGGAGACAAGATCTTCATCACACGAGTCCTGATCAGCATTACAGGTACAGATGCAGATCACTGTGTGTTATGTGTCATGTTTGCAGCTGATTCTAAGCAGGTTTAACCACAGGGTTATTTACAGTTAAAAAGAGGAAATATAAAAACAAACTACAGTTTATATGTTTGTAGTTTATGAAGGTAAAAGTGCAGCTTTGTGTAAAACAATGATGCTGTTTTGAACAATGAGAAACTGCACTGAGTCCTTTTACCACACTTTTACTACAGTTAACTCCAGTTTAACAGAGCTCATCAGTAACTCTGATATACTGTATTATTCAGTGTGAAACCACAGGCTTCAGTTCTGGAAACTCAAACTAACAGCTCGCGATTCTGTGTCTGTGTGTCAGCAAACATTAATTCTGGGTAATAAATGTGTGAATGACATCAGTAATACGTATCATGAGAAAAGAGATGTCAAGTTCTGCACTCTAAAAAAGAAAACATTGGGTCAACAAAAAAAAAATATGGTAACGTTTTCCACTAGAATTTTTACGTTAAGACTACTGGCAGAATTACATTAATTCAAAGCGATGTTTTGAGTACGGTGAATTACCTTTTAGGCCACAATAAAACGCATTTCTAAGTAACATGAACTTAATAATTTTCAACATGAATGCAAGTAATTAAGTTGATCCAACATAATGTTTTAAGTTAAGTGAAGATGTTTTTTGGCCACAATAAAACACATTTCTAAGTAACATGAACTTAATTAAGTTGATCTCTGCAAGAGTTAAGTTGAGCCCTTTTGATTTGAAGTTGATTACTCTTTTAAACATACATGTAACATTCATCTTTTAATATATTTCCCTTTCAAAACATTTAAATGAACTGTATTACCATTACTGTCCTTTCGAATACAACGTAAAGCATACATTTTCTTAGAAATTAACCTGTGTACTTATCACTTCAAATCAAACATTCAACTGAAATGAATGGTCACTACACTGTCATTGGTCAGGCGCGCACACGCTGTTAACGATATCATTGGCTGTAGAGTGTGACAATCTGTCAATAAAAATCAGCCAACACTTTTTTGTTCTCCGATGTACATTGATCTCATAAATTGCCTCTGAAGTTTGAACACAGAAAACATTTCATCACTGGATAGGTTTTGTTCGTTTATTTAAAGTGTGGTTTATGTCAGCTGAATGTGCGGAACACTTTTCAGAGAAGATAAGGCAACGTTATTTTAGTACAATTCACACCCAGCGGTAACTCAAAAAAAAAAAAAAAAAAAAAAAAAAAACTCATGCTTCACGTGAAACTTCGATCTTCCGACTGTAGCAGGACCTTAAGAGGAGCAAACTACCTCTACATATGCACGACTACGCCACCCTGTTAAACAAGGAATTATTAATGCTAGTGAATTTAACCACCTACAAAAGGAAACACAGAAACGTGGGATACAAAAATACAAAAGTTTTATTGAAATGGTCGACAACAATCTTAAAAGACAACGTTAAAAGTTCAACGTTCAACATTCACGACACTAAAGAGACCAAAAAGGAGGCAGAGGCTTAACAATTGCAGGTACACTATTTTAGTGAGCACAAGGCTCCTATATCATTCTTACCACCCTGTGCACAGGTATCAACACACGCAGTCCAATAAGGTCAAGCATGAAAGCACAGCACTCTGTGACAAAACCTCCACCACCGCACGTGAGGGCCTACTAGCGGCCTGCCCTGAAGCCTCGGCTCCTGTAATGAAAACACAATTACCACAATGATCTCAACAAACAAGAAGGACACTTAATTACAAAACAAAAGATAAACATTTAAATTAATAAACCAGAAAATCATGAAACAATACTACAATGATGGAAATCAGGATTTGGTATCAAAGCTGGGTATGTTCACCTCACTGTCCTTCTAACAGCATCCTTAAATCAAACCAGAGATAAAGCAAAAAAAAAAAAAAAGCACTGCAAAACAACTTCACAAAACAACCCACTAAGCAAAATGATGTCCAAAACACGTCTTTTCAACGTCTTTGTCACAAAAGTCGGACGTTGAAAAGACGTCCACTGAGGAGCCAGAATGAAAGTTTTTATGACGTCTTTTTTTGACGTGTTCTGCACGTCCGATATCTAGACGTTCATCGAACCTTCGTACAAGGTTAAAACTAGTTCAGATGTGGCCATTGTGGACATATTTCAACATCATTATGGTCTCATTTAGACATAATTACTTTGACTATTGCTGTCAGATGATCTTAGTGAGAATTAACAGAGGTTTAGATGTTGATATTTGTTTAATTTGAAGTGTCACCATTGTGGTGATCAGTGTTTGCTTTAGTTGGGCTCTTGGTCCCCTTTCTTTTTACTTTAACTTTTTTTTGGCTGCTGTAACAGTGTGTTTGTGTAACACAATTGTTGTGGCAGAGAAATCCTTGAGAAAGTATGAGGTGTTATTAGCTCAATGTTGATGATGACATAATCATCACAAAATGGGCATCTAATATTGTGTTTAAAGTTTTGTGTTTATATTTGGCATTCATAACCACCAACCTTGTGGAACTGCATTATTGGTGCCAAAAGCATTAAAATGATCACTTATTTGAAGGTGTATAAAAAGCATGTGCACATGATGTTTTGAGCAAATCTATCATATAGTCACACACAGACATCAAGATTTTGCATATGATTCACAACAATGGTGACAATTTAAAATAAAATAAAAGATTCATGCTGCAATGCATGATGGGTAGCTTTCATAGTACAAAACTCATCCTTAATTCCCGAGCTTTTTTGTTTTGATTGTCACCGTTGTTGTGATTCATATCCAAAATCTTGATGTCTGTGTGTGACTACGTGATACACTTGCTCAAAACATCATGTGCACATGCTTTTTATACACCTTCAAATAAGTGATCATTTTAATGCTTTAGGCACCAATATTGCAGTTCCACAAGGTTTGTGGTTATAAATGCCAAAGCATCTGACAACATTAGATGCTTGTTTTGTGATGATTTCATGATCATCAATAAGCTGAAAACAGCTGATCTTTCTTAATATTGGCTTTCTCTGCCACAACAATTGTGTTTTACAAACACACAGTTAAAGCAGTCAAATAAAAGTTAAAGTAAAAGTAACGGGGACCAAGAGCCCAACTAAAGCAAACACTGATCACCACAATGGTGACACTTCAAATTAAACAAATATCAACATCTAAACCTCTGTTAATTCTCACTAAGATCATCTGACAGCAATAGTCAAAGTAATTATATCTAAATGAGACCATAAATGATGTTGAAATATGTCCACAATGGCCACATCTGAACTAGTTTTAACCTTGTACGAAGGTTCGATGAACATCTAGATATCGGACGTGCAGAACACGTCAAAAAAAGACGTCATAAAAACTTTCATTCTGGCTCCTCAGTGGACGTCTTTTCAACGTCCGACTTTTGTGACAAAGACGTTGAAAAGACGTGTTTTGGACATAATTTTGCTTAGTGGGAAGCCAAATAAAGAATACAATTAAGCAAAACAACATTCATAAATTAATACAAAATAGGTAAAGTAAATACCAAAAACAAATAAAGCAAATTACAAACAAATTGAAGGACTAGTTGAAAAAGAAAAAAAACTCCAGCGATCACGAGAACAAATGCTGGAGAGCAGGCGTCACACAAACGCATAGATCGAGCGCACACGTGTGGGTGAGAAAGTTTGTCACAGAAGAAACTCTGGATACAAAGCAGCAGCGTCAAACAGCGTTGCCCCGCAGGCCTCGCCAAACAGTCTATTCCTCCTTCATTTCATAACCAGTCGTACATCCACGTCACGCACATGCAGAATGATACCACCATGTCACAAAAGCACGGGGATGCAGGAGGGGCATATGAATAGCCGCCGCCAACAACCCCCAGCAACGAACCATCGGCCATAATGCTCAAGCAGAAGGGAACAACAAACCAGAATGGGCGGTGACCACACACAAAACGGTGCATCCGAATCCCCTTTTATACACTCCCTCGCGGAATATAATTGGACACTACATTACCCACAAGCATTAATTAATTAAAAATGAAACTCTATACATCCTGTCAATTCTCTATTGTTTTTGATGGTAATATCAATTTTGATATGCGCGAGGGAGGGAGAGCAAGACAGTTTGAAGACTGTGTGTGTGCGTGCGGAGGAGGGGCTCGCTCTCTCTCTCTCTCTCTCTCTCTCTCTCTCTCTCTCTCTCTGCTCGTTCTCTCAGTAACATGCGTGGGCGCCTGTCACAATAGTAAACAATAAAAACGAAATTTGGAAAAAAATAAAACGGAATTCATAGGGCCAGGAGCATAACTCCGACTGGTTTTGAGCAAAGTATCTGAACAAATAAGCTGTGTCCCAATGTGAAGGCTGCATCCTTCGAAGGACTGAAGACTTCAAGGATGCAGCCTATGCGTCCTCCGAACGACGCACCATGTAGCCTCCGTAGGGTTTCCTAATTGCGCAGCCAGGTGTTCCCGATTACCGCTCCAGGCGCCAAGCAACGGTGCGAGAGGACAGCTGCCATCCTGATAATTAATTTGATATGCTATGGAGCCAGAATTGGCTATTGTCATGTTTATGTTTTATATTTTACTGGAGGACATGGTATTAAGGATGTTTCAGGTCATACTTTCGGCTTAGCCGAAGATTCAAATGTTCATTTATATCTTACCTTGATGCGATTTTGTAGGCTAGTGTATTATTTTTATTATGCACATAAATGGACCTTGGTAAATATATTTACACAGGTTTTTAACCCCATTTGAATATAAAACCCAGTTGAATATAAAAAGTCCAGTGCGAATGTTGCTCCCGCTCTTCATCGGCAGCTGTCAGTCACTGTTGCTAGGCGACAAGAACAATCCTCCGTAGGCTAGACCCGTCCGAGCGCTTCAGATGCGCCCTTTGATATGGGACGCTGTAGTTAGCAACAATTTGTTAATATTGTGACAGGCCTACATTTTGTTACTTTAATTTTCAAAATAACCAGTGGTGGTATGTAAGGAACTAAATACTTCGTTAATACTCTAAGTAATTTTCCCACACAGGACAGCAACACTACAAAATTGTTATTTTACAATATGATGCATTGTTTTACATTAAACTACACAAAAGTATATAGTTTAAATGTATCAACCTTGAAAATATTCAGAAGTAAAATGCAACATGCAGTAATAGAAATGCAAAACATCATAAAAACCCTGACATGTTTTTTTTTTTTCCTGCAGAATTCCTTTACTTTTACTCTTGATACCTTAAGTACATTAGAGTATGCAAGATAATGAAAAAATATATATAGGGTAGAGTGGGGGAAAACGCCCCCCTGGGGTAAAACGCCCCCCACCTGTTTTTCCCAAAATAACCACTAAGTAGTGTCAAGATACATTTTTACTGTTGCTATACGTTGATAACGGGGATATACAAATCTCTATGGATAAGCTGACACCAGCGACATATTTTAAGAGAAGAGGATTACATGGTAAATGCTATAATTTTCAGATATTAGTAAATAAGTGTTTAAGAGAATATTGTTCTGCAGGATATCGCAGTGATGTATGATAGATGAATAGTGAAGTCTGTAGTTTGAGATCATATATTATTTATAAGGAATATAATTATATTTTAAAAATTAAACATTTTTTTAAAAAACTCATAGCTTGTGGGGTAAAACGCCCCCTTACGCTGAGGGGTAAAACGCCCCCCTGGGGGCATAGTTTCTCTATCATAATTACTATAATAAAATATTTCTGTCTATCAAATCCTTTGTTTTACACTTAATGCAGTATAACTAGGTGGTAAAATCAAAATATTTGAACAAAACATGAAAAAATTACCTCAAGTGAGCATTAACTAGCTAGCTTGCTAGCACAGTTAGCTCACTGATGGAAGGTAGTTAATTTTGCCTATTTTGAACATTGCTGAAATAAATATTAATATATATACATGTTGATACATTACTTGCCTTTTACCTTTAGAGATTAAAAACTATTGTCTGTTAATTTTGCTGTTGATCTATGAAGCAAACTGGTTGGTAAGAAAGGGGGCATTTTACCCCACCTTGGGGGGCGTTTTACCCCACCGCTGGGGCAAAACGCCCCCTTTGTACAAAAATATTTTCAGTGAAAATACTAATTAATTATGAAGGCTGAGCAATTTTAATATTTGGTGAATAACTCCTGCCATGGTCACTCAAAACCGGGATGGCAATTCTAGTCACATTTATGTTTTGTTTCACTGTAATGTCACATTTTCCTTAAGGGGGGCGTTTTCCTACCCTACATTGCTTAACTAAGGTTTAAAATATATGACTAGTAGTTTTTCGCCAATGCGGTATTAGTGGTTATTAAAAGTACTTTAGTGTAATAAAGTATCTCAATATTTATTCCATGAGTCAGCCCTGCAAACCTGTTGGTAGACAACTTAGTGGATAGTGAATATATGCACTCAAACACTCTGGAGACCATCCCAGATGATGTCCCACCAGCAGGAGGCCTTACCAGGGTCTCTATTGTGGAGCCCATCCCGGTCCAGCAGCACACCAGGGTCTCCCACTCAGCTCAATAAAAGTCTACATCATTTTTCTTATTTTATGTACTGTAAATGTAAATGTTTGTTGATTTTGAGATGTTTAACGTATGTTGTAAATAGTTGGGGGAAAAAGGGTATAGAATAATTTGTTTCATGTAGAAATTATGACTGTCATTACAAAAATAACAATGAATTCTCTTTTATTTACACATTTAAAGTTGCATAAAAATAAATAAATGTACAGATTTTTTTTTCCTTTTAAAAAATATAGGTGAAAAAAAGTTAAACAAGAATATATATATATTTCTCAATAATTCTTTCAAGAAGAGAAAATAGCCTGTCCATCCTCTCCCTACTCTCCAGTGCTCTCCTCGCCTCTGCAGTCCCATGTCTTCTCTAATCAAGTCCAAAAACTCGTCCTCTCTGTCTCGCCTTCTTCGTGGTGCTGGTGCGGGTGCTGGTGCTGGTGCTGGTGCTGCCCCTGGCTCCTCCTCTTCTTGGTCACACACTGCTGAACTCTGCCCTGGTGTGTCCTCAGGGATTGAGGCAATGAGGACAGGGGGGTGGTGCAATGCCTCTGTCCCAACATCTCATCCATGAGGACAAACCAGGGTCAAGTTTCAGCAGTGGGTTTCCCACTCACACCCTCACCTGTCCCAGGACATATGCAATCCTAAGGCAGAGCAAATTAACCATGGCTTGTTAACCACAACAGCACAATACATTTCAGCAAAGATGTGTGTATTAATTTTCTTATATATATATAAAAATGGGTCTGGGGAATGTATATTATTTTGTGCCTGTATGGGAGTTACGTTCCCCAGACCCATTTTTCCCTGAATTGTTCTAAAAAAGCAAAAAAGGGTACTTAACACGGGGTGCAATCTTAAGTGCATTGTTAACACTGCAAAATATGACACATCAAGACATGCAAAATATACTTAATATTTCTGTATACTCAAAATTGGTTAAAAACACATAGCTTGCATGACAGCACTACAAAAACACATAAAAGTGAAACCCCATTGCATTATCTACTGCTTTTCTTATTGTTTTAGGCTTTATAGGGTGAGTGATATTTCTTATAATAAACAAGTGAGATAGACTAGTGCAAATATTACAAATAGGTCGTTAAACTAATATTAGCACAAGTTTTGCCTCAAACTACCTGACAAATGAAGCCATGCAATGATGACAAAGGAGTTAAGATGAAGTTTATAAGAAACTTTAACTCTGGTTTCGCTAGCTATTTGAGTAAATGAAAACATAATACTTACATTTAAATGTGAATTTGCTCTCCACCACCGATCTCTAGTCTCGGCCGCCATTAAAAATAAATAAATACAGTAAATGCTGTGGTCAACGGCGCGCAATGACTTATGGGGTAGAATAGGGTAGGATAGGCCGCTAAGTGTCCATTTATGTATCCTTCCTTTCACGGGGAAACGAAGGGCGCATTTGGCGTCGCTTTTGAATCAGGGTAGCCTTCGTCGCGGCGTGATGACGCAACCGTCCTTCGAATACGGCCTTCGGAGGATGCAGAATTGAATTGGGACAGCCTTCATCGAGCCGCGTGACGCAATCGGCCTTCAAATGCGACCTTCCAAGGATGCAGCCTTTGAATTGGGACTTCCTTCGTCGCGCCGCTGTGACGCAATCGGCCTTCAAATTCGGCCAATCGGCCTTCAAATACGGCCTTCGGAGGATGCAGCCTTCACATTGGGACACAGCTATAGTGTAGCTACTCAATCAGTGACAGGCTACAGCTACTAGCTAACTTTACCTCAGCACACAGACTATACTATCAACACTGCTCAAATTTCAGAGTAAGGACTTCCAGATTTCGGTATTCGGTTACAGTAGGCTATCACCAACAGAATCCTGAGCGAATGCGAATATGTGTAAGCATGGACGTCACTAGGATTGGAAGACAGGGGGGGCTTAGCCCCCAGGGTATTTGTAACTTGCGTTTACAAAATCTTTGCACGAACTATGTTCTTATACACTAAAGTATATTGGTTGTGTTTACATTGGAATAATAATGTTTCATATAATCTGGATTTAGATATGGAATAAATAGCATTCAATGCAAAATGAATAGGCTATGTTTCATATATTGAAATCAAGTTTTTATGTGATAAAAGATTTAGGCTACTTTGTTTTTACTTCACCACGTGACAGCAGCAAGCAGGCTCCTGATTGGTTAACGCGGCGCGAACTGACGCCACAGTTCAGATTTTTCAACTCGGGCGGCAGACGCGAATTCGCGTCAAACGCGTGAATGCACAAAAAGCACCAAATAAATACATTCCCGCGTATCGCGCCGCGCTAAACGCCTCATTCGCGCCGCAGGACCTCCAGACATGCGTAAACGCGTCTTTGTAAATCACTCGCGCCAGACGCTCTATTCGCATTTGGTTTGAACGCACCTTTAGCGTGTGTATCGGTGTGTGTGGACGGGAGAGTGCATAGCGAGTTCAACTTCAGACCAAACTAGAGTAACGACGAGACGAGATGAATCCTCCAGTTACTTGCAGCGCTCCGGTCTGTAACGCTCTGAAAGCTGCCACAGTTCACACCAATGCAACGAGACGGTGCGGTGCATCATCTTGATAGCACAACGACTCTTTGTACTTCTGTCCAACTTCCGACTTTTCGGCTATTTTTTGTAGCTGGATATATATCATTTGTTGCATCTAAATATGAATGAGGATACGGTTATTGATAAATCAAATTGTTATTGTTGTTCTTATTATCATTTAGGGGGGCTTAGGAACATTTTGGGGTAGCTTCAGCCCCCCTAAAATAGGCCTAACGACATCCCTGTGTGTAAGCATAAAATTACTTACCATTCACCACATTACGCTTCAGCGAGTTTCAGCTGTGGCCCCACTCGTCTGAGTAGTAGACTCGGAGCCTGCAGCTACCAGGGGGGTAATCGAGCGCTCGATTTCCATACCACCCCCGGGAGCCGCCATTGGCTAACAAGCCTTCACCTGCTGTTAGCATCCCATTGACTCCCATTCATGTTGGCGTCACTTTGACAGCGAATAACTTTACATCTGAGGCGTTTAAAGACTCCATTTGTCCATTGTTTATTTCTAAAGAAACACGACAATGTATAAAAGGCTCCATTACCTTGTATCTTACGTTATGGCCCCGTAGAAGCAGTTTTTGTAAAAGTAGGCTAACGATTGCGTCATAACCACGCGACTCTCTGGAAATTACCGTAGAGACAGGAAGAGAAGCTCGCAGTCAATCGGGGGGACGTGGAGGCATAAAGTCCGATAAAGTCAAGGGAGAAGCCCATAGAGAGTCATGATGTTGCTCCTGCTCCTAGCTCATGGACAGCTCCTACTCACGCTCTCCGTCTCTGCGAGATTCGGAAGGGAATGGTTCAGATTTCGCTTGGCACAGCTACTAGAAAACTTACAACTGTCAGGCAGGCTGCTCACGTCACATCCACGTCGTCAAGCTCAGTTTGAGTCTGCGCAGTACGCTCAGCCATCAGAAGTGAGGGCTTCTAATTTGCTTCACTTCTCTCCGTTGAAACCATAGACAGTATAAGAAGTGGACAGAGCCATCTCATTGGAACTCAATTGAGACAAGTGGAGCCCATTTTTAGCGTTTTTTTTTTTTTAGGACTTCCGTTCCTGACGCGCAGACTCAAACCGACTCAAACAGAGCTTGGCGACGTAGATGTGACGTGAGCAACCAGTCTGTCTTCTAGTGGCTGTGGCATGAGAAATCTGAATCATTCTGAAGGATCCAAATTTAAGAATATGTTTAAGATCTGCTGATCTTACTTCCTTACATAACATCACATGAAAAACTAAGGTGAATTACACTGTATTGGGCATTCAAGGTGAACATGATGGCATCAATTTACTGATCAGAAGTTAGCTTTAAGTCAGCTGTCTAAACATTGTAATAGTCAGGGGTTTTGTTAGCCTTTGATCTTCCAGCTAAGAGTTGAACTGTGTGTGAATGTTACTAGTCTTAGTTCTCGTGACCATTTGTGTTTATACCATTTGGGGAGCTCAGTTGGGGGTAATTGCCTCTATTGTCTTTAGCAGTAGTCATCCCTAAAGGCTGTGCATAAGTTCAGCACCTTTAGGGACAGCCCACTAAAATGCCTATAAAGAAACCATGTAAAGTTACGTTAGTCAGACTGATTTGGGAAGAACTGCAGCCGCGTCAACGCGAAGTCCTCAATAAAGAATAACTTTGTTTGAACGTGATCCCCAACGTCTCCTGGTCTCTTGCTTCGACGAAGAAAAAGTTTTCAACAATTTGGTGCCGTGACCCGGATAGAGTTCCAGCTCCTTCACCGGAATCCAGATTGAAACAGCAAGCTCAACAAAAGATCTGCTTTCCAGACTGCATCTTTTGGAATCCAGAGCGAAACCTCTAGCTAAACAAAGACTGCCAGACTGAATCTTTCCAGCTTCCTCCAGATTGAAAACTTCAAGCTCAAACAAAGATCTGCTTTCCAGACTGCATCTTTTGGAATGCAGAGCGAAACTTCCAGCTGAACAAAGATTTCCAGTCTGAATCTTCTTTTACAAACAAGGGTTGGTGAGTGCTACTCTATTCAAAAGAACCTTTAAAGACCAGTACAAGTTTGAAATCCTCTGCGCCGTTCAGAGAAGTAGTTAACAGACAGCTGCAGGGTTTTGTTAACTAAGTTTATCCTCTAAAAAGTTTTTTTTTTTGAGATGAAATTGCATTATCCTCTACATTGCTAGAGAAGGTTTATCCTCTGTAAAGTTAGTGAAGATTTATCCTCCGCTTTATCAGGGACGGTTAGCATTAGTGCTAATATTTTGGTTTATCCTTTGCTTCAGGCAGAGAAGAATTAGCTTTATGTGCTAGTTATTTCTGTTGATCCTCTGTTCTTGTAGGCAGGGAAGATTTTAGCGTAAAGTGCTAGTAATTTGTGTTATCCTTTGCTCTGGGCAAGGAAGGTTAACAATAGCTGATGTGTTAACAAGTGTACCCTCTGTGTAGACACTAGAGAGAAGTTTTAGTGTTTTTGATTGTGTGGTAACAAAGAAAACTCACAAAAATGTTTAGGAAAAATCCCAGACTGATCCCCACTACTGAAAAAGGTGGCCGTGCAGCTCCATTGTGGTCAGAAAGCGAATTTAAAACATTGTTGGGAGAACAAATGGACTCTATAGTGACGAAGTCCGTCAGATTGGATTTGACAAAGAAATATGAGATTCATCCAGACAAAGCATGGTCGATGGAAGATTGTAAAAAGGTACTAGGAGCAAGTGTTCGCAAGAACAAAGTCAAAGCCATTATTTGTTGCCACAGAGAATTTGTTTTAGCAATAGCTACAGAACAGTCTAAACGCAACTCAGAGCTGGAGAAACAGAACAATGAGCTCCGTGCTAGAATATCTTCTTTGACTAAGAAATTACACCGCAACAAAGATGCAGAAAAAACTGATGAGGGAGAATTTAGTCAGCCGGATAACATTTATCCTGACTTAAAAGCTTTCTTTGAAAAAGATGTAGCCATCCAATCAGTAACTGATAAGCCAGTAGATTCAGTGAAGGTGTGTGGCGCTAGGAGAAGGTCTCAGGGAATTGAGGTAACTGAAAGTGTTCCTCCCAATTCTTCTGTTGTCCAAATACAAGCTGTTGCCAAAGCTCTAGGACCGAAAGATATCGAGAGACTATCCCAGAGTTTACCTTCAGCACGCACAGAATTTTCTGAATTTAGAAGGGCATTGGTCAGTAAAATGCGTCTTTACGACATGTCGTTGCCAGAAGTTACACAGCTGATGTCACAAATTCTAACTGAATCTGAATTCAACAATTTTGAGTCTGCTGTTACTTCCGAACTGCAACATGTCAGTAAAGGCGATTTGAGAGAAGGTGTTTTGAAAATCCTAAAGAATATCTTAGGACCGAAAATCGATTGGTCAAGAGTTACTAGCTGTGTACAAGAGAAAGGAGAGACTGTGAGTGAATATACTGAGAGGTTCTGTCAGGTAGCGGTAACGTACAGTGGAATAGTGGATGATTCCGAAAGGGTGTTAGCTGACAAAGGAGCTCTAATCCGAATTTGGGCAGATGGTCTTGTAGCTGAGTACAGAACAGCCTTGCCATTCCTAGATATTACGTGGGCTAAAAGAACTCTCAGAAGTAACCTAGAAAGTTTAGCTATTTGGGAAAGAGATTCTGATGTCAAAGAGAGAGTAAGAATTGCAGCAGTTTCTGTTAAGGTCAACTCAGAGAAGCCAAAGAAACGCAAAAGTCCTAGAGAAGCCAGTTGTTCTTACTGTGGCAAGCATGGACATTTTGGAAAAGAATGTAGAAAAAACAAAAATAACTTAAGACAAGTTAACAATGTTATGCAGCTCTTACTACATTTGTTTGCTACTTTGAAGCAACCCCTCCCCTCGTCATTGGACTCGTGGCTAAGCTTTTTGAGGTGTTAACCATTTAGGCTGTGATTGCTTAATCTCCCCAGTAACTCACAACAAAGATGAAAGACTTATTGACTGTCACAGCCTTTGTTTGGGGGACATTCAGTATACTCACAGCCTTAAAATGTTATACCACAGAATATTGCAGTTAGACAACCATCCTCTGTTAATGATGTTTATTAGGACTGATGTTTCACTGGAGAATGGAAATGTGCCAATTTTTCTCACACACTGTACAGTGTGCACACAACAGGGACAGAATAGGACACACAGACCAGGGCGGAGCCAATGGAAGAACCGATGTGCAACAGGCCTCGGGGGTCAGCCATGTGGTGAAGATTTCCTCATCCCCCCTCTTATCCCCACCTCACTGGTCCATAGGTGTCAAATCAATTAAGAAATAGGGAAAGAATGAAACAACCGCAGCAGACGCTACAACCCTAGTGTTTAAACAAATACTGCTACAACCCTAGTGTTTGGACAAATACTGCTCTGTCGTCTTTTGTTTTCTTTCTTCCTCTGTGCAGATAAACACTTGATGGCTGTTCCAAAAATCCATATGCAACGACGTCTCACCTGCATATGAAGCCACAACCTCAAGAAGACAACTACACCCACTGCTGAACGAGCCAATCACAAAAGAAAAAGAAGAAAAAAAAAATACACAACGCAGAAATACAAAACCTTCAGTCATCCATCGATATGATCAAGACTACAAGCCTGCACCATTATCTGAGTGCTGCACCTGGTTAATATGACTGAAGATAACTTTTCATGGTTCGGAAACCTGTTAGTATCAAGTGTGTCAACCAGCAAATGACTCACGTCCAGCACACCCGTAAGATTTCACGGACCCTAAGTGCATGTTTGATTCTGTGTCAACATGCAATTACAGATGAACAACACAGAGCAAGTTATATGTGCCTGTAACTTACACAAGTTACAAGAATGAACATATGCGATGTGCCTGTAACTTACACCAGTTACAAGAATTAACTTTATGTGTTTAAATTTGTATTTTGTGAGAGTTTTTAAGAACTCTCAAACGGGGGACTGAAGGATCCAAATTTAAGAATATGTTTAAGATCTGCTGATCTTACTTCCTTACATAACATCACATGAAAAACTAAGGTGAATTACACTGTATTGGGCATTCAAGGTGAACATGATGGCATCAATTTACTGATCAGAAGTCAGCTTTAAGTCAGCTGTCTAAACATTGTAATAGTCAGGGGTTTTGTTAGCCTTTGATCTTCCAGCTAAGAGTTGAACTGTGTGTGAATGTTACTAGTCTTAGTTCTCGTGACCATTTGTGTTTATACCATTTGGGGAGCTCAGTTGGGGGTAATTGCCTCTATTGTCTTTAGCAGTAGTCATCCCTAAAGGCTGTGCATAAGTTCAGTACCTTTAGGGACAGCCCACTAAAATGCCTATAAAGAAACCATGTAAAGTTACGTTAGTCAGACTGATTTGGGAAGAACTGCAGCCGCGTCAATGCGAAGTCCTCAATAAAGAATAACTTTGTTTGAACGTGATCCCCAACGTCTCCTGGTCCCTTGCTTCGACGAAGAAAAAGTTTTCAACAGTATTCCTTAGTTTGTTTTTATTAAACCCAATAATCTTCTTGAATTGAATCTGCTTTATTGCTCACCAAATCGAAGTCCCTGAAAACGTACAATCTAAGCTACGAAGCTTTTATTATTTACTACGTTGAGTAGTTTAATTTTACAAACACAGGAAGAATTAATGTTCAAATTAAAAATGTGAAAATTAATCTTTCTTGGAGTTTGTAAGAAGGGTACTTTTATAGATATTTGATAAGGAAGTCTTACATAAAGTTTGCGGGACAAACAGTATGTTTAGATAACTGAAATTAATTCTGGTAAAAGTTACCCTGACAAATTGATCAAATATTCCCTTTTTGGGTAATTTAATCTGTGTAGACGATAAGCAAATCATATTCATAAACTCATGAATATTCCCTTCATTTGAGTTAATTATTCCCCAGAAGTGATTGTCGCTACAGCATTATCAAAGTTTTTTAGTGGGCAAAAGAGGTTTAAATGACAGGAGGCGCTGTCGGGACGATTGAAACACAGCTCATCCTGCCAGTTAAACCTGGTCATAGCCTATTCTGTTCATAGATTCATATACTGTTCCTAGACTTGTGTTTCTTTTAATGCAAATTCATTTTCAATTACGCAACACATGTTATCTCTTTAATAATCATCAGTTGTCCTATCTTCAATCTTCAATAAATTTCATTTATCGTCTTCTGACCTCGTTTTCTTCATAATAACAGGCTATTCAACTAGCAAACACTCAATATGACTCAAGGAAGAAATGTAAGAAAATGAATTGCAAATGGATTTGTCTGTCTTCGTCAAAATAGCCTTTTAGAAAGATTACAAAATGTGCATAGGCTTATCGCCTATTGTTTATTGGGAGACATAACAAAAATGGTTAATATGAAGCTTTAAATTAAAATAAATTACAAAATATGTTTGTAACAATATGTACATAAGTTACTTGTCAGGTATTGTTCACAATGTTACAAGTTCTCCCTGTCTAGGGTTGGGAGAGCGTAACAGGATTAAATTAAATCAAAACTTAAACGTGGAGGGTTCCCTTCAGTCCCCTGCCCCAGAAATGTGAGCCAAAACTTGATACAAGCGTAAAAAGATGTATTGTGTATACGTTTCAATCTTCAGGAGAAGGTCGCCAAAACAACAAACTTACTTTACTTCTTTCTCAGGACTGATTGAAATATTTACATATAAACTGATAAATATTCATTTGTGATGTGCAAAGACTTGAAAATTATTTTTAATCTGAGCTTAATATTGGTCAGAAAGTTTCTCATGAACACTGGAGGTGTTTTTGTGTTTGTGTGATGAACAGGCAGTTTTTTCCGTCCAGCTCAAAGCCACAGAAAACATGTGAAGGTTGAGGGTCTCAGTTCAGTTTAATTAAACACACTTACTCAGGAAACCCACAGAGAGACACATGAGACATTTACATTTACATTTACATTTATTCATTTAGCAGACGCTTTTATCCAAAGCGACTTACAAATGAGAACAATAGAAGCAGTTAAACTAACAGTAGGACAACAATATGCAAGTGCTATGACCCTTCTCAGTTTAATCTAACGCAATTTTTTTTTTTTATTTTTTTTTTTTTTAGAACAGAATAGAATAGAGTAGTAGAGAAAGTGTTAGTATTACTGGATCAAGTGCTGTCTAAAAAGAAGTGTCTTCAGCCGTTTCTTGAAAGTGGCTATGCACTCAGCCGCTCTGGTTGAGTTAGGCAGATCATTCCTCCAGCAGGGAACAGTCATGGTGAAGGTCCGAGAAAGAGATTGTGTGCCTCTTTGAGATGATGCACCACAAGACGTCGTTCACTTGCAGAGCGCAAGTTCCTGGATGGCACGTAAGTCTGAAGTAAAGAGTTAAAGTAAAAGGGAGCAGAACCAGTGGTTGTTTTGTAGGCAAACGTCAGTGACTCTGACCTTCTGCCTGCTTAATGGACCACGACTTTGGATTGTGTTATAAACTGCACTTGGATCTTCTCTTGTTGTCACTCGGTGCCACCACTTCCACGACACCGACTCATAACACTATTTTAGCTAATAAGTTGCATATTTGTCAAATGGTAAAAGTCAAACTTCTCAACCTCACTTGTTTTACGTCGGTGTTCGCCTCTATTCCGTGATTAAAAACAGCTTCATTATCGTACGCGGTGGATGAAGTGATGAGTAGCATTTACATGTGCGTCTGACTCTGTTACTGACTCTGACTGAGAATCTCCTCCACAGTTGCACATCGAACCTTCAGTTATTATTTATATTGTAAATATTCAAATATAACAACAACATACACGCCAGAGGCAATGAGGTTTAAGCACAGTTTTGACTCCTCCTCTTTATCCTTTCCGTTTGAATGAAAACAAAGTTTGCGGTTGAATCGTCATGTGAACAGGCAGTTCAGAGAGAAGGAAGATTTTCTGTGAGTAATCAGTTAAATTTAGATATGTTCTTCACACAGATCTGTTTTATGTCTTCAGAAGACTTGCAATTGCACACAACGAAGCGTATGGATGACGGTCGTGCTGAGGCTCGCGAATCACTAAAATATCTTTACAAACTCAAACAACATCTAACTAAGATAAATTATAGACATGCCTAAGTATGCAGTATATACATTATTATTAACCCCCTGAGGTCGGCTATCGCGCCGGCGCGATAGGCTCGTTTTTTTCCTTATCAGTGAAAAAAAATATATAAATTTTTATCTTATATGCTTGTGTTGTACATCAATCGATCCTGTTTAGTGTGTTTTTTTTTTGTGTATACTCATAATAAAAACAAAGTGTTGTGCTTTTCGCCAAATAAAGAAAAATAAACATGATGCGAGTTCTGCCTACTCTCCGTCAGTGAAGTCAATTCTGAAACGCGTCCGAAAATGAACTGTAACTCAGCGAATACTCAGTCAAACAGACATACAGACACACAGGCATGAAGCTTGAATTCTCTTCTTTTAAATTAAGTATTTTTTATAAAAAACAAATATTCACAGTTTATGTAATATGTATGTAAAGAGAGAGATGTCAGTCGTTCTCATCTCAGCTAATTAAGTTTTAATGTGACTCCGCCCACGGAGACACCGCGCTATTCAAACGCAAATGTGAGGCGATCCATACAAACCTGTGAAACGCCCACATCAGCTGGATAAGGCCGGTGACACACTGGATGCGTGGCGTAGGCTAACCCTCATTTACACCGCACACGTCTGCGGCGCATTATGGCTGCGACACGGCTACCGGAGCTGATCGCGCCCATTCTCAATGCTTGTGTTTACACCGGCCGCGACGCGGCGCGTTTCAGAAGCTTCCCAGAAGCTAAATATAGGCGCCTAGTCTATTTCTGATGGACGCGCGTCCAAGTCGCACCGGAAATACAAAATAAAAGTAAAAAAAAACATGGTCAAATTCAAAATAAACACCCTGTGCATATAGGCGCCTATATTTAGCGAAGCGCCGCGGAGAGCCGCTTCTGGGAAGCTTGTGTCACATGTATATCGGTCAGTTCAGCTCTGAACAGCGAGTCTCTTCTGATATCAGGAGTTCAGACTGATCAACACAAAACAGAGATGCTTGAGTCTCAATCCTCAAGACTTTCACACTTCAGATTCAGTGAAAAGAGTGTCACTCTTTCATGGTTTGTGGTTTCCAGCAGGTTTTATCTGATGTGTTTCATATGTGGAGATCAGATTCACTGAAGGAGACGCTAAAAGAGTCATTCAAACAAAGATACGCTGGAAAACTCAACAGACGGTTTGTTTTATTAATGTGAATTAATTTAAATCATATTTGATGATATTATATTTAACTTAAAGACATAAATGAAGTGTGTTGAGTCTTAAATTAGTCTCCATGTTAATGATGTTTGGATGATTATTAAAAGTCCAATCTTAAAATGTAATTGTTATTCTCACTGGTAATATACAGTATAATAATTAATCAATCAGAAACATGCATTTATAGGAGTGCATCATGCATTTACTCTCTCTCTCTCTCTCTCTCTCTCTCTCTCTCTCTCTGCATGTGCGAGTGTAGTGGGGCGAGTGAGTGTGTTGGTTAGAGGGAGCGTGAATATTGAGCACTTTGAATGTGTTTTCTTATTTCTTTTTTCCCCCTCAATTGTCTTAATAATTTTGTTTAAGATTACTGAGTACTTGAAGCCGCTCGCGGCTTTTTGTCGCGTGTCGGTATGGCCACTGAAGTTAGACAGGGAGTCTCGCACCTGTCGTTGCGTAATGGATGCAGGTGTGTACCTGAGATTGGCGTGAGCGTGGAGGATGTTCTCGTGGTGGTGGGAGAAATTATAGGCTTCGATAATATTCTCTCAGCATTGCGTATGAACAAAGCTGTTATCGTGTTTTTAAAAACAGAGCAGTTAGTTAACCAGGTGACTGAGAATGGATTATGGATTAAGGAAATGTTTGTGCCCGTTACTCCTTTAACGGCTCCGGCAACTAAAGTCACTATTTCCAATGTACCGCCTTTTGTCTCAAATGACGCGATTGTTAAAGAACTAACCCGATACGGTAAAATCGCAAGTCCTGTCAGAAACATCCCATTGGGCTGTAAAAACACTGATCTCAAACACGTTTTGTCATTTAGGAGACAAGTGTTAATGTTTCTGACTTCAACGGAGCGCACATTAGAGATCTCGTTCCGTGTAAGTCATGGAGATGGATCATATATGCTGTATGCAAGTACAGATAATCTAAAGTGCTTTGAATGTGGAAACATAGGCCATAAACGCTTCTCCTGTCCTAATAAAAAAGCGGACGTTGAGCAGCAGCTGCCTGTTAATGTTACTGAAAATGGATCAGCTCATCGTGATACCGAGGATAAAACGGCAACAGAACAGGATAAACAAGTACCTAAGAAGCCAAACAAGAGGCCGTTAGAGGAGGTCTACGGGCACAATGAGGTGAGTGAAAGAGATGCTGGTGTGGATGTGGAGAGTAGTGAGAAGGCTGGATGCAGTTCTGCGCTTGTCATAAATGATGATGTTGAGGAAACAAAAGAAAACGAGAGTGTATCTCAGACAATAGCTGATAAATGCTTGGTGGATGATACAGATGGGTTATCTCAGTATACAGATGATAGTATGAAAGATGATGGACATTGGTCTGAAGGGTCAGAAATGTCAAAAGTAGATACAGAAGATTTGTACACTGTGGCACAAATTAATGCATTTCTGGATGAGACAAAAGGTAGAAGCATAGAAGTGAGTGAATTTTTCCCAGATCTGGATAAGTTTATCTCTTCTGTAATGTGGGCAAGGAAAAGTTGCAATAATGATGAGCTATCAAAACAGAAACGTTTTAGGTTAAAAAAACATATAACTGAGATTCGGAAAAAGTTTAAGACAGGGACAGGGAAACCGAAAAGAGGGAAATACAACTAATTACTATGGCTACTCATCTCTTTCTGATTGTTATTTTTCTATCTTTTTTCCTTCTTATGGAAACCATACGTGTGGGCTCCTTAAATGTTAATGGGATGAGAGATAAGAGTAAAGCTGATACAGTGATAAATTTCATCAAGTTAAAGAAATTAGATGTTATTTTCTTACAAGAGACTCATAGTGATGCAAACAATGAGGTTGACTGGCGATTGTGGTGGGGGAATGAATGTGTGCTCACACATGGTACTAACCTGAGTGCAGGAACTGCTATTCTTTTTTCTCCCTCTATAAAAGCTAAAGTTTTAGCAAAAAGTGAAATTGAACCAGGAAGATGTTTAGCAGTTAAGGTTGATTTAAATGGTCTTGTCTTTACGCTTGTGAGTGTATATGCACCTAATATAGGAGCTGAGAGAATACTTTTTTTTAATAAATTGAAAGTGTTTTTAGGAAAGCAGCAAGCTAATGGTTTTATTATCTTAGCTGGGGACTGGAACTGTACACTTGATGCTTTGCTTGATAGAAATGGAGAAGAACCCCATTTTCAGTCATCTACAGTACTTGATAATGTTTTTAAAACCTCTAATCTTACTGATATATGGAGAGAAAATAACCCCTCTGTTAAACAATATACATGGGTAAAGGTTAGTGATGGGAGGATTTCAGCAGCACGGCTAGATAGACTGTACTTATCAAATAGTATGAAAAGTAGAATTATTCATACAGCCATTGTCCCCACATCTTTCACTGATCACAAATTAATCACTATTGATTGTACTTTGAATTCTAAGAAAAACAGAAGTGTTTACTGGCATTTTAATGTAAAATTGCTAAAAGATAAGAGTTTTTGTGAATCTTTTAAACTTTTTTGGGAGACATGGAAAAAAGAGAAAATAAGATTTGATGATGTTATTCTTTGGTGGGAAGTAGGTAAAGCTCACATAAGGGATTTTTGTCAGCAGTACACATCTCATTCTAATTTTTTTTTTTAAACAGTCTCTGGAATGGCTTGAAAGAGATATCATTGCCCTTGAAAAAAACATGATAGGAGATCTTTCTTCCAATGTACATGAGTGGTCTGAGAAGAAATTAAAATTAAGCTCTATTTTAAATGAAAAGGTTAAAGGAGCTCTTGTGAGAAATAGATTCTTATCTATAAAGGATATGGACAGTCCCACCTCTTTTTTTTTTCAATCTGGAACGTAAGAGTGTACAAGTTAACCAAATGTATAACCTGAAGAATGACAATGGACAATGTACATCTGAACCTGTGGAAATGCGCAGACTAGCAGTGAAGTTTTATTCGCATTTATACTCACCTGAGGACATTGACATTCCAACACAAAATGGATTGCATTGGAGTCTGGACTAACTTTTGCTGAATTAAGTGATGCCGTAACGGGTCTTTCGTCGGGTCGTACCCCAGGCATAGATGGACTTCCTGGTGAATTTTATAAGCATTTCTGGACAACATTTGGATCTGATTTATTTGAGGTGCTCAATGAATGTAATCGTACTGGTTTTCTACCTAAGAGCTGCCAACGGGCTGTTTTAACATTGCTTCCAAAAAAAGGTGATCTTACCCTGCTAAAGAACTGGAGACCTTTGGCAATTCTCTGCACTGATTATAAAATTTTATCAAAGTGCCTTGCCAACAGATTGAACAAAATATTGTTCAAAATTATACACAAAGATCAATCTTATTGTACAAAAGACAGATGTATTGCTGATAACTTGCATCTAGTACGTGATGTCATTGATTATGCAATGTGTAATAATATTGATGTGGGAATACTGTCACTTGATCAGGAGAAAGCCTTTGATCGTGTTGATCATCAATATCTTTTTAAAGTATTGGAAGCTTTTGGGTTTGGAGAGAAATTTAGGAAAATGATAAAGTTGTTGTATAATAATGCAACATGTATGGTAAAGATAGCAGGAGGCCTGAGTGTCCCTGTCAAGGTACAGAGGGGTATCAGACAAGGATGCCCAATTTCTGGTCAGCTTTATAGCTTAGCTATAGAACCTCTTCTATGTAAATTGAGAGAGAGTTTAATGGGTTTGAAGGTACAAGGTGCTATTTTTAATGATTATGTAAAAGTTTCAGCTTATGCTGATGATATTACTGTTGTTTTAAGGGATGTTAAAGATGTTCAGGTTTTGAAAGAGATTTTATTAAGTTATGGTAAAGCCTCATCTGCAAGAGTAAACTGGGCAAAAAGTGATGCATTGTGGTGTGGTTTAGACCACAACACTCCAGCTCTCCCAGGCAATTTAAAATGGGGAAAATCTGGTTTAAAATATTTGGGGGTGTTTTTAGGAAGGGAGGATTACAAGAGACAGAATTGGGAGGGCCTGGTGGAGAAGGTGTGTGCTCGGTTGTCTTCCTGGCGGTGGTTGCTACCACAGTTATTCTATAGGGGAAGAGCCCTGGTCTGCAACAACCTTGTAGCCTCAACGCTATGGCACAAAATGAACATTCTGGAACCTCCTGAAGATTTGGTTGGAAAAATCCAAAAACGTTTAACAGACTTTTTTTGGTCCGGTAATCATTGGACAAAAGCATCAACTTTGTTTCTGCCAAGACAAGAAGGTGGACAAGGACTAGTGGATATAAAAAGCAGAATTAAGACTTTCAGACTACAGACAGTAAAAAGATTCCTCTACGGAGTGGATGTCAGCTGGTCTGGAGTAGCTTGTGCCCTCCTTAGAAGAGCAGGAGGGATGGGGCTGGATAAACATTTGTTTCTCCTGGACATTCAAAATGTTGATTTGACTGGACTAACTTCCTTTTACCATTCAGTGTTCAAAGCCTGGAGGACTTTTAATATCTCAAGAGACATCACGGATGAGGGAGGTCTCTGGTCAAGGGAGGAACCCCTAATGCACAACTCTTTGAAGGTCTTTGTTGACCTTCAAGACACCTATACTGGACCGTTTCAGTAAAATTGAGAAGAAAGCACTGTACGTCACATGTGTAAAAGTTTCACACTCTCACTCTTTAGGAGGAGTTAAAGAGTCAAAATGGCAAGAGCTATTCGGATCAGGCTCTTCCCCGAAGGGTTGCTGGAGGGCCTTGTACAAGCCTCCCATTGAAAAAAGGTCTGGAGACCTTCAGTGGAGAGTTGTGCATGGGTTAATAGCTACAAACAGATACAGAGCACACCTCGATCCACAGGTTCAGGAGGGATGTCCTTTTTGTGGGATGACTGAAACTGTTTTTCATTTATTTTTTCAATGTGGGAGGCTTGTGCCTTTATTTTCTCAATTAGAAGAATGGTGTACAGTTTTGGGAGAAGTGTTTTCACCTATGTTATTTATCTATGGACCAAAGTATAGCAGAAATAGAAAGCAGATCCATGTTTTGCTTAATTTTTTGTTTGGGCAAGCAAAAATGGGAATTTGGATTTCACGTAAAAGCAAAATAAATAATGTTGGGACAACTGATGCAATGTTAATTTTAACTAGATTAAATTTAAAACTAGATTAAAGGTGGAATATGCATACTATAACTTGGTTAAAGACCTGGAGACTTTCAATCACATTTGGGGAGTAAACCAGTGCATATGTGAATCTGATTTTGATGGTGCTTTGCAAATTTATATTTAATTGTGCTATTGTCTTGCTTGGTTTTTTGTGCTATTTATTATTGTATGTTTGTGTTTTAAATTACTTTTTTAAATCTATGTAAGGTTTAGTTAAACCCTGAATATTTTGTAATAAAAGGGGGTTAAAAGTCAAAGTCTCTCTCTCTCTCTCTATCTCTCTCTCTCAGGGGAAGTGGGCGTCTCTGTCACATTCAGCTCTTCATGTTAAACATGTAACCAGGAAAGAAACACTTAAAACTCTTCTGAACACACATCGAGAGCTTCAGAAGAACTGAATCTACTAACAACAGAGAAGATCATTTAATAAGAGAGAAGAATGAAGATCATCTGGACTTTCACTCTGCTGATGATTCCTGGTAAGAATCTGAACTCAGAGTAAATCATGAACAACAGCACAGAATTGATGAGGAGAGTCTTTAACTTCAGTTCATGTTGTTTTATTGACTGTTGAATAATGTTCATTTCTGTGTAAATTAAAGTGTTTTAATGCTGGTTTGTTGTAGGTGTCGTGAGCTCCATGAGTGTGACAGGATATTCAGGAGGAGGAGTCACGATCACATGCAAATATGATGAAGGATATACAGACAATAAAAAGTATATTTGTAAAGAACAGGGGTCAGTGTGCAGAGATCGAATCAGGACTAATGAGAAAGATAAATGGGTTAAGAATGATAGATTCTCTCTGTATGACGACACAAGTTCAGAAGTCTTCACTGTGACCATCAGAGATCTGAGAGAACGGGATTCTGGGACGTACCAGTGTGGAGTTGATATAAAATCAGGAACAGATCCCCGCACTGAAGTGAATCTGAAGGTTTTAACAGGTGAGTAACTGAGACCCTCAAACTCATGATGATCATGATGAAGAAATAAATAAATGTGTTTATATTGAGAACAAAATGACAAACTATCTGGGTTTGTGTTTAACAGGTCAACAAATCAGGACAGTGAGAGGATATTCAGGAGGAAACGTCATTATAAACTACAAATATGAGATTCAAGAAGAGAATCCTGTGATAGACGTCTGTAAAACTGCAGATCAGTGTTTTACTGTAATAAACACTAACAGAAGAGCAGAATGGAAACATGACAGACGATTCTCCGTTCATGATGACAGATCTGCAGGACTCTTACTTCTGTTTATCAGAGATCTGAATGAGAACGACTCTGGAGAATATAAGATTATAGTCAAAGTTTCTGAAGATTACAGTTTCTTCTCTGAGTTTAATCTGGACATTAAGAAGGGTGAGCTGCTTTCAGTCATTTATGCATTATTTGACAGAATCCATGAATATATCTGGTGATTGTAACATTGCTGCACTTTATCTGGATCTTAAACAGAGGATTGTTGTGTGAAGAGCATCAGTCTATCAGCTTCTGCAGGAGGATCTGTGAACATCAGCTGCAAATACCCACAATCCCACATTCGTGATGTGAAGTTTCTGTGCTGGAGATCTGGAGCTGATCTCTGTGCTAAAGAGACGTCTGTGAAGGAGAGCAGAAGATGGAGGGATGAGGGAAAGATCCGGCTGTATGATGACAGAGGACAACAGCTCCTGACGGGAAGCATCAGTCATGTGACTGAAGAAGATTCAGAATACTGGTGTGGAGTTCAGTCTGATCAAGGACACAAGATCTTCATCACACGAGTCCTGATCAGCATTACAGGTACGGATGCAGATCACTGTGTGTCGTGTCATGTTTGCAGCTGATTATGTTTAAGCCGGTTTAACCACAGGGTTATTATTAATTTGGATGTTCTTTCTGTTCAACAAAGCAAAACCACAAACAGTTAAAAAGAGGAAGTATAAAAACAAACTACAGTTTATATGTGTGCAGTTTATGAAGGTAAAAGTGCAGCTTTGTGTGAAACAATGAGTCCTTTTACCACACTTTTGCTCCAGTTAATGCAGTTTAACAGTGCTCATCAGTCACTCTGCTATACTGTATTATTCAGCGTGAAACCACAGGCTTCAGTTCTGGAAACTCAAACTAACAGCTCACGATTCTGTGTCTGTGTCAGCAAACATGAATTCTGGGTAATGAGTGTGAGAATGACATCAGTAAGAAATCATGAGAAAAGAGATGTCGAGTTCTGTGTGTGAAAAAAACATTCTTTAGAAATTCATTGTTTTATTGTTTTATATACTGAAGTTCCTGAAACATCATCACCATTATCATCAACAACAACATCGTCATCATCATCATCAACAACATCCTCTCCATCATCATCCTCATCCTCTCCATCATCACCATCTCCATCCTCATCATCACCATCATCATCTGCTTCTTCTTCCTCATCAGTCGAAACTTCACCGTTCACAGGTGTGTCCACATCAGCCGGTGATCTTGAGCTGAAATACAAACGTGATCAATGGGTGTAACATTTGAGGAAGCCTGACGCCCCCTAGTGGCTGAAATATATTACTAAACATAAAAAGACATGATATTTCACCTCCAAATTAAATAATTGTAATATTTTATTAATTTAAATAAAAATTTAAATCGTTAATTATTAACAACAACAACCATAATAATAACCCAATCATTCTTGTTTACATATTTGACTTCCAGTGAATTCGCTGGTTGAAAGACATTATAACGTATAACTCTTGACTTGGTAGGATACCGCACTTCCATCCACAATAGCAAAATATTGTGGGATGTTTTTTGGGTTTTCACAGTGTGTGACGTTGTGTTACTGTCTCTTTAAACCATCACCGGTGCAGGTTTAGCGTCGTTTTTGCTGGGTCAGTTCCTCTTTGTGGTGCCAGATCAAACTTTGGTGGAAAACGTGTTAAACTGAGTGAAGAATGTTGTGTTTTTAAATGTTGTGTTACAGCCTATAGCAGTGGTTCCCAAACCTGTCCTGAAGGCCCCCCAACACTGCACGTTTTCTTTGTCTCCCTACTCAAACACACCTGATTCAACTCATCAGCTCATTATCACATGGGTTAATTGAGCTGATGAGTTGAATCAGGTGTGTTTGATTAGGGAGACAAAGAAAACGTGCAGTGTTGGGGGGCCTTCAGGACAGGTTTGGGAACCACTGGCCTATAGGGTCCAAAAAATGTATTTAGGACAAACTGGCTGGTACATTCAGCTACACATGCAACTGAGCAAGTACAATGTTAAACCTGTGAATCCAGTATCACGGTCTGGCTAATCCTACTCCAAACGTCGAGCTACGCCCATGATCTGATATTTAGCTCAGATGATCAGATTCTCTGATTATTTCTCCTGTTTTTTCAGGCTCTTCTCTGATCGTTCCTCTGGTTCTGGTTCTGATCATCGCTGGACTCTTATTCCTGTTTCTCTGTAAGAAACGTCATTCTCGAGGTAAAACTCATTCAGATTCAGAAACTCTGAGTTTAAAACACAGATTTGTTGATCTTTTTTCCCACTTTGATTCTGTCGCCACCTATTGGCTACAACAAGATGTGAGCAAAATACAGATATTTGATGATGTATGAAAAAATGTACACAAGATATCAGTGTTGAAATGCAGAATATTGAATTTAGAATGCTTGTTTTTGGCAGGTGGTGATTCGTCGTCTCAGACTGGACCAGGAAAACATGAAGTGGTGAGTCCAGTTACTGTATAAAATAAGATGTTTATTTTTTATTCATAATCACAATGAATTCTAATGCCTTCAATCCTGATAATATTTATTTATGTAAATAATTTCTCTGTCTCTCCACAGGTTTCTCACACTGTTTGTGATTATGAGGAGATTAAAGACACTCACAAACAATTACCCACAAACCCCTCTGATCCTTACAATACTGTTTATGCCACTGCCCAATTACCCACAAGCCCCTCTGATTCCTCTGCTACAGTTGAGAAAGGCACTGGTGACTCTCAGCGCTGCATCACATCTGCTGAGGATCTGAATTACGCAGTGGTGAATTTCCACAAGAAATCTGACTGTCCTGACAGTGTCAGTTTCAGGAATAATAAGGATTACAGTGAATACGCTGCTGTCAATCATCTCACTGCTTGATGAGACACAGCAGAGGATATAAATCAGCTCATTTTGAATGTTTGAACCTTGGCTTTGGCATTCAGTTTCCTGCTTTGCTGGACCCATCCGGTTCCCAGGCTCTCTTCCTTCACTGGTTCCCCCAGTTCCTTAGCTCCACCACCTTTATTGGTTTTGACCAGTTTCTTGGCACCGTCACCTCCATCCCTCCAGCTTCACACGGGGTCCCTCATCTTTAAAACTCTGCCTTGTCCTTGTCCCTCCGTTCCAGTGGCGTCCCCCTGGTCTTCCAGCCTCTGACTCCGCCTTGGTCTTGCATCTCTCCGGCTCTGTCCTGGACTGCACCGCCTATTGCTCCACTGGGGGTCTTTATTCCTCCGGCTCCATCAATGCATCCCACTCCGCCCATTCCACCACCATCGAGTTGGTGATGGATATCCGCCACTATGGTGTAGTTTTTGTTTAACCCTCTGGGGTCTGAGGTGTTTTTGGAGTCCTTGAGATGTTCTGACATGCCCTGACATTTGTGCTTTTTTCAGTTGCTTATAAACATATTAAAGCAACACTATGTAACTTTTTGACCTTCAAAATATATTTCCAAAACCCTTGTGATGGTACATGGACTTACAATAGGTTGAATGACACGTCTGCCATAGCCTGACGGGGTCTGTATCGCTTTTACTGGCACTATGTAACTTCGGGGTTCGGGTAGTTACCCGAGCACAAAAAGAACTACAAAATTCGACTGCTTTACGGCATACGTCACTTCCCCCACCACTTCGTCAAATTTGCACGCGAGAGGCCAACCAGCGTTTGTTTTTCCGGCTTTCATGCGTATGTTTTTGGGGGTGTTTACACCTGGCCACTTCATGCGTTTTCTCAATTCGGATAGCTATCCGATCGTGAAAAGACCAGGTGTAAATGTCCTCCGAAACGCATTCAAGACGGATTTGAAACCGATCGCTCAAAACCACTTCAGGAGGAGGTCTGAGACGCATTCCAGATGAAACTGGACAAGTGTAAAAATGCATCTGGTTGTTGAAACCACATATGTAAATTGTACTCCTCCCAAAAATGCTAAAAAAATAAATAAATACACGCGTTATAGGCTATATGTAATGTGATAGCCAGATATGACGACGCTACTGGAATCACCGCAGATGAGCAGCTGAGTAAGTTATGTATTCATCAAGCCAACGTGCAAACTATCGCAAATCAAAGTGAAAGTAAGTCGCAGACGCTTAACACACAATCATCATCATTAAAAGTAAATAAATGAAATGATCTTACCAGGGCTGTTGCTGCTCTCTCTTATTGCGCTCTCTGATTTTGAAAATTTAGCTGATGATCAATAAAATGCCGCTCGTATCTGTTGCTTTCAGTGACGTGCACTCCAATAAACATGCATATATATCACGGGAATTGAATATCGGATTTAAATCCGTTTCGCAAAAACACATTTATGTGACCAGGTGTAAATGGAATCGTTTTGATATATCAGATAGCTATCCGATCTGAGAAAACGCATGAAGTGGCCAGGTGTAAACAGCCCCATGGCCAAAGCAGCAACGGACAAAAAAAAAAGTCAGAAGTAGGCTAACTAGCCTAATGACTGCAGGCTGACGTGAGCTACGCGATCTTTTGGCGCTTGAAAAAAATAAAACCCATGAAATTATATTCATATGACATGCTGAAATATGCCACTGTACCTGGGTTGAAGACATTTCACACGCAACGCAGGCTGTCTGCCCAAGACGTGAGAACTCCTTCTGCAGAGTTTGGGTAACGGCTTGTCAACAAATGCACGTGTTAACCATGTAACCATGACAGATTTTACGACAGTAGTAGAAGACAATACTGTTTCCCAACTGTAGGGGGAGCCCGAGAGCAAAAGTTACTTAGTGTTGCTTTAATGGCAAAAGTGTAATTACACTCTATTTAGCACAAACAGGGCTACCATAATATATGAGCAACATGTATGTATGTACATGTTTGTATTTTTGAGAGAATGATGTTTATGCATGGTTATTGAAAAAACTAAAAACGAAAGTTTCTGAAATAAGGCCACAAAACACATACTAAATATGTGTCCACAAGACTTCTGAATATGCATTTTGACGCCTAGAGTTTTTTCTTCAAAATGATGTGAAAATCATCCTGCCTAATCATTCACATAAAACAATACATTGATTTACATTTTGTAAGACACTTTTTGTTTGGCAATATGCGCAGGGGCGTAAACGATCCAACATCATCATGAATAATAAGTAGTTCACACCTGAGGAGACAATGGGGCCCGCATAATGGGGCTGCATACATAATGAGCCTTTCATTAATGTGTGTGACAGTTAATTGTTCTCATACTGTATTTTCAGAAAGTTTTGGAATATATTCTCTACCCAAATGTGTCACTAATAAAACGCAATAAAAATAATTTAAAGAGAAGGCTTATATTTACCTTTTAAGATTTTGTTTACATCTATCCTTGTGTGTATATATATATATATATATATATATATATTTTTTTTTTTTTTTTTTTATTATTATTATTTATTTATTTATTTATTTATTTTTTGCCATTTTATTAATTGTATAAAAGGTTATACAATTACAACAACAATTAAAATTGTAACAATATTTCCAGTGTAATCTTTCTTTGTAAAAATTAAAGTATACATTTTATCATTCTTAATTCAAAGTAAAGGATTCATTAGTTTGAATATAGCCTACATTGGAACAAACACTACATAACATCTTAGATGACTTTATTTTTGACAAAACATAGTATATATATATATATATATATATATATATATATATATATATATATATATGACATATATATATATATATATATATATATATATATATATATATATATATATATATATATATAACATATGAGCAGAAATTGGCAACATTATAAGCTTATTTGATGTGGCAGTATTTTACAGTAAAAACTTTATAATCTATCCAATTATTGTAGTCGATTTTTACTCATCTCAGTATAGCAGTAGAGTTTGGTGAAAGCTGTTCATTCATTCACACACAAAAACGCGATTCATTTTTAAACAGTAGGCCTATTTGTGCCAGCTGTAGTAGCTACACAACAGCGCACATCTGTGCGTTCATTCATTCATTCACACAGCGTACAGACACTATTGTGATTAGAACAAAGCAAATATAGAACTGACCTATTCCTCAGCTGGATCCGTTGCTCCTCGAAATGAAACTTCTAGCACTTCTGAGGTAAATTTTCCAGGATTATTATTAAGATAGTATTATTCCTCACAGCATCGTAAAGTACATGAGTCTGAAAGTGAACTCGCGGTGTGTGTTATCCAGCTGATGTGGGCATTCACAGGTTTGCATGGATGCCTCAGATCATTTGCGTTTGAATAGTGCGCGCTCTCCGTGGGCGGAGTCACATTAAAACATAATGAGCTGAGATGAGAACGACTGACATCTCTCTCTTTTCATACAGATTACATAAACTGAGAATATTTGTTTTTTATAAAAATTACTTAATTTAAAAGAAGAGCTTCAAGCTTCATGCCTGTGTGTCTGTATGCCTGTTTGACTGAGTATTCGCTGAGTTACAGTTCATTTTCGGACGCGTTTCGGAATAGACTTCACTGACAGAGAGAAGGCAGAACTCGCATCATGTTTATTTTTCTTTATTTGGCAAAAAGCACAACACTTTGTTTTTGTGAATATACACAAAAAAATACACACTTAACAGGATCGATTGATGTAAGAAACTTGTATGCAAGATCAAAGTCAACAGAGTATTTTGAATCTCTTTTGCACTGCGCCGGCGCGATAGTCGACCCCAGGGGGTTAACAGTGTTTACCAAAACACATTATTGTTGCAAAGAAAGCCAATTTTTAGTCTTAAAGTTTCTCATGAACACTGGAGGTGTTTTTGTGTTTGCGTGATGAACAGACAGTTTTTTCCGTCCAGCTCAAAGCCACAGAAAACGTGAAGGTTGAGGGTCTCAGTTCAGTTTAATTAAACACACTTACTCAGGAAACCCACAGAGAGACACATGAGACTGAACAGAGAGACAGAAGACAATAAAGACTAACAGCTGATCGTTCAGTAATTCACCTTCAACATTTAATGAAAGTGATGAATTGAGGAAAAGACTGAAAAATGTTTATGATCAACAAAATTTTAAATATATGATTTATTAATTAATTAATTTAAAATATATTTGTAATATATGAAAAAATATATATATATTGTTATATCTCAGCTCTTCCAGGTTATCTGAAATAATAGAGGAAGCAGAGGCTCAAAACTATTTCTCACACTATTTGGCGTTAAGCTGCGAGTGCTCTTGAACGCCAGCAGAGGGCAATCAAATTATCCATTTGTGATTTGACAATTTTCTTTCAAAAAAGATTGAAATCTAATCATCAAATCCACAATTCAATGACAAACAATGTCCGTAAAAATCCATTAAATGTCATGCATTTGTTGTTTAGTGCATTTCGTATAGTATACAATATACTAACATAATTGTCCATCTAGATATAGATGTAACAGAATTACTGAATGTGAAATGTAAGTTTCTGATGTTGTTTTATGATATGTATGAGATAGAAATCAGACGATAAACAGTGAAATGACGAGTCTGTACATTCATGTAAAAAAATGTTTGAAAGAATATTTTAAATAATCAAAAAAAAAAAAATATATATATTTTTTTTTTTTTCTAAGATAAAAAGACTGGTAAATGTCTTTGTGTTTGCAGGGTGGTTTGATACTGAGGTCAGTGTGATAAAGATCATCAGTATGAGATGTTCTTCAGCTTGTGGTTTTCTTTTGCTCTGTTTATGTTCTGCGGGTCAAACCCTGGAACCCTTCAGCCTCCTGCAGGTGTGAGAAAAACAGGATATACACAGCAAACTCCCCAGTGTACATATACAGTGTACATATAACTACAGAGTGTTAAAATGAACACAGAAGCAGTGTTGAAGTTAATGAGATAATTAAATGATTAATTAAGTGATGATTAGCCATTAGTGATGGCATATAATGTTAATAAAAATCATTGAAGGAAAGAGAATCAACAAGAACAGAAAAAAGAGAAACACAAGAACTACAACTGACTTCAAACCTTTACACATTATTGCACTTATTATTACCAGTTGGACTTTATTTCTGTCATACATTTACAAAAATTCTCATTTAGATTTAACAGAAGTTTAGATGGTAATGTTTTATGGAATGTTTTGTTTCATGTCACCATTACGGTGATCAGTGTTTGCTTTAGTTGGGCTCTTGGAGCTAAACTGTGCAGGACAGTGGCCCTACAGGACCGAGTTTGAGAAACCCTGTTATAGATGTACAGCACCTTCAGTAAACACACACACAGCTCTCTTATTGAACCCTCTGGCTCCATTTAGTGGCAGATAGAAGTTCATGTTCTATTGATATTATAATTCCAATGACTAAACATGACATTTCTTGGTTTTATGTAGTTGTGTTGTATGGTAGTTGACACAGAACATAATTTTCTTTGTGTTCTGAAATCATGAAATGTAAATGGCACAGATTTACTCGCCTCCTGCATGTTCAGAAAGAAAGAGTGAATCATTGGAGGAATGAAACTTTGACCTAATTTAATAAGTACATAGAGCCTTTGTCCGTGCAGATTGCAGTTTTTGATGACTAAATCAGAGATGAAAGGAAGGAAGCAGAAAAACTCAAGTTCACCTGTCATCAGTGATGCTGATGTTCCTCTGACAGCTGCTGTCCGAGGTGCTGAATCCACATCAAACCTTCATATTATTATTGTCTTTATGCATAAAGTATCCAAACAAATCCAGATCTGGTCTGTTTCCTCCTAAAAAGATGTTAATGTTTCTTACAAGTGATAAAAATGTGAAGAACCCAAAGTATCAGATGCATCTTTTTATACAGGCTCTAGGGAGTGAACTTACATGAAAATTATACTTTCGCCCTCTAGGGGAAGATTTGATGAAGCAATGGAAGTAGATGAAAACAAGTCTCAGCATTTCAATGTTTGTCCAGTTTGTGTATTTAAAAGGGTTAGTTCACCCAAAAAGGAAAATTCTGTCATTAATTACTCACCCTCATGCCGTTCAACACCGGTAAGACTTTCGTTCATATCATAAATATTTGTACTAAAATCTGAGCGATTTCTGTCTCTCCATTGACATATGCCACTAACACTGTGATGCTTCAAAAAGTTAATAAAGTTAATAACTAATCCATATGAATTGAGCGGTTTAGCGGTTTATTTTATAAGAGACTCGATCACTTTATATGATGAACAGATTTAATTTAGGCTTTTATTCACATATAAACATTTATAAACTCACACATCAGTTGTGGTAAATGGAAGCTCAAGCAAGTTTGCTTGACGTGCGAGAGCCAATGAGGTTCATTATTGTGTGTTACTGATTGACAGCTGCTGTCCGTGGTGCTGAATCCAGAACTGCCTGTTAAAGTGACAGAAGCATCAATCAGACTCAGACTTCAGCTGATGATCCTCTGAATGAGATGTTCAGATCTGAAGACATCTGAAGACTTCTTAGAGCAAAACAAGTTACACAACTTATGGAAGTTCATATGACAACAGTTGCATTTAGAAAAATGTAAACGTATGATATAATTTTTATAGGCATAATGTATTTATCCTGCAGGTCATGTCTGTTTCTTACAGCTGATAGAGATGTCAAAACCTCAAAGTATAAATGTCAAAACAAAAGTATCAGATGCATTTTCGATTTCCCAGAGAGACAGGAAGATAACGCTATGTAATAAAGACATGAATTCACTCAAGATGTTCTCTGAGTTGATCAGCCTTTGTATCTCAACATTTCCTGATGTGTGAATTATGTTTTGTGCTATATTTTGAACTATATGTTGTTTCAATAATTTAATAAACACACAAAAACACACATGCACTGATGCACACACACACAAAAACACACAGTTCTGCTTATTGCTATTGGTTTTATTTACATATTTTTAAAAATAATGTATTATTCTAAAGTTAATCACTTTTTACATTTGGTTGATTTAATCAAATATTTTGTGAATACAACCTCTCTAAAGTTTTTTTTTTGTGTGTGTGTGTTTTAGTGTATATCAAAAACGTTTTGATAGAAACAGTTGGTCACAGTTGGTCAAAAACAATGATGGATCTCTATGTCCCTCTGCTGGATATATATGGTCACAACACTATTTCTATAACTAAATCATACAGGCCTTTTTCTAACCAGCAGAAATCAGCCTCTAACACCTAGATCAATATCGATATGCAAGCTAATGGTGTACTTGAGGAATTCTGTGGTAAATTGGTAAAAAAAAAAAAAAAGAAGAAGAAAAGAAAAAGAAAAGAAAAAGAAATGTCATTTTTCTTACAATCACAATGTTTGCGGTCGCACTGACCCTTAAGTTTACATAGACACCTATAGACACCTTACATAAATATACTGTCGCCCTCTAGAGGAAGATTTGAATAATGCAGATTAATTATGTTCAGTGTCATTCGTCCTTCTATAGAGAAGATGAAGCCTGTATGAGCTCTCAGTATCAGACACTGTATCCTCCACTAGGTGGCGCTCTTTCAGTGTGATTAATGTAATATTCAGTCAGTGCTGATGGTGGGAGGAGCCAGTAAAGCTGATCATTACTGATAAAGAGCTGAAGAAAGAGGAAGGAACTAAAGCAGACAGATGTAGAGACAGAGAGATTCACACAGAGAACATTCAGCATAAAGAAGACTGAACTCAACTCACAATGAAGATCCTCCTCATCTTCTTCACTTTCTCCCTGATCTCAGGTCAGAGCTTTTCTCTTTCATCACTGCAGTAATGATGCTGTTTTCTGTTCATGAGGTTTCTGATCACAGTATCAATCTGATTGACAGGTGCAGTGAGATGCGTCAGTGTCACTGGATATTCTGGAGGAAGTCTTCTTGTTGATTCACAGAAGAATTGGTTCAGTTACTCTGCTAAATATACGGCCAAATTACCTGAGTGGAGAACAATAATAAATGATACGAAACATGATAAATGGATTAATGAAGGACGATTCACACTGTTTAAAAACAATGAGGGAAAACTCATGATCTTCATCAGAGAACTGAACCAACATGATGCTGGAAGATACGCAATTGAAGTCCTTCACAAGTGGCGTAAATATATGACTTTGAATGTGGAAGAAGGTCAGTCATTTTAAGAAGTCTTTGTGTAGAAAAAACATTTCAAAGATTTTACATTTAGAAAAAATATATATTTTTGTGAATCACAGATTCCTGTTGTAACGTATCAAAGAGAGTGACAGTGAATATTGGAGAAACTGCAACCTTCAGCTGTGAATATTCACACAATCATATTAATGATCCCAAGATAATATTCAAAGAAGGAAAAGACTCTATTGAGACGATTTACAGCACCTCGAAGAAGACCGAAAGATTCAGTGTTTCTGATGGCAGACATAATAAACTCATGACTGTGAGAATTTCTGCTGTGACTCCAGATGATGGAGGAGTTTATTTATGTGGAGTTTGGATCAACAGAGACTCGTACAGTTACTCCATTATTAATACTGTTCATCTTCATATTATAGGTAAGTGAGACAAACAGTCATATCTGGTACAAAAGTGTCTACAGTCTGTGTTTGTGGCAGATTTTGGTTATATATTATTTGTGATTGATTCCTAGAGGTTCACTGTCCTGCAGAGTTTAGCTTCAATCCTAATTAAACACACCTGAACCAGCTAATCAAGATCTCCAGGATTATTATACAAGTTTTGGGTTTTTTCACACTGCAGTTTAGTTTGAAACGGGGCACGGGTCGCATGAAAAATTGGTAATGTGTGTGCTGTCATGCGGAGCCGGGAGCGCATCGGGGTAAACCTGAGACTACCTGAAGGGTATTTAATTTTTCAAAGTTTCGAATCAATTGAACTAATTGCTTCGCAAAAGGATTCACTGTTTCAAAGCGTTCGAAACGCCACACACTGGTGACTCTTGCTGGTCAAAACAGTGTAAATGCGACAAAAACTCATGCCAAACATGCATAAAAAAACCTTTTACAAACACATTGCACGTCCGTTTGCAAGCAGCAGAAAACCACCTTTATGTGACACACACACAGCAGACGCAAGTGTCATTCATTCTGCTGCATATATAAGCACCAAATTAATAAATAAATCCCATTATATTGACCCGAGTGCAGGATTGCCCAGTGTGAAAACCCCCTCCGACAAGCTAAACAGGACAGAAGCAGGACTGGACACCTGGTCTAAAGAGACTAGGGGTGTTTAGTGTGTTTGATGAACAGACTGTGTTTATTCCAGATCAAAACCACAGAAACGAGCTGAAGTTTCGGAGTCTGTCACGTTCAGTTTTGGTTTCAGTTTAGTTTTCATGGACTCTTAGGGTACGTTTACATGACACCGATGTGCTTAAAATCAGAGTTTTCCGTGTACATATGACACCATTGTCAAAATGATCCCCATTCACACGAAAACGACTAAAAGCGCTGTATTCTGCTGCCAGTCCATTAGAAGGCGATGAAATCTTTGTCTGCCGTTGTTTGTGTATAGCGCACACTGTTTGTTTTGCCTCGTTTGGATTATCTGCTCGTTGTATTTTTGCTTAGATTTATATATTAAAGTTAAAAGTGCTGCATATTAGATCCGTGTAGCCTCTCGTCATCTTCCTGCCTGACTAAACGTTACAGTCTCAGTTTAATTTGGATGTGAAGAATTAGCGTTCTTTATTAAGGAAACCCACAATAAGACCACACGAGACTCAATAGAGAGAGATGAAGCAGAACGTGCAGATCTGCAGACGAGAGACTGAAACACACTCTTTCTACTGTAACTTTAATAATAAGTAAAAATAGAATAAATGAAGCTGCGCATGAAAACTCCCTCAGTGATGTTGGCCAGGTGATCAACAAATGTTACTAACATCTTTTTGAAATAATTTATTTAATACATTTTTATTTTATATGTATATAATTATATAATTAATTGTATTTTAGTGCGTATATTTGTATTTGTTTTGGCTCACAATTGCTCTATACTCTTTATTTATAACCCGTAACTGTTAAAACATATTTATGTTGGATATACTGTAAAAGCACACTGAGTTGGATTTCATGGTCATTTCTCAATATAAAACAGATAAAAACAAAGTAAATAATTAAATAGCCACAAAACCAGAAACAGAGGAGCTTTATGTTCAAGGTTCAAGGTTCAAGGTAGTTTATTTGTCATTACAATAACAAGTTATGTAATGAAATGCTTAGATAACTTGTTGTTGTAATGACAAATAAACTACCTTGACCCTTGAACCTTGAACATAAAGCTCCTCTGTTTCTGGTTTTGTGGCTATTTAATTATTTACTTTGTTTTTATCTGTTTTATATTGAGAAATGACCATGAAATTATTAGTGTAAACGTCCTGCGTTTACAGATTAGACATCACTTTAGCTCATCTTATTCATGTTAACTATGTAAATTGGACCTGATTGTCGTCAGTTTGAATATTTGTGCAGATATTATTTCATTCACGTGTGTCTTGCTTTCTATTTATTGTATGTTTTATTTTCAGATTCCTCCATGATCATCATTATTTGTGTGTGTGTGAGTTTGCTGCTGATTGGTGGATTCACTCTGACTGTGTGTAAATTAAGACACATGAGACGAGGTGACGCTCACACACACACTTCAGTTCAGTCCACTCAGTTACCCACAATCCCCTCTGATGAGCTCCTGTACACGTCTGTCAGTTTCCAGAAGCATGAAGAGTCTCTCAGTGAAGCTTCAGTCACTGTCAGTAAGAACGAGATTCACTCTGATTATACCACGGTCATTTACCACACAAGACTCAACTAGTGCTTTATAACACAGATCACAGATCATCACTTGTTATCATTAATGTACAGACGTCCTGCTGTCTGTTGAATCATGAGACACTTTAGAGTTTCCAGTGCTGCTCATGTTGCTTCTTTCACGTTTAAAATAGTTTGTCAGCTCAGTTTATCTGAGGTCGAGGTGAAGACAGGAAATAAAACCCCTGAGAGACACTTCTAGAATACACTGTAAAGTTTCCACTCAAACGCAGTAGCTTTTGACACGCATAGTTAATAAAGACTTTTTTAGTAGCAGTTCGACCAAAGCCATGATGAGAAACATGAAACTTGAGAATCCAGAGCTGTTAATGTTTTCATCTCTCTGAATATCCTGATGCTCTTTGACCAGATTTAGATTTGTACATGCATGATTTCAGTCATAAATATATTGTGAGGAAGACTCACTGCTTCACGACTCGATTGTTGTTTTTCATTTGAGTTCACTCATGTTCTGTAGATACTCAGTTCATTTATCAGATGTTTTATTTATTTATTTATTATTATTTATGTGCTTAAACCTGAACTATAGAATCATATTCCATTTATATTCATAAAAAATGCTATATTGCAATTGTTTACTGTTAATCATCTGGCTGTGTCGCTATGACAACACTTTGGGGAATCCCTTCAGTGTCAGTGCTCCTGAAGTCACATGTGCAACTTAGTTCAATCCTGATTGGTGCAACGTCATCCCGTGACGTGTGCCGGCGGAATGCGGAAGCTATAAAGGGAGCCGGCATCACAGCTGCTGTCAGCTTTCTGATCTTCAGAAAGCGCTCTCTGTCTAAGTCTTATTTGGTGTTGTATGTCCCATAGAAACAATATATATAAAAATGGCGAGTCAACAACGAGACTACAGAAAGTGTGTTCATCCCTGTCCTCGCTACATTCTGGACGGGGATTCACACAATCTGTGTGTTAGTTGTTTGGGAGCAGAGCATGCTCACTCAGCCCTCAAGGGGGTTGAGTGTGAGCATTGTGAGCATTTGCCTCTTAGAATGCTTCGCTCCCGGCTGGCGCTGTTTGATCAAAGCGGCCACCTCACGCGGTGCGGGTCCAGCAGTTGCCGAGGCAACCCGGCGGCTTCACTCGTTGGGATCACAGATGGATCTAGGGGAGGGGTTTAAGACGGCTTCGGCCCTTTCTCAGCCCTCATCCCCTAGTTCTAGTGCTCACGTTCCGGATCCGGAAGCCCGCTCCGTGGCTTCTTCCGCCTCAAACGAGGGTTTGATGCTGGGCTTATCTTCTTCTGAGGAAGTTGATGTGCTCAGCATCGAAGGTGGTGATGTGGGTGATTCGCCAGCCCAATCACCACAGTATGAGGAGCTATTGGAGGTTATATCTCGCGCCGTCGCCACATTAAATATTGAATGGCCGGCCGAGAAGCAGGAATCTCAAGCAAAAAGTAAAGTAGATGAGCGATTGATAGATAAACACTCGGGTTTACCGTTTTTTCAGGATCTCCATACTGAGGTGTCGAGATCCTGGAACAAGCCATACTCAGCTAGCTTTCCAGTCCCACTGTTTACCAGTATGCTTCCATAATAGGACAGAAATAGAACGGTTATGACACTATGCCTAAGATAGAGGAAACTGTGGCAGCTTATCTAGCACCAGACGCTGCATCCTCATTTAAAGCCCCGGTATTGCCCTCCAACCATGCCGTTTAACATCATCTTTGGTGGGCAAAGCGTACATGGTAGCAGGTCAGGCAGGTGCATGTTTACATACTATGGCTATTTTGCAAGCTTATCAGGCCGACCCGATTTAGACAAGGGGGAGAATATCGATATCAAAGATATTAAAGAGCTGAGAAGGGAGACCAAGGAGACGGCTCGTGCAATCGGCTGTTCCATGTCAGCCCTAAATTTATCTAGCATCAAAGAAGCAGATAGATCTTTCCTTCTCGATGCTCCGCTTGCACCTCCTGTCCTCTTCGGCGATGCTGTCAGCTCGGTCGTCGAGAGATTTCATGAGGCAAAAAAGCAAGTGGCATCATTCCAAAAATGTATCCCCCATCGACAGAAATCTCAAGGGGCTCCTGCCAAGGGACAGCCCCAGCCATGTACGTCTGGCTCCTTGTACAGGCAGAAACAGAAAGAGAGTGTTGCCAACTGAGCCCCGCCTCAACGTTATCAGGGCTCATGGCTGTATAACCTATCAAAATACACATAATCATATGTTACCGCTTAGATTAATCTTTTAAATTTACGGATTATGCCGTTTCAAGAGCAAAAAAGAAGGATGGACGTGGATTTACCTCTATAATCGACGCCATGAGCTCTGAAACTCTAAAATGGCTGATGTATTATTAAAAGTGACAGACTTCTTAAAGTGACCACAAGGTGTCAGAATTGACTAAATAAACTATAATATACAGTAACTAAGGCCAAGATAGTTTCAACTCAAAGAAATATATTAACTTTTTTTAAATATATTAGGGGGATTAAACACAATGTAATTAAGTTGAGAGTGTGACAAAATGTTACTTTAGCTCATTTTAATTAATTAATTCATAAATGAAGAAAAGGCAAAATTAATTGTTAAGTGCATAAGTATTTAACCTGCAATTCTGTTTCCTACTAAAAACTGTTAATGTTTCTTACAGCATTTTCCTGTTCGGTCACTGTAAAGCTGCTTAGAAACAATCTGAATTTCATAAATCACTACACTGTTAAACATTGTCCTGCAAATTAATAGTAAAATCCTGGAACACTGTTACCAGTAATTTATTGTTAATTGTACAGTTCTTCACTGTAATATACAGTATGTTACTGTAAAAATGCACTAAATAAAACTTGGGTTCATTTCATTTGCAGAAATCGACTGCCTTAAAATGACCAACTGTCATTTAAATGTATTAACTAATATCTATAATGTGCTAATAATGTGATCATATTATTACTGTGAAATTATTTATCTTGAGTCCACTAAAAAATATCTTAAATAAAGAGATTTCCACTGGACTAGCAACTACACAGTCTGTTAAATAAAGCAACATGCAGCATATCATCAATGTTTGTAGATCTTCTCCTGGACTGAAGCACAGGCTCTACTCTTCAGCACAATGGTGACCCACAAATCTCAATTTTACAGTAAACTACTGGCAGCAGTGTTGCCAGTATATAACTGCTTTTAATTTACAGTTCATTACTGTTTAATACATTTCGAGTGGAAAATGGTGTATTTCTTTCAGAATTTGACTGTTTGTTTGTTTTTTTACAGCAAGGTTTACAGTGTACACTGTTAAACCTTGCTGTAAAAAACAGCCAAATTCTGACAGTATCATACCATTTTCCAATTAAACAGTAAGGGACTGTTCGTTTTTTACTTAAGGGGCCACCGGAGGAGTTTTGAGATCTGTTGTCAAAAAAGACATGACCCTCCCTTTGCCAGCAATACATTTTTCTATGACCCTCCAAAATGATTGTGAAAAAAGGCATGACCCTCCCCGATAATTTATTGATTAGCCTACTTCTGTACTGGTTTGCGCTTGGCAAAGATGTTCAGATAGCCATTGTTTGTTTTTTTTTAAACCATAAACTCTTGCTTTCTCATCTTACTAGGGCTGTAACGATAGACCAAACCTACGATTCGGTTCGTATCACGATTTTTGATTTTAGATTTTAGATTAAAATCATGTTTTCGGTGCTGATGCGGTGTGACTCGTTCAACATGTGGGTGGCGCTGCCAACAAAGCATCTAAAAGCTGTCACAAAGAACCGGCAAAAGTAATGATTATTAATATGTCAAATATAGCAAGGATACATTTTAATTGTTTATTAATAAACAAGTGTTTTCTGTGTCGACTGCAAAGATGAAGTTGACGATGCGTCGCGATCTTCTAAAATGAACCGGAACGCGCCAGAGAGAAATGCACATTTCATAAGCAGAAAGCAGTCTGTTTTCCTTCGTTTTGAATTGTTCTGTTTAAAAGTAGACATTTCAAGCTTTCTATATATTTCTCAGGTCTGTGAGGCAAGTAGCATTCCTTACGCTGAGTTTCGGTTCATTTATGAGACAAGAGTCCAGTTCACTCGCCCGCGCCTCCGTGTCATGATTATTTATTTTCTACTATATTTACTTCTTATTTATTAAATCCAGATGAAACATTGATTAAAATTAAGATACAATTAATAAAAAAACGAAATTCACTTTAAAGAAAGGCTTTGTGCTTTCTGTTTGAGGTCTCTGTGAAATTTTTAAAGTCGCTTTCAGAGCAGTCATGTCCGTAATGGAGAACTGTCACGCCCGTTTTTTTTTTCACATACATGCGAACACGAAAAATAAAATAAAAATAATATTTTATGTTCTGTGGAGGCCGATCTTTATTCATCCGGTGGGTATATATCTTTTGGTTTGCACAGTGTAATTTATAGAATTACTAAAAAATATTTTGCCACCTAAAAGTTAACGATTTTTTGTCACGTCACATGTGTATTTCCCTCATATTAAATATAAAACGCATGTGTAGACTGATATTTTTCTAATGTCTTGACTCATTTCAGACATTTCAAAATATTGGTATTAAATGCATTTTCTGAGAATTTATATTTCAAGTTTTGACTGCAAATGTCACGTCCATAACACTGGAATCGCCCAATTTTAACGAATTTATCCTCAACTATTTTTTGTGGTGTAGGTCTACGTATTTTATTATGTTAACTTAAATAATACTACCGGTAATAGTAATTTAAAGATGTGGTAGCCCTACATCTTACACATCGTGGAAACAAAATAAGAATGGAAAGTAAAATATGGTAGTATCGCGCTACAGCGCACATTCTATCAGCAGTTCTGGCGCCTCAGTCCCAATAGGCTACTGTAAAACTCGACGTACATTCACATCACATGTTAATGCAGTGGTAGAGTTACACTCACAGGACACTGTGCACTTATTCGCAATCACAAAAGTTCATTATTTGCTCATGCTTTAAAGCTTTGCCGGGTAAACATTTCTTTGGCATTCTGTTTTGACATGATGCACTTTTTCTAAGCACGAACTGAAGTGCGCGCGCACTGTCAAACAGGGCCAAACTGGATTTTTGTTGGGTCAGACCCATCTGATATCGAAGGGGGGCTGATAACGCGAGATCAACATGAAGCTAAATGGAAAAAAATAGCACCAAACAAGCCACTTTGAAATGTTGCTGTTTTCATGAATATAAAAGTTGGGTGACCCTCCCCCTACACTAAAAAAAGTTGGATGACCCTCCCCTCAACAAAGAATAAAAAGACATGACCCTCCCCTATTTTCCTCCGGTGGCCCCTTCCATAAATACCGAATTAACAGTCAATTTACAGAGACACATTACTTGTCAATTATACTGTCGCCCTCTAGTGGAAGATTAAATTACTGCTTATGAATAATGTTCAGTGTCATTTGTCCTAGTGTTGGGTCCGAGTCCACCATTGTCGAGTCCGAGTCGAGTCCAAGTCCTTAACAATCGAGTCCGAGTCCAAGTCCGAGTCCAAAGAGGGCCGAGTCGCACTTGAGTCCGAGTCCTTAACATCCGAGTCCGAGTCGAGTCCGGCCGAGTCCACAAAGATTTAAATTGTTTTTAATTGACCTTTCACAAAGACCCGCCCCTCCTACTGTCGCTACGTCTGACAAGCCATTCCGCTCTCACTCCACATGTTCTCACACAGTGAAATATATATTGCGGAGCAAAGAGGACACTGACAATGCGCCAACAGATAAGACAAGGCTACTTCTGGTATGAAATAAAGTCTCAGCTTTCAAATTTTGTCATTTTTAGGAAATTAAAACAATACATACCGTTTTGTGGTGCTTTAATATAGGCCTCAACTCAAGCAGCACATGAACTGATAATATCTTCTAGTTATAGCACGAATTAAACATGAATGAACATCAGAACTGCAAAAAGAATTCAATACACACCATTTTTCAAGTTCAAGTCCAATGACTTTAATCTACTATCTGGTTTGGTTTGTTTGTCGGACAAAAATGGCAGGTATCTGCATTATGATTGGTCAGATCGCATGTCAATCAAATTCCAGTGAAAGGTCTCAACACTGAGCTCTTAAATTAATATGTTAAACCTTACAAAATGATTCCAATGTATAGTTACAGTCATACGTTTACCTATCGTACATCTTTCAGATTCTGCAAGGTAATGCTCAAGAATATAACACAATGCATTAAGAGCCAGGAGTAAACTTTTGAGCAAGATGACGTTGATTTTTAAATTTTTATTTATTTTGATCATCTTATTGTGTTTTACATGCTAATATCTTATTTAGCCTCTAAATAGCAGGACTAAATTAATTAATGAATTTTTAAATAAAATAAGAGCAATTTACACCAATGATCCAGTTAAAAAATGTACACCCCCTGGCTCCTAATGGTTGCTTCCTTCTTGAGCATCACTAAATGTTTGCAGGGTTTGTAATAGTTGTATATGAGTCCATCAGTTGTCTTCAGTGTGACAAGATGGATCTCACAATCATAGTCACTGCTAGTAAGGAGTCAAATATGCAGAAGATGCTGGAAAAGCAAAGAATGTGCAGGAGCTGGAGATTTTTCCTCATGAACAACCAAAAAAAAAACAAAAAAAACTTGTGGATCATTCAGGTAATGAAACAATATTAAAATCAAGCATGTAATTTGTCTTTTATTTTGTGTTTGTATTTTTTCTTGTGGACTAGGCTATTAAACATCCATTATGTGAAAAAGATTTTTCAGGGCAGTAATACATAGAAACAATGTTTTTATGATCATCCTCATTAAAAAATAAATAAATATGACATTTTGGAGATTCTGCAAGGTGTATGTAAACTTATGACTAAAGTGTAGGCTAAATCAATGTAACAAAAATCATAACATTATTAGACGCCAAAATGTTGCTTTGGTTATCGCGTTCTCATGTTGCTATGGTTACTGTGTCAATCATCGCAATTTCAAGACTTTGTTGTTTATGAGGAGATTTGCGAAAGGATAAAACTCGCGCTGATTCTGAACATACGTTTTGAGCGACTTCTCCGCATGGTGACTCAAAACGCCTCTGATTGGCCACTGTGTTCATGCGCTTAATATACATGTCTGTGATTGGCTACAATGCTCAACACTGACACAACACAATGTAAGCAGTTTCGTTTCGTTTCGTTTTTGAATAATATTGTGTCCTCCAGTGCCCGGACTCGACTGTACTCGGCAAATTTTCCGAGTCTAAAATGTCCGAGTCTGTGTCAAGTCCGAGTACAAATTCATCCGAGTGCGTGACAAGTCCGAGTTCATTAAAAATTGGACTCGAGTCCGGACTCGAGTCCGAGTCCGAGTTCGAGTACCCCAACTCTAATTTGTCCTTCTATAGAGAAGATGAAGCCTGTATGAGCTCTCAGTATCAGACACTGTAACCTCCACTAGGTGGCGCTCTTTCAGTGTGATTAATGTAATATTCAGTCAGTGCTGATGGTGGGAGGAGCCAGTAAAGCTGAAGAAAGAGGAAGGAACTAAAGCAGACGTAGAGACAGAGAGATTTACACAGAGAACATTCAGCATAAAGAAGACTTAACTCAACTCACAATGAAGATCCTCCTCATCTTCTTCACTTTCTCCCTGATCTCAGGTCAGAGCTTTTCTCTTTCATCACTGCAGTAATGATGCTGTTTTCTGTTCATGAGGTTTCTGATCACAGTATCAATCTGATTGACAGGTGCAGTGAGATGCGTCAGTGTCACTGGATATTCTGGAGGAAGTCTTCTTGTTGATTCACAGAAGTTTTGGTTCAGTGAAAATACTAAAAGCTTTAATAAATTACCTGAGTGGAGAAGTATATTGAATGATATGAAACATGATAAATGGATCAATGATGGAAAATTCACAATGTTTCAAAATAATGAGGGAAACCTTATGATCTACATTAGAGGTTTGAATGAACATGACGCTGGAGGATACTGGATTGGTGTTCTTTACAAGTGGGGTATAGATATGACTTTAAATGTGGAAGAAGGTCAGTCATTTTATGATCAAAATCTTGGTGTAGTAAAATTCCTAATCATTTTTAAAGCCTGCATAAAAGTAAAATATATATATATATTTTTGTAAACAACAGATTCATGTTGTAAAATATCAAAGAGAGTGATGGTGACTATTGGAGAAACTGCAACCTTTAGCTGTGAATATTCACAGAATCATATTAATGATCCCAAGATCATATTCAAAGAAGGAAAAGACTCTATTGAGACGATTTACAGCACCTCGAAGAAGACCGAAAGATTCAGTGTTTCTGATGACAAACATAAAAACCTCTTCAGTGTGAGAATTTCTGCTGTGACTCCAGATGATGGAGGAGTTTATTTATGTGGAGTTTGGATCTACAGAGACTCGTACAGTTACTCCATTATTAATACTGTTCATCTACATATTAGTAGTAAGTAAAACAAACTTTCAATCAAATCTTACATAAAAGTTTCTAAAATCAGTGTGTGTTGTATATAAATACAGAAATATTGTATAAGCAATATATATAACCAAAATATAACTGTTCTTTGTTTGCAGTGGCTCCAGTAGTGAGACGTGAAGGAGAATCTGCTGAGATCTTCTGCCCTTATGATTCAATCTATAAATCAAAGTCAAAGTCTCTCTGTAAGGGGAAGTGCTCCACTAGAGATATAAATACTCTCAATGAGACTGTGAGAGAAGAGAAAGAGACCAAGACTGACAGATTGACTCTGAATGATGACGTCACTGCAAGTGTCTTCACTGGGACCATCACTGGACTGACAGCAGAGGATGCTGGGAAATACTGGTGTGCAGTGACATTAGAGAGAGACGTGAATTATCTTTACACTCATCTGATCGTCATCATGAACGAGGGTGAGGAAGGTTTTTACATCTGAATTTGTGAAACTATGGCTGTGAATTGATGTTCTCATATTTCTAATATTTCCAGAGCTGAACTTGACTAAGAATAAAGGAGACGACATGTCAATCCAGTGCAAACACCATGATGAACATCAGAAATGCTTCTGCAAAGCACATGAACCCTCCATGTGTGTGAAGGATGGAGTTTCATTGGAGAAGATCAGAGATGATCGATTCTCTTTCAGTGATGAAGCTTCTACTGGAGTCTTTACTGTAAACATCACTGATCTGAGAGAAGAGGATTCTGGGATATACTGGTGTGGATCGCACATCATCACTAAAGTGCATTTAAACGTCAACAATGATAAGAATAAAGGTAAGAGTGTTTATTTTATTTCATTGTCAAATACGACCACTATTTTCTGCATTTGCTCAGTTCCCTTTCAAGGGAACTCAAGCTGCGTCAAAGCGCTGCAGGAACGCCCCTGTGTGAGTGCGTCATGAAGCACGTAGGAATCAGTCCAATGGCGAAACAGAACGTCATAGGCGGGTGACGTCATCGACCAGGAAACTATAAAGCACCCCTGAATCACAACTGCACTAGCTTCTGTGCTTTCAGCAAGCGCTCTGTGTGAATCATTGTCTGAAAGTGTTTTTGTCTGTCCTTAGTTGAATCTGTGCAGGAGTTTTTCACACACACACACACACACACACACACATACACACACATACACACACATATATATATTCTTGTCTGGCCTTAAAATTTATAATACAGAATTATTATTATTTTTTATCGCTTCCACGTAGCCACGCAAACCGGAATCATCCCGACAACACTTCATCTGTAGAGGTAAAGGGAGGGAGGGAGGCCTTCACAGGGGAGAGACTAGCTGACATTTCAGGACTGCGTTGTCGTTGCATCCAGACACAGGTCCTTCATCAGATCTGGATATGGCCTGGATCCTGCAGACTGCGGTAAACCTCAGGATAAACAGAGAGACTAATATTAGCATAGACGCCATTCATCTTATGATGTAACGAGTACATCAGGATTTATGGCAATTTTGAGATCGCAATAGACGTGAAGGACTATAATGTGTTTAGAGCTCGCTCAAGTACTGCGGAGCTAAACCATTTAGTGCTTTGTAAGTAATCGGCAATATTTTAAAATTTATACAATGTTTAATAGGGAGCCAGTGCAGTGTTGACAGAACAGGGCTAATATGGTCATACTTCCTGGTTCTGGTAAGGACTCGAGCTGCTGCGTTTTGGACCAGCTGTAATTTGTTTATTAAGCGTACAGGGCAACCACCCATTAGAGCATTACAATAATCTAGCCTTGATGTCATGAACGCATTAACTAATTGTTTCGCATTTGTCATTGAGAGCATATGATATGGAAAAATGTGGTTTTACAGATACTAGACACGTGACTTTCAAATGAAAGATTGGTATCAAAGAGCACATTACAGCCGGGACTTCATTGTTCCAAAGAAGGATGTGGGGTTGCATCCAATTTTAGATCTGCGCCTGTTAAATTGCACAGTAGGGAAGCTCAAATTCAAGATGCTCACTCTCAAGCAGATCGTGTCACAAATCAGATCCGAGGACTGGTTTGTCATGATAGATCTGAAGGATGTCTACTTCCATGTTTCCATCTTTCCACAACACAGGAAGTTCCTGAGGTTCGCTTTCAGGGGTGAAGCGTATGCCGTGTTCTTGCGTTCGGCCTAGCTCTATCTCCCTGCACATTCACGAAATGTATGGATGCAGCTCTGGCTCCGCTGCGACTCCAGGGCATCCGCATTTTGAATTATATCTACGTTTGGTTGATTCTAGCTCAATCGGAGCATCAGGCGGTTCAACATCGAGGTGTCGTTCTCGCTCACATCAAGAAGTTGGGGTTGAGGCTGAATGCCAAGAAAAGTGTGCTATCTCCTCTACAGAGGACCACTTTTCTGGGCGTGGTTTGGGATTTGACGACGATGCAGGCACACCTTTCTCCTGCTCATATCGCTTAGATTCTCTCAGCTGTGAGGCCTCTCCCTAACTCTGTACGAGCCCATTGAATAAGTTTCTGAGAAATTCATTACTCTCAAGACTATCTTTCTTCTTGCTATTTCTTCTCTCAAGAGAATTGGAGACATTCAACACTGTAAAAAATTATTTTGTTGACTTAACTCATTATTTTTTGTTATCTTTTTGCATGGATATTTTTGAATTAAACTAACTTATTTATAAAAGTGTACCTGACAAATTTGGAAAAGTTTACCTAACAAGTTATGAGGTACAATTAACTGATTTAATATAGTTAAGTTAACTTTGAATTTAAGTTAAGTCAGCTAAAGTTAAGTTTTCTAAACTACATCCAATAAGTTCAGCAAACTAAAGTTAAGTTTTCTAAACTACATCCAATAAGTTCAGCCAACAAAAGTAGTGTTTTGAAACCTGCAGCAGTACCAAATAATTAATTACTACTAGAACATTAATTTGTAAAACACATTTGATTTAAAAAAGAAAAGTTATGGAAAATTAACGATCACTGATACAATTTACAATAGTTAAGTCACCTTTATTTATATAGCACTTTTTACAATACAGATTGTATCAAAGCAGCTTTACAGTGATAACATGAAAATAATACAACAAAGTTTGTTTCTAGAAGAAAATTGCGTTATCTTCCACCTTAAGTAAGGCAGATCAATAATATTGTTGAATATTAAATGTCCCCAACTAAGCAAGCCAAAAGCCAAGGCAACAGTGGCAAGGAACCAAAACTCCATCAGGTGACATGTGACAGAATGGAGAAAAAACCCTTGGGAGAACCCAGGCTCAGTCGCTCAGTTCTCCTCTGGGCAAAGAACGAACAGTGTATGATTATGATTCAGGCAGCATTACAGATCAGAATTCAGATTGGATCAGAACATTCCGAATATTTATCCAGTTCCATCTGATTGGAAGTCAGAGTCACGCCGGTATATAGACGAGTTTGTTAAGGATCAGTGCATATGGCTGTAGTGTCGATGAGGCCTTCACAGAGCTGATGAGGCTGGCTCTTCAGGGATGCTTTGTGGATGGGTCCAGGCGCAGGTCCACCACCTGATCTGGATACGGCCCGGCTGACTTCAGTAAACCTTGGAATAAACAGAAAGACTAACATTAACATAGATGCCATTCTTCTTATAACACAGGGCAGTGAGCGTTTTCGTGAGAAGCGAACAGGTCTACTTCCGCTCTGCCGAATCTCTCCCACAACAGCTGGACTGTTTGCGGGTGTAGAGACCATTCGCTCGCCGGAATGTTGTTCCTGGACAGTCTGTCTGGCCCCAAATTCTGAAGCCCAGGCACGTGCACTGCTCTCAGTGAGCACAGGTTGCGCTGAGCCCACACCAGGAGGCGTTCCGCCAGCCTGTATAAATTTCGGGATCTGAGACCGCCCTGGCGATTTATGTAGGACACCACTGACATGTTGTCCGAGCGGACTAAGACGTGGTGGCCCTTTATTTGGGGACGAAAACGCGTCAGCGCGTTGTCCACTGCCAGCATTTCCAGGCAGTTGATATGTTGAAGCTTCTCCCGTTCTGACCACATCCCGAGGTGGAGGCATCTGTCGACACCACTTTCACTCTCGGGGAAGTCCCCAGGCTTACATCTGATTGGTACCAGTCGCTTGCTTTCCAAGGTTTCAGAGCTGCAACACAACTCTGATCGACCTTGAGACGCAGCTGACCGGATGCCCACGCTCTGCGCGGTACTCGCGCTTTCAACTAGAACTGCAGAGGGCGCATGCGGAGCAAGCCCAGCTGAAGAACTGATGATGCTGAGGCCATAAGACCGAGCATCCTTTGAAATTTCCTGAGCGGGACGGTCGCGCTGCAGCGGAAAAAGCTCGCTGCGCGCTGAATGTCTAGCACGCGCTGTGATGACAGCCGCGCTATCATAGACTGCGAGTCCAGAACTGTGCCCAGAAACGATATCGTTTGACTGGGGTTCAGAGAGCTCTTCGCCCAATTGACTCTGAGACCTAGATTCTCGAGGTGATCGAGTAAAATGGTCCTGTGCTCCACGAGCTCTGATCGTGATTGAGCTAGAATCAGCCAGTCGTCCAAATAGTTCAGCACTCGCATGCCTCGGAGTCTAAGAGGTGCGAGTGCTGCGTCCATGCACCTCGTAAATGTACGGGGCGCTAGGGACAAACCGAACGGCAGGACTGTGTATTGATATGCCTGGCCCTCGAAGGCGAATCTCAAGTATCGCCTGTGACGTGACGCTATCTGTATTTGAAAATACGCGTCCTTCAGATCTATCGACATAAACCAGTCTCCTCTGCGAATCTGCGCGAGGATTTTTCTGGTTGTGAGCATTTTGAAACTGCGTTTCGCCAATGCTTTGTTCAGCTGTATTAGATCCAGTATGGGTCTGAGACTCCCGTCTTTTTTCGGTACCAGGAAGTATCTGCTGTACAGCCCCCCTTCGCTTTGAGCTTGAGATAAAGGCTCTATAGCCCCTTTGCTCAGCAGTTTTGATAATTCGGCTCGAAGTAGGTGTGCTACTTCTGAATTCACCGTAGTTTCGACGTGCGCTGTGAAGCGGCGAGGGCGTCGACAAAACTGTAGCGAGTAGACTCTCTTTATAATGTCTAGCACCCATTCCGAAACCCCTGGAAGCGCTGCCCATGCATCCGCGTGGTTGGCTAGGGGTTGGATGCGAAGCGCGCTCTGTTCGCTGGGCGACAGAAGCGCTTCAGCATGCTGTAATATAGGCGTCATGCCTGTGACATTCGAGGCGGGGAGCGCGCTGATCACAGCGGGCAGAACGCTCGCTCTCGACCCCGCTACGGTGCTTAACCGAGTGAGGGAGGGCTGAGCGAGTCCCGTAGGACTCATAATGTCTGTAAGGAGGTGTGGGCGCGGGGGAGCGGGCACATTTACTGCTTTGGACGCGCTGTCTGCCTGAGCAGAGCGAGCGCGCACCGGTTTTGTTTTTACAGAAACCGTGCGACATGTATGACATAGTGTTTGTGGGCACTGGGCAGTGGACACGTTTACTATGTTGAGTGCGCAATCGACCTGAGTCGATTTTATGAGCGCGGGCCCTGTGTGAAGGGCTGTGCTTGTGTGCAGGGATGGGCACTGGATAGTGGGCATCAGCTCTACACTTATAGCACCATCGGCCGTGGCCGGGACACCAGAAAATACACTCTTTACGGGATTTATCTGGGTAGCCGTAAAAACGGCTTTTGTGTGCAGGCAAGCGGGCAGCTGTACGGGCTTGCACATTGCAGAATATGCTGAGACAGTCACAATTCCTGGAACTGAAACAGCGGTGCGCTTTGGTGAGAGTTCGTCCGCGGCGGGACTCGAACTAGGCGTGCTAGGATGGCTTCGGGGCTTCCGGTTTCACCACAATCCTTGGCCGTGGCCCACGCGGAGCGGGGCGGCGGCTAGTTGAGCGAGAGCGGGGTCTCGAGCTGCGGTCCTGTCGGCGTTGCGATGAAGCAGCAGAAGGCGAAAGGTTGTGGCTGAGAGCTCCGAGCAGTCGGCTTTGCACGACCCGCTGCAGAACTGGAGCGCTTCGGAAGGAAGTGCTTGAAGGCTTGTGACGCTTTCTGCGCCTCGGCGAACCTCTCTACAAGCTCGTTGACAGAGGATCCAAAGAGGCCGGCAGAAGACAGCGGGGCGTCGAGGTACGCGGTGCGCTCAGACTCAGACATCTCCGAGAGCGTCAGCCATAGATGTCTCTCAGCAACAGTGGCGGAAGCCATACACCGTCCAATGGCCTGTGCAGCAGACTTAGTAGCGCGGAGAGCGAGGTCCGAAGCGCTTCTTAGGTCCGTAAGGCAGATTGAGTCAGGTCCCATCTCGTCCAGCTTTCGGAGGAGATCACCCTGGAAAATCTGCAGCGTGGCCATCGTGTGTAGTGCAGACGCAGCCTGCCCAGCGGCGGAGAAAATTCACGCGAGCAGTGTTGACGTCGTGCGGCAGGCTTTAGACGGCAGCACCGGTTTCGTCCGCCGTCCAGCAGAGGGCGGGCAAAGGTGGGTTGCTATGGCCTGTTCGACCGGCGGAAGTGAATGGTAGCCTCTGTTCCTAGCATCGTCAAGGGTGGCGAATGCTGGCGACACAGACGAACGTGTTCATGCTGAGAAGGGAGCGCTCCAAGCTTTGGCAACTTCTTCATGAAGCTCAGGAAGAAAAGGAGCGGGCTTGGATTCAGGCGAAGAGCTGAATCCAACCATCCAGCCGGGTGTGAGAGGGGAGTTCCGGTGCAGACCACTCGAGGCCGAGGCTCGCCGCGGTCAGCGTGAGTACGCGCATCAGTTCCCTCTTGATGTTAGCTCTCTTTTTAGGTTTACGAACAGGAGGCGCGAGATCCACAGAGCTCGCCCAATCCTCGCTGCCCGAGGCTAGCAGAGAGCACGTGTCATCCTCCCCCGACGCGGCTTTAGAATCATCCTCCTCAAAGGAAGCAGCGGCAGACAGCGGCCGCTGTGCATCAGGAAGTGATTCAGGGGAAGCCGGTGAAGCAGGCGGGCGAACCGGCGAGCTTAGTCGGGCTGGAGAAGGTTCCGGGACCCGCTGAGCGCGGTGCTTTTTACGGCGCGGCAACACAGCGGGAGGTGCAGGCTCGGAGAAAACTGCCAGGCGAGTCCTCAGAGTCACCATCGGCAGTAGCTCGCAGTGAGGGCAGCCGCCGTCGGCGAGCGCGAGCGCTGCATGATCTTCACCCAGGCAGGAGACGCAGATGACATGGCGGTCTCCCTCGCTGAGTGGGGCTCGGCACGAGCCGCATGAAGGCATCTTTAAAAAGACGCGAGCTCTTTTAGAGTGTGTGTCGCAGAGCGAGCACACACACAAAGAACAGTTTTTTTTTGTAAAGGATATAGGCGCCGGATAGCGCAGCGGGAGCGGCGGTAGAAGGCGGCGTTGGCCAGCGGCTTCAGGAAGTGGCTCGTCCCGCTGAGATGCTTCTTCAGACGGCGCACGGCTTCTCTCGTGATCCAACGATGCGTGAGCTTCGCTGAAGAGTTGAAAAATCAGAGAATCAGCCTCCCGAGCCTTCCTTTTATAGGACTAGGCCACGCCCGTTTCGGCGGGAAGTGGCGCGGAGGGCGCCCTCATTGGCCTGACGTCACCTCAGGCCTCGCTCGATAGGCTGATGCAGTTGCAGCAGAGCAGCCAATGGGCGAGCGAGCTGTCTCGCCCATGGCCGCGTGCTGCTGCAACGCGTTTTGCAATAATTCAAAATTATAAGGATAATTTTTTGGCTTCAGTATCTCGTGGAAAAGAGGTTTTCCCCTAGCGTTTTCAACGCAGTACGAGAGACCTCTCGTAAGAAAACCTATTGACTCCGCCGCCGTTCTGGAGCGGATCTGCAGCCGTTCCGCAGTTGGTGGAAATTAGGGGTTATGGGGTTGGAACAACATGAGGATAAGTAATTACAGAATTATTTTACAAGAAATGATTAATGCATGACAGAATTTTCATTTTTGGGTGAACTAACCCTTTAATATTTTTGCTTTCAAATGCCTAAAACTTCAGACTACAGGTTTATAAACGATTCACATGATGAATTTAGGAAGATGATTGAAATGTGTTCTCAAATTACAAGTGACTCAAACACGCATCACTGAAACATGCAGTGTGTGTCAATCACATCCATTTCCCATATTAATAAAAACAGTCAAATTTAAAAGTACAGATATAATAAGTTACTTATTTTACCCACATCAATTCAAATTGATAGTTAATTTTAAGAATTCCCAAAGATTATAGTGAAAACTCACCTGTATCTGGTGCTCTGCAACTGTTATGTAGTGACTGAAGTAAAAAATCCGGTTGGTGAACAAGCTTTTAGTCAACTTGACGGAACCTGTGAGTCAACACGAGGAAATACAATGAGAAAATCTTCTATGTGCAAAACGTCTCGGGTTATGACTGTAACCCTTGTTCCCTGAGAAAGGAAACGAGAAATGCGTCGAATGACACTTCGGGGAACGCCCCTCAGCGTAGCGCCTCTGAAGTATGAATGAAACTAAACCAATCCTGATTGGTGTTGCGTCATGACGTAATGTGTGACGGCATATGCGGAAGCTACAAAAGGACGCCGGCACACAACAGAGATAGCTTCTGTGATGAAGCAAGCGCTCCCAGGCAGGGGGAGGCGTGGCAAAGGGACGCAGTTCTCGTTCCCTTTCTCAGGGAACAAGGGTCACAGTCGTAACCCGAGACGTTCCCTTTCGAGGGAACTCGAACTGCGTCGAATGACACTTTGGGGAACGAGTACCCACTATGCCACAACGAGCCCTGCCTGTCCTAGTGTGAAGCTGCGCACAGGCACACTTAGGATGAGAGCACAAGGGTGCCAGGTGTGGATGTAATGTCCAGGCTGTAAAATCTAATTAAAGTGTGAGGGGTTGCCCATCCTGCTGCATCGCAGACTTCTTGGATCGGGGCCCCTGAGAGGAGGGCTCTAGAGGATGCCATGCCTCTGGTAGAGTGAGCCCTCACAAATTGCCATGAGGAGGACCTCTGGATATATATTTTAAGCGCTGACAGGGCAGACCAGATGAAGTCTCTCCTCATCCGCCGTCACGTGAGGTGGAGGATGAAAAGCCTGCAGAACCGTAGGCCGTGCCACATTAGATGGCACCTTAGGCAAATAGCCCGGCCTAGGAAGTAGAATGGCTTTGATGTTGCCTGGAGCAAACTCCAGGCACCCGTTGGAAATAGAGAGCACCTGGAGATCTCCTACCCTCCTCAGAGAAGTAATGGCCAACAAGAAAGCCACCTTTAGAGAAAGGTTCTTGGCCTTAGCCGACTCCAGCGGTTCGAAGGGGGCCTCAACCAACCCTTCGAGAACCACCGCCAGGTCCCAAGTGGGAATCCTGGTACGAGCCGCAGGTCTCATCCTCCAAGCCCCACGGAGGAAACGTACGACCAACTGCTGTCTCCCCAGAGGCCCATCGCTCAGAGGAGTGTGGAAAGCCGAGATGGCAGCCACGTACACCTTGAGAGTGGACGGGGTAAGACCAGCTGAGAAGCGATCTTGGAGGAACTCCAGCACTGAAGCCACCGGGCAGGGTCCACCTCACGCTCTCTGCACCATATGGTGAAAACATTCCATTTTAGGCTGTACAATTTCCTCGTGGAGGGAGCTCTAGAGCTGAGTATGGTCTCCACTACTCCTGCTGACAGGCCGGCCTCTCGGTACTGTGCCCCCTCAGGGGCCAGACCCACAGTTTCCATAGTTCCCGCCGAGGGTGAAATATTGAGCCCTCTGCCTGAGTCAGCAGGTCCCTCCTGAGGGGAAGCTCCCATGGAGGCCCGTCCAGGAGTAATATGATGTCTGAGAACCATACTCGGGCTGGCCACAATGGGGCTACCAATAATAGACTGATCCCGTCGCAACGAACCCTCTCTAGAACTCCCGGGAGCAGAGCGATTGGGGGAAATGCATACAGACGCAGCCTCGGCCATGTCTGTACCATGGCATCCAACCCCAGTGGGGCAGGATGTGTGAGGGAGAACCACAGTGGACAGTGAGTCGTCTCTCGAGACGCGAATAGATCCACTTCCACAGGGCCGTACCTCTGACATATTGACTCCACCACCTCGGGATGGAGTCTCCATTCCCCGGTCCTCAGCCCCTGCCTCGACAGGATGTCTGCTCCCTGATTCTGATTCCCTGGGATGTATGTTTCTCTGAGAGACAACAATTTCCCTTGGGACCACAGGAGGATCTGATGCGCCAATCTGCATAGAGGGCGAGACCTCAGACCCCCTTGATGGTTTATATAGGCCACCACCGACATATTATCCGTCCTCACAAGGACGTGATGACCCTTGAGGTCTGGCAGGAAGCTCCTCAGAGCTCGGGACACCGCCAACATTTCCAGGCAGTTTATATGCCAGGAGGAATGATGGTCCTGCCATAGACCTCTCGTAAAGCGGCCGTCCATGACCGCGCCCCAGCCCATGAGGGAGGCGTCTGTCGAGACGGCTTTCCGGCGACATGACGCTCCCAGCACGGGACCTTGGGACAGAAACCAAGCTTTCTTCCACATAGATAGGGAACGAAGGCATCGGCGCGTAACCCTGATCATGCGAAATGGGTTTCCCCTCGGGGAGAACCCCTTGGTTTTCAACCACCACTGCAGGGGCCTCATGTGCAGGAGACCGAATGGAATGATATTGGATGCTGCTGCCATGAGACCTAACACTCTCTGAAAATGTTTTACAGTGATGGCCTGGCCTAGCTTTATCCTGGTCACCGTGGCCAGGATGGATTCGATCCGTGCAGGAGACAATTGTGCCCGCATCGTGACCGAATCCCACACCACTCCCAGGAACGTGGTTCTCTGGGCTGGTGCCAACACGCTCTTTTTCGTGTTGAGTCTCAACCCCAGGCTCTGGATGTGGGCAAGGACGACATCTCGATGCCGAACTGCCAGCTCTTGAGACCGGGCCAGAATCAGCCAATCGTCGATATAATTGAGGATCCTGATACTCTGAAGCCTCAGCGGTATTAGAGCTGCGTCCATACATTTTGTAAATGTGCGAGGGGAGAGAGCTAGGCCGAACGGAAGAACCCGATATTGGTACGCTTCGCCCCCAAAAGTGAACCTCAGGAACTTCCTGTGAGATGGAAGGATGGAAATGTGGAAGTATGCGTCCTTCAGATCTATCGTGACAAACCAATCCTCGGATTGAATTTGGTTCACGATGATGGGAATAGTGAGCATGTTGAACCTAAATCTCCTCAGAGACCGATTCAAGTGCCTGAGATCTATTATCGGACGCAACCCCCCATCCTTCTTGGGAACTATGAAGTAGCGGATGTAAAACCCGGACTCCCTGTCTGGAGGAGGAATATGTTCTATAGCCTCCTTTACCAGCAGGGAGTTTACTTCTTGTTCCAATACCCGACTCTGCTCTGGGTCGACTACAGTCCAGACCACCCCGTTGAACTTTGGTGGGCGGGAACCGAACTGTAGTCTGTACCCCTTTTGAATGGTGCGCAGAGCCCAAGGAGAAATATTCGTGAGATTTTTCCATGCATCGAAATACTCTACTAAGGGAACCAGCCTCTCGAGGCTGGCTTCGGGTATTAATCGGGATTCATTCTTGGCCCCCTGAAGCGGATCTCCGGCAGGGTTCGACCGAAAACGATTCTCGATGTGCGGATGCGAGTGCTGCCTGGCCACAAGCCTGTGGGGCGGACAGTGCAGGGCGCGTTCGCTGGAAACCGATGCATCCCGAAGCGCACTTGGTGGCGGGAAGTCGACATCGATTTCTTGCGGGCTCCGCGGAGGAGGCGACCTCGATCGCTCCCCCACGGGTAGGGCCGCCCGCAGAGGACCTAGGCTGGCTAGGACCTCTTTGTTGAAGCCTTTTTCGCCTGCAGGACGGCCCTCAGGTCGCCCTGCTTAGGCTGAGGCTTCGGCTGAGAGCGTCGTCTATGCCTCCATGCTGTTTGAGGGGGGGGCTCTAGAAGCGACGCTTTCTTTTTGTGCTTGCTGTAGGCGGAGGAGCTGGCGGATGGCTGCGGCTGCCCACTGGGGGCAGGCTTCTTAGACTTGGAGCGGCGAGGGAGATATTGCCTGAAGGCTGCAGATTGTTTCTTCGCCTCCTGAAACCTGTCGACGACGGTGTTGACTGAGTCGCCGAACAGGCCAGAATGCGAAATCGGGGCATCAAGGAGGAAAGCCCTGTCTTTCTCCCTGATGCCCGACAGATTTAACCATAGGTGCCTCTCTGAGACCACCATTGCCGCCATGGAATGGCCGATATCATGGGCCGTCTCCTTGGTGACTCGGAGAGACAAATCTGCAGCCTTCCTCAGAAGCAGACACCTCAAGCATCGGGCTCTCCACTCGTGCGGAAGAAGCCGCTGAGCGGGCTTCCGCGCAAGGAGGGAGAGCATCGGAACTGGCGGATTAATCATAAGAGCATGCCTTGGCAGTCTCGGGATCCCCCCCCAGATCCATTTGCGAGCCCCATAAAGTCCGTTGCCGCGCCGCCTCAGCGAACGCGGGTCCCGTACCACGAGGCTCGCGAGCCTGGCCATCATCATCGAAGATGGCCAGACGGGAGCGCAGCACACGGATTGTTCATTTTTCACAATCCTCGCAAGCAGCCCCCTCGAGAGCTGCCCGCGCGTGCTGCGCTCCCAAACAGTTTACACACAGTTGGTGTGTGTCCCCACCCGTGATATAACGAGGGCAGGGATGCACACACCTCCTGTAACTGCTTTTACTCGCCATGCTTTATATATATGTGCTTTGTGTAACTTGATAGACAAACAACACCAAATAAGACGTACAAGAGACAGAGAACGTTTTGCTGAAGAACAGAAAAGCTATCTCTGTTGTGTGCCGGCGTCCTTTTGTAGCTTCCGCATATGCCGTCACACATTACGTCATGACGCAACACCAATCAGGATTGGTTTAGTTTCATTCATACTTCAGAGGCACTACGCTGAGGGGCGTTCCCCGAAGTGTCATTCGACGCAGTTCGAGTTCCCTCGAAAGGGAACACTCTGATTCGAAATACACTCAATAATCTTAAATTCGTGACAACATCGTGACTAATTCACCCTATTATCAAGATTCCTTAAAACATGAACATAAACTCCGAAGAATAGTAACCACAGACGTATTAATTGTACATCACCCATATCGATTCAATTTGACATTTACTTTTGTAATTCAAAGATTGTGGTCAAAACGTACCTATATCTGGCGCTCTGCAACTGAGTTGAATTGAAGTGACTGAGGTAAAAAATTCTGGTTGATAAACAAGCTTTTAGTCAAAGTACTTGACTGAACCTGTGAGTCAACACGAGAAAGTACAATGAGCGAATCTTCTATGTGCAGAAATACACTCAATAATCTTAAATTTGTGACTACATCGTGAGTAATTCACCCTATTATCAAGATTTCTTAAAACATGAACGAAATGGCGCGAGGCCGGCAAAATCCAAACACTGAATTGAAGCCTAATAATGAAAACCGTGACATTTCAAACCACAGACGTATTACTTGATATTTATATCACCCATATCGATTCAATTTGACAGATACTTTTTTAATTCAAATATTTTGGTGAAAACTTAACTTTATCTGGCGCTCTGCAACTGAGAAACTGAGGTAAAAAAAAATCCGGTTTGGTCCGGTTGGTGAACGAGCAGCTTTTAACTTGACTGAAGCTTGAACACAAGGAAGTAAAAAAAAAAATCAGCGAATCTTCTACAGTATGTGCAAAAACACTCTGACTTGAAATGGATAATATAATTCTAAAACGAACTAAAAACTTGCATCCACTTTTACTTACTCTGTATCACTCCTTCTGAAGACACGTAGCTAAGGTCCAACAGGGAAAATCATCCGGTTTCCGCGGGCTTCTCGAAAATTCTCAGAGAGAAAAAAAATGATTCACCGAATCATCTTGAGAGGTTCATTTTCATGAATCGCTCAAATCCGCCCATGATGGATTGAATCTGACCATGAATAAAAACTGAAACAGCTAGACAAATTTTTGTGTGTAATTTAATTAATTTGTGCTCATAATTTTAAATAACAGTAATGTTTTTAATGTAGGCTAACATTACACACTAAAATAAAATTGAAGTTTAGGTTTTAATGCAGTCTACCAGACAGCAAGATATATAGATAAATTAAGTTTAGTTTATTAAGTTTAGTTTACAAAGTAAATTTCTATTAAAGTCATTTATACTTCATTAGAGTATAAATAAAGTAAAACCAGCAGAAAATTTAGTGCAGTTGTTTCAACTTACATTTTTGAGTTAAAATAACAATTTAAGTTGTTCATTCAACTTTCAGTCTAGTTGAGGTCAAGAAAACTTAAAATGTCTTGTTGTCTGGACAATCTAGTTATCTCTACTCACAAAAATAAGTTGAAATAACTAAATTGCAAAAAAAATGTTTACAGTGAAGCACTCTCGGTTTCTCCCTCGTGCCTGGAATTCTCGCCTGGCATGGTAAAGGCTTTACTCCATCCTAGACTGGGCTATGTTCCTGAGGTCCCGACTAATATTGTTAGACCAATAGTACTGCCGGCTTTCTGTCCTCCTCCTTTTCTGATGTCAGACCAAGAGAAACTAAATCTGCTCTGCCCAGTTAGGGCATTAGATGCTAACATCCACAGAGCTGCCCTGTGGAGGAAATCTGAACAGCTGTTTGTTTGTTTTGAGTCACCCAGGAAGGGGTCACCCAGAGGATGAGCAAGGATGGGTAGTTGAGGCTATCTCACTTGCTTACAAGTCAGCTGGTCAGCCTTCACCTTTGGATGTACGAGCTCACTCAACTAGGAGTATAGCTGCTTCTAAAGCTAGAGTGTCTGGAGTTTCACTTCATGACGTTTGTGATGCGGCAGGCTGGTCCTCACGGACATTCGTTAGATTCTACGATCTTGAACCTCAGCTCCACTCCATGGGCGCAGGTGCTTTTGTCCGAATGTGCGCTTTGACTTCACACGGACAGGCATTTGCTCTTATGGTGACGTGGGTATTAGCGTTCCCGCAGTGCTTCGACACAGCTCAACACTAAACACCTCCTGCACTCATGAGCAATGTCACAAAATGAAGTTTTATGTAACAAAGTTCGGGAGGAGCACGTTCAGGAAATCAACCAATCAACTCAAGAGGAAGCCGGTATAAATAAAGCTTTTCCTCACCTTCTGTCTCACGACAAATTTCTCAGCATCCCTCCACCACCCCATCACCTCACACTCGGCTGGGTCTACCCCAGTATAGGGGGGAGTACTCTGGGTTCGGGCAAAATTCCGAGCTTGGAGCCCTTCACTGGACAGCAAGCCAAATACGCATAAATACTACATTAGATTTCATGTACGTGTGAACTCGTGAAATGAGCTAAATAGAAGAATTGAATGGAATTATTTTATATGAGATTACCAGGAATCACGAAAACACATAAAACGTCTTGGTTATGTATGTAACCCTAGTTCCCTGAAGAGGGAACGAGACGCTGCGTCGCCCTGCCATACTCCCGGCATGCCCGTGATCGACTTGCTACAGCCTTTCAGAGGCTAGTGCGGTTGTGATTCAGGGGTGCTTTATAGTTTCCTGGTCAATGACGTCACCCGCCTATGACATTCCGTCTCGCCATTGGACTGATTCCATACGTGCTTCATGAAGCACTCATGCAGGGGCGTTCCTGCAGCGCTTTGACGCAGCGTCTCGTTCCCTCTTCAGGGAACTAGGGTTGCATACGTAACTGAGACATTTGTGTGTTTTCGTGATTCCTGGTAATCTCATATAAGATATTTCCATACAATTCCTCTATTTAGCTCATTTTGTGACATTGCTCATGAGTGGAGGAGGTGTTTAGTGTTTGTGGTGAATAGAGTGTTTTCATTTCCCACCAAATCCACAGAAATGAGCTGAAAGTTCAGAGTCTCAGGAAACCCACAGTGAGACACATGAGACTCAGAGACAGATGAAATAGAAAATATTGTATGTGTAAGACTGCAGAAGAGGGATGTGCAAAAAAATTTGCAAATTTTTCCCATTATTTAGTTTCATTCGATCAATCAATAGTCTATCCAACGTATTTACTAATGTGTGAATGTTAACTAACACTAATATGTGTGTGTGTTTGATTTTCAGATTTCTCCATGTTCATCATTATTTGTGTGTGTGTGAGTCTGCTGCTAATTGGTGGATTCACTCTATATGTGTGTAAATTTAGACAAAAGAGACGAGGTGATGCACACACACACTTCAGTTCAGTCTACTGCACAGTTACCCACAATCCTCTCTGATGAGCTCCTGTACGCATCTGTCAGTTTCCAGAAGCATGAAGAGTCTCTCAGTGAAGCTTCAGTCAATGTAAGAACGAGATTCACTCTGATTACGCCACTGTCATTTACCACACAAGACTCAATTGACTGACCTATAACAGAAATTGCAGATCAGAACACATTACACCAGTATTTAAACAAATAGACTATAATATATATATATATATATATATATATATACAGTGAAGAAAATAAGTATTTGAACACCCTGCTATTTTGCAAGTTCTCCCACTTGGAAATCATGGAGGGGTCTGAAATTGTCATCGTAGGTGCATGTCCACTGTGAGAGACATAATCTAAAAAAAAAAATCCAGAAATCACAATATATGATTTTTTAACTATTTATTTGTATGATACAGCTGCAAATAAGTATTTGAACACCTGTCTATCAGCTAGAATTCTGACCCTCAAAGACCTGTTAGTCTGCCTTTAAAATGTCCACCTCCACTCCATTTATTATCCTAAATTAGATGCACCTGTTTGAGGTCGTTAGCTGCATAAAGACACCTGTCCACCCCATACAATCAGTAAGAATCCAACTACTAACATGGCCAAGACCAAAGAGCTGTCCAAAGACACTAGAGACAAAATTGTACACCTCCACAAGGCTGGAAAGGGCTACGGGGAAATTGCCAAGCAGCTTGGTGAAAAAAGGTCCACTGTTGGAGCAATCTTTAGAAAATGGAAGAAGCTAAACATGACTGTCAATCTCCCTCGGACTGGGGCTCCATGCAAGATCTCACCTCGTGGGGTCTCAATGATCCTAAGAAAGGTGAGAAATCAGCCCAGAACTACACAGGAGGAGCTGGTCAATGACCTGAAAAGAGCTGGGACCACCGTTTCCAAGGTTACTGTTGGTAATACACTAAGACGTCATGGTTTGAAATCATGCATGGCACGGAAGGTTCCCCTGCTTAAACCAGCACATGTCAAGGCCCGTCTTAAGTTTGCCAATGACCATTTGGATGATCCAGAGGAGTCATGGGAGAAAGTCATGTGGTCAGATGAGACCAAAATAGAACTTTTTGGTCATAATTCCACTAAACGTGTTTGGAGGAAGAAGAATGATGAGTACCATCCCAAGAACACCATCCCTACTGTGAAGCATGGGGGTGGTAGCATCATGCTTTGGGGGTGTTTTTCTGCACATGGGACAGGGCGACTGCACTGTATTAAGGAGAGGATGACCGGGGCCATGTATTGCGAGATTTTGGGGAACAACCTCCTTCCCTCAGTTAGAGCATTGAAGATAGGTCGAGGCTGGGTCTTCCAACATGACAATGACCCGAAGCACACAGCCAGGATAACCAAGGAGTGGCTCTGTAAGAAGCATATCAAGGTTCTGGCGTGGCCTAGCCAGTCTCCAGACCTAAACCCAATAGAGAATCTTTGGAGGGAGCTCAAACTCCGTGTTTCTCAGCGACAGCCCAGAAACCTGACTGATCTAGAGAAGATCTGTGTGGAGGAGTGGGCCAAAATCCCTCCTGCAGTGTGTGCAAACCTGGTGAAAAACTACAGGAAACGTTTGACCTCTGTAATTGCAAACAAAGGCTACTGTACCAAATATTAACATTGATTTTCTCAGGTGTTCAAATACTTATTTGCAGCTGTATCATACAAATAAATAGTTAAAAAATCATACATTGTGATTTCTGGATTTTTTTTTTTTAGATTATGTCTCTCACAGTGGACATGCACCTACGATGACAATTTCAGACCCCTCCATGATTTCCAAGTGGGAGAACTTGCAAAATAGCAGGGTGTTCAAATACTTATTTTCCTCACTGTATATATATATATATATATATATATATATATATATATATATATATTAAGTTTATGCTCACAGTTTATTGATGATAATGTAATTAATCCATAATTTAGTATTAAAGAGATGTTTTATTTACAGGGTTGTTCAGTACAGTTGTGTCTGAGGTTTATTGGTGTGTGTAAAGAGTTTGTCACCTCAGTTTATCTGAGGGTGTGAATAAAACAGGAAATATCACACCTACGTGACACTTCTAGAAAATACTGTCATGTTTCCACTCCAAATGCAGAGACACGTTTAGTTAATAAAGGCTCTTTAACAGCAGCTCTTAAAGCAGTTTGGTTTACTGTTTTCTCTTTCTCTTCTCTCTGAATATTGATTGTTTGATCTGCTTTAGATTTGTACATGTAAGAGACTTTTTGTATATATATAATTATATATATATATATCATTTTGTTATTGTTTCTTGTTTATTACCCACAACTGTTAAAATTGTAGAATCAGAGAGATTATTATTGATTTATTTTATATTATATTTGAAATGTCAAATATTGTCATGGGATGGCATTGACTGAATCTAGTTTTCCTAATGATGACTGATACAGTATACAGTATAATGATTATTAATATCATAAAAGACAGCGAGAAAAGTTTAAACTCTGCAAAGGAGAAAGTCCGAGTCTGAAATCTGACTAATAATTTTATGTGTTTTACTTTGCATCACATTCAGGACTATTTGAAATATGCATATAAACTACTAACAATCAGGTTATTTAAAGTCTCATCAATAGTTCAATAGGCTGGAATAGGCTAGGAATAATCAATAGGCTATCTTTTTTTAATGTTCTTCTTTTGAAATTATTTGTTGTTATTGTGATATTCAATAAATGGAAATGATTTTTAATATGAGCAAAAGTGTTGGTCAGAAAGTTTCTCATGAACACTGGAGGTGTTTTTGTGTTTGTGTGATGAACAGACAGTTTTTTCCGTCCTGCTCAAAGCCACAGAAAACAGGTGAAGGTTGAGGGTCTCAGTTCAGTTTAATTAAACACACTTACTCAGGAAACCCACAGAGAGACACATGAGACTGAACAGAGAGACAGAAGATGAACAGAAGACAATAAAGACTAACAGCTGATCATTCAGTAATTCACCTTCAACATTTACTTAAAGTGTTGAACTTTTATAAAATCAAATGAGAAATAGATACAAAAACACTTCTAGTTACTGTTACCTCCTGCTGCTTTACTGTGTGTTAGAAGAGTAGTGTTGTTTGAGTCTGACCCAGAGCTGACAGCCATGCTCTCCCGGGCCGCTATGAGCATCGGCTCAAGTTGAACCCTCCCGCGTGCCCTGAACGCTCAAGGGTGGACAATTCAATGCTATCTCACAACCAACTCGTACAAATTCGTATGAGTGAGTAAAAGGTGGCTAATTCGTACGAATTTGTACGATTTGTCTAAACCCCAGTAATGGGGAGGTTTAGGGGCGAGGTGAGGGGAAGGTCACCGTCATCCGTACGAATTCATAGTAATTGGGCAACTCGTAAAATATGTACAAATTAAGAAAAATCGTACGAATTCATACAAGTGAGGTCATATGAATTTGTATGAATTAGCCACCTCATAAAATTTGTATGAATTGCCTTGAGATCGAGTTGCGTTGATTCCTCAGGGTGGGGCTGAACAGCAATGCCCCGCTCCAGTTCCTTTCTTTCCAGAAGTGCATGAGGGGGTCACGAAGTCGTGGAAAACACTTTTTTTTGCCCGAAACCATGCCGCTGCCTCCTACGCTCTCACTACCCTTGATTGTGGGGCGGCCTAAGGGTACATAGAGATCCCCCAGGTGGAGTGTGAAGTTGCGATGCAATTATGCCCGCAAAGTGTTGCTGCCTGGCGTAGTTGCCCATGTCTCCCATCCAAGGTTTGTAAGTTCCCGGCCATGCCAAGGCTTACATCGGCGCTGGACAAGGGCTTCTCCGCCTTGCACACTATGGCCCTCCTGCAGGTATATCAGGCCAAAGCACTCAAAGAGCTGCACGAGGGTAGTTCTGACCCTCTATTTGACACTATTGATCATAATATTCTTCTGAAAATACTTGAGTGTGTTGTTGGAGTCCAGGGCCTAGCTTTAGAGTGGTTCATACTTAAAGGGGAGGACCTTCTCTGTAAATATCGGGTCATTCACTTCACCCTCTGCGCAGATCCATTGTGGTGTTCCACAGGGATCCATTCTTGGCCCTCTTTTGTTTTCCCTCTGAATGCTACCTTTAGGCTCAATATTCCAGAAATATAACATCAATTATCACTGTTACGCTGAAGACCTCCAACTATATCTTCCAATCAAACCAGGAAATGACTTTTCATTAGATAATCTCTTCACATGCCTCTATGAAGTCCAGACCTGGATGACAAATAACTCACTCCAACTGAATGAAAATAAAACCAAAGTGCTTCTACTGGGTCCTGCTGCTACCAACAACTCTTAAAACGCAGTTAAGTTAATTAACTACACAATTGTGAAAAAAATCTTGGAGTCTATTGTGATCCTCTTCTCCAATTTGGCAAGCATGTAAATGCAGTTGTAAAGAGTAGCTTTTTTCAACTCCGATCCATAGCAAAAGTGAAAAACTTTCTTTCTAGTAAAGACCTTGTAATTGTGATTCCTTATTAGGCCATACACAGACTCTAGGTCACAACAATCTTGTGATCAGTTACTTTTATCTGTCCCTCGTTCTCGTTTTAAATCAAAAGGTGATCGAGCTTTCTCTGTAGTCGCCTCAAAGCTCTGGAACAGTTTACCTTAAAACATCAGGGCCTCTCCATCACTGGATGCTTTTAAATCCAGTTTAAAGACCTATTTTTAGAGACCTATTTCTTGCGTTCGAGTGATGTTGTGTATGTATTTTAAATTAGTTGGTGTTATATGTTATGTATGTACTATATGTATGTATGTATGTATATTTCTTGAATGATTTTGACACTTTAAAAAAAAAAAATGTTTTTATCTCCATTTCTGTTTTTTTTTTTGTACTCCTTTTCTGTTTATTTTATTTTTATTGGTTTATTTTATTGTATTGTAAAGCACTTTGGATCAACTACGGTTGTGTTAAACTTGCGCTCTATAAATCTGACTTGACCCAGTGTTGATGCAGGAGCTGCGAACAGCGATGGACCTTGTCCTTTAGGTGACAAAAGTCCCTGCGTAGTCCCTTGGGCAGTCGATGTCCATGTTAGTGGTCCAGGAGCGCCATCTCTGGCTGAAAGAGATCTTCTTTGGCTGACAAAGTTCACTTTCTTGACTCCACCATCTCCCAGGTGAACAGAGAACAGAAGCAGACAGAGGTGATTAAACACATTGTGCCCGGCGGGATGGTGCAGCTTCCCCTTGCGGCGTCTACATCTGCTCCAGTGTGGCCACAGCAGCTGCCCTCACCCAGGCCCCAATGTGGAGCTGCCCACAGGAGGGCGACACAGCCCGGGTGATGCAGTGATGGAGGGAGCAGCTCTTCAGGAGAATCTTTTGTTTTTTTCAAAGAGCTATTTCTGTTCTGCCGCTGGCCTCATGACATTGTTAGACCTATCGCTACTGCCACTAAAGATTGCTTTATCAATAATCTTCCTGATCAGTTTCATCATCTCAGCATCCCAGATAACTTAGAAGAACTTGATATTGCAACAGAAACTTTTAACTCTCTCTTTTCCAGCACTTTAGACACTGTTGCTCCGTTGCGCTTAAATAAGAAAATAGTCCAACGCCGTGGTACAACGAGCACACTCGGGCCCTTAAGAGAGCAGCCAGAAAAATGGAGCGCAACTGGAAGAAAACAAAACTAGAGGTATTTCGCATTTCATGGAAAGAGAGCTCGATTGCATACAGAGAGGCTTTAAAAGCTGCCAGATCTGCTTATTTTTCAACCCTATTAGAAGAAAATAAACATAATCCTAGGTATTTATTTGAAACGGTGGCTAAACTAACGAAAAAGAAAGCTTCAAGCACCGAAGTTTCCAAGCAACACAGCAGTAATGACTTTGTGAACTTATAAGATTGATAATATCAGGGAGAAAATTATAACTATGCAACCGTCTACTACCGTATCACATCAGGCAGTGCATTGTAGTCTCCCTGAGGGAAAATTTGATTCGTTCGTTGCTATAGGAGAGGAAGAATTTACTAAACTCGTTAAATCATCTAAATCGACAACATGTATGTTAGACCCTATACCGACTAAGCTACTGAAAGAAATACTTCCAGAGGTCATAGATCCTCTTCTTAATATCATTAATTCGTCTTTGTCTCTAGGATACGTACCAAAAACCTTTAAGCTGGCTATGATTAAACCGCTTGTTAAAAAAACGCAACTTGATCCTACAGAATTAGTCAATTACAGGCCGATCTCGAATCTACCTTTTCTGTCAAAGATACTAGAAAAGGCAGTATCCTCACAACTGTGTTCCTTTTTAGAAAGAAATGATATCTGTGAGGATTTCCAGTCAGGATTTAGACCGTACCATAGAACAGAGACTGCTCTCGTTAGAGTCACAAATGATTTGCTCTTATCATCCGATCGTGGTTGTATCTCTCTATTAGTGTTACTCGATCTTAGTGCTGCGTTTGACACCATTGACCACAACATTCTTTTAAATAGACTCGAAAATTATGTTGGCATTAGTGGAATTGCATTAGCATGGTTTAAATCATACTTATCTGACCGTTATCAGTTTGTAGCAGTAAATGAAGAGGTGTCTCATCGATCACAAGTTCAGTATGGCGTACCACAAGGCTCAGTACTAGGACCGTTTCTATTCACTCACTGTACATGCTACCATTAGGAGATATCATTAGGAAGCATGGCATTAGCTTTCACTGTTATGCCGACGATACTCAGCTCTATATTTCTTCACGCCCAGACGAAACTTACCAATTCACAAAATTAACGGAATGCATAGCTGATATAAAAAATTGGATGACTTGTAATTTCCTACTTCTAAATTCCGAAAAAACAGAGATTCTAATTATTGGACAAAAAACTTCCTCACGTAATAACCTACAATACTGTCTAACACTTGATGGCTGCTCTGTTAAGGCCTGGTTCACACCGGACGCCGAAGCGACGCGGAAGCGGCGCAGAACGGAGGCCGCTTCCTTTCGGTGCCCATGTTAATCTATGGTGTCGTTCACACCAGACGCGGAGCACCGCGGCGTGCTGCGGCCGGCCCGCGCCGTGAAGCGCCAGTTTCGGCGTCTGGTCTATTTTTTGCGCGAGAAACACCAAGAAACACGAGACAATCCGGTCAATTGTCAAAATATAAGCAATTTTTAAAAATTTAAATACCGCGAGTGACAAATGCGATCATATTTGTGTATCTAAACAGACTAGAAAGATGAAAACAAACAAAGAAAAAACACAACAAAATAGATTTAATAAATTTGAAGAGAGGATGTATATTTCAATGGTATATCTACACTACTACTGTCTACCATATTCTCTCTCTGGCTGTGTGTGTGTCTCGACAACGGATTAATAAAAGAAGTGTACAAACTTCTTGGTTACAGAAACATGGTGTATTCATTTTATGAGGTTATTTACTTACCCATGATGTAAAAAATAGCTCTGAATAAACAACAACTGAGCAGAAGCGCTTGTCGACCGCCGCGGAGAATACGCGTCTGGTGTGAACAGGCAGGCGCCGGACCGCGCGTGATTTTCCGTTCCGCGTCGCTTCGGCGTCCAGTGTGAACCAGGCGTTAGTCTTCGTCGTCGGTTAGGAACCTGGGTGTGCTCTTTGATACCAATCTTTCATTTGAAAGTCACGTGTCTAGTATCTGTAAAACTGCATTTTTCCATCTTAAAAATATATCTAAATTACGCCATATGCTTTCATTGACAAATGCGGAACAGTTAGTTCATGCGTTCATGACCTCAAGGCTAGATTATTGTAATGCTCTACTGGGTGGTTGCCCTGCACGCTTAATAAACAAACTACATCTAGTTCAAAACGCAGCAGCTCGAGTTCTTACCAGAACCAGGAAGTATGACCATATTAGCCCGGTTCTGTCAAAACTGCACTGGCTCCCTATTAAACATTGCATCAATTTTTAAATATTGCTGATCACTTACAAAGTACTAAATGGTTTAGCTCCGCAGTACTTGAGCGAGCTCTTAATGCATTACAGTCCTTCACGTCTATTGCGATCTCAAAATTCCCGCCAGTTGATAATACCTAGAATATCAAAATCGACTGTTGCGGTAGATCCTTTTCCTATTTAGCACCTAAACTTTGGAACAGTCTTCCTACCATTGTCCGGGAAGCAGACACACTCTGTCAGTTCAAAGCAAGATTAAAGACACATCTCTTTGACCTAGCATACACATAATACATTATAAACTTCAATAATTCAATGTTAGGCTGCATAGATTAGGTCAGCTGGAAACGGGAACACTTCCCATAAATCCTGATGTACTCGTTACATCATAAGAAGAATGGCATCTACGCTAATTTTAGTGTCTTTGTTTATCCCAAAGTTTTCCCGCAGCCTGCCGGATCCAGGCCGTATCCAGATCTGATGAAGGACCTGCGCCTGGACCCGATGACAACGCAGTGCTGAAGTACCAACTAGTCTCTCCCTATGGAGGATCCCTTTACTACTCAACAGATAAAGCGTCGTCGGGAAACTCAATTCGCGTATCTACCCCGAATTGATAAAAGAAAAGAAAATTCTGTATCAAAAATAATAAGGAAACACCAGTACTTTGTTTAGGCTTGGTTTGTAGGGAATTACAAACCTGCGCACATATATTCAAACGCACATAACTAACCAATTCTTAATGCGCATGTGAACGCCATGAGCATTTCTCACAGGATCGCATTTAAAGTCTGTGTAGAGAGAATGGTGTCGTCTTAGCGGCCCCTAATTTATTAACAAATGATTGTTGTGATGGAAGCGAATCAATCAAAACTAACTTTAGCTGGAAAATAACTTTATTAAAGAACCGCTATAAAGCCAAAACAATCTCTGTTACCTTAAATTATACGTTTATCTCTGTGAAGCTGCTTTGAAACAATCTACATTGTTAAAAGCGCTATATAAATGAAGATGACTTGACATGACACTCTCGTTCCCCACTCCTGGATGCTGTGCCTTCCGGGTCGGGCCCTGTGCTCCACCACACTGCCCCACTGCGGTATGTCTGTAGTCCCATTGATCCTGCTTGTACGGTGTATGGAAGCCTGGCTAGCGCTTCCCAGCCCTTCTCGCTGGCTCATTTGCATGAACAGACTCGGCTATGTGATTCAGTTTGCCTGGGTTTACCTCAGTGGATGCTCCTGTCCTGTGTGCAGAGCAAACTCTTCCCTGTGCAGAGAACCTCTTTTCTCGGTATGGACTTGGTCAACATGACAGCGCGTCTCACGAGCCAGTCAGTGCTGAACTGCTTGAATTTGTTCAGGGGCAGGACAGTGGTTCCACTGATATTCTTTCAGAGGCTCCTGGGGCATATGACATCCGCAGCTGCGCTCACACCACTCAGATTGCTTCATGTGAGACCACTTCAGCACTGGCTACACGGCCCAGTCTCGAGATGGGCATGGCACCGTGGCGCACACTGGGTGGCAATCACACCGGTTTGTCGCCGAGCTTTCAGCCCGTGATCAGACCTTGCCTTTCTACAGGCCGGAGTGCCCCTAGAACAAGTGTCCAGGTATGCTGTTGTCTCAACAGATGCCTCCAACACGAGCTGGGGTGTTGTATGCCACGGGCACGCAGCCTCTGGTTCCTGGACAGGACCTCGACTGCAGTGGCACATTACTTGCCTCGAGTTGCTAGCAGTAATAAGTATATTAAACATTTTACTTTAAAACGTGTGAAATATAATAATGACTCAAACATTAGGCCTATATCCAACTATATGCATATTTTCTGAAAGAAATGTTAATACTGCATGCAAAACTTAGATATTATCCACACTACAACCTTTCAGAGATTTCTTAGTAACATCTGTAAAAATATTCTTTAAAAGCATCAGAGAGTCTGAGAGTGTAAACACAAGTACACGTCTTATTCAAATTCTGGCTCCATCTAGTGGTAAATATGTTTTAGTGGCTGTTAAATTTATTGGTTTGAGTAAACGATCTTTGTGCAGGTTATGGTATGTAGTTGATAGAGTAGTTGCTTGTTTCTTATTCTTTGGTTCTGTTTTGATGATTTATAAATGACTCTGATTTTGAAATTAAAGAGTCAATCTGGAGGAATGCAATACTGGCAGAATATTTGATATATATATATCGACTCATTGTACATGAAGATGTTTTAAAAACCAAAGTTAAAGATGAAGCAATGGAAGTATATGACAACAAGTCTCAGCATTTCAATATTTGTCCAGTTTGTGCATTTAAAAGGGTTATTTCACCCAAAAAGGAAAATTCTGTCATTAATTACTCGCCCTCATGTCGTTCCAAACCGGTAAGACTTTCGTTCATTTTCGGAAAATATTTGTACTAAAATCTGAGCGATTTCTGTCTCTCCATTGACATATGCCACTAACACTATGATGCTTCAAAAAGTTAATAAAGAGATTGTAAAACTAATCCATATGAATTGAGCGGTTTAGTAAAAAAATTTAAGAGACTCAATCACTTTATATGATGAACAGATTTAATTTAGGCTTTTTTATTTTTAGCAAGTTTGCTTGACGTGCGAGAGCCAATGAGGTTCATTATCGTGTGTTACTGATTGACAGCTGCTGTCCGTGGTTCTGAATCCAGAACTGCCTGTTAAAGTGACAGAAGCATCAATCAGACTCAGACTTCAGCTGATGATCCTCTGAATGAGATGTTCAGATCTGAAGACATCTGAAGACTTCTTAGAGCAAAACAAGTTACACAACTTATGGAAGTTCATATGCCAACAGGTGTATTTAGAAAAATGTAAACGTATGATATCATGTCTGTTTCTTACAGCTGATAGGGATGTCAAAAGTATCAGATGCATTTTCGATTTCCATAGAGACACAGGAAGGTAACGCTATGTAATAAAGACATCTCAACATTTCCTGATGTGATCAATTTCCTGATGTGATAAAAAAAAAAAAAAAAACATTATTCTAAAGTTAATCACTTTTTACATTTGGTGTATTGAGTAAAATATTTTGTGAATACAACCTCTCTAAAGTTGTTTTTAGTGTTTTAGTGTATATCAAAAACGTTTTGATAGGAGCAGTTGATCACATCCAGAAAAGAAAAAAAAAACAAAAACATTGATGGATTTCTATGGCCCTCTGCTGGATATATATGGTAAAATGGTATATATATGGTATATATATGGTATATATATATATATATATATATATATATATATATATATATATATGGAAAAAGAAAAAAAGACTTCATGTCTTCCAAAACATAGATGAGAAAAAAAGAAGAAGAAAAAAAAGAAAATAAATATTTTCTTTTTCTTACAATCTCTCTATAAATGTTTGCGGTCGTACTGACCCTTGTAAGTTTACATAGACACCTATAGACACCTTACATAAATATATTGTCGCCCTCTAGAGGAAGATTTGAATAATGCAGATTAATTATGTTCAGTGTCATTTGTCCTTCTATAGAGAAGATGAAGCCTGTATGAGCTCTCAGTCTCAGACACTGTAACCTCCACTAGGTGGCGCTCTTTCAGTGTGATTAATGTAATATTCAGTCAGTGCTGATGGTGGGAGGAGCCAGTAAAGCTGATCATTACTGATAAAGAGCTGAAGAAAGAGGAAGGAACTAAAGCAGACAGATGTAGAGACAGAGAGATTCACACAGAGAACATTCAGCATAAAGAAGACTGAACTCAACTCACAATGAAGATCCTCCTCATCTTCTTCACTTTCTCCCTGATCTCAGGTCAGAGCTTTTCTCTTTCATCACTGCAGTAATGATGCTGTTTTCTGTTCATGAGGTTTCTGATCACAGTATCAATCTGATTGACAGGTGCAGTGAGATGCGTCAGTGTCACTGGATATTCTGGAGGAAGTCTTCTTGTTGATTCTGGGAAGGTTTGGTTAGTTAACTCCACTAAATATATGGCCAAATTACCTGAGTGGAGAACAATAATAAATTACAGGAAACATGATCAATGGATTAGTGAAGGAAGATTCACTTTATTTTGCAATGAATACAGTGGCCTCATGATCTACATCAGAGAACTGAACATACAGGATGCTGGAACTTACCATATTGGGGCTGATAGCAAATGGGCCATTAATATGGCTTTGAATGTGGAAGAAGGTCAGTCATTTTAGGATCAGAGTCGTTGTTTAGTAACTACTTATCATTTATATGTGAAATATATTACAGATTCCTGCTGTAACACGTCAAAGAGAGTGATGGTGAATATTGGAGAAACTGCAACTTTCAGCTGTGAATATTCACAGAATCATATTAATTATGACAAGATCATATTCAAAGAAGGAAACAAGTCTATTGAGGAGATTTACAACACATGGAATAAGAAAGAAAGATTCAGTATTTCTGATGACAAACATAAAAAACTCTTCAATGTGAGAATTCCTGCTGTGACTCCAGATGATGGAGGAGTTTATTTATGTGGAGTTTGGATCAACAGACACTCGTACAGTTACTCCATTATTAATACTGTTCATTTGCGTGTTGTTAGTAAGTTGAACAAACTCTCAATCAAATCTAGTTTAAAAGTTTCTACGAGCTTGCTGCCAAAATTGATTAGATGTGATATTTGTAATTGGCAGCTAAAGTGGGCGTGTCTAGAGCGACTGGCCACTCAGGAGGTCGTATGATGATCAAGTGTGAACATCCTCAACACAAAACCAAGCCAAAATACATCTGTAAAGAACCAGATGGATGTTCAGAGAGGAAGAATCCAGGAGTTCAGGATGAATGGATGGAGAATGGAGATGTTTCTTTATATGACGACACCAGAGCAGGAGTCTTGATGGTGTTTTTTAGAGAGCTGAAAGCTGCAGATGCAGGAACATACAGATGTGGAGTGAATGTGTCTCACTATACTGAGAGCTTCACTGAACTTCAGCTGCACGTCAGAGACGGTGAGGAACTGCAAATACTTTATCATTTATAAGTTATAAGTTTTTGTTTTGATCTTTATGGAAATTTGTCCTGGTTTATAGGTGCAAAATATCCAAAGACAAAGACTGAATCTGCTCATCTTGGTGAAGAAGTCAACATCACCTGTCAGATCCCAGAGGAACATAATGTTCATTTCTGTAAAGAGGATGATGATCACATCTGTCAAAACATCAGCACATCTGCAGTGACAGAAATGAGTCCTTCATCTGAGAGAAATGAAGAGAGAGTTTTTACAGTGAGCATCAGTAATGTGAGCGTGAGAGATGCTGGAGTTTACTGGTGTGGAGCAGAAACCAGAGACACACATTTGACTTTCATCTCCCTGACCACCAAAATTCAGCTCAACCTCTTCAGTGAGTGAATTCAGATGATTTCATTGTAGTAAATACAGTATATTCAGAATCATGTGTGTTAAATGTCTGTGTTTGTTTGCAGTGGCTCCAGTAGTGAGACGTGAAGGAGAATCTGCTGAGATCTTCTGCCCTTATGATTCAATCTATAAATCAAAGTCAAAGTCTCTCTGTAAGGGGAAGTGCTCCACTAGAGATAGAAATACTCTCAATGAGACTGTGAGAGAAGAGAAAGAGACCAAGACTGACAGATTGACTCTGAATGATGACGTCACTGCAAGTGTCTTCACTGGGACCATCACTGGACTGACAGCAGAGGATGCTGGGAAATACTGGTGTGCAGTGACATTAGAGAGAGACGTGAATTATCTTTACACTCATCTGATCGTCATGATGAACGAGGGTGAGGAAGGTTTATACATCTGAATATGTTTAATCTACAGAATGTCCAGAGGTGAGAAGTGAGAGTTCACAAAGATCTCTGAGAGAAAACATCAGTAGGTGTTTTAAATGTTTAATGATGATTAAAATCACACATTCAAAAATAAAAGCTTTTTATGGACAGTGCCATCTTACATCTTCAAAGGAAGCTCTCACATGTTTTGTCTGTACATGGCTGATTTATGCAACTTTTTTTTTGTTACTGAATCATACACTTAATTATTGTAGATGTAGATAATGACACACTGTTTCTTTGTTTTCCAGATCTTTCCACGATCACAATTGTTTGTGTGAGTGTGATTCTGCTGCTGACTGGATTTGCTTTGATTGTGTGTAAATTGAGACAAGGTGATGCTCTTCTTTTTAAACACACACACACACACACACACACACACACACGCACACATACACACACACACACACACACACACACACACACATTTCTGTCCTCTAAGTAGATAACTAACTGTTGTATAACTGTTTCTGATGTGTTGTGATCGTAGGGATGAGCTCATCATCAGACGGGACACAAATGAGAAATAGTGAAATGGTGAGTCTCTGTACCTCTGATCTAAGTGCATGGTCTAAAGCACACGGCGCAAGTGCACTTATGGCGTCCGAATCCACTTTTGCTAGTTTAACGATGGGAAAAATGGTCGGCGCTCTTGGTGCATTGTCTAAAAGGGTTATCCTTATTCTCTTAATGAGTAATGGGTGTGTTTTGGGCTTTACGTGCAATAAACCAATGAGAGTCTCATCTCCCAATCCCTTCAAAAGCCAGTTGCACTCGCGACATGGCAGATTCACTATTTACATGGCGAATTTGCAAGCAGAAAGACTGAACACTTCTCTAGAGAGGAAACGCGATCTGTTCGTGTGCGAGGTTAAAGTGCGATCATCTACGGGACAAGACGTATTTCACCATATCTTTATGTCAAGTCACATTCATTTATATAGCGCTTTTAGCATGTTATGTTTTGAGGTTAATTATAATGTTAGATTATTGTATACTTTTTAAATATAGTTTATCTCTACTATTACATAATGGGCCTAACAGTAAATTAATTATAATCAACACCTGCAAGTGTACACTTTGAAGAGAACAATGACAGAACGTTATGTTAATTAAACTTTATTAAAACTGCATATGGTAATCAAATTGCACTTCCAAAAGTCATTTGTGAAAAAAAAAAAAAACATACAAATTTCTTTTAAGAATAATAAATAAAAGCAAAGAAAATGTATTAAACAAAACCGTGTTCTGTACATGGCAGACAGGGGAGCGTAGTCGAAAGTTGGGTGATAAAGGTCGGTACCGAAATCACTCCAGGAAATCCAGAGAAGAAAAACATTAACGTGCAACAAGTACGCGCTTAAGTCACTGTCTGTTCAAGGAGTGCTGAAATGTCAATTACTCATCATTAAAGTAATTTTGGCTTCATTATGGCTTATAACTTTGGCATAAAGTTAAAATATTTGTCATACCTGACCAGAAGATGTTTTCAGAACAGTTTTCCTAACAGTAAGGATTAAAGGATGAATACTAAAAGAAATATAGCTAACGTTAGCATACACAAATACTGTAATTTACACAAGATCGCAAACTCCATGAATTATCAGCTAACGTTGTTCTGTCCCTTCAGTTAGACTGAACAAATAAATGTCTAATTAGACAAGTTGTAGGTTGTGTTTGAATAATTACATATTATTTAGCTGAGGTAAATTAAACGCACTTCTCTCTTTTCCTTGCTCGATGAAGAACAAGATGGGCCAACGGGCGGTTGAAATTTAAAAGGCTTATTTTTGCGCTTCAGGGCAGTGACGATTACATGTTTCGTTTAGTGGTTGTCCAGGCACCCTTGGCACAACCTTAAGCAATGGTCCTGAATGGTGGTTCAATGTCAACATTTTGACAATGCTATAACAACTTCACCACACAACGTAGTTATAAAGTTATATTACCTTTTTGCCATGTTGTTAAAACGTTGTTAGAAGGTTTGGTACGTTGGGCTAACGTTGTGCTAACGTTCTGTGTTTGCTGGGCTGTTCCATCAGATGTTGCACTGCAAAACAATCATGAGTCATGACAGCTGTTATCTTGTCCATGCTGGCAAATAATCATGACCACCCGACATGAATAGCACGTCCATTCAAAACCAGGGTCTACCATGTGCATACTAAAACGATCACCAAAAATAATTTTGGGCGGGGAATTAATGTAAACACAGATATCGGATACCAGTCCTGTCTATAGTGAATGTAAACATGCGGGCCAAAAAATCGGATGTGGTCAAAATATCGGATCTGAACATTAAGACTTGCAGTGTAAATGCAGCCTATGACATCTGGAAGCATCTCTTTCAGTAGCTTAGTCGGTATAGGGTCTAACAAACATGTTGTCGATTTAGATGATTTAATGAATTTAGACAATTCTTCCTCTCCTATTGCAACGAATGAATGGGATTTTTCCTCTGCTTGATGTGATACTGTGGTAGAAGGTTGCATAGTTATAATTTTCTCTCTATATTATCCAGCTTATAAGTGAAGAAGTTCATAAAGTCATTACTGCTGTGCTGCTTGGAAACATCTGGGGTTGAAGCTTTATTTATTGTTAATTTAGCCACTGATTCAAATAAATAACTAGGATTGTGTTTGTTTTCTTCTAAGAGGGTTGAAAAATAAGCAGATCTAGCAGTTTTAAATTAATTTCTGTATGCAGTCATGCTATCTCTCCACGAAATGCGAAAAACCTCTAGTTTTGTTTTCTTTCTTTGTGCGCTGCTACTCATCCATGTGTGTGTAAACGCAGAGTGTATGCGTGTTGTGTACCCACCTATAGGCTCATATTACTAATGTGCCCTTTAAATAACAACAACAAAAAATACTGCGCCATTGACTTTAGACCAGGTTTCAGTTGGTCAATGGCTCAGTCTATTTCAGTTGCCTCAAAATAGCAATGCGCCAACAATGCGCTTGAACACTCCTCGTTTTCAGACCATGGCCCATGGCTGCACAAATAGGTACACATGCATTTGCTATTTAAACAATGTGGCACAGGACGTGAAAATGATACCTGCATCAGGCTGATGCAAGATAAAAACACTTGAGTCACGCCTGGCGCCGCATTGCGCAGGGTGTATGATAGGGGCCCTGTGTCTTCATGCACTGAAGTTCTTGTGTGTTTCATCTGTAAGTTAAATTCTGCACATCATGTTTTGCTCTTGTTCAATTTCAGACCCTGCACTCTCACTCAGATCCTGGAACAGATGCACCTTACTCCTCTAATTACCTTCCAACACGCTTCTCCAATCTACAAAATCCACTTTATTCCACTTTAATCCCCTCTGATGGGCTCATGTATTCTGCTGTCATCCAGAAGCATGCAGAGTCTCTCAGTGAAGAATCCTTTAATATTGAGGAGATTTACTCTAATTACACCACGGTCAGTCGCTGTATGATACTCAACCACACTCTAAAAAATGCTATGTTGGCTTTAATTCACTTTTTATGGACCATGACAGTGGGGTCTTTGGTGGTGCAGGCACTGGTCTACAGGATAAATTAATTTAAGTTAATTTGGACAGGAGGAGGGTTGGAATTATGGTGTTGAAGGCTGAGCTTAAAGGGTTAAAAATAAAAATTCTGTCAGTAATTACTCACCCTCATGTTGTTCCAACCCTGTAAGACTTTTGTTCATCTTCGGAACACAAATTAAGATATTTTTGATGAAATATGAGAGCTGTCTCACTCCTCCATAGGCTGCTTGGTAATCGTTATCTGCCATCGCAGAAAGGTTAGTAAAGAAATCGTTAAAATAGTCAGAGTGACTACAGTGGCTCTACCTTAAGTTTATCAAGCGACGAGAATATTTTTTGTGCGCAAAAACAAACAAAAATAACGACTTCAAAACTATTCATTTTCTTCTGTGTGTGACTGTGAGTGAGTTCACGTAGAGTAACAGCGCAGCGCTTCTGGGTTGTACATCAGAACGTAGGCTCACTATTGGTCAGCATCACACGCATCACACAAATGACCAGTGAGCCTCCGTTCTGACGTACAACCCAAATTTAAACTTAAGGTAGAGCCACTGTAATCACTTGGACTATTTTAACGATGTTTTTACTAACTTTTCTGGGATGGCAGAGAGATAGGAATGCTAAACAGATGCGTATACTAATCTCTCTCTATCTATCTCTCTCTCTCTCTCTCTCTCTTTCTCTCTCTCTTTCTTTCTTGTAAATTGGATGTAAACAATGATCATTTAAACAATGAAAATTTGGAAAATGAAAATTTGACCTGAATGTCCTCAGTTGAATATTTGTGTAGATATTATTTCATTCATGTTTAGCTCTTGATTTCTCCTTAATGTGTTTGTGTTTTATTTTCAGGTTTCTCCATGATCATCATTATTTGTGTGTGTGTGCTTCTGCTGCTGATTGGTAGATTCACTCTGACTGTGTGTAAATTAAGACACAAGAGACGAGGTGACGCTCACACACACACTTCAGTTCAGTCTACTGCACAGATACCCACAATCCCCTCTGATGAGCTCCTGTATGCATCTGTCAGTTTCCAGAAGCATGAAGAGTCTCTCAGTGAAGCTTCAGTCACTGTCAGTAAGAACGAGCTTTACTCTGATTACGCCACGGTCAATCACCGCATGAGACTCAACTAACTCACTTATAACTGATCACAGATCAGCACACATTACACCAGTATTTAAACAAATAGACTATGATACATATATTTTTTGTATTTATGCTTATGCTCAAGGTTTAAATGAAAATGTACTTAATCCATAATTTAGTGTTAAAGAAATGTTTAATTGACCGGGTCGTTCAGATCAGTCTGTTGAATCATGACACACTTTATAAATTCTGCTCATGTTTCTTCTTTCACATGTGTAAAATAGCAGTTGTGTCAGAGGTTTATTAGTGTGTGTAAAGAGTTTGTCATCTCAGTTTATCTGAGGGTGTGAATAAAACAGGAAATACAACCCACGAGTGACACTTGTAGAAACTACTGTGATGTTTCCACTCCAAATGCAGAGACACGTTTAGTTAATAAAGGCTCTGTAACAGCAGCTCTTAAAGCTGTTTGGTTTACTGTTTTCTCTCTCTCATCTCTCTGAATATTGATTGTGTTTGATCTGCTTTAGATTTGTACATACAAGAGACTTTTTGTATATATATAATGTTAAATATATATATATATATATATATATATAATGTTAAATATATATATATATATATATATATATATATATATATATATATATATATATATATATATATATATAATTTTGTTATTGTTACTTGTTTATTACCCACAACTGTTAAAGTTGTAGAATCAGAGAGATTATAATTTATTTATTTTATATTATATTTGAAATGTCAAACATTGTCATGGGATGGCATTGACTGAATCTAGTTTTCCTACTGATGACTGATACAGTATACAGTATAATGATTATTAATATCATAAAAGACAGCGAGAAAAGTTTAAACTCTGCAAAGGAGAGAGTCTGAGTCTGAATTCTGACTAATAATTGTATGCATTTTACTTTGTATCACATTCAGGACTGATCGAAATATGCATATAAACTACTAACAAGCAGGTTATTTAAAGTCTAATCAATAGTTCATCTTTTTCATTTTCATCTTTTGAAATGATTTGTTGTTATTGTAAATGGAAATGATTTTTGATATGAGCAAAACTTTTGGTCAGAAAGTTTCTCATGAACACTGGAGGTATTTTTTTGTTTGTGTGATGAACAGGCAGTTTTTTCCGTCCAGCTCAAAGCCACAGAAAACAGGTGAAGGTTGAGGGTCTCAGTTCAGTTTAATTAAACACACTTACTCAGGAAACCCACAGAGAGACACATGAGACTGAACAGAGAGACAGAAGATGAGGTCATTCATACAAATTCATACCAATTGGGCAACTCGTAAAATATGTACGATTTAGGAATAATTTTACAAATTCGTACAAGTGAGGTCGTATGAATTTGTACGGATTAGCCACTTCGTAAAATTCGGTTCCTCAGGGTGGGGCTGAAGTCGTGGAAGGCACTTTTTTCTGACCAAAACCGCACCGCTGCCTCCTACGCTCTCACTACCCTCGATGGTGGGGTGGCCTTAGGGTACATAGAGATCCCCAGGTGGAGAGTGAAGTTGCGATGCAATTATGCCTGCAAAGTGTTGCTGCCTGGCGTGGTTGCCCATGTCTCCCATCCAAGGTCTGTAAGTTCCCGGCCATGTTAAGGCTTACATCGCCGCTGGACAAGGGCTTCTCCGCCTTGCACGCTATAGCCCTCCTGCAGGTATATCAGGCCAAAGCACTCAAAGAGCTGCACGAGGGTAGTTCTGACCCTCTATTTGACACTATTGATCATAATATTCTTCTGAAAATACTTGAGTGTGTTGTTGGAGTCGAGGGCCTAGCTTTAGAGTGGTTCGCCTCAAACTTAAAGGGGAGGACCTTCTCTGTAAATATTGGGTCAGTCACTTCACCCTCTGCGCAGATCCATTGTGGTGTTCCACAGGGATCCATTCTTGGCCCTCTTTTGTTTTCCCTCTGAATGCTACCTTTAGGCTCAATATTCCAGAAATATAACATCAATTATCACTGTTACGCTGAAGACCTCCAACTATATCTCTTCCAGTCCAACCAGGAAATTACTTTTCATTAGATAATCTCTTCACATGCCTCGATGAAGTCCAGACCTGGATGACAAATAACTCACTCCAACTGAATGAAAATAAAACCAAAGTGCTTCTACTGGGTCCTGCTGCTACCAACAACTCTTAAAACACAGTTAAGTTAAGTAACTACACATAAGTAACTATACTATAAGTAACTATACTTGGAGTATATTTTGATCCTCTTCTCCAATTTGGCAAGCATGTAAATGCAGTTGTAAAGAGTAGCTTTTTTTAACTCTGATCATAGCAAAAGTGAAAAACTTTCTTTCTAGTAAAGACCTTTTTAATTGTGATTCCTTATTAGGCCATACACAGCCTCTAGGTCAAAAAGATCTTGTGATCAGTTTATTTTATCTGTCCCTCGTTCTCATTTTAAATCAGAAGGTGGATCTGGAACAGTTTACCTTTAAACATCAGGGCCTCTCCATCACTGGATGCTTTTAAATCCAGTTTAAAGACCTATTTTTACTGTCTTGCGTTCAAGTGATATTGTGTATGTATTTTAAATTAGTTGATGTTATATATTATGTATGTATGTATGTATGTATGTATATTCCTTGAATGATTTTGATACTTGATTTTTATCTCCATTTCTGTTTTTTTTTTTTCTGATTTATTTTATTGTATTGTAAAGCACTTTGGATCAACTACGGTTGTGTTAAACTTGTGCTCTATAAATTTGACTTGACTTGACCCAGGGTCAACGCTGTCGACCCACGCTGTCGAGAACAGAAGCAGACAGAGGTGATTAAACACATTGTGCCCGGTGGGATGGTGCTGCTTCCCCTTGCGGCATCTACATCTGCTCCAGTGTGGCCACAGCAGCTGCCCTCACCCAGGCCCCAACGTGGAGCTGCCTGCAGGAGGGCGACACAGCCCGGGTGATGCAGAGAGCTATTTCTGTTCCGCCGCTGGCCTCATGACACTCTCGCTCCCCACTCCTGGATGCTGTGCCTTCCGGGTCGGGCCCTGTGCTCCACCACACTGCCCCACTGCGGGTACGTCTGTAGTCCCATTGATCCTGCTTGTACGGTGTATGGAAGCCTGGCTAGCGCTTCCCAGACCTTCTCGCAGGCTCATTTGCATGAACAGACTCGGCTATGTGATTCAGTTTGCCTGGGTTTACCTCAGTGGATGCTCCTGTCCTGCGTGCAGAGTTTGTGAAGTGGGTATTCGCATCCTCAACTATCTTGATGACTGGCTCATTCAGGCCTACTTGCGAGATCAGTTGTGCAAGCACAGGGATCTGGTGCTCAAGCACCTCAGCCAGCTGGGGCTTCAGGTCTTGAAACTGGAAAAGAGCAAACTCTTCCCTGTGCAGAGAATCTCTTTTCTCGGTATGGACTTGGACTTGGTCAACATGACAGCGCGTCTCACGAGCGAGAGCACCCAGTCAGTGCTGAACTGCTTAAATTTGTTCAGGGGCAGGACAGTGGTTCCACTAATATTCTTTCAGAGGATCCTGGGGCATATGGCATCCGCAGCTGCGGTCACGCCACTCAGATTGCTTCATGTGAGACCACTTCAGCACTGGCTGGCTGGCGAGCTCAATCGTGCAGCTGACACACTCTACGCGGCTCAGTCTCGAGATGGGCATGGCACCGTGGCACACACTGGGTGGCACACACCGGTTTGTCGCCAAGCTTTCAGCCCGTGGTCAGACCTTGCCTTTCTACAGGCCGGAGTGGCCCTAGAACAAGTGTCCAGGTATGCTGTTGTCTCAACAGATGCCTCCAACACGAGCTGGGGTGTTGTATGCCACGGGCACGCAGCCTCTGGTTCCTGGACAGGACCTCGACTGCAGTGGTCTTTTTACTTTAAAATTTTTGAAATATGACTCGAACATTAGGCCTATATCCAACTATATGCACATTTTCCTGAAATAAATGTTAATACTGCATGTAAAACTTATAGATTTATTATGCACACTACAACCTTTCAGAAATTCCTTAGTAACATTTAGGTAGAGACAACAATGATCTTTGAAAATATTCTTTGAGAGCATCAGAGAGTCTGAGAATGTAAACACAAGCACAAATGTCTTATTTAAATTCTGGCTCCATCTAGTGGTAAATATGTATTAATGGCTGTTAAATGTCTTGGTTTGAGTAAACGATCTTTGTGCAGGTTATGGTATGTAGTTGATAGAGTATGTGCTTGTTTCTTATTCTTTGGTTCTGTTTTGATGAATTATAAATTACTCTGATTTTGAAATTAAAGAGTCAATCTGGGGGAATGAAACACTGGCAGAATATTTGATATATATATCGACTCATTGAACATGTAGATGTTTTAAAAACCAAAGTTAAAGATGAAGCAATGGAAGTAGATGAAAACAAGTCTCAGCATTGCAATGTTTGTCCAGTTTGTGCATTTAAAAGGGTTTGTACACCCAAAAAGGAAAATTCTGTCATTAATTACTCATAATTTTTCTTCGCTCTATAAAAGTCTCCGGTCGTACGGACCCTTGTAAGTTTACAAAGACACCTATAGACACCTTACATAAATATACTGTCGCCCTCTAGAGGAAGATTTAATTAATGCAGATTAATTATCTTCAGTGTCATTTGTCCTTAGCAGGGGTCATCAAACTTTTTTCTTTGGGGGCCACATTATCGTTCCTGACTGTGATGGGGGGGCCGGGTCAGCTATATAACATAGAATTGTATGACCCAGACCAAAATGACCGCCAGCAGGCCTCATTGTGTAGTAGAGATTACTAGCCTGGCACAGCCATCCCCACTACTATATCCACACTACTATATCAACACTTGATTCCTGGCACATATTTGTTTATCTTTACTAGTGGTTTGCAAAAGTTGTAATTGAGTCTTCACACTTTGTTTTAATTAAAGTTATTCTTCACAAATAATTGTTGGTCCACTGTTCTTTGAAAACTCTGCACTCTCTTTTAGGGGTGGAACTAGTGCACTGACAATAGTTTTATATAATTAGTTTATTAATTCAATTAATAAAAATACCTTGATATGTTTGGTATATACCTGAATGAATTGAAAATTAATCTGCTACATTTCAGATTTATATATTTGTTTTCCTTAAAAATGTAATTAACAGTAACTTAAACACTTTGCAGTTTGAATGAGGTCCTGCATAAACTAAATGACGGAGTATGTTTTTATGTTTCCACTGTTCGATCACGGCCGCGCCTCACACACTCACTCACTCACTCACACACACACACACGCACACGCACACAAATATAAGTAAACACTTTACAACTTTTCGATCGCGCCCACACCTCTCTCTCAACATATTCCAGCATTGCAATCTTTCTTTACATCGCAGCCTGCTTCAGAGCTAAGGCGGAGCTACAGATTAGGTGTCCCTAAAGAACCCACGTATCTAACAGTAGTTCCGCATTACATGAATTAAATTGCATGCGAGTTTTATTTATTTTTATACCGTGTATTCTCTGTGTAAATGTATACACCAAACCGTGACGCCCGTACCATGACGTACCGTCCATGACGACTTTTGGTTGCCTCATAGGGCCGGTTCAAGTAGTGGGGGGCAGAGGGGCTGGGGGGCCAGTCAAAGGGGGGTGGCAGGCCTGAGTCGGCCCGCGGGCCTTGGTTTGGTGACCCATGTTCTATAGAGAAGATAAAGCCTGTATGAGCTCTCAGTCTCAGACACTGTAACCTCCACTAGGTGGTGCTCTTTCAGTGTGATTAATGTAATATTCAGTCAGTGCTGATGGTGGGAGGAGCCAGTAAAGCTGATCATTACTGATAAAGAGCTGAAGAAAGAGGAAGGAACTAAAGCAGACAGATGTAGAGACAGAGAGATTCACACAGAGAACATTCAGCATAAAGAAGACTGAACTCAACTCACAATGAAGATCCTCCTCATCTTCTTCACTTTCTCCCTGATCTCAGGTCAGAGCTTTTCTCTTTCATCACTGCAGTAATGATGCTGTTTTCTGTTCATGAGTTTTCTGATCACAGTATCAATCTGATTGACAGGTGCAGTGAGATGCGTCAGTGTCACTGGATATTCTGGAGGAAGTCTTCTTGTTGATTCTGGGAAACTTTGGTTCAGTAACTCTGCTAAATATACGGCCAAATTACCTGAGTGGAGAACAATAATAAATGATAAGAAACATGATCAATGGATTAATGAAGGACAATTCACACTGTTTCAAAACAAAGAGGGAAAACTCATGATCTACATCAGAGAACTGAACCAACATGATGCTGGAAGATACGCAATTGACGTCGTTCACAAGTGGCTTATATATATGACTTTGAATGTGGAAGAAGGTCAGTCATTTTAAGAAGTCTTTGTGTAGTAAAACTATTTCAAAGTTTTTATATTCATAAAATAGATTTATTGTGTGAATTACAGATTCATGTTGTAATGTGTCAAAGAGGGTGATGGTGAATATTGGAGAAACTGCAACCTTCAGCTGTGAATATTCACAGAATCATATTAATGATCCCAAGATCATATTCAAAGAAGGAAAAGACTCTATTGAGATGATCTACAGCACCTCGAAGAAGACCGGAAGATTCAGTGTTTCTGATGACAGACATAATAAACTCATGACTGTGAGAATTTCTGCTGTGACTCCAGATGATGGAGGAGTTTATTTATGTGGAGTTTGGATCAACAGACACTCGTACAGTTACTCCATTATTAATACTGTTAATCTACGCATTATTAGTAAGTTGAACAAACTCAATCAAATCTGGCAAAAAAACCCAAAAATAAACATTATTACATAACATGCAATATGTAAATTGTGAAAATATAAGTATTTAAAATATAATTTATCAAACTATAATAATATTATTTGTCTTTGAAGTTTAATGATATTTGTGATTGACAGCTAAAGTGGGCGTGTCTAGAGCGACTGGTCACTCAGGAGGTCGTATGATGATCAAGTGTGAACATCCTCAACACAAAACCAAGCCAAAATACATCTGTAAAGAATCAGATGGATGTTCAGAGAGGAAGAATCCAGGAGTTCAGGATGAATGGATGGAGAATGGAGATGTTTCTTTATATGACGACACCAGAGCAGGAGTCTTGATGGTGTTTTTTAGAGAGCTGAAAGCTGCAGATGCAGGAACATACAGATGTGGAGTGAATGTGTCTCACTATACTGAGAGCTTCACTGAACTTCAGCTGGACGTCAGAGACGGTGAGGAACCGGATATACGTTATGATTTATATAAAGTATTTGTTCTGATCTTTATGTAAATTTGTCCTGGTTTATAGGTGCAAAATATCCAAAGAAAAAGACTGAATCTGTTCATCTTGGTGAAGAAGTCAACATCACCTGTCAGATCCCAGAGGAACACAAAGTTCATTTCTGCAAAGAGGATGATGATCACATCTGTCAAAACATCAGCACATCTGCAGTGACAGAAATGAGTCCTTCATCTGAGAGAAATGAAGAGAGAGTTTTTACAGTGAGCATCAGTAATGTGAGCGTGAGAGATGCTGGAGTTTACTGGTGTGGAGCAGAAACCAGAGACACACATTTGACTTTCATCTCCCTGACCACCAAAATTCAGCTCAACCTCTTCAGTGAGTGAATTCAGATGATTTCATTGTAGTAAATACAGTATATTCAGAATCAAGTGTGTGAAATTAAAGCAACACTAAAGAACTTTTTTTTACCTTAAAATAATGTTTCCAAAATCGTTTCAGTGGTTCATCAAGTCGTAACAGGGTGAACGGCACTTCTGCTCGCTTTGCGGCCCTATATCTGCTATAACCACACTATGCAAGTTTGCCAGATCGGGTAGCGTTTCTGTAGTTCGAATGAGACATAAGAAACTACAAATTTGACTTGCTTTATGGCAAGCGTTACAATAGTCATTATTTCGTTTTTCTTAGTTTCTGACATCGCAATACATCATACTGTCATAAAATCATCAACATACTCTACCTTGTCTGTGGACATCGTTCATTCCAAAGCTGCTGCTGGATGAACAGCGAGCGTGTGTGCGACTGTAGGCTGCGGTAGGCTAAATGATTTACAACAGCGGTAATGGACAATTCCACTTCCAACCTGTAGGGGGACCGAAGAGGAAAGTTCCTTAGTGTTGCTTTAATAGTTCACTTAAAATTGAAAATTCTGTCATCATTTACTCTCCCTCAAGTTGTTCTAAACCTGTATACATTTCTTTCTTCTGCTGAACACAAAGGAAGTTATTTTGAAAAATGTCAGCAACCAGACAGTTGATGGACGCCATTGACTTATAGGTAAAACAAGTATAAGTGAACTATTCCTTTAAATGTCTGTGTTTGTTTGTTTGCAGTGGCTCCAGTAGTGAGACGTGAAGGAGGAGGAGAATCACACATCTTCACTAAAGTGCTTTTAAGCATCAACAAAGGTAAGACAGTTTCTTTTATTTGTATCTTCTATCATATCAACACTTTAACAATCGGTTATGGGCGATTCCACCGATGTGAGAGGAGGGGCGAGAAAAAGCATTTCCATTGTATCGTTTGGTTTTATGCTATTTAAAATATGCACACAGTGTTGTCCGATTCATGAACAAATGACTCTTATGAAGCGATTCATTTGAGTAAATCAAGAACATACAGTGTAACTAGTATAGTCAGATTCATGAACAAGTGACTCTTACAAGCCAGTCATAATAAAGAATCGTTCAAAAGACTCACAAACTAAAGAGTGCGATTTGAATAATTCATTGAACAATCTCAGAGAAGTTACTGAATCGATGTCCATCCACTGCCACTAACTAAACTGTAAGATATTAATAACTTCTTACTACATAAAACAAAAACTAACTTACAGGAGCTCTGAGAAATAATCCTGTGCAGATTGTCTGTGTTTGCAGTATGTTATTTATTCTCACTGTGTTTGTGATGAACAGGTTTTTTTAATACCAGATAAAAACCACAGAAATGAGCTGAAGGTTCAGACTCTCAGTTTAATTTGGCTGTGAAGAATTACAGTCTTTATTCAGAAACCCACAGCAAGACTCGACAGAGACAGAAACAGAAACAGAGATGAAGCAGAACGTGCAGATCTGCAGACGAGAGACTGAAATACACTCATGTTACTGCAGAGCTACAGTAGCTCCTTTATGACAGAGTTCACAGATCAAACATTAAGACAGAAATCTGTTAGGTGTGTTTTACTCAGCCTTCTGTAAAATGTATGTGTTAAAACAGACGTTCATGTTTGGGCTGAAAATGTTATTATATTTGTGTTATTCATATGTTTGTGTGTTTTATTTTCAGGTTTCTCTATGATCATCATTATTTGTGTGTGTGTGAGTCTGCTGCTGATTGGTGGATTCACTCTGACTGTATGTAAATTAAGACACAAGAGACGAGGTTTGATGATTTTTTATCTGTTGAAACAAATTAATAATTAAAGTGATTTGAGTTTCTCTGTTCTGCTTCAATGAGCAACAGTAAAATCTCAATGAGTTTCTGTCTCAGATGCTGCTGTTCGTCTCCAGTTTGATCTAGTTGCTCTAGGTTTTACTAATTGATTCATTTTGTTTTGGGTAATTAGGAAGAACCTCGACATCAGAAAAGAGAAAGATGGAGAAAAATACATTGGTGAGTCACAGTGTGTGTGTATGTGTGTGTGTGTGTGTGTGTGTGTGTTGTGTTTTGTCATGTTAATGTACTTTTTCCTCTCTATTTTTCATGTTCAGTCATCATGTTCAGACAGCAGACGTGATTCTCTCTCAGATCCTGGATCAGCTCAGATTAACAGTCATGATGCACTACCCACAATCCTCTCTGATGAGCTCCTGTACGCGTCTGTCAGTTTCCAGAAGCATGAAGAGTCTCTCAGTAAAGCTTCAGTCCCCTTCAGTAAGAAACAAGATTCACTCTGATTATACTCAACTAGTTCCCTCTTGACAGAGATCACAAGATTATCACACATTACCACCATTATTAAAAAAAACAAAAAAACAAACAAAACAAAAACAGTAATTTACATTTGTTTACACTCACAGAAAATGTTTTTATAATCCTTAATTTAGTGTCAACCAGATGTTTGGTTTGTTCTGTACAGTCTTTTAAATCATGAGACACTTTAGTCTAAAGACATATATCCAGAAATACCTTATTATTATTATTATTATTATTATTATGAAAGAGTGAAAAAGGGCTATACTCTGCAAAGGAGAAAATCTATGATCTGAATGATTTTATTTTATTTTATAAATTATATTTTGTATCATCTCAGGGCTGATCTAAATATTCACATATAATCTAACACCATGAAAGCTGAATGTGTTTTTTGTGTGTTTGTGTGATGAACAGGTAGTTTTTTTCCGTCCAGCTCAAAGCCACAGAAAACATGTGAAGGTTGAGGGTCTCAGTTCAGTTTAATTAAACACACTTACTCAGGAAACCCACAGAGAGACACATGAGACTGAACAGAGAGACAGAAGATGAACAGAAGACAATAAAGACTAACAGCTGATCATTCAGTAATTCACCTTCAACATTTAATGAAAATGATGAATTGAGGAAAAGACAAAAAATAATGTATGATCAACAAATGAGTTATGTTATCTATTTTAAAAACAGATCAAACTAAATGAAAACAATGAGTCCACAAGTCAATGAAACTTCAGGGTTACTTGACTGTAACCCTGTTCCCTTTCAAAAGCTACAGTCGATGCTGCGCTGATCAGCGCATTGGGAACGTCTTTAACGTGACCAGCTGTGAAAATATGTGCAACACGTCAATGAAATTGCCCAGGAAGGTGGTGACTTCAGAGGAGCGCATGCGCACCGCAAGGCTATAAATAGATGAGCCACAGCTGCATCGACAGTATATTTTGTCTGAAGAGCAGTCCTGGGACATCTTCAGCACTGCAATACAGCGCAGCATCTCGTTCCAGTTTTTCAGGGAACAGGGTTACAGTCAAGTAACCCCAGACGTTCCCTTTTCAAAAGCTACAATCGATGCTGCGCTGCTCAGCGCATTGGGAACGAGAATACCCACACCACCATGCTTTGTAGTTGTCTGGACCCCTTGCGGTTATGTAGTGTGTGCTCACAAGAACGCAAGAAGGTCTCAGGCATGAGCTTGTGATGTCGACTCAAGGACGTGGCATGAACATCCAAACTATAGAATCTTATGAATGTGTGCAGAGAGGACCAGCCTACCGCATCACAAACATGCTGTAGGAGGGCACCCCCCGCCAAGGCTTGGGAAGAAGTGCCCCCCCCTAGTAGAATAAACCCTGATGCTTACTGGCAGAGCTTAACCGCGCGCCTCATAGGCAAGGGCAATAGCATCCCTCACCCAATGTGAAATTGTCCATTTTTGTGGCGGCCGCCTCTGTTAAAGCCGCAATGACAAACAAATAGTTGCTCTGACTTACGCCACTGGCTAGTGCAGTGGACGTAGGGCTGAAGACTACGGACTGAGTCTCTCCTGATCCGGCGTTGTGAACGGCGGAGAGCAGAAGGCCTCAAGAGTGAGCGGATGTACGGTCGAGAAGGGGACCTTAGGCAGGTAGTCAGGATGAGGATGCAAGATTCACATAAACCTTGAGAGTGGCGGGGCATGTGCCTGCTGATAATTTCTTCTGCGGGAAGTCCAGAACTGAAGCAATCTGGCAGTTTACTGGATCTGCATTACGTGCAGTGCACCACCTTTCAAAGACACCCCATTTATTGGAATAACTTCATCTGGTGGAAGGAGCCCTAGCACTGAGAATGGTCTCTATGATATCAGCTGAAAACTCAGTGTCCCTCAGTTGGTACCCTTCCGGGGCCAAGCATAAAGGTTCCACAACTCGGGCTGGGGATATTGTCCCCTGCGTTTGAGACTGAAGGTCCCTCCTGTTCGGTATCACCTAGTGCGAGCTGTCGAGGAGAGATATTTTTTCTGAGAACCAAACTCTGTTCAGCCAACTAGGCGCTATCAGTAAGAGGCAAGGACCCTTGATGACGAACCTTTGCCAGGACTCCTAAGGATGTAAATCGTCCTAAGGGACAGGAACTTGTCCTGACCCTAAAGCAGAGCCTGCTGCGCTCGCCTGTTTAGAAGGCGCGAACACACGATTTTTGTAGGCGACTACCATCGTATTGTCCACCTGCGCCTAGGACATGATAGCCCCTAAACTGCTGGAGGAAGTATTTCAGGGCCAAAAATACAGCCATCCATTCGAGGCAATTGATGTGCCAACCAAGATGATGCCTCCCCAGATCCCTTGGGCTGGACGACCACTTAAGACCGCTACCCAGCCCGACAGGGAGGCGTCTGTCGTTAGCATTCTGCGACGACAAGACACACCTAGAATGGGACCCAAGGCAAGGAACCGGGGTCTGAACCACGTAGAAAGGGAACGAAGCCATAGCGCGTAACCCTTACCATAAACATGGATTTTTAGAAAGGACACGAAGCCCTTGCCCTTATTTGCCTTTAGAGATTGTATAGATGAAATCCCCCGGTTTTGAGCCACAACTGAAGTGCTCTCATGTGCAAAAGGCCCGGAGGGATCACTGTGGGTGCCATGAGACCTATGTAATGTTCTGACCTAGCCAGATGTTGCTTAGGGTGTTTAAAATGGTCTTGACACGAGGGGAGACAGATGTGCCCCCCCAATGGTGACAGAGTCCCATTTAACCCCCAAGCATGTTACCCTCTGGGCAGGAGAGAGAACGCTTTTCTTGGCGTTGCATCTCAGCCCCAGAGAGATAAGGTGAGTGGGGGATCGCAAGCTCTTGAGACTGGGCCAGTATCAGCCAGTCATCTATGTAACATGGCTAGGTCGAATGGAAGGACCCTGTATTGGTAAGCTTCGCCCATCAAAGCAGGCAATATTTCTATGTGAAAATATGCATCTTTATGATTGACCGTAAAGAGCCAATCTCAATGTTGAATTTGCAACACAATCGTCTTGATAGTTAGCATCTTGAACAGAACGGTTCAAGCCTCAAAAATCTAAATACGAAGGCAGTCCCCCATTTCTTCTTCTGTGACAGCAGATGCGCCTACTCCTGTTTCACGGTAGTGGGAACCACACCGTTAAAACAAGGAGGGCAACGTACTCCTTTTTACTGTCTTTAGGACGCAAAGAGAGATACCACGGCAGTAGCTTTCATGCTGCCAAAGTCTCTTTGAAGGGGTACCAATTTAAATACTTCCTGTAGGGGGAATGTTAAATGTTCTGTGTCCTGGGCGATAACAGGAAACAACAGACCATTCAACATTTCACTGGAAACCCCCCGCTCCCCGAATCACCAGAGGTGGCGGGGATGTTACAGTGGTTTTGTGAGGCTGTCAGGTAGGAGCTGATTGATGTATTTTACATGCCCTGTCCCGAAGGGGCACACCCCCACAGACCTGAGAGGAAAGAAAAACTTGAGATTTTTGTCTCAGGTCTATTGTGAGGCTGCTGAGCGCAACGAGCCGGTCCACAGTCTTTACGAGGTGGAGCGCAACTCACCACACTAGCATTGAGCCCCACTTTTCTTTTTTTTTTAAGCAGATCAGCCTGGTATGCCTGCAACACTGCCATAGTGTGCAGAGCAGCACCAGTCTGGTCTGACCCCAACCAGCGTGGATGTTATTATACATGGCTTGGTGGGGAGTGCTGACTCCTTAAATGACAATGAGGCCCAGAGAAGAGATAGCCCGCAAGCGTCTCTTCGGACTGGCGCATCATCATATAACCACACGCCCCTGCACCTACGATAGTCTAATAAGTTGACGTTGAGGGCACAAAGACGCACAATGAATAAGGTTTTCCCCATGAACGTGTTAACATCATGGAGATCCTCAAGGAGAGCAGTCTAGCTGTAATCTGGCCACTGCACGAGTCACCACCTCGAGTAACCTCTCACACGCTTTATCATAACAAGAGAAGTGATCGGAGGCGGCACTCTCAAAGTCCATCATTTTTTTAGATGGCTTTTTCAATGTTTAATTCCTCAGAATTAAATGTGGCCAAAGAACAGCCAGACAATATATTAATATTAATACAAGCATCTGATTTCTCAGCAATAAATACAGCCAAATATCAATCAGACAAGCAAATCGCCCCAAGCAGTTATCCTTATCATCACGGGAGGAACGCTCGGAGGCGGTGAGCTCACGAGATTCAGTGTCCTCTGCCCGAGCCGAAGACGCGCCGTGGCACGCTTCTAGTCAGGCAAAAGGACACCGCGATCTGGAGAGAGAGCGAGCGATAGGGACGCACCCGTCTCTCGCTCCTCAGCCAGATAGACATGCGAGCCACACAATCACATTGCGGGTGCTACCCCTTTGAAATGAGCAAAGCAAACGCAAAGCACTTTTACTGTGAACATTCCACTGTGCTCGCCATCACCATGCTCAAACGCAAGGGCAGCATGCTCTTTCCCCAAACAAACAAAAACAGCATTGTGTGCCTGATTCAGCCATAGGACGTGAACACGGAGGCACACACATTTGTTTTTTAAATCACTCATATTCTTTTTTTCTTTTTTTTTTTTTTTTTTCTTTCACTTGTCAGAGTGTAGAGGAAAAAGAGAGAGATTTTGAGAGCTTGAGTAGCACACACATCACAGTATGGTCTGAAGACAAAAGACCTGTCGATGCAGCTGTGGCTCATCTATTTATAGCCGCCCAAGGTTCCTGGTCAATTTCATTGACGCGTTGCACATATATTTACAGCTGGTCACGTTAAAGACGTTCCCAATGCGTTAATCAGCACAGCATCGACTGTAGCTTTTGAAAGGGAACAGTATGTCTGTGTTTTGAATATAATACCTTTGTATTGTTTAAGTTATATTATGTTAATAAAGCAAGCAGCATCTCCAGGTTTACTGTATTATAGTATTTTTACTAGGTAAAAACACTTGCTTGTGTCTCAGTCCTTTTTGCATGGTTTGATACTGTGGTCAGTGTGATAAAGATCTACATCATGAGATGTTCTTCAGCTTGTGCTTTTCTTTTGCTCTATTTACTGTATATCCCTAGCCTGAAAAGCCAGACCTACATCAAGATGTTAGGTCTGGGAACACACCATTGGCAGGGCTCAATCTGAGACGCGGGATAAACGGTGGTCTTTCAAATTCCCTCTGCACGCAATAGAATAGCGCTACAACCAACCAGAGTGTTTTCCCATTTTCCCGTATATGGTCGGCAAAACTACAAACACATCTTGCTTTTTTAAGAATAACTTAAGTGCCGTTCTTTGTTCTTTTCTCAAATAAAAGCTTAACTCCAAGTCCTCCAGAGTCGCGGCCAAAGCCGATTCAAAAGACCGCTGTTCGCCAGCAGCAGCCGGCATTCTTTGTTTTCAAGTAGCAGGGAATTCACGCGGAACCGTCACAACTCTGCTGTCATTATGTTAAGCCCGCCCACCGACTCTATACACGATTTGATTAGCCTGACTAGAGTTTAGTTTTTCCAGCTCGAAAGTCTTTGGAGAGTTGCTAGACTACCCTGGCTGCAAAATAAATTTTTCTGCCTCTAGGGTGCGTCCAGATTTCTAGGCTAGTATATTCCCTCGGTCAAACCAAAACCCTTGAGCCTCCTACTGGTGTGATATAAACAGAAAATGTTTTTAGCCCCAATGGACACAAACTTTTCTCTCCATAAAAAGATGCTGTGAATTTGTGTAATATATATTAAAAAAAAAATAAAAAAATCTTATTTATATTGAAAATATTCAAAATATGTCATGACAACATACATGCCAGAGGCAATGAAGTTTAAAGGGTTGGTATAATGCCCTTTTCACAAGATGTAAAATAAGTATCTGATGTCCCCAGAGTGTGTATGGGGGATAGTGTGATTTAAGGAGACAATAAAGGCACTGAACTTTTTTAAAGTCTATGAAAATATGCTGTGAAAACCTCTGGAGAATCTCTCTAGTGTTTGTGATGTTCACCATTGCATTATTATAGATGTACAGCACCTTCAGTAAACACACACACAGCTCTCTTATTGAACCCTCTGGCTCCATCTAGTGGCAGATAGAAGTTCATGTTCTATTGATATTATAATTCCAATGACTAAAGATGACATTTCTTGGTTTTATGTAGTTGTGTTGTATGGTAGTTGACACAGAACATAATTTACTTTGTGTTCTGAAATGATGAAATGTAAATGGCACAGATTTACTCGCCTCCTGCATGTTCAGAAAGAAAGAGTGAATCATTGGAGGAATGAAACTTTGACCTAATTTAATAAGTACATAGAGCATTTGTCCATGCAGATTGCAGTTTTTGATGACTAAATCAGAGATGAAAGGAAGGAAGCAGAAAAACTCAAGTTCACCTGTCATCAGTGATGCTGATGTTCCTCTGACAGCTGCTGTCCGAGGTGCTGAATCCACATCAAACCTTCATATTATTATTGTCTTTATGCAGAAAGTATCCAAACAAATCCAGATCTGGCCTGTTTACTCCTAAAAAAAGATGTTAATGTTTCTTACAAGTGATAAAAAATGTTAAGAAAGTATCAGTATCATTGTTTTATTTTTTGCATTTCAAAGTTTTTTTATTTATTTATTTTTTATACAGGCTCTAGGGAGTGAACTTACATGAAAATTATACTGTCGCCCTCTAGAGGAAGATTTTAATAATGCTTATGAATTATCTTCAGTGTCATATGTCCTTGTATAGAGAAGCTGAAACCTGTATGACAGAGGTCGGCAACAGGGCCTCCACATCAACAAGTGAACAATAACAAAGCAAATTCAGCTTCCTTTTTATCAAAAAGATTGACAAGACAATCACCAAACAAAAAATGCCTTGATCATGGATGCAGAACAGCTGGGGGTGCATATGCTTAGGCAGGATGAAAGCATAGTTGTCTCTCCATTCTTCTTTGTATGCCCTATTTTCACTGTCAACTTTCCTCTTTAGACTCTTTGATAGTGCCATTTTTTCTCACCAGCTCGCTTGATGTTAACATCACTCTGAACACAACGTAATAGCGGACCTCCAGCACGCAAACAATAAAAAGATGCAGTTTAGTACGTGAGGATGCCAAGGAATAATTCTGAATGTAAAAGTAGGCTATGTCAAATAATTATTACAATAAGTTAGGCTCCATTGCGTAACAAGCAAATTAAAATGATACACATTTATTATTCACAATATGGAAAGAAGAAATAAAACATAGTTTGTTAAGAGCATGACTCAAACATGCCATTAATGGGCTCTTTTATTTTTGAGTTATTTTTATCCTTTCCGCATCTCCCACATATGTGTGTTTTAGCAAGGTGTTCTGTGCTGCAACTTGGTGAATGAAGATACTTGTCAGGTTACATGTCACTACTGCTTTATTCATTTATCCAGTGTAAACTAGGACACCACCACACAAATGTGGCTTTTCAAATGTTGATGACTGTCCTACTACAGGATTTAACACAGAGTAACAGCTCACTACCCGTTACAAAAGACACTGTAACAGTCTGTCACAGGCAATTCAAGGTGCATTTTTCATCAGTCATTTCTTAAATTATCCTTTGACTATGTTCTGGCCGCCATCTAGTGGCAAAAATTTGTTTTGGCCTGATGCCAATCTTACATGATGACCCCTGCTGTATGAGCTCTCAGTATCAGACACTGTAACCTCCACTAGGTGGCGCTCTTTCAGTGTGATTAATGTAATATTCAGTCAGTGCTGATGGTGGGAGGAGCCAGTAAAGCTGATCATTACTGATAAAGAGCTGAAGAAAGAGGAAGGAACTAAAGCAGACAGATGTAGAGACAGAGAGATTCACACAGAGAACATTCAGCATAAAGAAGACTGAACTCAACTCACAATGAAGATCCTCCTCATCTTCTTCACTTTCTCCCTGATCTCAGGTCAGAGCTTTTCTCTTTCATCACTGCAGTAATGATGCTGTTTTCTGTTCATGAGGTTTCTGATCACAGTATCAATCTGATTGACAGGTGCAGTGAGATGCGTCAGTGTCACTTGATATTCTGGAGGAAGTCTTCTTGTTGATTCTGGGGAACTTTGGTTCAGTAACTCTGCTAAATATATGGCCAAATTACCTGAGTGGAGAACAATAATAAATTATAAGAAACATGATAAATGGATTAATGAAGGACGATTCACACTGTTTCGTAACAATGAGGAAAAGCTCATGATCTACATCAGAGATTTAATTCAACAAGATGCTGGAAGATACTGGATTAGAGTTGTTGGCCTGCAGTTCATTGATATGACTTTGAAGTTGGAAGAAGGTCAGTCATTTTAAGATAAAAGTCTTTGTGTAGTAAAACTACTGATCATTTAAAAGCTGGTATGAAATATACAGAGGCATAAAGTCCAGGTTCAGAAAGTAAAAGTCTTCCTCAGTATTTTGTTCCAATCACCTGGATTTGCTAATTCAGCAGGAGAGAGAACTAATTAGTGAAATCAGCTGACTGAGTTTATGGGTGAAATATATTTCTTTATTATGTGAATTACAGATTCCGGTTGTAAAGAGTCAAAGAGAGTGATGGTGAATATTGGAGAAACTGCAACCTTCAGCTGTGAATATTCACAGAATCATATTAATGATCCCAAGATCATATTCAAAGAAGGAAATTACTCTATTGAGACGATTTACAGCACCTCGAAGAAGACCGAAAGATTCAGTGTTTCTGATGACAGACATAATAAACTCATGACTGTGAGAATTACTGCTGTGACTCCAGATGATGGAGGAGTTTATTTATGTGGAGTTTGGATCTACAGAGACTCGTACAGTTACTCCATTATTAATACTGTTCATCTGCACGTCACTGGTGAGTAGGAATATGATCAATACAATCTATTTGTCATTGTTTTCCTTGTTTCATATTTTTATGTAGTTTTCCCAGTTTATGAATGAAGACTTTGAATGTTGACAGATTCGTGTTGCGGAGCATCAAAAACAGTGAATGTAAACAGTACAGAAACTACATTCAGCTGTGAATATTCTTGGGATCAAAGGTATGATGGGAAAACCATATTCAAAACAGGAAATGACATCATTGATGAGATGATCTCCACTACTAAATTAGAGGATCAGAAAGAAAGATTCAGTGTTTCTGATGACAGACAAAACAAACTGTTCAAAGTGAGAATTTCTGCTGTGACACCAGATGATGGAGGAGTTTATTTATGTGGAGTTTGGATCAACAGACACTCATACAGTTACTCCATTATTAATACTGTTCATCTATATATCACCAGTAAGTGGAAATAACTCAGTCAAATCTGGTTTTAAAGTTTCTACAATCTTTGTGACAAAATTGATTAGAGAAGATATTTGTGATTGACAGCTAAAGTGGGCGTGTCTAGAGCGACTGGCCACTCAGGAGGTCGTATGATGATCAAGTGTGAACATCCTCAACACAAAACCAAGCCAAAATACATCTGTAAAGAATCAGATGGATGTTCAGAGAGGAAGAATCCAGGAGTTCAGGATGAATGGATGGAGAATGGAGATGTTTCTTTATATGACGACACCAGAGCAGGAGTCTTGATGGTGTTTTTTAGAGAGCTGAAAGCTGCAGATGCAGGAACATACAGATGTGGAGTGAATGTGTCTCACTATACTGAGAGCTTCACTGAACTTCAGCTGCTCGTCAGAGATGGTGAGGAACTGGACATACTTTATCTGGCATACATGAAGTGTTGGTTCAGATTTTATGCTATTTCTTCTTCGTTACAGATGTAACGTTTGTGACTGAATCTGCTCATCTTGGTGAAAAAGTCAACATCATTTGTCAGATCCCAGAGGAACATAAAGTTTATTTCTGCAAAGATGATGATAATCACATCTGTCAAAACATCAGCACATCTGCAGTGACAGAAATGAGTCCTTCATCTGAGAGAAATGAAGAGAGAGTTTTTACAGTGAGCATCAGTAATGTGACGTGAGAGATGCTGGAGTTTACTGGTGTGGAGCAGAAACCAGAGACACACATTTGACTTTCATCTCCCTGACCACCAAAATTCAGCTCAACCTCTTCAGTGAGTGAATTCAGATGATTTCATTGTAGTAAATACAGTATATTCAGAAACATGTGTGTTAAATGTCTGTGTTTGTTTGCAGTGGCTCCAGTAGTGAGACGTGAAGGAGAATCTGCTGAGATCTTCTGCCCTTATGATTCAATCTATAAATCAAAGTCAAAGTCTCTCTGTAAGGGGAAGTGCTCCACTAGAGATAGAAATACTCTCAATGAGACTGTGAGAGAAGAGAAAGAGACCAAGACTGACAGATTGACTCTGAATGATGACGTCACTGCAAGTGTCTTCACTGGGACCATCATTGGACTGACAGCAGAGGACGCTGGGAAATACTGGTGTGCAGTGACATTAGAGAGAGACGTGAATTATCTTTACACTCATCTGATCGTCATCATGAACGAGGGTGAGAAAGGTTTATACATCTGAATATGTGAAACTATGGCTGTGAATTGATGTTCTTATATTTCTAATATTTCCAGAGCTGAACTTGACTAAGTATGAAGGAGACGACGTGTCAATCCAGTGCAAACATCATGATGAACATCAGAAATGCTTCTGCAAAGCACATGAACCCTCCATGTGTGTGAAGGATGGAGTTTCATTGGAGACGATCAGAGATGATCGATTCTCTTTCAGCGATGAAGCTTCTACTGGAGTCTTTACTGTAAACATCACTGATCTGAGAGAAGAGGATTCTGGGATATACTGGTGTGGATCTCACATCACCACTAAAGTCACTCTCACTGTTAAAAAGGGTAAGGAAGTTTATTTTACTTGCATTATCTGAGGGTCAGATTTAAATATTCAGAAATTAGCACTTGAACAATCACTCAGGGGCGAATCTTCCAGAGTGACATTGAGAAGGTCATTCTATAGTGACTTGGCGACTTAGTTCATGGCATGGTGACTGACCGGGATTGTGGTGCAAAGGTGGGCCTGGAGCATGGCCTGGATTGTGTTGTGTCTGGACCTTAGAACAGAGAACAAGGACATGGAAGACCAGGTGGCCATGGCAGGACCAGCAGAGATGGAGACCACCAGAGTGGAGCCAGTGGGAGTAGATGATCACCACCTCAGTAGAGCAGGAGACCACCATGGTGGAGTTGGTGGATCGGGAGGCCGTGGCAAAACAGAAACATGGATGTCCTTCATGGCTGTGACAGACCAGGCATGAATGACCTCCGTGGCCATAACAGGAGGTACAGAGAGTCGAAGATGTCCTCCTTGGCTGTGACAGGACGGGCAGAGAGTAACCCCTCTTTCACACAGCAAGCGTGAGCGGCGCATCCGCGCAACTACATCGTCACTGCAGCAGCAGACTCCCGCAAGTATTCACACTGGAAGCGTAGTACAGCGTCATAGCAGCGGCTGCAAACCGTGTTTGGCAGACAATATAACCATTTCAAACAATGGGTCAGTTCTTTCAACATTTTTGTTTTTATAATAATACACCTTACTTTCACCCAAAACGAATAATTAAAAAGTTTAAATGGGTAAATACATATTTTTTATACTTAATTTTCTTTTCTGGCATAATTGTTAAAACACTAGACATTGGCATTGTTGTTAAAACTCTTGACATGTTTATTCTGTGCATTTTGAGCACGTTTTGTGTTAAATCACATTAATTTTGTCCATCAAAAGCATCAAAAATGTACTTTCACTTTAATTGAGCGTGAGCAGCACAGCAAAAAATAGACCGGACGCCGAAACCCCCGCTGCACTGCTGTTCACGCGACGCTCCTGCTTGACGCTCACGCGCTGATCCTGCTCCCGGTGTGAATGCACTCATTGATTAACATGGACGCCGAAAAAAATACGCGCTGCTCACGCGCCGCTGACGCTTGCGGTGTGAAACTGGGGTTAGGAGGCGGCCCCTTTAGCCTTGACAGGGAGCACAGAATGTTCACATATGGCCCGCTTGTCTGTTTTTATTCTCAATCAAAACCACAGAAATGGTCATCAGTTTAAATTGGCTGTGAAGAATTACCATTGGTTATTCAGGAATCCCAAACTGAGACCACATAAGACTCGACAGAGACAGATGAAATAGAACATAGTTTATGTGCAAGTCTGCAGAAGAGAGACTACAATACACTAATTTTACTGAAGAATAATTCAGCTTCAAAAAATGAATAAACAAAATTTGAAGCATGAACATTCATCCCACAAGACCTCAATGATAATAAGTAAAACATAGTAGGAAATTCTACTACTAAAAATACTACAAAATATTCCACGGTCAGCTGTTTTCTGCAGAGTCAATAGCTACAGACCTCCAAACTTAGGAGGGAAAAAAAACGAGCTGATCACGCCGGCATGATCGTCGACCCCAGGGGGTTAACTCAGAAAATATGTTCTCAATGAGTTCAGTGATTCAGGTCAAATAATGATTATGTTAAAACACAACCAACACCATCAGATCACCTTTTTTATGTGTTTATCTGACTGTTATCACTCAGTTACAGTAGGCAAACAAAATCTAAAGTTGAAAATGTAAGCGTCAAGAGCACAACTAAAACAAATACTGATCACCATAATGGTGACTTAAAATTACAGTTTTCTCCTTCAGTGATTCTACTTTTTAACATCAGGTGTCTTCAATAATGCTCAATCATCACTCAATTAATCACTTAATTATCTCATTAACTTTAACATTGCTTAAGTGTTACTTATAGCACTCTCTGAGTGTGGATTATATAAACACTGAGCAGTGATAATTTAACACTGAGGATTTTGCAGCGTGGGATGCAGTGGTGTAAAACGTGGGATGCAGTGGGGTAAAGCGTGGGATGCAGTGGGGTAAAGCGTGGGATGCAGTGGGGTAAAGCGTGGGATGCAGTGGGGTAAAGCGTGGGATGCAGTGGGGTAAAGCGTGGGAGGCAGTGGGGTAAAGCGTGGGAGGCAGTGGTGTAAAGCGTGGGAGGCAGTGGGGTAAAGTGTGGGAGGCAGTGGTGTAAAGCGTGGGAGGCAGTGGTGTAAAGCGTGGGAGGCAGTGGGGTAAAGCGTGGGAGGCAGTGGTGTAAAGCGTGGGATGCAGTGGTGTAAAGCGTGGGAGGCAGTGGTGTAAAGCGTGGGATGCAGTGGGGTAAAGCGTGGGATGCAGTGGGGTAAAGCGTGGGAGGCAGTGGGGTAAAGCGTGGGAGGCAGTGGTGTAAAGCGTGGGAGGCAGTGGGGTAAAGCGTGGGATGCAGTGGTGTAAAGAGTGGGATGCAGTGGTGTAAAGCGTGGGATGCAGTGGTGTAAAGCGTGGGAGGCAGTGGTGTAAAGCGTGGGATGCAGTGGGGTAAAGCGTGGGATGCAGTGGGGTAAAGCGTGGGAGGCAGTGGGGTAAAGCGTGGGAGGCAGTGGTGTAAAGCGTGGGAGGCAGTGGGGTAAAGCGTGGGAGGCAGTGGTGTAAAGCGTGGGATGCAGTGGTGTAAAGCGTGGGATGCAGTGGTATTTTTCACAATACAGCCTGACTGTATTGTGCCAAGTGTAAAGTTTGGTGGAGGGGGGGATTGGTGTGGGGTTGTTTTTCAGGGGTTGGGCTTGGCCACTTAGTTCCAGTGAAAGGAACTCTTAATGCTTCAGCATACCAAGACATTATGAACAATTTCATGCTCCCAACTTTGTGGGAACAGTTGGGGATGTTCCTGTTCCAACATGACTGCGCACCAGTGCATACAGCAAGGTCCATAAAGACATGGATGAGCGAGTTTGGTGTGGAGGAACTTGATTGGCCTGCACAGAGTCCTGACCTCAACCTGACAGAACACCTTTGGGATGAATTAGAGCGGACACTGTGAGCCAAGCCTTCTCGTCCAACATCAGTGCCTGACCTCACAAATGCGCTTCTAGAAGAATGGTAACAACACACTCTTGTGGAAAGCCTTCCCAGAAGAGTTGAAGCTGTTACAGCTGCAAAGGGAGGGCCAACTCCATATTAAAGTGTATGTAAAGGCAGACGTCCCAAAACTTTTAGCAATATAGTGTATTTCATTTATATAAAATGTTTTTACTTAAAATTGTTGAATGTTTATTATCCACAAGTGTTAAAACAGACATTTATGTTGGATAGAAAAAGGCTGAAATTAAATGGCATACATTCAAATATTATTTTATTCATGTATATCTCTATGTGTTTGTGTTTTATTTTCAGATTTCTCCATGATCATCATTATTTGTGTGTGTGTGAGTCTGCTGCTGATTGGTGGATTCACTCTGACTGTGTGTAAATTAAGACACAAGAGACGAGGTTTGATCATTTATTATTTGTTGAAACAAATTCATAATTAAAGTTATTTAAGTTTGTCTGTTCTGCTTCAATGAGCAGCAGTAAAATCTCAATGAGTTTCTGTCTCAGATGCTGCTGTATGTCAAGTCAAGTCACCTTCATTTATATAGTGCTTTTAACAATACAGATTGTTTCAAAGCAGCTTTACAGTGATAATAGGAAATTAAAGTAACATAATTTTTTTGGGCTTTACAGCAGCTCTAGGATAAAGTTATTGTCCAGCTAAAGTTAGTTTTGATTGATTCACTTCCGTTGCAACGATCATTAGTTATTAACTTAGGGGCTGCTAACACGACACCGTTCCAACAGAAAACCTTTAACACGGTCCGGCCCGCTCATCTGCACAAAACAGTGCCTGGTGGCTCGAGAATGCAAAACCATGAAATAGGTTCCAAGGTACAAGCATTGAAAAATTTATAATACAAAATTTTTTATCACTTCTGCGTAGCCACATGAAGCAGAATTATCCCAACAACACTTTATCTGTAGAGAGGTAAAGGGAGGGGAGGGAGGCCTTCACAGGGGAGAGACTAGTTGATACTTCAGGACTGCGCTGTCATCGTGTCCAGGCGCAGGTCCTTCATCAGATCTGGATCCGGCCTAAATCCAGCGGACTGCGGTAAACCTCGGTATAAACAGAGAGACTAATATTAGCGTAGACACAGTTCTTCTTATGATGTAACGAGTACATCAGGATTTATGGGAAGTGTTCCCGGTTCCGGCTGACCTAATCTATGCAGCCTAACATTGAATTATAGAAGTCTATAATGTGTTATGTGTATGCTAGGTCAAAGAGATGTGTTTTTAGTCTAGCTTTGAACTGACAGAGTGTGTCTGCTTCCCGGACAATGTTAGGAAGACTGTTCCAGAGTTTTGGTGCTAAATAGGAAAAGGATCTACCGCCAGCAGTCGATTTTGATATTCTAGGTATTATCAACTGGCTGGAATTTTGAGATCGCAATAGACGTGAAGGACTATAATGCAGTAAGAGCTCTCTCAAGTACTGCGGAGCTAAACCATTTAGTGCTTTGTAAGTAATCAGCAATATTTTAAAATGTATACTATGTTTAATAGGGAGCCAATGCAGTGTTGACAGAACTGAGCTAATATGGTCATTGAGCTGCTGTGTTTTGGACCAACTGTAGTTTGTTTATTAAGCGTGTATTTATTAAACCGTATATCTCCAGTTTGACGTTGATCTAGTTTGTCTATTTCTTACTTAGGAACAACCACAACATCAGACAAGAAAAAGAAAAGTACAATTGTGAGTTTGATGTGTGTTAGTGTTTGTATAAATGTTGTGCCTATAATATGTTTTCTCATTTTAAAATATATTATATCCATGTTCAGTCATCATGTGCAGACAGCAGACGTGATTCTCTCTCAGATCCTGGATCAGCTCAGATTAACAGTCATGATGAACTACCCACAATCCCCTCTGATGAGCTCCTGTACGCGTCTGTCAGTTTCCAGAAGCATGAAGAGTCTCTCAGTGAAGCTTCAGTCACTGTCAGTAAGAACGAGCTTTACTCTGATTACGCCACGGTCATTCTCCGCATGAGATTCAACTAACTTAAAACATCACACGTTACACCAGTATTTGCTTATGCTTAAAGTTCTACCAGAAAGACTTGGGAGATAGAATAATGTAACCAAGCATTAATTTATTGACAGCCCAGTAAGCAATTATTTATAAAGTTATTTGGCGTTGGCCCTGTCCGTTGTGCATAATCCGAGGGTAGCGGATCTGCCTTTCCTGTCTGTGGACGAAGGCAGGGGCGCAGCCGACCGCCGGGGAGGTATGGACGGGACCATCCTGGTGGTGGTGGGGAGGGTGGAGGTAATTGTTTGCATCAGCATCTGCGAACTCAAACGTGTAAGTACCGATCTTTTATACAGCAAGTGTTAGGACATGATTGGATAGATGTGAAGGTAATAAGTGACATTCTAATTAAGTCTTCCTGGCAGAACTTATGCTAAAGCTTTCATTTACCTGATAAAACCCCTTTATAACCTATAATTTAGCTTATAATTTTGTTTAAGGGTATTTTGGCTCATTTGGAGCTTTTGTTTTGTTTTGACAGCACATCACATTTTTGAGATTATTGATACTGCTTGTAATTGTAATGCAACATACTGGTCTATGAGACATACATTAAGCCTTTAAATGTAAGGGTTATTGAGCGTTTTACACTGGCATATATACAATAAAAGAGCCTGAACACCAAAAACCTGCTGCCACGTTTTGAACTTGTTTTCTGTGTATGTCTGTGTTTCTAAGATCACTTTCTAGTTTGCTAATTAGTTCTGTCCCCCAGGGCTGGCGGAAGCGCTGGGCAAACTGGGCATTTGCCCAGGGCACCAGACACACTAGATGGCACCGCACCATGACAAGCATGAGCGTCTCAAACTTGTGAAGAACTATCTGACAATACGTTTACATGCAACCAAAATATCCATAAAGCCATCATGTAAACACCTTAATCGATCCAAATTAAATTTCGATTTGATTGAAAGGGGTGGTTTATTCCTTTTCTAATCTGGGGTGCGTTTCCCGAAAGCATCGTTGGCCAACTATGGTCGCAAGTTCATCGCAATGTCCATTGAACTCTATTGGTAACGAGGGATCTTGCGACCATAGTTGGCTAACGATGCTTTCGGGAAACGCACCCCAGATCAAGAAAACATATAAACACCTGATCGGATTGAAAACCGAAACTAGAGAGGATTGCACGTGCAATGACGTAGAAAAAGCATAATGACATATGTCATATAAATGAGTGTCCCGTCATTCTAAAATTCTCCTTTCACTCAGCGAGCGTCTGTGAAGTGGAGCAGGACAGCGTCCCACCAGTCCTTGTTTCAGACTCTCATCCACAGACGACTGCACATCAACCCGATCACTTTAGTGTTCATGTAAACACTACGTTCGGATTCATCAATCGAAATGAATTCAGTCCGACTGAAACAAAAGGTGTGCATGTAAACATAGCCAGTGTCACAAGATTTTCAAGATTTTAATGCCGAAATTTCAATTGAGCACCAAATCGGTCACAAACTGGATTACTCCAAGCAGCAGCCAAAGCAAGAAAGGTGAGGCAACTGTATTAATTAATTACACCCGTCTTAAGTCAACAGTAGGGATCAAGATGTGATAATTTGCATTTTTTTTTTCGTGAAATTTTAACGTAGGGGGCGGCATATTCCTATTTTGCCCAGAGCGCTGGATTGTCTTCCCCCAGCCCTGCTGTCCCCTGCCTGTTTGTGTCTATGGTAACTGATTTGATTAGTGTCCTCAGTTCAGGTGTGTTTGTTTCTCCCGTTGTTTTTTCTGTCTATTTAAACCCTGTGTTTTAAAACACTGGAAATCTGGCAATTAGATGTTTTAGTAATGAAAATTATCTACATAAAAAAAAACTTGAGCTCAAATTTGCCTTTTGACCACTATTTTAAAGTTACTGTACTCTGCCTTTGTATTGTCAGCAAAAAGTGAGAAGCCATGCCAAGGCAAAAGGCAATAACTTCCACATTATTACTATTTGGTTGCTGATCACCATTAACAAAATCATTATAGTAACACCTGTATAAAATCTAGTTATCATGGCATTTATTTTGTATGATTTACAATTACTTATAGCCATTCTAATTACATATAGCCAACTACTTATTGCTATCCTGTGCTTTGGTTGCATTCTGATGGCATTATTAATACATTGGACATGACAAAATACCTCCATAGATATATTAGTCCAGCATTGGCTCGACCAGTGAAGTTTTGGCACTCTGGCAGCTAGATGCATGAGTGTTTCAACCAGGTCCAGTACCCGAACTGGGTGAGGCGGGGCTTTAGTTCTTTGTTGTATTCATCTGCTACGGCATGTGTAACATTTTTCTGTCAACTCTGCATAATCCTTCGCGATCGATATCGCACGTTTATCGATGGAGCGGGTTCAGACCATACTAAATGTTCTGACCGCGTTTGTGCAGGACAAAGCTCTGAGGACATCAGAAGTTAGAGGGACTGATGGCAGCTGTACAAAGTACACAGGCTACACCGTAATTTTAATTTTAATGGACAGTAAAACAAAGGCAGATAACCGTACAATCTGGTAGGAAGCATTATTTGATAGAACACCGGCATATTAACTTCATATTGACGCTTGGCTAAACAAAGGCAGAGTACCGTAACTCGATTTGAGCGTTCCAAAACAAAGCCAAAGAGCGGTAACTGATGTTACGGTGTTCTGCCTTGGTTTCTCATGGACTTTTGGAAGTTACTGTTAAGACAACCCATTATTTTCTCAAAAAAACAATGGAATTGACTCAAGATACTCATCCACATGATAAAGGAGGTCTTGAATGTGCCAAAAATATCAATAACTAATTTTCGACCAAAAACGAAGTTACAGTCTTTTGCCTTTGCACGGCAGTTTAGCACTGTCCGTGTGATGTAAGTTTAACACGCACTGTCCGTGTGATGTAATTTTCCTCATTAGGAGGGTCCGTGCACACTGCCCAATTTTTGTGTCCGCACAGACGGTGTGCGTACAATGTGCATGTGTGTAATGAACTCATTGCTGGAGGCGTATTAGAATCCATGTTGCAGAGGTTCTATATTGTCAAAGACAATCAAAGTCAAACAATCCAAGACGACAGACAAAAGACGTAATCAAAGTCCAGGCAAAGTTCAAAACACAGCAAGGCAGGCAGACAGCGAACAAAATCCAAACGATAGACAAAAGGGTAAATCCAACGAACAGACAAAGGGTAAAAAAAGACTAGCAAAAGAAAACAATTGGTAAAGCAAGATAAACTTGCAATACTTTGCAATGTGTTCAGTAAAGCACATGGCTTATAAAGTTAAAACAGGAAGTGAGAATATAAACAGGAAGTGTCACTAAAACTCAGGTGACGGCTCCCTTTAGTGGAGGGATGAACTGTTCATGGGCTGAGGTTTTACAATGTGCAAATGACTTGAGCGCTTGAAAACAAAGTCCACTAGACACACTAGTGCACACGCCAAACGCGTCTTTCCGCACTCACGGCCATAGGAGCATACTTTGAAAACTTTGCGTGTTCAAGAATGCTATATGGAGAAGATTAGGAGGAGTAACGGTTCAGAACGAGCAGAAGAGATAACAATGCCATGCACCAACAGAAATTACACTCTTCAAACTACACATCCTCAGCATCATGATGATCACTATTTTGCTTTAGTAACAGTTTTATATTGAATCTAAGGGGAATCTATGAGACTGTTGCTGTCATAAGCTGTGAAATGTGGTTTTACCGAGCTCAATGGCTCTGGCCGAGCTGGGTCAAGTCAAGTCAAGTCATCTTCATTTATATAGCGCTTTTAACAATGTAGATTGTTTTAAAGCAGCTTTACAGAGATAAACGTATAATTTATGGTAACAGAGATTGTTTTGGCTTTGTAGCGGTTCTTTAATAAAGTTATTTTCCAGCTAGTTTTGATTGATTCGCTTCCGTCGCAACAATCATTTGTTATTAAATTAGGGGCCGCTAAGACGACACCATTCTCTCTACACAGACTTTAAACGTGAACCTGTGATAAACGCTGATGGCGTTCACATGCGCATTAAGAATTGGTTCTATAGTTATATGCGTTTGAATATACTGTATGTGATAAACGAAACGCTATTGGCTATTTTAAAAAGGGGAGAGTCTGTTCTTTATGTCCCGCCCTGTCTTCCTGTTTGAGTGGAAATTACGTAAACACATTGAATAACGCTGCGTTACAAGGCACTTCAGAGGACCTTTACATATTCACATAAAAACTAACTACCAATAATCAGGTCCTTTAAGAAGCAGTAGCCTAATTGAATTTTAATGCTGGTTTGTTGTAGGTGTCGTAAGCTCCACGAGTGTGACAGGATATTCAGGAGGAGGAGTCATGATCACATGCAAATATAAAAATTAATATACAGCAAATGCAAAGTATTTTTCTAAAGGAAAGAAGCCAGTTAAACCAAAGTATGAGTGGTGCTCTGATCTCATCAGGACTAATGAAACAGATAAATGGGTTCAGTCTGGAAGATTCTCTCTGTATGACGACAGAAGTTTATCAGTCTTCACTGTGACCATCAGAGATCTGAGTGAACGGGATTCTGGGACACACCAGTGCGGAGTTGATATAACTATAGAAAAAGATTGCCTTTAAATATTCACATATAAACTAACTACCAATAATCAGATCATTTAAAGTCAGAGCAGTTTCTTTTTAAAGTCTGAACAGAACCTTGTTATGTACAATTTGTCGCTATTGTCATTATTCAAAGACTTGGAAATGACATTTTTATGTTTTTGTTTTTCTAACAATGTTTTTCACAATGCTGGAGGTGGGTTTTTTTTCTGTTTGCGTGATAAACGTTCAAAGCCACAGAAAACATGTGAAGGTTGAGGGTCTCAGTTCAGTTTAATTAAACACACTTACTCAGGAAACCCACAGAGAGACACACGAGACTGAACAGAGAGACAGAAGATGAACAGAAGACAATAAAGATTAACAGCTGATCATTCAATAATTCACCTTCAACATTTACTGAGTTATGAACTCAGATGAATTACCAATGTGTGATTTGACAATGTTACTTTTATAAACAGATCAAACAAAACCAAAACAGTCCACAATTAAATGACAGAATATCTGTAAAACTAATGTATATATCAGACATGTCATTGTGCATTTAGTACATTGACATAAATGTACCAACATTATTTAATATGTCAATAACACTTTAAACAAGCAACACCTATATATATATATTTTTTTTTTTTTTTTTTTGTACATTTGTCTTTTATTTTTTAGATTTGTAATAATTTTTGGCATTATCTCTGTGTCTCAGTGCTTTGTGTTTGCAGGGTTGTTTGATACTGTGGTCAGTGTGATAAACATCAACATGCGATGCTCTTCAGCTTGTGCTTTTCTTCGTTCTTGTTTTCAAATTACTTTTGTCAAACCAAGAAGCCCTTAAGCTGGAAATAGGAAATAGTAGGAAAAAGGAAATAGTTTTTCAGTACCCATTGTCCACTCCATAAAAGTGGACATATATAAAAATGTAAAATAAAAATAAAAATTGCTTATAATATATCTTTCTACAAAGTTTTATTCTAGTCATCTGAAATAGAGAGATATAAAGCATTTTGCTCATAAGTCATAAGTCAAACCAACTGTAGTCATAGATAAGTTAGTCTCAGCCTCAGATGTCAATCCTAAGTGTGCATTATAAAATATCTACTTGCTTTTCAGATGTAAAAACAAAACAAAAAAACTTTGCTCTCTGTCACACTGGGACCTTACATATTGTTTTACATAATCTTCAATGACTCTGCAATTGGGAGACCTGAAATAATACATCAGTATTAGAAATGTGAAATGTCAGTGTTGTGTTTGTATTCTGTCATCCACATTGGCATAAAGAACCTAAATATTCAAATATAGCACAAAAACAAACGCATGACAGGCAACGACGTTTAAGTGCAGTTTCTACTGCTTCCTTTTCTCCTTACAAGGCGCTGAGTGCTGTGTGTCAGTCAAAATGAAAAAGTGAATCATCATATGAATGAACAGGCAGATCAGAGAGAGGAATATTTTCTGTGAGTAATCAATTATATTTACAGCTGTTCCTCAAATAAAGCTTTTGTATGCATGCACTTGTTGGAACTTGACAGCAGAAAATCCACAGAGTTAAATGAACTCTGCTCAAAGCACATATGATCCCACTCTACAGAGTGTTAGGTAACACTAAAGTAGTGTTAAAGTTAATGAGATAATTAAGTGATTAATTAAGTGATGATTGAGCACTAGTGATGAACACCTGCTGTTAACAAGAATCACTGAAGGAAAGAGAAACACAAGAACTACAACTGACTTCAGTCACAGTCTTAGATGAAATCAACTGAAAAGAAAAGAAGACATTAAATCTGTGAAGATCTCAGCAGAGGAGGATTAAACAACTCTACAAACAGCATTACCAGCTTCACTTATTACTAACCAGACTGACTTTATTTCTTTTAGACGTCTACAGAAGTTCTTATTGAGAAATAACAGAGGTTTAGATGTTGATGTTTTATCGAAAATGTTTGATCACCATTATTGTGATCCGTGTTTCATTTAGGTGGGCAGTCACAGGCGCTCTTTCAGTGTGATTAATGTAATATTCAGTCAGTGCTGATAGTGGGAGGAGCCAGTAAAGCTGATCATTACTGATAAAGAGCTGAAGAAAGAGGAAGGAACTAAACCAGACAGATGTAGAGACAAAAGATACAGCACTGATGTGGTAATCTGATATTGTTTAACCATAGTTTGCACAAAGCATTACAAACTGCAGCCATATTTAGAAATACACAGACATCGGTTACACTTTATTTTAAGGTGTCATTGTTACAGAGTCATTATATATTTAAGTACTGAGCAATATTAAGCTCTTGGTTAGGGTAAGATTAGGATTTGGTTGAGAGACATCAATCAGCGTATGAATATCGACCACATTTAATGTTTAATATTATATATTTAATTAAATATATTTAATATTTAATGGTGTTCCTGCAAGTGTAAATAAATCCTTTTATTGTGTTGACTACATGACATTCTACCTAAATTGTATTTATATTCTTTTATTTATGAATCTATCTATAATGTATATAATTTCTGAATTGAAATGATTAAAATGATCTTGCTGTATAAATGTTTATAATATTTAATTGTAATTACCTGGAAAAACAGCACAACATACAGAAATACAGATATAGAATTAAAAAAATATATACTATAGGACAAACTGAAATTCCATGAAAATAAATTTGAATGAAGGATTCTAAGAATCTAATAAGATCCTATAAGAATCAAATTAGATCCTGCAGGACAAAGTGAAATTCCATTAAAATTAATCAGAATGTCCAATAGGATTATAAGAATCTAATAAGATCCTATTGGAATCCAATAAGATCCTACAGGATAAACTGAAATTCCAATAGGTTTTTTTGACAAGGGACAGCTCTCTTATTTGTTTTGTATTTTTATTTAACCTTAACCTCGATTAAAAATCGACCGTGGCGGGTTCGAAGGTTATTTTGGCAGGTTATGTAATGGCAATCTTTAAAAAATAGAAGAACATCTCTTTTTTGGAGCTTTTTTAAATACCTGAATTCAAACTCGGATGTCACCTTGTTCTTTATTGAAGTGAACTTTTGCCTATATGACTGATTCACAGCCCTGAACTTGAGAACGCGAGTACAGACTGACGCGACCGGGGTGCGATTGATCGGCCTGCGGGTCATTCAATAGTGCCACATATAAGTAATAATTTCCTGTATAAAATTTAACCGAAGCAACCTTATTTTAATTTGTTACCTACATTTATTTACAGTAGGTGGATGAATATTTGTATATGTATTTATTAATTTAGTATTTTGTCTTTTAGCTGCTGTGAGGAAAAAATCGTCTGACACATGCCACTGATCAGGAGAAAGAAGCAACAATACAAAGATGGCTTCAGCTTGCTCCTGATAGAGATGGAGGAAGGGGACCCAGACAGCAACATAGTATCAGCCCAGATCTGGCCCAAATCTGGTTCACATGGTCCAGATGTGGGCCGGATCTGGGCCGACACTATGTTGCTGTCTGGGGAGAGCGCTTGAGGAGAAAAGAGGGGCTGCAGAGCTGTACTTCACTTCCTGAGGACGGTCCTAGGATCACTTTCTCCCTCACACATACAAACATTCTTATGTGCAAATTTGTTTTAAGTAATTTTTTTAATTTGCTCTATATTTGTTGAGAGTAAAATTACATTATAATATGTTTAAATTTCAGTGCTAGATTCATTGATAGATTCATTTAGTTAGAATTGAAAAATGTTGTACATAGTTAGCTGTTCAGGCAACTAAAATAGTGTTCATAAATTCTAGCTATTTTTTATTTTTTTGGCTTGTGCATTACTACAATAAGTAAACTACTGTTTAAGACAGACCAGAACATGTTGAAATTAAATGCACTTTGAGGTGGTAATAAGATGTTAAGCTTTGAATGTACTAAAAAAATAGAAAATAATAATAATTTATTATTATTGGCTTGTGCCTATTGTTAAATAAACTGTTTTTGAGAATTGAATTTTCTTGTGCCTTATTTGTTCACATGGTTTGGGTAAGATTAGGCTGGGTTATGGCTCAGTTTTGGGGTTTCTGGTTAAAGGGTTGTGTCGATATGGTTAACTTATGGCTGAAAATTGGTACCAATAATAAAACCTGTTTTGGCCCAGTTCAGGGCCAGTTAAAGGTGACTAACTGGCTGAGATTCGGGCCAGTTATGGCCCATGTGTGACCCTTGTCTTTAATCCAGTTCTGGGCCACTTCAGGGCCGTCATTCTTTGCGGTACTTGGGCCGAGGGAAAAGTGATTGTGTGGCCCGGAGCTGGGCCAGAAAAAATTGCTATGTGGGCATTCAGGCATGCTATCCGCCCTTTTGTGAGGACAAAAAAAGTGTTACAAACTTTAAAGGCAATTTTCTCAATGTTTCGATTTTTTTGCACACTCAGGTTCCAGATTTTCAAATAGTTGGACGACCAAATAATGTCATATCCTAACAAACCATACATCAATGGGAAGCTTATTTATTCAGCTTTCAGATGATGAATAAATCTCAATTTAAAAAACTGGTTTTGTGGTCCAGGGTCACAATATCGTCAATAAAACAGCTTTACTGTATCGTGTATTTTTTCTTTAATTAATTAATTTCCTCATTATAAATTTACAATCTCTTATTTTCACTAGCCTGTCAAGACAGATTATTTGTAATGCTGCATTGCGTCATATTGACTAGTCCCACACACCGTAAAAATCTGACTGGTTTCTCTACTTTGGGAAAATGTTATGTTTGGAATTGTTAATTGGAAAAAAGAGCAATTACACAAAAACAAAAAAATTCTTACTTATTCTTTTTTTGTTAACAAAATTTTATATAGCATACATAAATGTAAGTTTTCAGGTCAGAAACCACTTTTCTATGTGTTACTTACTGAAGTACAACATTACTTTGGGACTATCTCTGACTAAAACATTTGAAATATGCAAGTCTTTTAATCTTTTCCTTTGACATGTAATCTTTTCTGATTTGTTAGGCCTGACTTGTGTCTTGTCTTTTTTTCCCCCTTTCATTTATTTGTTCTACATTTTGACTGTTTCCTTCTTTGTTTATATAATGTTCTCAATAAAAAGAGTAACTCACGCTGCTCAACGTCGACAGGTCGTCGAAAGCAAAAGTGAACCCAATCTTTCCAGAAAGGTCTTTCCATAAATTAGTCAAGTGTACATGTGATGGTCACTTTGAGGAAGCGTTTTTGCCGTCCGTTTATGATCACGTGACGTGATACAGGATTCATTTTGAAAACAGGTAATTTACTGACGTTACTGGGATAAAACCTATTTAAACAAAATGTTAAATGTTTCTTACAAATGTATCTGCTTTTTCACACACCACACAAAGAAACAGTGCAAAAACTGAAATAAGACTGAATTTATGACACAAGAAGTAGTAATATTTGATGCCAAATATTTTATTTATCAGACAGCTTAACAGAAGAATGAATTTCGATATGATTGTCATGGCAACCCCGTTTCAAACACTATACCTTTTAGTTTCTACAACAGTAATATAATAATTGATTTGTGTTTTTTTTTTTAATCTCAAGGGGCTCTTTTATATTAATTTGAAACACGTTTCCCTCCATCTGGGGTATTTGGTCTCTGAAACCTTATTTACATTTTATTACCATTATCCACAAAGCACAAATATAAACATTTTCCTTTTTCTTCGCTGTCTGCTTGAGATCTGAAACAGACTCTGTCGATCGTGACAAGAGAGAAGAAAGGAGGAGGGTAAAGTAGTTGGATGCCAATGTAATCTGGGAAATTGTTTATGTCCCATCAAAGAACAATAATTCACAAGTCAACCACTAGAGGTCCTACCAGTGCTGTGAATCCAGTAAAGACATTACAGACTTAAATATGTTGAAGGTTAATCAGGTTTATTGAAGCACTGGTCCTAGTTGTAAAAACAGAGTAAAACAGGCAGAGGAAACTCTTAATAGAATACATTAATACATAAAATGAAATACTTTTGCATTTGAATAATAATAAGTTGTGCAGATATCACTTGTCTGATTTCTAATCTTACGCCCCAATCTGAAGAACAAAAAATACAGAATAACAACAAACTCTATACTAACAGATTAAACTCAAACAAACTTCAAATATATATATATATATATATATATATATGTAATTACACACAAAAAATTAAACAAATAAGAAACAGACTTTACATCAGTCTAGCACACAATTACTGTCATTCTCTCACAAAGGGTCAAAGAGAACAAATGAGTCTTAATGTGGGTGATGAACCTGTTTATATTGGTTGTGGTCTGAACAGATGTATAAATTATTCCACAACTATATAATCATCCACCAATCGTTCATTAAACTATTGAACACAGGCTTTGTGTTCGCTGGTCTCTATCACTCATTTGACGCTGCTGTAGATCACTGATGCATCTTCCACAATCTGAACAGTTGATCGCCTAAAAAATCAAAACAAACAGGAGCACAACAATATTATAGCCCAGATTAAATGATCTGTGGTTGTTAAGATAGTACTGGTTAAATTGGTGCTGGTTAAGTTGGTGCTGGTTAAGTTGCACTGGTTAAATTAGTACTGGTTAAGCTGGTACTGGTTAAGTTGGTGCTGGTTAAATTAGTACTGGTTAAGCTGGTGCTGGTTAAGTTGGTTCTGGTTAAGTTGCACTGGTTAAATTAGTACTGGTTAAGCTGGTACTGGTTAAGTTGGTGCTGGTTAAATTAGTACTGGTTAAGCTGGTGCTGGTTAAGTTGGTGCTAGTTAAGTTGCACTGGTTAAATTGGTACTGGTTAAGTTGGTACTGGTTAAGTTGGAACTGGTTAAGTTGGTGTTGGTTAAGTTGGTACTGGTTAAATTAGTACTGGTTAAGCTGGTACTGGTTAAGCTGGTGCTGGTTAAGTTGGTGCTGGTTAAGTTCCACTGGTTAAATTGGTACTGGTTAAGTTGGTACTGGTTAAGTTGGAACTGGTTAAGTTGGTGCTGGTTAAGTTGCACTGGTTAAATTAGTACTGGTTAAGTTGGTACTGGTTAAGCTGGTACTGGTTAAGTTGGTACTGGTTAAGTTGGTATTGGTTAAGCTGGTTGAGTTGGTTTTTCCTCACCTCACTGCAGCATCAGGCTGATGAACTCTAATATCGTCATATTGACATTCATTCTGCCGTGCAAAGACAAAAGTCCGTAACTTCGTTTTTGGTCGAAAATTAGTTATTTATATTTTTGGCACATTCAAGACCTCCTTTATCATGTGGATGAGTATCTTGAATCAATTCTGTTGTTTTTTCAAAAAAATAATGAGTTGTCTTAACAGTAACTTCCAAAAGCCCATGAGAAACCAAGGCAGAACACTGTAACACCAGTTACCGCTCTTTGGCTTTGTTTTGGAACACTCAAATCGAGTTACGGTACTCTGCCTTTGTTTAGCCGCGCGTCAATATGAAGTTAATATGCCGGTGTTCTATCAAATAATGCTACCTACCAGATTGTACGGATATCTGCCTTTGTTTTACTGTCCATTAAAATTAAAATTACGGTGTAGCCTGTGTACTTTGTACACAGTCCCTCTAACTTCTGATGTCCTCAGAGCTTTGTCCTGCACAAACGCGGTCAGAACATTTAGTATGGTCTGAACCCGCTTCATCGATAAACTCGCAATATCGATCGGGAAGGATTATGCAGAGTTGACAGAGAAATGTTACACATGCCGTAGCAGATGAATACAACAAAGAACTAAAGCTCCGCCTCACCCAGTTCGGGTACCGGACCTGGTTGAAACACTCATGCATCTAGCTGGCAGAGTGCCAAAACTTCACTGGTCGAGCCAATGCTGGACTAATATATCTATGGAGGAATTTTGTCATGTCCAATGTATTAATAATGCCATCAGAATGCAACCAAAGCACAGGATACAATGTTAAAAAAAAAACTGTGAAATTTACGGTAAAAAAACGGCAGCTGTGGTTGCCAGTATTTTACCGTAAAAAATAAGGTAGCAACCTTTTATGTTTTACGGGATTTAAATTTACGGGCAAAAAAACACAATGTAAAAAAAAACCTGTGAAATTTACGGTAAAAAACGTCAGCTTGGTTGCCAGTATTTTACCGTAAAAAATATGGTAGCAACCTTACTTTGAAAAAAACAACAAAAAAAAAAAAAAAACCTTCAGCAGGATTTAAATGTGTGGTAAAAAAAACATCAGCTGTGGTTCCCAGTACTTTACCATAAAAAATACAGTAGGAACCTTTTAGTTTTCACGGGACAACCGTTATATTACATAAACCGATAAATGTTATCATTAAATTTCACTAAAGTATTAAAGTCTGCTTTATATCTCTGTAATATATTGATAACCATTATAATAACACAAGTGGTAAAAAAGAAAAGCACACGATGATTTAAGTATACCATTAGATTTCCACAAACTGAGGCACATGTTAATATTTAGAAGGTGCACAGTGTCATACACACAAACACAAAACACCATCATGGTGACACACACATGACTCCAAATAATGCCATAAACATTCATTAAACAATATATGATGTAATATAAACCCCAAATGTATAAAACTGATAACAAAAACCAAGAAGAAACATAATTATTTAAATTAAATAGCATCAAATGTGAAGTGTCACACAGGGAATTCTGGGAATGTCCATTTAGAGAAACAACAGGAACAGAAAAAGAGACGAGCAGAAACACAAGAACTACAACTGACTTCAGCCACAGCCTTAGATGAAATCAACTGAAGATAAAAAACATTAAATCTGTGAAGATCTCAGCAGAGGAGGATTAAACAACTCCACAAACAGCATTACCAGCTTCACTTATTACTAACCAGACTGACTTTTTCTGTCAGACGTCTACAGTTCTGTTTGAGAATTAACAGAGGTTTAGATGTTGATGATTTATTGGTTCATTTGAAGTCACCATGATGGAGATCAGTGACTGCTTTAGTTGGGCTCTTGACCCTTGACTTTCTGACATTAGTTTTTCTCTGCCTGCTGTAACTCTGTGTTTATAAGACATGTTGATTATGGCTAGGAAATCAGAGAGAAAATGAATCATGTGATGTTGGTTGTGTATCAGTGATGGCAATCACCATGTTTGATTCACTGAGCTCTTATAGAGTCTTATCTTTGATTATATGTGTTATTAATTTTACATTATTGATTGTAGTAGCCCTATGATTCTACAGCATGTGATCCATCATTGCTGTGATAATCAGAAGAATTTTTAAAACATTGTGTGCAATAAAGGTTTGAACTGCTGTATCTTTCAGACACACACAGACATCAAGAGTCAGCGTATGAATCTCAACAATGGTGATGATAAAAGTGTCGTGCACTTGATGGAGCCTCCAATCAAAACTCATCAGTATTTCCCAGCATGCATTGCAGCAGGAATACATTATGCAGAATTGCCTTAGTATTTTCTTTTATTATTATATCTGCTTTTATTTTTTATGTTATTTTTGTTGCAGCTTTTTAGTAGCTTGTTTTGTGATGTTCAGAGTTTTATCTGATTATTGTGTTGATTGTCACCGTTGTTGAGATTCATACGCTGAATCTTGATCTCTGTGTTGGTTTAAATCGAGCAGTAGTTCAAAATCTTTTTTCTACACCATGTATTTTTAAAGTTCTTCAGATTATCTGTTGCTCGCTGCTGGCTTACAGAGATATTATACTCAATAATATGAAATATTTATTTTTAATATTATAATTAATATTATCACTTTGCTCATAAAGTGAGAGATAAGACACTTTATGAGATCAGTGAATCAGGCCACAATATGACGATTATCTCATCATTAACCTGCCATCATCACCTGGTCACATTTTCTCTCTGATTTTCATGCCATAACGTTTGTGTTATATAACCACACAGTTAAGGCAGTCAGAGTAAATCTAAAGTTAAAAAGTCAAGGGTCAAGAGCCCAACTAAAGCAAACACTCATCTCCATAATGGTAACTTCAAACTTTATTATTTTCAATAAAACATCAACGTCTGAACCTCTGGTAATTCTCAATAATTAGATTACAGGAAACCACAGCTGGCAGGTTTTTATTTTTTATTTTTTATATAAAAGTTCAGTTCAATGTTCAATGCCATAAAACCTAAAATATTACTACCGTATTTTTTATGGTAAAGCACTTGCAAGCTGCTAGTTTTTTACCGTAAACTTTAGTTCAGTGCCGTAAAAGCAAAAAAAAATTATACCGTATTTTTTACGGTAAAGTACTGGCAACCACAGCTGCCAGTTTTTTCCGTAATATTTAGATCACTGCCGTAAAACCTAAAATATTACTACCATATTTTTTACGGTAAATCGCCTGCAACCAGCTGCCAGTTTTTTACCGTAAACTTTAGTTCAATGCCGTAAAACATAAATATTTATACTGTATTTTTTACGGTAAAGTACTGGCAACCAGCTGCCAGTTTTTCACCGTAATTTTTAGTTCGATGATGTAAAACTTTGTAAAATTAGTAAACATTTGCTACCGTATTTTTTACGGTAAGGTACGGTAAATGCAACGGTAATTTTTTTTTTTGCAGTGTACTTCCAAAATCCGTACATTTAACAGTATATTAATGTAAAATTACATGAAATGTCCCGTGAGAGCTATTACAGTTTTTCACTGTATATAGTAAGGGTACATACCGTTAAGGAATTAACTTTTTTTTTTTCGTTGCTTTTTTTACAGTTTTTTACTGTTAAAATTATGAACATTTTTTACAGTGTAGCAATAAGTAGATGGCTATAAATAATTGTAAATCATACAAAATAAATGCCATGATCACTAGATTTTATACAGGTGTTACTATAATGATTTTGTTAATGGTGATTAGCAACCAAATAGTAATAATGTGGAAGTTATTGCCTTTTGCCTTGACAAGTTGGTACTGGTTAAGTTGTTTTTCTCACCTCACTGCAGCATCAGGCTGATGAACTGTTATATCATCATATTGACATTCATTCTCCTCTGCTCTCTTCGTCTCTGTCTTTCTGTGATGTTGGACAGTTGCGTACAGGATCTCCACAGTATCTCTGGATTCAGGAGTTTCTCCTCTTAATTTTTTGGGTTTCACATTGGCATACAGAGCGTGATTGGCTGAATCCAGTTCAGAAAGAGGCTTGTCATGGACTGAAACGCTCTGTGACGCATCAGAATAGAGATCATTCTGAAATACAAGAACATTTGTAATTATTATTAAGACATGTAAATCAGATTGATCTGAAGATTCTCAGTCTAGAGGAGTTTGCCTCAAACTTTTCAGATCAAGTATCAGGTTAGATCAAATCAATGTAGTGATGTAAAATACACACAGCAAAATCCCCAGTGTTAAATTAACACTCCTCAGTGTACATATGTGTCCACACTACAGGGTGTTAAAAATTAACACTGAAGCAGTGTTGAAGTTAATGAGATAATTAAGTTAACACTGAAGCAGTGTTGAAGTTAATGAGATAATTAAGTGATTAATTAAGTGATGATTGGCCATTAGTGGTGACACCTGATGATAACAAGCAGACTCACTGAAGGAAAGAGAAACAAGAACAGAAAAAAAGAGAAACACAAGAACTACTGACTGAACCATTATTGCACTTATTATTTTACCAGTTTGACTTTATTTCTGTCATACATCTACACACGGTCTTATTTAGATTTAACAGAAGTTTAGATGGTAATGTTTTATGGAATGTTTCGTTTCATGTCACCATTATGGTGACCAGTGGTTGCTTTAGTTGGGCTCTTGACCCTTTATTATTTAACATTAGTTTTTCTCTGGCAGCTCCAACTCTGTGCTTATAGAGCATATGTGTTGTGGCAAGAGAAACTATGATTTGGGCTGTGTTTCCTGAAAGCATCGCAAGCCTAATTTGATCGTATAGACCATTTGTTGCAGTTGGTCTGTGATCAAGTTAGGCCTAAGATGCTATTGGGACTGCAGCCCTGGTTATGTTTTGATGATGAAATTACTAGAGACCTGATTTACTGATGGTACCCATCATTATAAACTGATTATCTAAAGGTTTTATTAATTTTTCACTACAGTAATTACTTCCAGCAATGTTTTGAAGATCTGAAGGATTTAAAATCACACACAGACATCAATAATCTACATATGAATCTCAATAATGGTGACAATAAAACAAATGCTTAATGTTGCAGTGCATGATGGGAGCCACCAATCAGAACGCATCAATGGCTGACATCATGCATTGCAGCATGAATAAATTATGCAGCTGAATTGTCCTGTAATTTTCATTGTTCTTTCTGTTGGCTTTTGTTCTGACTTTAGTAGCTTGTTTTGTGATGTTCAGAGTTGATCTGTTTGTCACTAGTTTGTTTTTTGTCACCATTGTTGAGATTCATATACTGATTCTTGATGTCTGTGCGTTTAAACACAATAACTTCTTTGCTCAAAGTATTTTCCAAATTTTTCATATTGCTATTGGATCTCAAACTGTAGAATCTCAGAGCTACAATCACCAATACTAAAACAAGACATCAAGCATATAGTCAAAAATTTAGACTCTGAAAGACATTAGTGAATCAGGTCACTACATGATAATGTTTTTATCATCAAAACATACTGTGAGCAGGTCATGTTTTCTCTTGCAATAACAAATGTGCTTTATAAACACAGTTGTAGCAACCAGAGAAAAACTAATATTAAAAAATGAAAAGGGTCAAGAGCCCAACTAAAGCAAACACTGACCACCAAAATGGTAACTTGAAAAGAAAAATTCCATAAAACATTACCATCTAAACTTCTGTTAAATCTCAAGAACTTTTGTCGATGTATGACAGAAATAAAGTCAAACTGGTAATAATAAGTGCAACAATGTGTAATGACTCGAAGTCAGTTGTAGTTCTTGTGTTTCTCTTTTTTCTGTTATTGTTTTTTTCTCTTTCCGTCAATGATTCTGCTTATTAACATCAGGTGTCACCACTAATGGCCAATCATCACTTAATTAATCACTTAATTATCGCATTAACTTCAACACTGCTTCAGTGTTAACTTAATTAACTCATTAACTTCAACACTGCTTCAGTGTTAATTTTTAACACCCTGTAGTGTGGACACATATGTACACTGTGTTGTACATATTTAACACTGGGGATTTTGCTGTGCAGGTATATTTCATTGATTCACACATGGAGTGGAGAAGAATAGGGCAGAATGAGTAAATTAAGTGAAATGTTCATTCATCACAGTATGTGTTAATACTGTAAGGATGGACTTTTACTAAGACTGAATTCAAGAATTCTAACCTGCAATAAAACAATAAAACTTAGGGCTGGGCGATTTAAATCGCGATATTGTTATGCCATCTCATCAGTAAAGCCGGTTCCTTGATTAGTAGTAAATCACCATCACCTGCTTTCAGATGGAGCGGCATTTACTACAAAGAGCCGTAGTTAACTGACAAGCTGAGCCATATCGCATTAATATCGCGGACGTATCGCCAGCGATATTTAATGCGATATGGCTCAGCTTGTCAGTTAACTACGGCTCTTTGTACACAGCAAAAACTCCAGTGTTAAATTAACACTCCTGGGAGTGTATGAGTCCACACTCAAGAGTGTTTAAGTTAATGAGATAATTAAGTGATTAATTTAGTGATGATTGAACGTTATTGAAGACACCTGATGTTAACAAGCAGAATCACTGAAGGAGAAAATCTCAAATTGTAAGCCACCGTTATGACGATCAATGGTTGCTTTAGTTGGACTCTTGACCCATGTATTATTAACTTTAGATTTTGTTTGTCTGAGGTATCTGAATTATAATCGCCATTTGAACAAAGAAAAAAGTGATCTGATGGTGTTGGTTATATTATGACAGTCATCATTTGAACTTGATCACTGAACTCATTAAAATCCTTCTTTCTGACTTCGATTTATGTTGTTGGTTACAGCATAACTGTGAATCTGCATAAATGTCCAGAATTTTTGATATAATATAAAGGATTTCTTAAAAGTTGTTTAAAAAAAAAAAATCTTTCTTCTAGGCACACACAGATGTCAAGATTCAGTCAATGCTTCTCAACAATGGTGACGAGCAGAATATTCAATTAGGAAAAGTAAATTACATAGACAATTCAGATCATAATTTATTCATACCGCAATGCATGATGGGAGCCATTAATGAGTTGTGATTGGTGGCAGCCACTGCAACATGCTTTATTATTGTCACCATTGTTGAGATTCACAGGCTGATTATTGATGTCTGTGTTTTAAATAAATTTATCTAAATGTCTTTTGATCAGAACAATGTTTATTAAACATTTTGAATTATAAGTAAAGTACTGATAATCATAGGCTGAAGAATCACAAAACTGCTGCTAACAAGTTAAACCAAACTATCTCAATAAATTTCATTTTTCAGATCATGCATGATTATTTCAAAACATAACCAATACTATAAAATAACATTTTACTTTGTTCGATTAACTGTTATAAATCAATAACAGCAGACAAACAACAGTAAATATTAAAGTAAACATATAATGGTCTAGAGCCCAACTAAAGCAAACACCATTCGCCATAATGGTAACTTACAATTTGTGATTTTCTCCTTCAGTGATTCTGCTTGTTAACATCAGGTGTCTTCAATAATGCTCAATCATCACTCAATTAATCACTTAATTATCTCATCAGCCCTAAATGCTGCTCCATCTGAAAGCAGGTTGAAGACTAAAATTTCATCTTTTAATATTATTTTATTATTTTATATTATGTATTTGTACTATTATTCTTTATTAATATTCATAATCAGTTGTATTATCATATGGAGTTTTATGTGCATGAGTTTGAGTGTATGAGAGACTATAGATAGCATGGATGCATGTAAAGATCATATGTCAGAGACAGAGGGAGACAGAAGGGTGTGTACTGTAACATGTTTCCAACTGATGCAGATGTAAGCAACAAAGATGATTCTTAATATGGAAGTGAATTGTGCCATGTGTCGCATGACATATACGTTCCATTTTTAAAGCTAAGTAACATAGTTTGTTACCATAAAAGGAATCCGCTCAGTGATGTATATAAGCTCAACCTTACTGTACAACCTCAGAGAAACTAAGAGATGTGAGGGAAGAGAAACACGAGAACGCATAGACCTGGCATGAATGTAACATCTTCTGAAAGTTTCTCTCCTGACATATAAGAATAAAATTCTTCTTGGCAAGATAACTGGTGTCCGGCCCTGTGAATTTAATAATAAGGGGAAAGACTAAATTCCAAGTCTACAATTGGCGTTTCACGAACAGGATTGATGTCTTCAGGCCTTTGTTTGATCATTCCAGGTAAGACCTTATTTTATTTTAAATAATTATGAGTCTGCCTGATGATTAAACATAGACTGAAACTGCTTAAAAGAACTGTGCTATTTTAATTACCAGTTGTGTTGCCAATGCATATATGTCAGATATAATAATAAAAGGGAAAAATGGAATTCAATTAAGTAATTCAATTTAATTTGGCTAATTTAAGTTCCTCTGAAAAGTAAACTTTTAAAGTATTTGATATGCTGGGATAGAGATAGATCTTTTTTAGAAAGAAGACTATCTAGTCAAAAGTTTGGGAAATTAGCTGTAAGACGGTTAAGCTAGAAAATATTTGAGGATACTTGATTAATAGGAGCGGTTAAGTGTGGCGAGTTCCCAGAGAAAGGGGTAAAGATAGTCTCTAAAACATTAACACGCTGGAATTAATACAAGTATGAAAAGGCAGCAAGACTTGATTGACAGGAGTAGTTAAGTGTGACGAGCGCCATAGAAAGGGTTAAAAAATGCTCCAAGGACATTAACACTGGAGTCATACAGGTATGAATGTGCCGATGTAACTAGATAAGATCGCAGGCATTTCTGATTTTGACCGTAAAGCTGTTCAAATATTTGAGTATACTATTCTGAGCAAGCTTAAAGGAAAAAGTAAGAAAGAAAAAAAAAAATAGTTATCTGAGGTAAACTAAATAAATAAATAAAAAAGAAATTCAAAGATAACTGAAAATATAAGGGTTAACCTTGTTTATAACTTTTTATATTTCTTATAGTGTTTAGAGAAGAGAGAGAGAGAGCAAGGGTAGCAGTTGCCCCCTCCTGAGAATTCACTCTAGACACACACACAGACAGTTGTGAAGCAGCCCCATTTTTCGCCCTTTGAGTAACCAGAGCAGGTGGAAAGGGAGAGAAGCAGAGGGCCTCCCCCGGAATTTACACACACACGCACATACATACACATACACACACACATCCATACATTCATAGTCCTGTTGTTTTGAGCATACAAGACACAGAGGGACAAATAATTTGCAAGATGGCAGAAAGTGGCTGTAATAGCAGAACAATATCTGCTTGGTTCCTGGAAAGGAAAAATAAGAAGCAAGCTAAGCTTTTGAAAAAAGGACTCGATATTAACGCATCTATGGATGTGCAGTTAAGCTGGTTTGAGTCCCAAAAAGACTCCATTAAGTCAAAAGCATTTCCAATACTTGCAGCTCATTGGATTGTGAAACAAGGAGGAATTTGTTGCGGTATTAATGGATGCCCAGTCCCACTGGTTGAAGTAATGAAGCCTCAAACTGAAGCGTATAACAAACTGAACAAAATTATGTCTATTAAATGTTCAGATGAAGAAAATACAACTAATAATGATTCATTTGATCCAGATTGGACAAATATAATAACTGAAGTTGAAAAGAAATATTCACAAGAACCAGTGAAATCCGTGACAGTAACACCTCCTCCTTACAAACCAATTTATCCAGCTTTGCCTGAACAATATACAAGTTCATCTAAACCTTTGACACAGCCTCAAGCTTTAGGATCAAATGGAGGTTCAGTTGACAAAATGTTTATTGCATCTGCACAAGCAGCTCCAATAATAACAAGATCTAAATCAGCCCAGCCAAACAGAGACATGCTGCGATGTACACCAGCTCGTAATTATGGATCTGACTGGGGTGATGAGACCAGGGATGACGACATGATCACAGTAGACAAGATTAGTCCTGGATTTTCTTCACCTGCTGTTAAAAGGGAAGAATTACAATCTGAAATGATGACAGAAGAGAGACCATTCACACCAGGAGAACGTCAAGCCATTCTCACAGCCTTGCCTCCTCTGAAGCGACAAGATCCAAACACAGAGTTTTGGCGAGAATTAGACTCTTTGGTTGAAGCACATCAAATGACATTAAAAGACATACACACCATTGTGAAAGCTAAAATCCCAAGAGACAGATGGGAACGCTTGCCAGCTTCGATAACAACAGCCCAATGGATAAATTTGTGGGTTGATGACCAAGGACGACCCTTGGGTCTTTGGCAGGCATTAGATGTGTTTCGAAAAGAAATCCAAGAAATCTTGGGCAGTGGGAAAGTTCCTTTCACATTAGTGACGTTGATTAAGCAAAAGGATGATGAATCTCCAGATGAATATGCTCTGCGTAAGTGGAATGCTTATGAGAGATGGGCTCTCTGTGCTAAGAAACAACCTGACAGAGATGATGTGCAGTTTACTGACACACTTGTGGATGGACTTAGCACAAAATACCAACAAGCCTTATCACTTGGAGTCAATCCAGGTGAGACCTTTGACCAGATTTTACAGTGGGCTGGCCGTTTAGAGATGGCTACGAGATCAAATAAGGAAGACGGAAACAAGCCAAATCGAAGAGGAGTGGCAACAGCTCAATACAACATGGACATAAAGAAGAGGATGATTGTCTGCACCAACTGTGGAAAACCTCGCCACACAATAAAAGATTGTTGGGCTAAAGGAGGTGGAGCAGAAGGTCAAGGTCCATCATTTAGACAGGTCAGTGCGAAGAAACATGATGAAACCTCTCAAGGGAAAACGTGGACTGAAGCACAAGTCCGTCAGCTCATTGAGGGAATAGTGCGTCCGCAATAGGAATCAGCGGCCCCCTGTATTAGTAAGAAAAGAGATAATCGCCTTTTCGTTAATGCATTAATAGGGGGCCACCCATGTGACATTTTGGTCGACACAGGAGCTTCGATTTCAATAACAGATCTGAACCTACCTACAACTGATGAAACTATGGAAGTTGAAGGAGTTGGAGGAGCTATCACTAAATTTCGCAAAAGTATACAAGTTCCTTTGCAAATACATGAAGATGAAGTCTTATGGACATCTTTCTGGGTAGGGCCGAATTCACAAGGAAGCCTTATTGGCATGGACATTCTTCCATTGTTGAACATGATCATATTCACTGACAGTCGTCAAATCGCTACAACAACTGGGATAATACCACATGAAGATCGCACATGTAATTTAATATCTGTTGGTACAGCAAAACCAATTATCAGAGATTGGGGAAAAGACGGTGTGTGGGGTCTTCTGTGCAGTTTATATCCAGATGTTTGGGCTAAACACAAATTGGATTGCGGTAAAGCCAACATTGACCCTGTTGTTATTGAGGGACCGATACATGCCCCTCATAAACAATACCCTATCCGACCTGAAGCAAGACAAGCCGTGGAAGAGATAGTGGCAGACTTGGAAGCCGAAGGAATTATCAGACAAACTTCATCAACCACTAATAGCCCTGTCTGGCCTGTCAAGAAATCGGATAATTCATGGCGATTAACCATAGATTACACAAGACTTAACAGTGTAACACCAAAACCGCATCCTATTGTGGCCAATCCTGCCACCATTTTAAATGATATCCCAGGAAATGCAAGAATATTTACAGTACTAGATGTACTGTCGGCATTTTGGTCTATACCTATAGACAAAAAATCTCAAGAGAAATTGGCCTTTACAGTGGGTGCAAACCAGTATGTCTGGAACCGACTCCCACAAGGTCTCAATCTTTCTCCTGTTGTATTTCATAGAGCCTTGGATCAGTTCTTAACGGAGCAAAAAGCTGAAATTGAGAGTTCAGGAAGTGTTTGCATCCAATATGTTGATGACCTGTTGATTGCAAGCCCAGATGAAAACAGCCATATATTTGCTCTGAATGTTGTCTTACAAGCCCTTAAGAAAGGAGGATTCAAAGTCAACCCCGACAAAGCACAGCTGGCTAAAACCAAGGTTATCTACTTGGGCCAAGAAATATCTGTCGAGGGAAGGAGAATGACAACAGAGCGTGTAGAGGCATTACGACAACTTCCAAAACCTCTAACAGTTACAGGAATACGGAAGGTGATGGGACTTTTCAACTACTGTCGCCAGTATATACCTGATTTTGCCAGCATCACTAGCCCTCTCATCGACTTGTACAAGGGAGGAAAGCCTGGAGTGGAAAAGATAAACTGGACGCCGGAAGCTGAGGAAGCATTTACTTCTATGAAAGAGAAACTGACATCAGCCCCAGCCTTGGGACTTCCTGATGGACGGTTGCAGTTCCATTTGTGGACCAGGGTGGGAGATGAGACGTATTCAGCAGTTCTGTGTCAAAAACCAGGTGATAGATACAGACCAGTTGGATACTTTTCCACAAAGATTCCTGTCACTATGATTGGTCAACCACGATGTATACAAGCTCTTGATGGTGCTACGTGGGCAGTGGACGCTGTTGAAAATCTGATAGGAGCACAAACTATCATACTGCACACTCCACACAGTATAGTGACACTGTTGAACAACACAAACATCAAAACCATAACTGACGCAAGAAGAGCAAAATGGGAAGCAACTTTGTTGAACAAGGATCTGAGAGTGGAAATCATCAGAGACACTTCTCTTAACCCTGCAACAATGATGTTGAAACCACATGAGGGAATACCACATGAGTGTGAAAAACAAGTAGAAGAAGATAGTCTTGGTCCAGTAAATCCAATCCCTCTTGAAAATCCAGACAAAGAGTTATGGGTCGATGGATCCAGTTATTATGTTGATGGAAAACGACATACTGGATGGGCTGTAGTGGAAGCTGATGGAACTGTCGTGAAGAAAGGAGCTCTTTCGGGGCAATTTTCAGCACAAGTAGCTGAGCTTATAGCACTTACGGAAGCCTTTGAACAATCGGAAGGTTATCGGGTCAACATCTATACAGATAGTCGTTATGCTTTTGGCGTGGTCCATGACTACCTAGCTTTGTGGAAAAGATGTGGACTTATCACTAGTAGTGGGAGTGAAATACAACATGCTTCCATAATTCGTCGCTTAATTGCAGCATGTCACTTACCCAAAGAAGCAGCCGTGATCAAAGTAAAAGCACATCAATCTGACAAGTCCAAAGAAAGTCAAGGGAACACGGCAGCAGATGCAGCAGCTAGAGAAGCAGCTCTACTTCCTCTTACTCCTGTTACCTTGGTAAAGGAAAACAGCAAGGATAATCCTGAGTTCCATCTTCTGTCATATCAAGTGGAGACAGATGAAGAGAAAGAACAATGGATAAAAGCAGGAGCAAAAGAAGATGATCAGGGTATCTGGAGAATTCCAACAGGACAAGTAGTGATGCCTATTGGAACAAGAAGAGAACTAATGCAGCTGTATCATGGAAAAGTGCATGCTGGAGCAAAAGCAATGAAAGCTCAAATCAGTGAGACTTGGTGGTGGCCACGAATGATGAGAGACATTGATGATTACTGTAAGAGATGTTTGATATGCCTGAAGGCAAATGTGGGAAAATCTGTAAAGGTGCGAATGTCACATGCACCCAGACCAACAGGTCCATGGACACACCTCCAAATCGATTTCACAGGACCTTTATCACCCAGTGGAGGGTACCAATACATTCTAGTAATCATGGACAGATTTACTAGGTGGGTGGAAGCATTCCCTACGAGAACTTGCACTGCTGAAGCGGCAGCACGAGTAATGGTGGAAGAAGTTTTTCCTCGCTGGGGTCTTCCATATGAAATTGATTCTGACAATGGAACTCACTTCACTGGAAAACTGATGAAGGAAGCAATGAAATTGATGGGAATCAAACAAAAATTCCACATTCCATACCATCCGGAAAGTTCAGGGATGGTAGAGAGGATGAATAGATCGTTAAAAACCGCTCTTACCAAAGCCATTCTGCAAACTGGCCAAGGTTGGCATAAGTTATTACCTGCTATTCTGTGGAACTTGAGAGCAACTCCAAACAGAGTCACAGGACTAACCCCTTTTGAACTGATGACTGGAAGAGCAATGGTTCTACCTCCTGATGCTCCGCCACCTGCGGGAACAGGAGGAGATTCTACTTTGTTCCAAGAAAAGTTACGACGCTATATCACAATGCTTGACAAAGCTACTAAAGACAATAATAAGAAAGTGAGAGAAGCTCAACAGCAATGGGATGAAAAACATACCACTACTGATATTCCACACATTCCCGAGTTAGGTAGTTTTGTTATGGTCAAACGTATTGCTAGGAAAGGTTTAGAGCCTAGATGGGAGGGACCATATGAGATACTCTTAACAACTGATACAAGTGTTTGTCTTAAAGGGAAAGGTGTAGGAACAGATAGATGGTACCATTGGTCACAAGTTAAACCTTGTTTAGTGAATGAACAAAATGATGATGATGGTTTATGGCCTGAGATTGAGCAATGTTCATCCATTAGCTTTAAAGATTGGGAACAAAGAAGTGATGTTAATTATTTCTCTGCTTCCATTTCAGGAATCAATTCCATTGACATTGATTAGAGATGGTTGCCAGTTATTCTCGATACCCACCGACAATGGTATGCTTATTCTTAATTTTACTTGGCATTTACCAAGAAAGCCAAGCTTTATGGACTCCCCGAGTTCAGGAAATCACTCGGAATGCAACTCTGAAAACTGGCCAACATTTTACTCTACCCTTTATTTCCAGATGGGGATTATGGGATTGGGTGCCACGTAATGATAAAGACCTTGCTAAATATCGTGAGGGCATCTTTGGCGGATGTAACTTTTACCGTCAGTGTTACAAAAGCAGAGTAATTTGGCCTGTGAAAGACGGGGGGTATACTGGTAGTGCTCAAAGAAGAGGAATTTGTTCAAAAGAACAATGTGAAGTTATAGGGTTAGACCTTATAACATCTACTAATGTGGAAATTAATTTCATTTTGAATCGTACTCACATGCTTACAATATGGGACTCATTGGCCCAAGGGTGTATTTATCCCATAGTGTTACCATGTGAAGGGTTTCTGAGGGATGCTTCCTCGGGGACAACAAGATTCAAGGGAAATTATATGCGAGTATGGCATTCAGAAGATGAGAATGAATATTGTGAGACTGAACTAGAAACTGGGGAAATTGGAAGGTGTTTTTATCTTTCAGCGGAAAAAACAAACAAAGCTAAAACATGTCCAAATACAACTATTGCACCAGTTCATGGTATTTTGTTGGCAAAAGAAACCAAAACCTTGATAAATGAAGCCCATATGGTGCGACAACGCATTAATTATAACTTGAAATCCCTTCTTACCGTTTTTGATCAGTCTTATTGTGGTAATTTTACACAAATAAGAAGTTGGTTGGAAAAAGAAGTTGAATATTATACCTCTAAAAATCCTCTGAGTAGTAAAAATCGTAAACCTCGAAGTATATGGGGAGATATAGCGGGGGTATTTGGCTCTGTCAATTCAATAAGTAATACTGCTCAAATGAACCAACTAAGCGACTATACTCAGTGGGTGGGAACCATGGCGGGGAAAGGACTCACTGAGGCTCTTCAAGGTTCTTTACATATTATAGCAGCGGGTGAGCATCTTAATAATGCTGCAAAAGAATTGGCAGATGCATTAACAAAATCGTCTAACTTTGAGACACATCGAGCGGCATGTTTATTTTTAGCTCAGAATTTAAAGGATCAAATGGTAGAGGATATACAAGTTATTCGAATGGGACAAGTTCCTGAGCGAATAGCAGAATCGTTGTTAGTGGTTTTTGGTAACCAACTTAATTTGACTTCTGCTAAACATGTCCCATTAGTTAAAATCGCCATTAATGAAAATTTGTTGTCAGGTTCTGGAATGTTACCTTTGATCATGATATGGCCTCAATATGGGAAGCGCAATATTATGACAGTTAGGCAATTCCAATCAATGGGTGTTAGACAAGGGAATTCGGTAATTAGATTAGGAAAGAATGGATATTGGGCTGAAGGTGAAACACCAATGATTTCTACCACAGATTGTTGTGTTGAGGAACATGAGTGGGTAATTTGCTCATGCTCTACAATGTTTAGTCTATCTCTTAATGGTTCCGCAGTTTGGGAAGTAGTTCCTTTAGATCAAGCCACAGGTGCATGGCAAGTGTCAGAAGCACAGTGGTGTATATTACATGACGGAATAAGTGATAACATGATATACGGAGGGAAGTTGTGTCCAATTCCTCCTGATCCATTTTGCCTTGAGATTCTCTATCCTCTTCACTTGGGTGGAATTCATGTTCCACATGTGCAATTGTTGCAATTGGAGCCACAATGGTGGAATAATGATTTAGTAGAAGAAAGGAATTATGAGCTCTTTGAGATGGTCAGAAGAGTTAAAAAGAGTGTAAAAGCAGCTCAAGAGGAGGGAATTCAAGCCATGGGTCATGTTATCGTAGCAAATGGTGTAGCTAAATTAATGTCTGAAAGGAAGCTAACACATATCCTAGGGAAGTTATCATGGTCGGAATGGATAGTTTTGACTATGGTAGGAGTTTTCGTGTTCCTGCTATTAATACAACTCATAATATGTGCTACTAGAAGGAAAAGTACCAAACCTGTTAAATTGGTTATTACTAACAAAATGGACGGAACCAAGAATGGAACATACAGCGTGAAATAGGAGATTTTATATACTACTTACAAAACACAACTCCACAAACAATGAATACCCGTTTACTGATTTTCAACCCCAAGGGATAGGATCTTTTTAACATCAACGTTTGTTTTGGTTTGTTGTTTTAGCCGGGAACTTGAGGAGTTAAGTACTTAACGAGTCAAGGCACCGGTAGAAGAATTATTCGTTTTTCTTTTCTTAGATGATTGGGGTCCATTTTAAATGCTTACACATAGACGTTAAAATAACACATGGTATACGGGGACATAACATGGGTTGGGGTTCTTTGTTCTTTGTTTTTTGTTTTTTGTTTTGTTTTTGTTTTCTGTTCTGTTCTGTTTCTATTCTTCTATTCTTTGTCTGCTATTTCTTCTCCTCACTATCACTTCTATAGGTTGGCCACCTGGGAATGATGGTGTGGAACTGACGGCCGTAGTTCCAGTGGAGGGAGATGAAGACTAAAATTTCATCTTTTAATATTATTTTATTATTTTATATTATGTATTTGTACTATTATTCTTTATTAATATTCATAATCAGTTGTATTATCATATGGAGTTTTATGTGCATGAGTTTGAGTGTATGAGAGACTATAGATAGCATGGATGCATGTAAAGATCATATGTCAGAGACAGAGGGAGACAGAAGGGTGTGTACTGTAACATGTTTCCAACTGATGCAGATGTAAGCAACAAAGATGATTCTTAATATGGAAGTGAATTGTGCCATGTGTCGCATGACATATACGTTCCATTTTTAAAGCTAAGTAACATAGTTTGTTACCATAAAAGGAATCCGCTCAGTGATGTATATAAGCTCAACCTTACTGTACAACCTCAGAGAAACTAAGAGATGTGAGGGAAGAGAAACACGAGAACGCATAGACCTGGCATGAATGTAACATCTTCTGAAAGTTTCTCTCCTGACATATAAGAATAAAATTCTTCTTGGCAAGATAACTGGTGTCCGGCCCTGTGAATTTAATAATAAGGGGAAAGACTAAATTCCAAGTCTACACAGGTGATGGTGATTTACTACTAATCAAGGAACCGGCTTTACTGACAAGATGCGCATAACAATATCGCAATTTAAATCGCCCAGCCCTAATAAAACTCACTAATCTGAAGAAGAGATCTATGGGACAGAGAGCACAACACAACTTCTCCAATCTCGTCTCTTCCCCCATGCTGAGTTCCTGACTCCTCACACTATCTTCTCCCCTCCAGGTCTCATTCAGTCATGCAAAACACACACACACCTACTGTCTCCAGTTGTTTTATGAGAGGTCAAAGTAAATACTGCGATACTGTAAATTGGTGCGAATGGTAAAGAAGTTTCATTCCCGCAGCAGCAGAACAGTCAGAAAAAGAAAACAATGCCTGTTCTTCTGTTGTGGGAGATGCCCCAATAAAGATTGTTGATAACGTTTGTATTTATCCCCCAAACTCAGGTGTGACCACTTGGGCACGAGAAAGGGTCCAACAAAAGCTGAATAAATATTTGGGTGCTAATGTAGATGTTTATTGTTCTTTTGTTCCACTTGGGTATTTAAAGGGGATTGGCAAACCACTCAAGGAAGCATCTGTAAACAGAACTTCTGTTTAATCCTTTTTAATTGATGCTTAACCCTGCCTGGCAAAATAAATGTTACATCTTGATTTATTCTGAAGTATTCTGAAATCATTATTTTAGTAAATTAAGGAGGCTGGTGCTACCGCAAATCTTAGTTAAGGTAGGTCAAACTAAAGGCGCATGTATGAACGGAGCAGTAGGCACGTCATCTGAAGACCTTTTGATTTCTGTCTATCACTGATTTAGCAAGTTGTATGGAAATGGCTAAAATAAACTACACTTTTTTGTTCGAGTGAGCAGTAGGCAACCGACTTTAGAGGTATTAGCTAACCCTACATCCACTGACTAAAATCAGAATTAGCAAGTTTGTGTCCGTGAGAAACACGATCCGGCCGACGTGATCTCTATGTGGCATTGGGTCCATAATGCATTAATAACTGAAAGTATGGAAGGTCAAGAATAATAAAAGATCTAAATTAAATCACTATTCATCTTTTGATCAGCTGTTAAGAGAGAAAATCAATAAAAACAAAGAGTCACTTAAATTTGGAGTCAGATTAAATTATTCATGGAGTCAGAATTAAAATTGGAAATCAACTGTTTAATAAATTAAAGTGAATTTTCCAGAAGCGCCCAAAAAGACATACACGCTGCATTGCCTTCGACCACGACACCGGACACCGTCGTTGGGCCGGTGATTGGAGCTTACAATGATTATGCAATTAGACCAACAAACCTATATTAAAACAGTAAATATATATAAGTATTCCATTAAACCATGGGAAAATTAGTTAAATGTCTTCATTAGTTTTATTTATTAATAAAAAAAAAATTCTGGATTGTCTTGATAAAGACTTTGATAATGTTAGTTTCCCATCAGTTCGCACAGTTACAGTCTGAGACACAGATAACGGCTGATCGACTGATTTTCTGCTTCTGTAAAGTTGTGTTGTGTTTAGATGATTTACCTCTTTCACTGTGAGATCTTCAGCTTTAACATTCCTTTGTTTCTTCCTGTTATAATCACAGACATTAACAGCATATGGACGAATGTATTAAATTAAGAGAAAATATGAACACTGTTTTTAAAGATTACTAATAATCAAACACAAATTAGCCATGTTCTTCTACATCAGACCAAAAGTGAACTTATACAATCACTGCAGTTTTTTTATTAAACCCACATAATGAACAGGATGAAGATGATGATGAAGATGATGATGATGAAGACTAATCCTCCAGATGCCGCTGTGATCACAATCACAGTCCTACCAGCAACATGATGAACTGAAAGAGGAAGATCATCATGATTAACTCTCCAAACTGATGAATGATGTGAAGATACAGGAGTGTGTTAATAAAAGCTTCACCTGTGACAGTTACAGCGTCTGATCTCTGAGATCCATGTTGATTGTGAGCCTGACAGTAGAAGCGTCCACTCTGTAGTGCACTGAAACTCTGTCCAGATCCAACAGCTGAGGTTTCATTCTCCTTAAACCAGCTGAAGTTCAGAGCAGGAGGGTTTGAGTCACTGGTGCAGTTCAGAGTCACTGAATCTCCCTCCACTATTACACCAGATCCACTCATCAACACTGAGACGTTCCTGGGAGGGTCTAAAACAGACAAAAATGAAAATTCACAATAACTATTACAAAATTATGTGTTTGGAAATTTTAAACAATGTGCAGATGATCAATAACTCACACATGACGTTTAAAGTCACAGCATCAGAGTATTTCTGTCCATGTTCATTGATGGACTTGCACTTGTATTCTCCACTGTCATCAGAGCTGATCTTTGAGATGCTGTAGATTCTTCCAGATCCTACAATCGTTCCTCCTTTAAACCAGCTGAAGTTCAGAGCAGGAGGGTTTGAGTCACTGATGCAGTTCAGAGTCACTGAATCTCCCTCCACTATTACACCAGATCCATTTATCAACACTGAGACGCTCCTGGGTGGGTCTAAAAAGAACAAATTTGAAAATTCACAATAAACATTAAAAAGTGAATGAATTTGGAAATTTTAAACAATGTGTAGATGATCATTAACTCACACATGACGTTTAAAGTCACAGCATCAGAGTATTTCTCTCCATGTTCATTGATGGACTTGCACTTGTATTCTCCACTGTCATCAGAGCTGATCTTTGAGATGTTGTAGATTCTTCCAGATCCTACAATCGTTCCTCCTTTAATCCAGCTGATTTCTGCAGGAGGGTTTGAGTCACTGATGCAGTTCAGAGTCACTGAATCTCCCTCCACTATTACACCAGATCGACTGATGGACACTGAGACGTTCTTTGGAGGGTCTAAAACAGACAAAAATTAAAGTTCAGTGAATATGATGATGGCTGAGGTGTCTGAGCACCAGGTCCCTGTGTTCGCACAACTGATCTCGCGAGTGGGCCAAGAAGAGGGCGGCCTCCGCGACCTTCGTAAATATGCAGGGTGACAGGGAGGAGTTTGTGCTGGTACGCCTGTCCCTCGAACTCAAAGCGTAGGAACGGTCTGTGTCGAGAGAGAATTGAGACATTAAAGTACACGTCCTTCAGGTCGATCGCTGCGAACCAGTCTTAGGGGCGAACACATTCTGCATTAGCATTTTGAACGGAAGCTTGTGAAGGGCCGATTCAAAACACACACATCCAAGATTTGATGTAACCCACCACTCTTCTTGGGAACAGTGAAGTAGGAGCTGTTAAACCCTGACCTCACAATCTCGCAATCTCCGCATGCAGAACAAGGGGCCTCTACGTTCCCCGCTGTACTGAATCTCATAGCCAAATCTGAACGTCCCAATGAGCCAGCGTGACGGGCGCTAGCCAGGCTCCCAGCGACCGAACCAGCAGGACCAATGGGACCACAGACGTACCCGTGGAGGACAGAGACCCGTCCCAGAGTGGGGTCTGAGTGTGCAGTGCAACACTTACCTGGCTCCACAGTTTGGCAGGGCGTGCGTGAGAAGGCATAGCATACAGCTTGATAACTGAGACACTGCTTATGATTTATGGGGATTGAAAAAGGTGGTTGTGTACACACACTGCCGACACATTTATGTTCAAACACTGTGTAAAAGTTAATTTTGCATAATAGGGGCCCTTTAAAAACCTTGTTAAAAATCTTAAATACTTCAGAGCACAGACTTAAGTTTGGTATCTTTTTAAAGGGAACACTTCACAGATTATTGTAGAAATACATATATATTTTTAAGTTTTATATTTTATATAAAATATATATTTTACAAAACATTTTCAGCTAAAACTTTAAGAAAATTAAAGCTAAATATCTGAACAAATTCTGTGACAAATTGTAGGTTGATATAAAAAAAATAAAAAAAATAATTCAGTATGATTTTTTTGAGTGCAGTACCAAACTTTTCCACTAGATGACATCCAGACTCCTCTGGTGACCATATAAGGACTCTTCGATTTCCATATATGGATTAAGTGATTTAACTACAGTCTGAACGCTTTCAAATGCTATATAGTTGGTCAAGATTACTTTAGGTTTAGACTAAGATATTATTGTTATAAATGTATAATGGCAAGTGTCCCACGGGTGTCGGGGAGGGGCAGTCTTAAAAATAGTGGTTAAAACATTTTTATAAATCATAAATTCAGAAATGTATTCTTTGTAATGTGTGAAAAGTATTGATATTAAAAGTTCATTATTTGTACCTGATTGTAATTATTATCTTTTTTTTTTTTCATAGTGTGATTTTTGGGGAATTGAATACAATTAGGATCAGTTTGACCTGGACCACACAGACTGTAACCAGAAATCTAAAGTGCATGAGGGTTAAAGAGAGAAAGTCAATCTGCACTCACACATGACATTGAGCTGAACAGCAGGAGAGATGTGAGTGTGTCCGTCTACAGCACAGCTATATCTGCCTGAATCCTCTCTTCTGACTGGATTGAAGGAGAGTTTGTTACTGTATTTATTCTCAGTTAATATCTTCTGTGAGTTTCTGTACCAGATGAATGTTGCTCTGTCAGTCAGAGCGCAGCTGCTTTTACATCTCAGAGTGACTGAATCTCCCTCTGTCACTCTCTCAGGAGACTCCACCTGAAGATCTGAACACAACACACACATTATATCTAGTGCTGCTGTCATACACTGATTATTATTCAACATAATGCACAGAAGAAGAGATAAACCTCACCAAACTCACCTGTGACAGTAAGAGTCACTCCTGGATCACCAGTATATTTTCCATCAGGTTTATCAGTGATGAATCTGAAATAGTACATGCGTGAATCCTTCAGTGTCACACGACTCAGTCTGACGGTGCAGTTCTGCTGTTTATCTCCCAGATACTGAAGCCTCTGACTGTATTCAGGGTCCTCAGACAGATCTCGAGGACCTACACGTGTTTTTTTGGTCCAGAACACTTTATTGATCTTATATCCAGTAGGGTATGTATAAGTGCATCTCATTATCACTGTTGAGTCCTTTAGTGCACAGATGTGTGAAGGACTGTAACTCACACCCCAATCATCACTAGAAACCCCTGAAACACAGAATTCATCAAACTGTAAATGTTGTTTTATCTGTTATATTGGGCCATGAAAACATGACAATACTTTATTACTATTAGAAAACAGCGACTCATTACAGGAAATATAAGATAAATGTAAATAAATAATCTCAAGAGAGAAGAGAGAGAAGAGAACTGAAGAGAGAACTGACAGTGGTGAGTGAATAAATACTGTATGCACTTGCAAGTACTGTATAGTATTGCACTGAATATTGTATAGTATCGAATGTCTGTATATTCAGCATTTGCATACTGTGAAATACAGTGACCAACTGCAGAAGCCCAAAAGGTTACAGTAAAAAACTGTAAATGAAAAGCATGTTACTGTAAAGTACAGTCAGAAGAGTTGAGCAACTGCAGAATCAAGGTCAGTGAGAGAGATTTATTCTGCTTCAGCTTCACGTCTTCATGTCGGTCCGGCCGGAGAATATCATCTCTGCAGGAGAAGAGAAAAACCCTGAAGCAGATCCAGCCTTGACAACATTCTCCACACCTTCCTCTTCCTCTTCCTCCTCGTTCATCACCTCTTTCACACACTCTTCCTCCTCTTATACTCACACTCTTCCTCCTCTTATACTCACACTCTTCCTCCTCTTATACTCACACTCTTCCTCCTCTAACTCACACTCTTCCTCCTCTTATACTCACACTCTTCCTCCTCTAACTCACACTCTTCCTCCTCTTATACTCATACTCTTCCTCCTCTTATACTCACACTCTTCCTCCTCTTATACTCACACTCTTCCCCCTCTTATACTCACACTCTTCCTCCTCTTATACTCACACTCTTCCTCCTCTTATACACACACTCTTCCTCCTCTTATACTCACACTCTTCCTCCTCTTACACACACTCTTCCTCCTCTTACACTCACACTCTTCCTCCTCTTATACACACACTCTTCCTCCTCTTATACTCACACTCTTCCTCCTCTTACACACACACTCTTCCTCCTCTTACACTCACACTCTTCATCCTCTTATACACACACTCTTCCTCCTCTTATACACACACTCTTCCTCTCACACTCTTCCTCCTCTTATACTCACACTCTTCCTCCTCTTATACTCACTCTTCCTCCTCTTATACTCACACTCTTCCTCCTCTTATACTCACACTCTTCCTCCTCTTATACTCACACTGTTCCTCCTCTTTCACACACTCTTCCTCCTCTTATACTCACACTCTTCCTCCTCTTATACTCACTCTTCCTCCTCTTATACACACACTCTTCCTCCTCTTATACACACTCTTCCTCCTCTAACTCACACTCTTCCTCATCTTATACTCCCACTCTTCCTCCTCTTATACTCACACTCTTCCTCCTCTTATACTCACACTCTTCCTCCTCTTATACACACACTCTTCCTCCTCTAACTCGCACTCTTCCTCCTCTTATACTCACACTCTTCCTTCTCTTATACTCACACTCTTCCTCCTCTTATACTCACACTCTTCCTCCTCTTATACTCACAATCTTCCTCCTCTTATACTCACACTCTTCCTCCTCTTATACTCGCACTCTTCCTCCTCTTATACTCGCACTCTTCCTCCTCTTATACTCGCACTCTTCCTCCTCTTATACTCTCACTCTTCCTCCTCTTATACTCGCACTCTTCCTCCTCTTATACTCGCACTCTTCCTCCTCTTATACTCACACTCTTCCTCCTCTTATACTCACACTCTTCCTCCTCTTATACTCACACTCTTCCTCCTCTTATACTCACACTCTTTCTCTTCTTATACTCACACTCTTCCTCCTCTTATACTCACACTCTTCCTCCTCTTATACTCACACTCTTTCTCTTCTTATACTCACACTCTTCCTCCTCTTATACTCACACTCTTCCTCCTCTAACTCACTCTTCCTCCTCTTATACTCACAATCTTCCTCCTCTTATACTCACACTCTTCCTCTTCTTATACTCATACTCCTCTTACACAAATACTCTTCCTCTTCATATGACAACATTCTCCACACCTTCCTCTTCCTCCTCGTTCATCGCCTCTTTCACACACTCTTCCTCCTCTTATACTCACACTCTTCCTCCTCTTATACTCACACTCTTCCTCATCTTATACTCACACTCTTCCTCCTCTTATACTCATGCTCTTCCTCTTCTTATACTCACACTCTTCCTCCTCTTATACTCATACTCCTCTTACACAAATACTCTTCCTCTTCTTATGACAACATTCTCCACACCTTCCTCTTCCATCGCCTCTTTCACACACTCTTCCTCCTCTTATACTCACACTCTTCCTCTTCTTATACTCACACTCTTCCTCCTCTAACTCACACCCTTCCTCCTCTTATACTCATACTCTTCCTCCTCTAACCTCCTCTTATACTCACACTCTTCCTCCTCTTATACTCACACTCTTCCTCCTCTTATACTCACACTCTTCCTCCTCTAATACTCACACTCTTCCTCATCTTATACTCATACTCTTCCTCTTCTTATGACAACATTATCCACACCTTCCTCTTCCTCCTCGTTCATGGCCTCTTTCACACACTCTTTCTCCTCTTATACTCACACTCTTCCTCTTCTCTTCCTCCTCTTATACTCACACTCTTCCTCCTCTTATACTCACACTCTCCCTCCTCTTATACTCACACTCTTCCTCCTCTTATACACACACTCTTCCTCCTCTTATACTCACTCTTCCTCCTCTTATACTCATACTCTTCCTCCTCTTATACTCATACTCTTCCTCCTCTTATACTCATACTCTTCCTCCTCTAATCTTCAATGCAACATTTTGAGTCAATTTAGGCACTTTAAACTGTCTTGTATTTTGTACAGTTGGTTTCCTCTCATCATTAGAAATAAGTCTGAACAATTGTGAGTCGTTGTGTGTAAACGATGACAACTGTGTTGTAGTTGTGTTTAACTTTAGCCTGCCCGTGTTTAGTGTTTTGAAACATAAGTGCATCACAGTGCAAAATGTGTTTAAGTGAGTGAGAATGTGTTTTGAGTTTTGCAAAAAGAGTGCAATGAGATTGAGATTTGCAAACAGTGTTTTAACGACCTGAACTTGTTTAATGTTTTACAGAAAGAGTGATTTATTCGACAAATTGGTTTAGGTTATTGAGAATTAGGTTCAGAGAAGTGGGTTTAGTGTTTTAGCAATTCAGAAAAACTGTAAATCCTGGAATATGACTAAATAAATATTTAACATATACACATTCACTTCCGAGAACAAGAGCAAAATATATTCACGATCTAGTGCAAAAGCAGGGCTGTGAACCGTCACACTTAGTGATCCAACGCCGGATACTCTTATAGGTTACTCCTGTGGATCACGGCTGAACGCGTCTTCTCCACACTCACTTACAAACAAACATTTTTTCGCCTATCGTGCGTCTACTCTACACCCGTACCGCTAAAAAGACGGATTATATCCAAGACTTAAGCCATAAATTAGTATTAATATTGATAGCATCACTGGTAGCGTCGTTGCTAACTTAACGTTACTGTCCATCTGTTAAAATGGCGAATATATCAGATGTAAGTAGTCTACCTTTTGGCGCAGGTGAAGAGCACTTCACTTCACGCACTTCAGTCTGAGCTGGAAGCTGTTGAGAAACAGATCCACGACCTTTTAGTGAGACAAGCCGAGCTGATAGACCGGCGTTTGGCTCTTGAAACATCACGCGCCGATGCACACAAATCAGCGATTAACGTTACTAACCCGCTGACTCCGACCTCGTCTACTCCGTGCGTTTCTCAACATCGGTCCCGAGCGTCGAGGTCGCGATCAGCCATGGTCTCGTTCACTCCGGCTCCAACACGCCACCACGAAGCCTGGATGGTTCCGCAGCGGAAGACGCGAGTCAGGTCTAGACCAAGAAAACTCTCTCCGACCCTCCCGGTTTTCGAGATATCCACCCAAAACCGCTTCTCCCCTCTTCGCGAAACTGAACGCGATGATGTGATCATCGGTGATTCCATCGTTCGGCACGTACACGCTACGTTAGGTAAAAGTAAGGTCCACAGTCACTGCTTTCCTGCTGCTCGTGTTTCTGAAATCGCTGCTCGCGTTCCCGAGATTCTGAACGGTGACGAGCGCGTCGGAACTGTGGTCCTGCACGCGGGAGTGAACGACATCAGGCTGCGCCAGACAGAGGTTCTGAAGAAAGACTAAAGGAATCTGATCGATACGGTACGCAGCACATCGCCTGTAACAACGATCATAGTGTCAGGACCGCTTCCCACGTACCGACTAGGACATGAAAAGTTTAGTAGATTATTCGCGCTAAATGAATGGTTAATGTCATGGTGCAATGAGCAGAAACTGCTCTTTGTAAATAATTGGAATCTGTTTTGGGAGCGTCCTAGGCTTTTCCGTGCTGATGGCTTACACCCAAGCAGATTCGGATCGGATCTTCTGTCGGATAACATCTCCAAAATGTTAAATACCTTTTGACTAGTAACCAAAAGTCCAAATCATAGTCCCTGCTGCACCAATTTAACTGATATAAATACTAGTGTTGAACATTGCATAGAAACTGTGTCTATTCCTCGTCTAGTGAGATCAAATAATAAATCTACTGCAGGATCTAGGAAAAATCTAATTGTTATTAAACCAGAAAATGTTGCTATTAGTAGCTAGGTCTTCTAAACATTAGATCACTCACACCTAAGGCAGTTATTGTAAATGAAATAGTCACAGATAATAGCTTCGATGTACTTTGCCTTACTGAAACCTGGCTTAAACCAAATGATCATTTCGGTCTAAATGAGTCTACTCCGTCAGGATACTGTTATAAACATGAGCCCCGTCTGATTGGTCGTGGCGGCGGTGTTGCAACAATCTATATGTGACCCCTAGGGGGCCTTTTTAAATCAATCACAAGTGGATAACCAACAATCTAAATTTTAGAGGTTTACAAGCAGGCTATCCCAATGAAGGGAAATGAAAGGAGAGAGAGGGACTGGAGTATTATAAAAATATAAACAGTTTATTTTATTTTTCTCAAGTAGGACATACACATGAAAAACAGACCTTAGGCCTCTGGGCAACAAATTCATGAACGGGGACAACAAAGTGCAAAATCAAGGTGTTTGAATAAATAGCACTCAATAAAAATTCAGCAAGACTCAAACACAGAATAAATAGGGCACATCACAAATCACATGCACAAAAAAAATAGTTTACACTCAGCAAACAAGTGGACACACAATACAATTGTTACCCCCCCAGGATATTGCACCAACCCAATGGCCTAAGATACAAACATTAGATACACAAACATGAAACATACAACAACGCACACAAGGGAGAGACTGATGGACAACCCAGTGGGCCTCCCTCACACACACACACACACACACACACACACACACACACACACACACACGCACGCACAACTAGATACTAAAAACAAAGCACAGGAAAAACAGTGGCCAAGATGGCATGTGATGGTCCTCCTGCAAAGAAAACAGTTACAATACCATACAAGTAATTATACAGGTCAAATCAAAGCTATGCTTAGTTTGTAGCTTGTGCATCAATGGGCTAAAAGTTACTTAAAACATAAAAGGTCTTCAATTAAATACAAGCAGTCGGAACAGGGCAAGGTGCTAAAGTAGCCTACTTTACCAACCTGTATGAATGCTGAATACAGACCGCAGCGTCGAGCCAAGAGCTTGTTTAGTTGTAATATTGTAGCAATCGCTTTATTCCGTCTGGTTTTTACTCATACATTCCCAGGCCAAACTATAATACAGACATGGCGAGTCAACATGACTACATACATATGAACAAGCGTTCCGTGATGAAAATGTACACACGTGAGGGAGAAAGGAAGCCAGTGAACTTACATTCTCAGCACAACAAACAGCACTCAGCAAACTTTGTAGTGGTCACTCTAAACCCGTAACTAATATAAACAGAAGACGAATCAATGAGAGTTCATTACGGCCAGTGCCTAAAGAAAAAAAACTGAACGCTGCTCACGAGTAAAAGCAGAGAACTTACATTTTCGTTGAAACGAGCAGACACAATTCATAGCCAGTGAGGGCTCGTAAAGACAGGAAGCTGGATGTAACCACGGCACTGAATAACCGCACAAACGCCAGATCACGCTACAAAACAATGCAATAGTCTGAATCAAAATCAGATCCATGCCAACCATGTTTTCACAAGGAGGCTAAAATACATTTAAGCATGAACTCACATCAACTCGTACAACCAACCAAGAGTCCAAGGAACCAAGAGTCTGTAGCAAAACAGTAATGAGAGAGACCGCCAGCTTGCTGGATTTAAAGGTGCAGCGCCAAATGATCACCACCTGATTCAATCAAGGAACAATTCCCACTGCCTACGTCCTACCCGCTACATATAGAGATATTCTCAATGTTACTCAGAAAACGGGCTATAAGTTTATTTCGTTTGAAGTACTTGTTCTAAATGTTACGCTCTTAGATGTTCGAAAAACATCCATATTATCTCTAGCCTTGGCTACCATATGTAGACCGCCTGGGCCTTACGCTGATTTCCTAAAAGAGTTTGCAGATTTTCTCACAGATCTATTAGTTAATGTCGATAAAGCATTAATTGTTGGAGATTTTAACATACACGCAGATAATCCAAATGATGCGTTAGGGGCTGTGTTTACAGATTTATTAAACTCCTTTGGGGTCAAGCAAAACGTTACCGGACCAACTCATCGTTTTAATCATACACTCGATTTAATTATATCACATGGAACCGATCCAACCGATATAGATATTCCACAAAGTGACGATGTCACTGACCATTACATGGTAACTTGCATATTACCTACTCCTGTAATATATCATGTTGCGCCACGTTAGCGATCAGGCAGAACAATCCTTCCATCCACCATAGATAATTTTTCAAATTGCTTATCTGATCTGTCTCAGCTGCTCAGTGAACCCAAACAAACAGATGAACTAGAGGAACTAACTAGCACTATGAGCACCATTCTCTCTGGAACATTGGATGTTGTTGCACCCATTATATTAAAAAAGGTCAGAGAGAAAAGTAAAGCACCATGGTACAACAATACTACGCATGTTCTAAAGAGAGAAACCCGTAATTTGGAGCGTAAATGGAAACAAACTAATTTATAGGTCTTTAGAATCGCGTGGAAAGACAGTATGTCACGTTATAAAAAGGCCCTAAAAGTAGCCAGGGCCGAGCACCTCCGCAAACTAATAGAAAACAACCAAAACAATCCTAGGTTTTTATTTAGCACCGTGGCTAGACTAACAAATAAACAGATGTCACCTGAACAAAATATTCAGTTACAGTTTAGTAGTAATGATTTCATGAACTTCTTCACTGAGAAAATAGAAAGCATCAGAACCACAATTGTAAACGTTCAATCCTCAATCGCGCCTTATAATTCAGCCTCAATTATCCCCCCGCAAGAACAATTACAGTGCTTTACAACTATAGAACAAAAAGAGTTAAATAAACTTATCACTTCATCTAAAACAACAACATGTTTATTAGATCCTATACCAACTAAACTACTGAAGGAAGTGTTACCTGTAGTGGAAGAGCCTCTCCTCAATATTATTAAATCATCTTTATCTTTAGGTCATGTTCCAAGAACATTTAAACTGGCAGTTATAAAACCTCTCATTAAGAAACCACAATTTGACCCACATAATCTAGCAAATTATAGACCTATTTCAAATCTACCTTTTATGTCTAAAATACTAGAAAAAGTTGTGTCCACTCAACTGGGCTCTTTCTTGCAAGAAAATGACATCTATGAAAAGTTTCAGTCTGGATTCAGACCGCATCATAGCACTGAAACTGCGCTCGTTAAAATCACAAATGATTTACTCTTAGCTTCTGACCAAGGCTGTATCTCAATATTAGTTTTACTTGATCTAAGTGCTGCGTTCGATACTATAGATCACACAATACTCTTAGATCGACTACAAAATTATACTGGTGTTCAAGGACAAGCATTAAGCTGGTTTAGATCATACTTATCTGACCGCTACCATTTTGTCTATTTAAATGGAGAAAAATCGATCATAACTCCAGTAAACTATGGAGTGCCGCAGGGATCTGTGTTGGGCCCTCTGTTATTCTCAATATATATGCTGCCACTTGGAAATATTATAAGGAAACATGGAATTAGTTTCCATTGTTATGCTGATGACACTCAAATCTATATTTCATCACGGCCGGATGAAAACGCTAAATTATCCAAATTGACAGAGTGTGTTAAAGATATAAAAGATTGGATGACGCGCAATTTTCTTTTATTAAATCCAGACAAGACAGAGGTACTAATCATCGGTTCAAAAAACCGCCCACAAAACCTCTCACAATACAACTTTAACATAGTAGGATGTCCTGTTACTTTATCCTCTACAGTAAAAGAACTGGGTGTTATACTAGACTGCAACCTGTCTTTTGAAAATCATATTTCATATGTTACAAGAACAGCCTTTTTCCACCTTAGAAACATTGCTAAGCTACGTAACATGCTATCAGTTTCTGATGCAGAAAAGTTAGTTCATGCATTCATGACCTCGAGACTAGATTACTGTAATGCTTTATTAGCCGGTTGTCCTGCATCCTCAATAAACAAGCTACAGTTAGTCCAAAATGCCGCCGCTAGAGTTCTTACTAGATCAAGAAAATATGATCATATAACACCAATTTTATCATCACTACATTGGTTACCTATAAAGTTCCGTATTAATTATAAGGTATTGCTACTGACTTATAAAGCCCTAAACGGCTTAGCTCCAGTCTATTTAACGGATCTTCTTTCGCCCTATAATCCATCGCGCTCTTTAAGATCACTAAATTCAAGGCTTTTGGTCATACCTAGGATATCCAGATCAACCAAAGGAGGGAGAGCATTTTCACATTTAGCTCCAAAACTCTGGAATAGTCTTCCTGATACTGTTCGTTGCTCAGACTCGCTCTCCCAGTTTAAAACTAGATTAAAGACACATCTCTTCAGCCAGGCATTCATATAATACTTTTAATCTTACAGTTAAATCCGACCTCTAGTTCATAAATGCCAGAGGAGAACTGGCCCCCGACTGAGCCTGGGTTCTCCCAAGGTTTTTTTCTTTTTTTCTCCATTAGGTCACCTGATGGAGTTTTCGGTTCCTTGCCACTGTTGCCTTTGGCTTGCTCAGTTGGGGATATTTGTGGATATTTAATTTAATTAATCAATCAACAATACTATTGATCAGCATTACCAAACGTGGACGTTTTCCACTAGAAACAAACACTGATGTATTGTTTTAATTTAATACTGTGACGCTGCTTTGATACAATCTATGTTGTGAAAAGCGCTATATAAATAAACTTGACTTGACTTGACACTTTCAGCCTGAGACTATAATCCACACGTTTCACACACTCTCACGCCACACACACATTTTCTCACGCAGAGAAAAAAAAAAAATAATAATAAAAAAAAAATAAAAAAAATAATCGCACTGACACTGACCAGAGGTGTATAGTCCAGGGGTCAGAAAGTAGAAGTCCTGCCATATGTTTATTCCACCCATGAACTCAGCAGCTGATTCTCCTGTCTGAATTAGCAAATCCAGGTGATTGGAACAAAATACTGAGGAGGACTTTTACTTTCTGAACCTGGACTTTACACCTCTGACACCAACAGACAAGACAGAGCTGGTTACTTTTGATATGAAACAAATTCTCAGCCCTCAGATTCTGTCAATTTTATTTCGAAATTAAAACAATAAATAACGTTTTGGCGTTGTAAATGTGACGTGTAAATATAAAGTGGCAGATCGCTGTAGCGCCTCAGTAGTGGTATAGATTCAAATACTTGTATATTGTTATTCATATGTTTTATTATTATGTATTGTTGGTTACCATTTACCAAGTAGGCTATAGATGTTTATGTTAACATCACTTAAACCTGCGTGTACTGGCGAGTGACACTAGGGGGCAGTGGTGAGCCGCAGGGCATTTCACTTTTTGACATGGAGTCACACTGCCAGCTACTTTGGCCCTGTCCCAAATGGCACACTCCGGACTTAAGGACTTCCTCAGAGTCCACACTTTGGTGACGTCATGTAGTGCAGATCTATAATATAATATAATATACCTATTTATTGTTGTCTTTATTTAATTTTCAGATTGTACAGCGTGTGACAGAAATAAAAATGATATGTGCCACCAGAAAACACAGCCTCTTCTGTGTGTGCAACACCTCATACATAATATCGATCAATCAGTGTTTTTCAGCTGCAGAAAGAAGTCAATAAAACAGCTGGAGAACAAGAATATCACATTACGTTACATAACGCTGGAGAAGCATAACATTACATTTACCCTAGGAAAGCCAATTAATGACCATAGCACGTTAATTGGCTAGAAATATAGAGGCCATTTGCTAAATATGTGCACTATATTAGCCTACATATTTATTAAATTTTTACCTATATCACTATGATATTATAATGTTGTTATTATAATAAAAACACATTATATTTAATTAAAGTTGTTATTTTTAATCTTTAATAATAATAGCTGACAGGGCTCTGTATGATTACAGCAATGTGTGAGATTAGTTTTTTCTTGAGAAAAATTTACATGTATCTTCTGTACCTAATATTATCCAAATTAGGGGTGGGCGGTATGACCAAAATTCTGTTTCACGGTATGACTAATTTTATTTCACGGTAACAATATATTTCACGATATAGTTATTTATATATTATTCTCAAAAAATCGACAAAAAGGGCTTTGTATAATAAATAAACCCAAATACTTTAGAAATGAAAAGTAGGCTACTTCACTTTGTTTGAATTTTCTTTTTCTTTTATTTGGTAAATTATTTCTTTGGTAAACGATTTTTTATAGCTAAATATAGTAAACAAAACACTCTCATCAACTTTTAGATGAACTGCCCCCATATGGTTGATATTAAATACAACTCAAAGCAATTCAACTTTAAATAAAGTGTTTCTGAATCATTTTTCAATCTCATGTTATTGCTTTACTTCATCAATCAGTTTATAATATCTGAATATTTTATATTGAACTGTTCAATTCATAATAAATTAGCTTGTTTTGTTATTTTTGCGATATCTGGCAACCCGTCACCTTAAACAAGAGATGTTCAGCAGTGTCAAGTTCATAAGTGACTAGGAGAACAGCAGTATGAAACAATAGCCTCACACTAACACGGTAACATAATGAGGGTCCTTACATACAAACCGAAGCATTGAGAACTTTGTAAGTGTACAGACAGTTTAATAAGAATATACTTTATAAAGACAGTACATTACGCGTTTACATCCAGGATCCATCTTGGAAAACAGTCTCGACTAATCGAGCCACGAACTCCGTCGATAGGATAGCTGGTCGATAGGAGTTACGTTTGTGAAATCTAACGTAGCACGCCGTTCGTGGCTCGATTAGTCGAGACTGTTTTCCAAGATGGATCCTGGATGTAAACGCGTAATGTACTGTCTTTATAAAGTATCTTCTTATTAAACTGTCTGTACACTTACAAAGTTCTCAATGCTTCGGTTTGTATGTAAGGACCCTCATTATGTTACCGTGTTAGTGTGAGGCTATTTTGAGCCTTGTTAGTGGTATTAACTAGCGATTTAATTTTACTTACTCTGTGCCCCATATACTACTGCTATGAGCTATACTGTTTTTAAAGATAAAACTCTATACATTCGATTTTCATGAAAACGCATCGCAGGGAACGATCGACTCGGTAACCATGTGTTAAATACCCCTAGGTTCATTTTTCACTGGAATTGTCCTTTAACAAATCTCATTGTCTCATGCATGCGAGTTAACCACGCCCACTTATTTGCGGTATCACAGAATAAAAAAATCTGTTATGGTTGACCTTTTCTACCGTGGTAACGATATATACCGTCATACCGCCCAGCCCTAATCCAAATTAATTGATATTGAATCAAGATCGGAATCAAATCACAATAATTGAATTCGTGATAGAGATTGAAAGAATTGAAATCATGAAATTTGTGTCAAGCAATAATAATAATTAAATAAAACAGTAGCCTACCAGTCATTGTACCATGTAAACATTTTAAGATGTTGTCACTAAACTTCTAAAATTCTTCTGTTATTTTAAATAATACAATTCTGATGTTTTGACAATCACAATAAACTTATTGTGATGCAAGTTTTTTTCTTTTCTTTTTTACACCCCATCAATCCCCCTTCCATAATTCTCCCTTTAAACTGAACTCAGAAGTTGGCAGCCCTGTCCTACAGTGATCTTTTGATGAGCTTTGATGGAGGGTGTTGCAGAAAAGCAGAAGTAAATGTACAGAGACAGAGGAGTGAAGAGAGAACCACGAACAACATGATGCACGCTCAAATAATGAAATATATGACAAATAAGACGAAGAAAATAATCAAAGTTGATTTATTAAAAACCCAATGACATCAAAATATTAGTTTTGTGGCTTTTAGTTCTTATCTATCAGCTCAGAGCTCATTTATGCTAGTGAATGATAAATATTTAACACATTCACTTCCGAGAACATGAGCCAAACATATTCATGATCTGCTGCTACAGTGACTTTTGTCCAATCAAATGCTCTGAACATTGAGAAAGTCCCTCCCCCTAAACCATGTGACACTGATTAGCAAGTAGCAAAAGACTATTGGACATTTCTAAAAGGAGCGTTTGACATGTTCAACACAAACTTCCTGTTTCAGAGAGAAATATGTGAGAACAGGACAGAAGAAAGTGCAGATCAGCCGCTCATGAGGCCTTAAATAAAACATCAGAGTGTTTCTAATGTGAATGTAAGAGAGACTCACCGTGAATCATGAGCAGAAAGAAGATCAGAGGAAGAGGAGGAGCCATTCTGACTCACATCAGCATAACATATCTATAATACACATATACATATATAATACACATCGTTTCAAAGCAGCTTTACAGAAAATACACAAGTCCACATTACAATTTAGAGTGATCTGTTATCAGAGGAAACTGTCTAAGATATGCATTTCAGAAATGTACATATACAAAGTCACAATTAGCTAAAAATGTATTAATTTAAACAATGTAATAATTTCAAGCAGAAACAATGAGCTCATTGAAGTAATGAATACTTGCATTAATATATTCATCACTTAAACAAGTATATGTAAATCACCCTATTCTTAACATTTCTCATGTAAAGATCCGCATGTTATATGAGCAATAATCATTTAAGCAAGAGTGTGTTTGTCTTACCGTGTTGAAGCTCATCAGATCAACAGCAACCAAATGACTGACTGTTTTAACACAAGCACTTTAGCTTTACAGTGAAGGACTCTGTGTGGTCAACACTGTTTATTAATAACCATCGACGGAAACATCACAGTCCCTCCCTCAACAAGAGAACAACATTACTGAACTAAACCTACTGAAAGAGAAATGATGATCTTTTTGATGATCTTTTTCATTTTCAACATCTTCAAGTTGAAGATGAATAATTGTGAAGATGTATAATTGTGAAGGTGAATGAAGATGAATGATAGTGATTTACAGGTGAGGCTCATCAAGGTGGATGTCGGACGCAGGAGACGGTGACCTCTGGTGGCAGTTTGAGGGACTGAACTCAGTGCATATTTCCACTGAAATATATATACAGTAGATAGATAGATAGATAGATATAGATATAGATATATAGATAGTTATAACTGCCTAAAAAAAACGGGGTTGAATCTAAACATGTTCACCATGGTCAATGGGCTTTATGCACAGCTGCACTACTTCCTGAACTTCAGCCAGCACCTTTGTTTCCTGTCTGCCATTATTGGACAAACTGATTAATTCAGGTGTGCCTGATAAAGTCTAGAGTATTTACTAGCCTATGTAAAATCACATACTAGTAACATATAAGTCAACATTTTCAGTAGTATATATTGTGTTAAAGTGGATGTTGTTGTGAGGACTTTTATTATGACGGGGGGACAGAGAGGAGAGCAGAAGAGAAATTTAATCAAACACACCTGAACCAGCCAATCAATGTCTTCAGGATTACTAGAAAGCTGCAGACAGGAGTTTATCAGGGTTGGAGCTAAACTCTGCAGAGCTGTGGCCCTCCAGGACTGAGTTTGAAGACCCCTGATCTAGGGTATTAATCAGTATTTATCCTTCTACATATTAAAGGATTTGAATGATTTGTTCAGGCGTATGAGATTTACTTAGTTTTACATACATGTCTGTTTACTGGAATGCACTCTCCATGTTTTAAAGATAGAGAGACACCCAACATGTGTTAAAACATATATTTAATCTTCTAGCTGAAGACATCCGAGGTCACTGGGGTCTTCAATCAGTCGCCTACGTGATCACTTCTTAGTTAAAGCATTTACTTTACTTTTAATCTTCAATCACTAGAGAATAATGATGAATATTGTCTGAACCTCTCACTGAGAGAAAGAACATCATCATCATCATCATCATCAAAGCTTTATTAAAGGTGCTCTAAGCGATGCCACGCGTTTTTTAGGCCAAAACATTTTTTTCCACATACAGCAAACATCTCCTCACTATCCGCTAGCTGCCTGTCCCCTGAACACACTGTAAAAACACGCGGTCTCTGTAGACACCACAGGCTCCACAAACAGCAAGAAAAACAAACTGGACTCACCCGTACCATGAAACACAGCAAACAGTGCTCCAGCCAATCACCGACAAGAAGTATTTGAGGGTGGGGTTTGTGGGGTTAGTGCGCGTGCACATGAAGTGTGTGTGGAGCGTGTGGAGGAGAGAGAAGCATGAAGAGGGAAGTTTGAATTATGGCCGAAATACGACCAAAGAGACGACGTTCCGAATTGCAAAGAAGAGGGACGAGGATAAGGAACGCGTGAAATACCGAATTTACATCGGAAAAACCTTTGAAAGGTGGCAAGAACTCCGGCGGCAGAACGGCTTTCGATCCGACATTCAGTTGCTCTGTTTTTGCAGAACAGGATAAATCCATATTTCTTTCTAAACTGACGTTCAAATTCGCCAAACCAACACAAGGATGTAATTAGCTAGAACTATGCAGTCAGCGTAACTTTGGTGAATACAACATATAACTTATGTTTCTAGCAGCTAGCGATCAATCTCTAACTTATTGAAAACCTCAATATTTAATGGATCTTTTGACTCCGTACAGTTCATGCAGAAACCTGAGATCCTCTGACCTTGGCCATCTTACAGTCCCTAAAGTTAAACTTAAAAAAGTGGTGATCGTGCTTTTGCCGCTGCTGGGCCGAAGCTGTGGAACAGCCTTCCTCCTTCTATTAGGCATGCTCCATCTATCTGTACTTTTAAATCTCAGCTCAAGACTCATTTCTTCACCTTGGCTTTTAACACTCTGTAGTTTGTCTTCCTGGATTTTTCTTTTATTCTATCGAGTGCCTTTTTGTCTTGTCTGGTATTTATTTACTCATACAATGCAAGTAGTAAGAGCCTCAGCATTTAATAAAAACTGGCTTTAATCGGTTAACTATTTTCTTTATTATGTTTTTCAATAAGTTTCATGCGGTTTCATGTGAGAGGGACGCCGGACAAATGGATGTCTATGGAGTCTTTAAATTTTCGGGCAGCATGTGACCTGAAGCTGGTCTCTAATTGGTTTCTTAAAGATTCTCCTCCGGACGCAGGTCGCTGCGTCCCTGGCGAATCAGAATTGGATACATGTTATTTTATCCAATCTGATTGGTTCTCGTCACCTGCCATTCAACTCAACGCTCTCTGCCACTACTGCGAGTGCGCGGGCGACACCGTCACTCCGACTCCGTCAAAACCTTGCTAGGCTGATCATTTTCGTAGAGAGAATGGCAGAAGTTAAACCAAATTCTGTCATTGATTTACAAATAAAAACCTTTCACAAGGCGTTCGCTGGAAGAAAAAAAACGATAAAGGATCTCCGACCGGACCAACCCGATTTACAGGCCAGTGACAGAGGACGAAGCTAACGCTACACCCGGAGCTTCACCCACGCTTGTTATGAGAAACGGAGGTGGCTGGCTTTATTTGCTTATTTGTTAACTTATGCTGTTCAATTCATTGCATTTTAATGTTCATGTCATGTATTTGTACTCAATATATAATCTAACTGTACATATCTGTTCTGTTACAGTAAGTAACTGAAGTGTAGATCACATTTGTACAATTATATGAAAAAAAGATGATTGAAATAAATGATAAACTCTAAAATGTCAACTTTTATCCTTTTCAGGTTTGATTCTAATCATAATGTAACATTATTTGAAAAAACTAAATTTCAGTACAAAAAAAAAAAATGTATTGTTAGAATTGTGATTTCATACTATTTAGATATGAATCCAATTGGAAAATCTTGTGAAAAGATATCTTTCAGTTAGTCAAATAGCATATAGTGGAGCTCTATAGCCATCTAGTAGCTAAAATCATCATTTTTTACTTTTAAAACTACATTTTACCAAATATAGGTAAAAAGTTTACACTAAACCATGTAAAATTATCCATGTTATCCCCATGAATGAAAGTTAGAAATATGGGTCTTTTATAAAGTGAATTTTACATAAAATGCTGTTTTTTGTAAAAAATAAATAAATATTTATAAATATAAATATTTATTTATTTAAAGAAATTCAAAATGTATCAAATCTTCCAAAAACTGCACAGATGTTGAGTAAAAACATTAATAAACAGTGTAAAATTACATTTGTAAAAAAAAAAAAAAAATATATATATATATATATATATATATATATATATATATATATATATATATATATTATTCTGTTACAAAATTAAATGTTATTGTCTGGGGACCCCAAAGATAACTAGTGTCGTCCCAAATGAAGATAATCAGAGGGTTAAATACCACCTCCCCCCTCCGACAGTGCTCCGCGAATCGGCGACTTTGTGGTTACTCGTCTACAATGTGTTGCAATCTCGCATAGCCATAAGCCGTCTCAACGCAAGTGAAACACTCACTCTCTGATGCAAGCACAACGTCATGTTTCCTGGAAACGGCGCACCGGTGTGCAACGGGGTTTGAGATACGTTTTCTCTTGTTTGGTGGGTGTGTCAGAACTGCAGTCCAATCAGCAGCAACATGTATATAAAGTATGCGGTATTAAAGTGAACTCGCACAATGGCTTCAAGGAAAGTAATTTACAAATGTGTTCGATGCAGCTCGGTATACGCAACAACTGATGATATTAGAAGACATGTTTGTCATAAGTTTTATTGTAAAAATATAGGATATCAACATAATGATGTAGTTGTTTATATTTTTAGCTTCATTGCAAGTGTATGACATTTGGTATAGAAATAAACAATGGTAATTAAGTGCTTTTCCTAAAAATGAGAAAGAAAATACAGGGTATTAAAACAGTATGAACTACAAATAAAGTCAGTATGTGAGGCTAAATAGATGTGTTTTAGTCTGAATTAGGTAAGATGTGTGCTTCAGTTTCAGAAATCCCTTCACTCGATTGGGATGTTCTCTTTTGTTCTGGGCGGCAAGTGCAGTAACCGTAACATCGGGCATATTTTGTAGTATTAAACACATATTTATACCGACTTCATCAGGCTCCGAAAATTCTTCACAAAGAACACAAAGAATGGCCTTCTCAGCTGCCATAGTTGCAACTCTTGCGTCATCAGAACAGTGTGTTCAACGCATCACCGTTTCTGTTTAAAAAACATTGTGCAACGTTTTGTCAGGGCTGAACGCAGCCCAGGTGTCAGCTGTATAACCGGTGGAGATATGCTTTATCAGTCCATGTGTGGATATTTCTTAGCCAGTCAGAATCATTCATCCTGAAATAATGACGTTGCTTCATGATTGTGTGAGAGTATTATTGGTGTGAAAATGGGAATGTACGGCAGAACCGCCTACGAACTCCTGTCTGAGTATTGAAGCTGATTCTGCTGATGAAACTGCAAACTTTCTTCACGAAAACTTTCATCAACTGACTGCACTTCTGACTCCTGGTCTTCATTCATCATATCTGCTCCTGGTCTTTAACTGTAAATTCCTCTCCTTCAACAAGACAACAATAGGACTAAAACTAAAGAAAAATGATGATATTTTTATTTGTTGAAGAATGAAGATGAATGATAGTGATTTACAGGTGAGGCTCGTCGAGGTTGATGTCAGACGCAGGAGATGTGACCTCTGGTGGCAGTTTGAGGTTATTTTGGGCTCCTGATAATCTTATTTAATCCTAATTTTAATTGTTGCTTTTATGCCTATATTTTCACTCTAATTTATGTATATATTTTCATTGTATCTATCTGTGTGGTTATTTTCGTCATTTCACCCCGATTGAGCTATATTTTTGCATCTGAGCCTAAATGTGAAACGAGAGCACATGTGACAAGTGTACATCACATTTGTTTTATAGAGTTAAAGAGGGCGAATCTCACTAAGAGGCTGATTACATTTGTTTGTACATCAGGAAATAAAGATCAGTGGAACTGCCGATTGCTGTCCTGTTCTTCTCATACGCAACCCAAAAACACAACGCAGACAACAGACCAGTTACACATATTTTGTAGTATTAAACACATATTTATACCGACTTCATCAGGCTCCGAAAATTATTCACAAAGAACACAAAGAATGGCCTTCTCAGCTGCCATAGTTGCAACTCTTGCGTCATCAGAACAGTGTGTTCAACGCATCACCGTTTCTGTTTAAAAAACATTGTGCAACGTTTTGTCGGGGCTGAACGCAGCCCAGGTGTCGGCTGTATAACCGGTGGAGATATGCTTTATCAGTCCATGTGTGGATATTTCTTAGCCAGTCAGAATCATTCATCCTGAAATAATGACGTTGCTTCATGATTGTGTGAGAGTATTATTGGTGTGAAAATGGGTGATGAAAATTCTGCTGATGAAACTGCAAACTTTCTTCAGGAAAACTTTCATCAATTGACTGCACTTCTGACTCCTGGTCTTTATCATCATATCTGCTCCTGGTCTTTAACTGTAAATTCCTCTCCTTCAACAAGATAACAATAGGACTAAAACTAAAGAAAAATGGTGATCTTTTTCTTTGTTGAAGAATGAAGATGAATGATAGTGATTTACAGGTGAGGCTCGTCGGGGTTGATGTCAGACGCAGGAGATGGTGACCTCTGGTGGCAGTTTGAGGGATTGTTAGGGATGGGCGATTACAAACTTTTTTATTTTGATCCAATACCAATACTTTTTCTTACAGTTTTAACAATGCCAATGTCAAAACCAGTTATTTCTTAAATTGATATGTGATTTTTCAAAATTATTTTTAGAAAAAAATAATGTATTACACTTAAAGGCATATCACACCAACAAACTCCAGCTAAATGCCAGGGGTGTTTTGGAGCAAACATGAAAAATGTATTGAAAACAAATAAAAGTGATGCAGAAACCCATGTTTTGTCATTAACAATTTTAATATTGATATTTCTTAATGGAATCAATATCAAATAAGTAGCTTGTGAGAATCTCTATATATTAATACTGCAGGATCTATGAGCCCTTAAAGGGATACTTCAGCATTTAGCATTAAGCTTTGTATCAGTAGAAAACCTGTAGTATTTTCGAATTACCGTGCTTCCCTCCCTCATGTCCCCCTGAGACGAGATTTATGTACTTTTTGTCTGAAAAAAAAAGGATTTTTTGGCCAGAGGCGAGAGACAACAGCCAGTAGTAGGAGCTGTCCCGCATGTTCTCAACCCGCCCATAGGGGGTGGGATCTCTCTCACAGAATGTACACACAGTGTTAGCCGTCTTTTTTTGGAAGCTAAGCTAGCAGGCTCTTGTTCTGTGGAGAAAGCTGAGTAAGTAGGGGTTACCATCCTCTTTTTCCCAGACATGTCCGGCCGTCGAGATCGTCCAAAATGTCCGGGATTCAGCTTTTGCTTTCTGGGGTCGCCATTCATTGTTTACATGCACACCTTTTGTTTCAATCTAACTGAATTCATTTCGATTGGTGAATCTGAATGTAGTTTACATGAACGCTAAACAAGTGATCGGTTGATGTGCGTTTTAAAATTGCTAAGAAAATTCCCGCTCCTCCGTGAGAGATACGAGACCCGGCGCGTCTCATAGGTGTTGCTCATCATCAGTAATCACGCCACCGGCCTCGCATCGTTCTCCCGCGGCCCTCAGCCTCGTCCTGCTCGCCACAGTAAACATGATTAATGACGACTCTAGAACGCAAAAGCCAAATCCCGGACATTTTGGGCGATCTCGAAATCCTGGGAAGACTCGTCATGGAGACTCACGATAAAACGGCGTATTTTCAGTTTCGAGTCAACTAGTAGCTGAGCTGTCCTCTGTAACCGGTAGGCGTGGCTTGGGAGTGGCCTCGTAGGGCAGCGAAGCAAATGCATTCTGGGAGTTGTTGTCTTTCATCCACATGAGCCAAAAATACATTTTCTGGCTTTTCTCAGTCTAGAAAGCTCCAAATTCAAAAATAATTTCACATTTCTACTACATGACCCATTTTAAATACACATTCATCTTTCCAGAGGTGAAGAATCCCTTTAAGGTTTGTACAAGCAAATATGGGACAATTACAAATAAAACTGAACATTTAAAGGGAGAGTTACAGGAACACAAAAGACAGAATAACAAAAGCCGATTATATTGAGCACTTTGAGAGCAAAAAAAAAAAATACATTTTCCATAGTGAATGTGCAGAATTATGATTTTGTTCAGTATATCAGAATAAAATGATCAATTATGATTTAAAACCAGAAAGCATAGATTGTTTGCCACAACTGAACATCACTTTAGGTGTTTTGACTTAATTTTAACATATATTTAGACAATAACAATTCACCAGCTTTTAACTATCATTTAATTCCACTGTTACATCATGTTTCTTAAACTATACAGAAATTAATCTCTTGTGACTCATCATCACTGATGATCCCTGTCAATCATCAGTGGCTCCGCCCACAGAGCTCAGGATTGGTTCATTTGTGCTCCGCCTCTCACTGCAGAATCTTCCTGTTGATCTGAACAAACAGTAAGATGAAGAAAGACTGACTGAAGTTCTTCAACAACATAATAAAACCTTTCACTAGATACATAAAACAATCACACTATACTGAAGAGAGTGTTATTGATTATATTGAGAAGAGCTGCTGGTTCTGACACTTACTGATGGATTCTCATGTTTAGAAAAGCTCTGAGGATCAAGAGTCTTCAGGAGTCTTCAGGAGGTCTGCGATCAACGGTCTGTGTGAAAGAGAGCGAGAGATCGGTCATGTGATCATCAGTGATGGAGTATCTGACTTTGACGTCTCACTTACTGTGAGTGTGTCGTACAGGTCAGAGGTCGTGGACTTGAGCTCAAGAGCTGTATACGTGTCTTCATTGGGATCAGAGATCTACAGGAGAGACAGAAGGTCTTACATCACAAAATATCACAATCACAATAATACATATACATTTTTAAAAACATGATCAATGATAAACTTTGGAATATATACAATTTTATGGAAACACTATCAAAAAAGTTCCCTGACAATGTTCAAAGTAAAGGGCTTTTTCATATGTTCGTAATTTTAACAGTAAAAAAAACTGTAAAAAAGCAACGGAAAAGACATGTTAATTGCAGAGATACCCTTACTATATACAGTGAAAAACTGCAATAGCTCTCACGGGACATTTCATGTAATTTTTCAACGGATTTTGGAAGTACACTGAAAAAAAAAAAACCTTACCGTTGCATTTACTGTACCTTACCGTAAAAAATACAGTAGCAATTGTTATGTTTTACATCATTGAACAAAATTTTACGGTAAAAAACAGGCAACTGTGGTTTACTAGTGCTTTACTGTAAAAAATACGGCAGTAATATTTTAGGTTTCATGGCATTGAACCATGGTTAAAATAAAAAACTGCCAACTGTGGTTGCCTGTAATTTAAAAATATTGTATCACAAACCAATTTGTCATAAACGTTATTGTTGAGAATTAGCAGAGGTTTAGAAGTTGATGTTTTATTGAAAATAATAAAAACTGAAGTCATCATTATGAAGATCGGTGTTTGCTTTAGTTGGGCTCTTGATCCTTGACTTTCTAACGTCAGATTTTCTTTATGGCATGAAAATCTGAGAGAAAATGTGATCAGGTGTTGTTATTTATTGATGGTGACTTTATCATCATGTAGTGGCCTGATCTCATAAAGAGTCTTATCTTTCATTATGTTTATTACTAATATATTTCTCATTTTTGAGTGTAATAGTTCTGTGTCACTACCACATACGAGCCAGCAGTGACAAATAATTAATCTTAAGAACTTTAAAAACACATGGTGTATAAAAAAGGTTTTGAACTACTGTATGATGTAGACCAACACAGACATCAAGAATCAGCGTATGAATCTCAACAACAGTGATAATCAACACAATAATCAGATAAAACTCTGAACATCACAAAACATGCTACGAAAAAGCTGCAACAAAAACATCAAAAATAAAAGTAGATATAATAATAAAAGAAAATACTAAGGCAATTCAGCATAATTTATTCATGCTACAATGCATGCTGGGAGATACTGATGAGTTTTGATTAAATGCTCCCATCATGCACTGCACTTTTATCATCACCGTTGTTGAGATTCTGAGTGTGTCTGAAAGATACAGTAGTTAAAACCTTTATTGTGCACAATATTTTACAATTCTTCAGATTCTCATAACACTGATGGATCACATGCTGTAGAATCATAGAGCAACTACAGTCAATAATGTAAAATTATTTATATGAAAAACGAAAAATGGCGAGATGAGATGATTACCGAATAAATATTTTACTCCATGTTTCATGTAAGTAAAAGCTATATAAAATTAACAAAATAAAATAACATGAATTTCTTCAAAGTTTGGTCTTAATGTGGATTTTATAGTTTCTGCAGTTTTTCTCACTTTGCTTTCTCTTAATTTGAGCATATAGCTGAAACTAATTTAAGCCACGACACAGAGATTAGACCATGTTTTTTGACCAGATAAAATATAAATCAATGAGAAATGATTGCACGTGAATGAAGTAATCTCCGATTGGTCATGTATCTTGTACAAAACCCTCAATTGCTTGAGTCATCATAAATTTAACAGTAAATTATAATTAAAAACTTAAGCAGATTTGTTAAATTCACAAAATGGAGAAGATGGCTGCACGCTGACTTTCTAAGATGGCTGCACGCTCTTCAGGTTCTTCTGGAGCTCCTATTTTTGCTAGACCCTGCTTGAAACCAGAGGTATATAAAACTATTGACGGCAAAGTTATAGTTGAGGATGAATTTCTACACTTCCTCTCTATTAAATTAAGGACTTTAAGCCAGGATGAGATTGTTTTGTTGGCTGTCAACACATTTGACTCTGATTGGATAGAAACATCAAAGAAAACGCTCTTTGAATTATGCACTACTACGCAGCGCAATATCTCTCATAAAGGTGCGCAAAAAGACATCAATAATGTGAAGACCTGCCTCAAAGTGTTAAACGAATGTGGGGACAATGTTCCCAGATTTGTGTCTCATTACTTGGATGAATTGCCGCCAGTGACGTTCACCAATGTGGATATATGTGGCCTGCTCCGCAAAATGGAGCAGCTTCATGCGGTAGTATTTGCTATGAAGCATACTCTGCAACTCCAAAATGAGACCAGCGAAGGCCTGCATGCTGTCACGGCGGATGTGAGAAGCCGGGTACGCGCCCTTGAACTGCGAGCTGAGCATGGATACGCTGACCAGATTACCCCAGCGAGGGAGCTGGAGGCTATGGAAGCCAATGAGGTCTTGGCCGGAGGATCTAAAGCCTTGGACGCGGGACACAGCCTCTACGAGACACAGGGAGAATCTCTTTTGGGCGTGGAAGGAGACAAACCAGCAATGCGCATCGGAGGAACAACACCGATTCCCGGATCTCCAAAGTGGAGCCAGGTTGTGAAACGGGGTCTCCGACAACATGGTCAGCCTGTCGCTACTAAACCAGCGTCTCACTCCGGAAATCCTACACTGAGACGGAGGAAAGCTGTCAAAACTATCGTGGGAACTGGAGCAGCAGGGAACATCAAAATGGTGAAAACCAAACTGGTGAGTGTCTTTGCCTCGAAATTCTATCCAGACATTGACACGGAAACATTACGCGCGTATTTGGAAGGCAAACTTGGGCATGACGTAACGTGTCAAAAAATCACTACTGTAAACAACAGATATGCTTCATTCAAAGTGTCTGCGGAATGCAGTGATGTAGCGGTCATGTATAACCCAGAGTTGTGGCCAGAGGGAACTTTTGTGAGGCGCTATTATGAGCAGCGTAAAGCTGGCATTGGCGCTAATGTTCCGCTTTCTACTAGGGTTTTAAGTGTACCTGCTGCTGGAGTGAGTACAAACGAATAAGACTGCTATGGACATTAAAGTTGTTTCATATAACTGTCGTGGCCTGCGCTTGAGCCAGAGTGCTGATGATAAAGCTCGCCGAATTGTTGTCGATCAGTTGTTGGAACACTGTGACATATTGTGCTTACAAGAAACATTTCTAGCTAAACAAGATCTAGAAGGTCTAAACTCCATTAATGGCAGTTTTTTTGGTGCAGGAGAGTCAACTACTGACCTCAGTTTGGGAATTAAAAAAGGAAGGATACCAGGAGGTGTGGCTATTTTATGGAATAAGAGGCTGGACTCAGTGATCAGTGTGGTTAGGCTTGGTGTGGACTGGTGTATTGGAGTACACGTGTCACAGCATGACAAAGAATTTATTAGTTTAAATGTTTATGCTCCTTATGAATGCAATCACAATGAAGAAGAATACTTAAGTAAGCTTGCTTTTATTAGTTCCTTTATACAAGATGACAGATTTACTTGTGTCTATGTAATTGGTGACATGAATGCCGACATCTCTGATAAGAAATCAGTTTTTGCCAAGCATATGGATCATTTTTGTACAGATACTAATCTAATATTATCGAGCAGAGCGCTTTTACCAGCAGAGAGTTATACACATATAAGTGAAGCCTGGTACACTACATCTTGGTTGGATCATTGCATCACTACAGCTGACGCTCATGCTGCTTTGGCACAGATGAAAATTCTATATAATATGTCCACTGTTGATCACATCCCTGTTGAGGTGACAATTAGATCTAATTGTATACCTGTTACTGTTAATGTTGAAAATAATCCAAACCAGAAACACATAGACTGGACCAAGCTTGCTACAGAAGAATTGGCCTCTTACTATGCTTGCACAGATCAATTATTATGCAACGTACAATTGCCAAGAGATGCTATTCTGTGTACAGAGATTAACTGCTCAAACATCAGGCACAGAACAGATATCTCTTCTATGTATTCAGACATAGTTAGAATATTACTTGAAGCAAGTTCACCTTATAATAAAAGTATAAAGAAAGGCAAAATTAGGCCTGGTTGGAACACACATGTATCTCAGTTTCTCACTGAAGCCCGTGAAGCAACAACATCTTGGGTCCTTGCGGGAAAACCTAGACAGGGGCCCATATTTGACCATAAAAAGAGGACAAATGCAAAATACAAATATGCAATTAGATTTATTAGGAAGAATGAACAAATCATGAGAGCTGATTCCATGGCTAAAAAACTTTTAGGCAAGGACACAAAAGCCTTTTGGAAAGATGTAAAAATTATTAATAATAGCAAACCCTCTCTCCCCTGTACAGTAGACGGAGTCTCTGGAACAAATATGATTGTAGAGCTGTGGCAACAGCATTATAGTAAGCTTTTCACCTGTGTCCAGAGTGAACCTTACCAGGTTGATAATGTTACTGTAGTGGACACAATTAAAACTCATGAGGTTTTTCAAGCAATCAAAAACTTGTCTGTAAATAAAACTACAGGTATGGATCTCATCTCTGCTGAACATCTCAAGTTTGCAAGTTTAAGGTTAGCACCTCTTCTTGCCTTATGTTTCACTGCTTTTATTGTACATGGTTTTATGCCAGACTCCATGATGAAGGTTCTCCTAGTCCCTGTAGTAAAAGACAGAGTAGGAAAGGTGGGCAACTCAGATAATTACAGACCCATTGCACTTGCTAGTATACTCTCTAAAGTTATTGAGCAAATCTTTCTGGCAAGGATTGACAAAATAATTCCTTCAACAGACAATCAATTTGGGTTTAAGCCCAAACATGGCACAGATATGTGCATTTATGCCTTAAAGGAATTACTAAGTGACTATAAGAGCAAGAATTCATCTGTTTTTATATGTTTTTTAGATGCCTCTAAGGCGTTTGATCGTGTGAATCATCGAAAATTATTTCATAAATTGTGTCAAGCGGGTGTGCCTAGGTATATGGTTAGATGCTTGTCATACTGGTACGCAAACCAGACTATGCAAGTCAAGTGAGCAAACTGTGTGTCTGCTCCTTTTCAGGTTTGCAATGGGGTCAGACAAGGAAGCGTTTTATCCCCTGTTTTGTTTAATTTTTATATGAATGACCTGTCTAAGCGGTTAAACCAGTGCAGAACGGGCTGTATGGTTGGAAGTTCAGTAGTAAACCATCTAATGTATGCTGATGACTTGGTAGTGTTTAGTCCCAGTACAGCTGGTTTCCAGCATCTTCTCAAACTGTGTTCTGAGTTTGGAGAACAACATGATGTCAAATATAATCCTTCTAAAAGTGTAATCATGATCTGCCGAACGAAAGAGGACAAATGTATGACATTCCCTGACTTTAAGTTGTCTGGTAATGTCCTTAAGGTTTGTGATGAAGTCAAATATCTTGGTCATGTGATCACTGACCGTCTGTCTGATGATGAGGACATTTATCGTCAGTGTCGTATGTTATATGCACAAGCTAATGTACTCCTTCGGAAATTTGGTTATTGTTCTGTTGAAGTTAAATTAACTTTATTCAAAGCATATTGTACTTCACTGTACACAGCAAATCTCTGGTGGAACTACAAAAAAGCCAGCCTTCAGAAACTACAAGTGGCTTATAATGATGCACTAAGACTTTTGTTAAAAAAGCCGAGATGGACTAGTGCCAGTGACTTGTTTGTGTCTGCCCGAGTTAACACATTGAAGGCTGTTTTGAGAAACACAATGTATAATTTCATTTGTCGACTTAATGAGTCTGGAAATAGTGTCATTATGATACTGACTAACACTGAATATAGCGCCATACGCTACACATCTAAACTTTGGAGACACTGGTATGACTGTCTTCTGAAAGGATAGAATCTTTTTTTTTTTTTTTTTTTTTATTTTTTTTTTATAATATGTATTTAATGTGATGTGTTTTAATTTTGTGCTGTCTGTTGTTGTTTTTGTTTTTTTTATGAAGTATGGACCATGAGTCTGCAATAAAGTCTATCTATCTACAAAAGAACTTCACGGCCAAGGCCATTAACAACTGCCCACTAAAATCAGGTTTATTTCATAATTTTTTTATATTATAGTACAAACTGGTTACCGCTGGATTGAGAAGGTTTGAATCCTGTCACTTTGTACATTTACAGTCTGAAACACAGATAACGGCTGATTGATTCATTCTCTGCTTTTGTGAAGTCATGTTTAGATGATTTACCTGTTTCACTATGCGATCTTCAGATTTAACACTCCTTCGTTTCTTTCTGTTATAATGAAAGACATTAGCAGCATATGCATTTATTTTAAAGATTACTAATAATTAAAAACACAAATTAGCCATTTCCTACATTAGACCAAAAGTGAATTTATACAATTATTGCAGTTTTTTATTGAGCTCACATTATAAACAGGATAAAGATGATGATGAAGATGATGATGAAGAATAATCCTCCAGATGCCGCTGTGATCACAATCACATTCCTACCAGCAACATGATGAACTGAAAGAGGAAGATCATCATGATTAACTCTCCAAACTGATGAATGATGTGAAGATACAGGAGTGTGTTAATAAAAGCTTCACCTGTGACAGTTACAGCGTCTGATCTCTGAAATCCATGTTGATTGTGAGCCTGACAGTAGAAGCGTCCACTCTGTAGTGCACTGAAACTCTGTCCAGATCCAACAGCTGAGGTTTCATTCTCCTTAAACCAGCTGAAGTTCAGAGCAGGAGGGTTTGAGTCACTGATGCAGTTCAGAGTCACTGAATCTCCCTCCACTATTACAGCAGATCCACTCATCAACACTGAGACGTTCCTGGGTGGGTCTAAAAAGAACAAATTTGAAAATTCACAATAAACATTAAAAAGTGAATGAATTTGGAAATTTTAAACAATGTGTAGATGATCATTAACTCACACATGACGTTTAAAGTCACAGCATCAGAGTATTTCTCTCCATGTTCATTGATGGACTTGCACTTGTATTCTCCACTGTCATCAGAGCTGATCTTTGAGATGCTGTAGATTCTTCCAGATCCTACAATCGTTCCTCCTTTAATCCAGCTGATTTCTGCAGGAGGGTTTGAGTCACTGATGCAGTTCAGAGTCACTGAATCTCCCTCCACTATTACACCAGATGGACTGATGGACACTGAGACGTTCTTTGGAGGGTCTAAAACAGACAAAAATTAAAGTTCAGTGAATATGATGATGGCTGAGGTGTCTGAGCACCAGGTCCCTGTGTTCGCACAACTGATCTCGCGAGTGGGCCAAGAAGAGGGCGGCCTCCGCGACCTTCGTAAATATGCGGGGTGACAGGGAGGAGTTTGTACTGGTATGCCCGTCCCTCGAACTCAAAGCGTAGGAACGGTCTGCGTCGAGGGAGAATTGAGACATTAAAGTACACGTCCTTCAGGTCGATCACTGCGAACCAGTCTTAGGGGCGAACACATTCTGCATTAGCATTTTGAACGGAAGCTTGTGAAGGGCCCGATTCAAAACACACACATCCAAGATTTGATGTAACCCACCACTCTTCTTGGGAACAGTGAAGTAGGAGCTGTTAAACCCTGACCTCACAATCTCGCAATCTCCGCATGCAGAACAAGGGGCCTCTACGTTCCCCGCCATACTGAATCTCATAGCCAAATCTGAACGTCCCAATGAGCCAGCGTGACGGGCGCTAGCCAGGCTCCCAGCGACCGAACCAGCAGGACCAATGGGACCACAGACGCACCCGTGGAGGACAGAGACCCGTCCCGGAGTGGGGTCTGAGTGTTCAGTGCAACACTTACCTGGCTCCACAGTTTGGCAGGGCGTGCGTGAGAAGGCATAGCATACAGCTTGATAACTATAACACTGCTTATGATTTATGGGGATTGAAAAAGGTGGTTGTGTACACACACTGCCGACACATTTATGTTCAAACACTGTGTAAAAGTTAATTTTGCATAATAGGTGCCCTTTAAAAACCTTGTTAAAAATCCAAAATACTTCAGAGCACAGACTTAAGTTTGGTATCTTTTTAAAGGGAACACTTCACAGATTATTGTAGAAATATACATATATTTAAGTTTTATATTTTATATAAAATATATATTTTACAAAAAATGTTCAGCTAAAACTTTAAGAAAATTAAAGCTAAATATCTGAACAAATTATGTGACAAATTGTAGGTTGATATAAAAAAAATAAAAAAAATAATTCAGTATGATTTTTTTGAGTGCAGTACCAAACTTTTCCACTAGATGACATCCAGACTCCTCTGGTGACCAAATAAGGACTCTTCGATTTCCATATATGGATTAAATGATCTTAACTACAGTCTGAACGCTTTCAAATGCTATATAGTTGGTCAAGTTTACTTTAGGTTTAGACTAAGATATTATTGTTATAAATGTATAATGGCAAGTGTCCCACGGGTGTCGGGGAGGGGCCGTCTTAAAAATATTGGTTAAAACATTTTTATAAATCATAAATTCAGAAATGTATTCTTTGTAATGTGTGAAAAGTATTGATATTAAAAGTTCATTATTTGTACCTGAATGTAATTATTATAATGTTTTTTCATAGTGTGATTTTTGGAGAATTGAATCCAATTAGGGTCAGTTTGACCTGGACCACACAAACTGTAACCAGAAATCTAAAGTGCATGAGGGTTAAAGAGAGAAAGTCAATCTGCACTCACACATGACACTGATCTGAACAGCCGGAGAGATGTGAGTGTGTCCGTCTACAGCACAGCTATATCTGCCTGAATCCTCTCTTCTGACTGACTGCAGCAGGAGTTCATTGTTTCTGTCTCTTCTCTCAGTTAATGGCTGTGAGTTTCTGTACCAGATGAATGTTGCTCTGTCAGTCAGAGCGCAGCTGCTTTTACATCTCAGAGTGACTGAATCTCCCTCTGTCACTCTCTCAGGAGACTCCACCTGAAGATCTGAACACAACACACACATTATATCTAGTGCTGCTGTCATACACTGATTATTATTCAACATAATGCACAGAAGAAGAGATAAACCTCACCAAACTCACCTGTGACAGTAAGAGTCACTCCTGGATCACCAGTATATCTTCCATCAGGTTTATCAGTGATGAATCTGAAATAGTACATGTGTGAATCATTCAGTGTCACATGACTCAGTCTGACGGTGCAGTTCTGCTGTTTATCTCCCAGATACTGAAGCCTCTGACTGTATTCAGGGTCCTTAGACAGATCTCGAGGACCTACACGTGTTTTGCTCCAGAACACTTTCATGATCTTATATCCAGTAGGGTATGTATAAGTGCATCTCATTATCACTGTTGAGTCCTTTAGTGCACAGATGTGTGAAGGACTGTAACTCACACTCATATCAGCACTAGAAACCCCTGAAACACAGAATTCATCAAACTGTAAATGTTGTTTTATCTGTTATATTGGGCCATGAAAACATGACAATACTTTATTACTATTTGAAAACAGCGACTCATTACAGGAAATATAAGATAAATGTAAATAAATAATCTCAGTGTGAATTACTTTAAGACAGAGGAGTGAAGAGAGAACCAAGAAATCAGCCAAAAACAACAAGCTGCACAATTACAATTTTTCTGAATTGCTAAAACACATTTCTTGAAACCATCACTCACTTTCTCAAAACCTTAAACACAAAAGCAAATGTGACCCGTCACGGAAACCAGGGACACAAGGTTACAGTAAAAAACTGTAAATGAAAAGCATGTTACTGTAAAGTACAGTCAGAAGAGTTGAGCAACTGCAGAATCAAGGTCAGTGAGAGAGATTTATTCTGCTTCAGCTTCACGTCTTCATGTCGGTCCGGCCGGAGAATATCATCTCTGCAGGAGAAGAGAAAAACCCTGAAGCAGATCCAGCCTTGACAACATTCTCCACACCTTCCTCTTCCTCTTCCTCCTCGTTCAGCACCTCTTTCACACACTCTTCCTCCTCTAACTCACTCTTCCTCCTCTTATACTCACACTCTTCCTCCTCTTATACTCACACTCTTCCTCCTCTTATACTCATACTCTTCCTCCTCTTATACTCACACTCTTCCTCCTCTAACTCACACTCTTCCTCCTCTTATACTCACACTCTTCCTCCTCTTATAGTCACACTCTTCCTCCTCTAACTCACACTCTTCCTCCTCTTATACTCACACTCTTCCTCCTCTTATACACACACTCTTCCTCCTCTTATATTCACACTCTTCCTCCTCTTATACTCATACTCTTCCTCCTCTTATACTCACACTCTTCCTCCTCTAACTCACTCTTCCTCCTCTTATACTCAAACTCTTCCTTCCTCTTATATAACTCTTCTCCTCTACACTCACATCTTCCTCCTCTATACTCACACTCTTCCTCCTCTTATACACACACTCTTCCTCCTCTATACTCACACCTCTTCCTCCTCTTATACTCACACTCTTCCTCCTCTTAATACTCACACTCTTCCTCCTCTATACTCACACTCTTCCTCCTCTATACTACCTCTTCCTCTCTATACCACGACTCTTCCTCCTCTTATACTCACACTCTTCCTCCTCTATACTCTCTACTCCATCTTCTCTTATACACATACTCTTCCTCTTATACTCACACTCTTCCTCCTCTTACTCACACTCTTCCTCCTCTATACTCACACTCTTCCTCCTCTTATACTCACACTCTCTCCTCTTACACTCTTCACACCCTCTTCCTCCTCTATCTCACACTCTTCCTCCTCCTCTTTCACACACTCTTCCTCCTCTTATACTCACACTCTTCCTCCTCTAACTCACACTCTTCCTCCTCTAACTCACACTCTTCCTCCTCTTATACTCACACTCTTCCTCCTCTAACTCACACTCTTCCTCCTCTTATACTCACACTCTTCCTCCTCTTATACACACACTCTTCCTCCTCTAACTCACACTCTTCCTCCTCTTATACTCACACTCTTCCTCCTCTAACTCACACTCTTCCTCCTCTTATACTCACACTCTTCCTCCTCTAACTCACACTCTTCCTCCTCTTATACACACACTCTTCCTCCTCTTATACTCACTCTTCCTCCTCTTATACACACACTCTTCCTCCTCTAACTCACACTCTTCCTCCTCTTATACTCACACTCTTCCTCCTCTTATACTCACACTCTTCCTCCTCTAACTCACACTCTTCCTCCTCTTATACTCACACTCTTCCTCCTCTTATACTCACACTCTTCCTCCTCTAACTCACACTCTTCCTCCTCTTATACACACACTCTTCCTCCTCTAACTCACACTCTTCCTCCTCTTATACTCACACTCTTCCTCCTCTAACTCACACTCTTCCTCCTCTTATACTCATACTCTTCCTCCTCTTATACTCACACTCTTCCTCCTCTTATACTCACACTCTTCCTCCTCTTATACACACACTCTTCCTCCTCTAACTCACACTCTTCCTCCTCTTATACTCACACTCTTCCTCCTCTAACTCACACTCTTCCTCCTCTTATACACACACTCTTCCTCCTCTTATACTCACTCTTCCTCCTCTTATACACACACTCTTCCTCCTCTAACTCACACTCTTCCTCCTCTTATACTCATACTCTTCCTCCTCTAACACACACTCTTCCTCCTCTAACTCACACTCTTCCTCCTCTAACTCACACTCTTCCTCCTCTAACTCACACTCTTCCTCCTCTTATACACACACTCTTCCTCCTCTTATACACACACTCTTCCTCCTCTTTTATTCACACTCTTCCTCCTCTAACTCACACTCTTCCTCCTCTTATACTCATACTCTTCCTCCTCTTATACTCACACTCTTCCTCCTCTTTTATTCACACTCTTCCTCCTCTAACTCACACTCTTCCTCCTCTTATACTCATACTCTTCCTCCTCTTATACTCACACTCTTCCTCCTCTTTTATTCACACTCTTCCTCCTCTAACTCACACTCTTCCTCCTCTTATACTCACACTCTTCCTCCTCTTATACTCACACTCTTCCTCCTCTTATACTCACTCTTCCTCCTCTTATACACACACTCTTCCTCCTCTTATACTCACTCTTCCTCCTCTTATACACACACTCTTCCTCCTCTTATACTCATACTCTTCCTCCTCTTATACACACTCTTCCTCCTCTAACTCACACTCTTCCTCCTCTTATACACACACTCTTCCTCCTCTTATACACACACTCTTCCTCCTCTTATACTCATACTCTTCCTCCTCTTACACTCACACTCTTCCTCCTCTTATACTCACTCTTCCTCCTCTTATACACACACTCTTCCTCCTCTTATACTCATACTCTTCCTCCTCTTATACTCACACTCTTCCTCCTCTAACTCACACTCTTCCTCCTCTTATACACACTCTTCCTCCTCTAACTCACACTCTTCCTCCTCTTATACACTCACTCTTCCTCCTCTTATACACACACTCTTCCTCCTCTTATACTCATACTCTTCCTCCTCTTACACACATACTCTTCCTCCTCTTATACTCATACTCTTCCTCCTCTTATACTCACACTCTTCCTCCTCTAACTCACACTCTTCCTCCTCTTATACACACTCTTCCTCCTCTAACTCACACTCTTCTTCCTCTTATACACACACTCTTCCTCCTCTTATACTCACTCTTCCACCTCTTATACACACACTCTTCCTCCTCTTATACTCATACTCTTCCTCCTCTTACACACATACTCTTCCTCCTCTTATACTCATACTCTTCCTCCTCTTATACTCACACTCTTCCTCCTCTAACTCACACTCTTCCTCCTCTTATACTCACACTCTTCCTCCTCTAACTCACACTCTTCCTCCTCTTATACACACTCTTCCTCCTCTAACTCACACTCTTCCTCCTCTTATACACACACTCTTCCTCCTCTTATACTCACTCTTCCTCCTCTTATACACACACTCTTCCTCCTCTAACTCACACTCTTCCTCCTCTTATACTCATACTCTTCCTCCTCTAACACACTCTTCCTCCTCTTATACTCACACTCTTCCTCCTCTAACTCACACTCTTCCTCCTCTTATACACATACTCTTCCTCCTCTAACACACTCTTCCTCCTCTTATACTCACACTCTTCCTCCTCTTATACTCACACTCTTCCTCCTCTAACTCACACTCTTCCTCCTCTTATACACATACTCTTCCTCCTCTAACACACTCTTCCTCCTCTAACTCACACTCTTCCTCCTCTAACTCACACTCTTCCTCCTCTTATACACACACTCTTCCTCCTCTTATATTCACACTCTTCCTCCTCTAACTCACACTCTTCCTCCTCTTATACTCATACTCTTCCTCCTCTTATACTCACACTCTTCCTCCTCTAACTCACACTCTTCCTCCTCTTATACTCACACTCTTCCTCCTCTTATACACACACTCTTCCTCCTCTAACTCACACTCTTCCTCCTCTTATACTCACACTCTTCCTCCTCTAACTCACACTCTTCCTCCTCTTATACTCACACTCTTCCTCCTCTTATACACACACTCTTCCTCCTCTTATACTCACACTCTTCCTCCTCTTATACTCACACTCTTCCTCCTCTAACTCACACTCTTCCTCCTCTTATACTCACACTCTTCCTCCTCTTATACACACACTCTTCCTCCTCTAACTCACACTCTTCCTCCTCTTATACACACACTCTTCCTCCTCTAACTCACACTCTTCCTCCTCTTATACTCACACTCTTCCTCCTCTAACTCACACTCTTCCTCCTCTTATACACACTCTTCCTCCTCTTATACTCACTCTTCCTCCTCTTATACACACACTCTTCATCCTCTAACTCACACTCTTCCTCCTCTTATACTCATACTCTTCCTCCTCTAACACACTCTTCCTCCTCTTATACACACACTCTTCCTCCTCTTATACTCATACTCTTCCTCCTCTTATACTCACACTCTTCCTCCTCTAACTCACACTCTTCCTCCTCTTATACTCACACTCTTCCTCATCTTATACACATACTCTTCCTCCTCTTATACTCATACTCTTCCTCCTCTTATACACATACTCTTCCTCCTCTTATACTCATACTCTTCCTCTTATACTCAATCTTCCTCCTCTTATAATCACACTCTTCCTCCTCTTATACTCACACTCTTCCTCCTCTTATACTCACACTCTTCCTCTTCTTATACTCGTACTCTTCCTCCTCTTATACTCACACTCTTCCTCCTCTAACTCACTCTTCCTCTTCTTATACTCATACTCTTCCTCTTCTTATACTCACACTCTTCCTCCTCTTATACTCACACTCTTCCTCCTCTTATACTCACACTCTTCCTCCTCTTATACACATACTCTTCCTCCTTTTATACACACACTCTTCCTCCTCTTATACTCACTCTTCCTCCTCTTATACTCACACACTTCCTCCTCTTATACTCACACTCTTCCTCCTCTTATACTCATACTCTTCCTCCTCTAACTCACACTCTTCCTCCTCTAACTCACACTCTTCCTCCTCTTATACTCATACTCTTCCTCCTCTAACTAACACTCTTCCTCTAACTCACACTCTTCCTCCTCTTTCACACACTCTTCCTCCTATTATACACACACTCTTCCTCCTCTTTCACACACTCTTCCTCCTCTTATACTCACACTCTTCCTCCTCTTATACTCACACTCTTCCTCCTCTTATACTCACACTCTTCCTCCTCTAACTCACACTCTTCCTCTAACTCACACTCTTCCTCCTCTTTCACACACTCTTCCTCCTCTTATACACACACTCTTCCTCCTCTTTCACACACTCTTCCTCCTCTTATACTCACACTCTTCCTCCTCTAACTCACACTCTTCCTCCTCTAACTCACACTCTTCCTCCTCTTATACTCACACTCTTCCTCCTCTAACTCACACTCTTCCTCCTCTTATACTCACACTCTTCCTCCTCTTATACACACACTCTTCCTCCTCTAACTCACACTCTTCCTCCTCTTATACTCACACTCTTCCTCCTCTAACTCACACTCTTCCTCCTCTTATACTCACACTCTTCCTCCTCTAACTCACACTCTTCCTCCTCTTATACACACACTCTTCCTCCTCTTATACTCACTCTTCCTCCTCTTATACACACACTCTTCCTCCTCTAACTCACACTCTTCCTCCTCTTATACTCATACTCTTCCTCCTCTTATACTCACACTCTTCCTCCTCTAACTCACACTCTTCCTCCTCTTATACTCACACTCTTCCTCCTCTTATACTCACACTCTTCCTCCTCTAACTCACACTCTTCCTCCTCTTATACACACACTCTTCCTCCTCTTATACTCACACTCTTCCTCCTCTAACTCACACTCTTCCTCCTCTTATACTCATACTCTTCCTCCTCTTATACTCACACTCTTCCTCCTCTAACTCACACTCTTCCTCCTCTTATACTCACACTCTTCCTCCTCTTATACACACACTCTTCCTCCTCTAACTCACACTCTTCCTCCTCTTATACTCACACTCTTCCTCCTCTAACTCACACTCTTCCTCCTCTTATACACACACTCTTCCTCCTCTTATACTCACTCTTCCTCCTCTTATACACACACTCTTCCTCCTCTAACTCACACTCTTCCTCCTCTTATACTCATACTCTTCCTCCTCTAACACACTCTTCCTCCTCTTATACTCACACTCTTCCTCCTCTAACTCACACTCTTCCTCCTCTAACTCACACTCTTCCTCCTCTTATACACACACTCTTCCTCCTCTTTTATTCACACTCTTCCTCCTCTAACTCACACTCTTCCTCCTCTTATACTCATACTCTTCCTCCTCTTATACTCACACTCTTCCTCCTCTAACTCACACTCTTCCTCCTCTTATACTCACACTCTTCCTCCTCTTATACACACACTCTTCCTCCTCTAACTCACACTCTTCCTCCTCTTATACTCACTCTTCCTCCTCTTATACTCACACTCTTCCTCCTCTTATACACACACTCTTCCTCCTCTAACTCACACTCTTCCTCCTCTTATACTCACACTCTTCCTCCTCTAACTCACACTCTTCCTCCTCTTATACACACTCTTCCTCCTCTTATACTCACTCTTCCTCCTCTTATACACACACTCTTCATCCTCTAACTCACACTCTTCCTCCTCTTATACTCATACTCTTCCTCCTCTAACACACTCTTCCTCCTCTTATACACACACTCTTCCTCCTCTTATACTCATACTCTTCCTCCTCTTATACTCACACTCTTCCTCCTCTAACTCACACTCTTCCTCCTCTTATACACACTCTTCCTCCTCTAACTCACACTCTTCCTCCTCTTATACACACACTCTTCCTCCTCTTATACACACACTCTTCCTCCTCTTATACTCATACTCTTCCTCCTCTTACACTCACACTCTTCCTCCTCTTATACTCACTCTTCCTCCTCTTATACACACACTCTTCCTCCTCTTATACTCATACTCTTCCTCCTCTTATACTCACACTCTTCCTCCTCTAACTCACACTCTTCCTCCTCTTATACACACTCTTCCTCCTCTAACTCACACTCTTCCTCCTCTTATACACTCACTCTTCCTCCTCTTATACACACACTCTTCCTCCTCTTATACTCATACTCTTCCTCCTCTTACACACATACTCTTCCTCCTCTTATACTCATACTCTTCCTCCTCTTATACTCACACTCTTCCTCCTCTAACTCACACTCTTCCTCCTCTTATACACACTCTTCCTCCTCTAACTCACACTCTTCTTCCTCTTATACACACACTCTTCCTCCTCTTATACTCACTCTTCCTCCTCTTATACACACACTCTTCCTCCTCTTATACTCATACTCTTCCTCCTCTTACACACATACTCTTCCTCCTCTTATACTCACACTCTTCCTCCTCTAACTCACACTCTTCCTCCTCTTATACTCACACTCTTCCTCCTCTAACTCACACTCTTCCTCCTCTTATACACACTCTTCCTCCTCTAACTCACACTCTTCCTCCTCTTATACACACACTCTTCCTCCTCTTATACTCACTCTTCCTCCTCTTATACACACACTCTTCCTCCTCTAACTCACACTCTTCCTCCTCTTATACTCATACTCTTCCTCCTCTAACACACTCTTCCTCCTCTTATACTCACACTCTTCCTCCTCTAACTCACACTCTTCCTCCTCTTATACACATACTCTTCCTCCTCTAACACACTCTTCCTCCTCTTATACTCACACTCTTCCTCCTCTTATACTCACACTCTTCCTCCTCTAACTCACACTCTTCCTCCTCTTATACACATACTCTTCCTCCTCTAACACACTCTTCCTCCTCTAACTCACACTCTTCCTCCTCTAACTCACACTCTTCCTCCTCTTATACACACACTCTTCCTCCTCTTATATTCACACTCTTCCTCCTCTAACTCACACTCTTCCTCCTCTTATACTCATACTCTTCCTCCTCTTATACTCACACTCTTCCTCCTCTAACTCACACTCTTCCTCCTCTTATACTCACACTCTTCCTCCTCTTATACACACACTCTTCCTCCTCTAACTCACACTCTTCCTCCTCTTATACTCACACTCTTCCTCCTCTAACTCACACTCTTCCTCCTCTTATACTCACACTCTTCCTCCTCTTATACACACACTCTTCCTCCTCTTATACTCACACTCTTCCTCCTCTTATACTCACACTCTTCCTCCTCTAACTCACACTCTTCCTCCTCTTATACTCACACTCTTCCTCCTCTTATACACACACTCTTCCTCCTCTAACTCACACTCTTCCTCCTCTTATACACACACTCTTCCTCCTCTAACTCACACTCTTCCTCCTCTTATACACACTCTTCCTCCTCTTATACTCACTCTTCCTCCTCTTATACACACACTCTTCATCCTCTAACTCACACTCTTCCTCCTCTTATACTCATACTCTTCCTCCTCTAACACACTCTTCCTCCTCTTATACACACACTCTTCCTCCTCTTATACTCATACTCTTCCTCCTCTTATACTCACACTCTTCCTCCTCTAACTCACACTCTTCCTCCTCTTATACTCACACTCTTCCTCATCTTATACACATACTCTTCCTCCTCTTATACTCATACTCTTCCTCCTCTTATACACATACTCTTCCTCCTCTTATACTCATACTCTTCCTCTTATACTCAATCTTCCTCCTCTTATAATCACACTCTTCCTCCTCTTATACTCACACTCTTCCTCCTCTTATACTCACACTCTTCCTCTTCTTATACTCGTACTCTTCCTCCTCTTATACTCACACTCTTCCTCCTCTAACTCACTCTTCCTCCTCTTATACTCACACTCTTCCTCTTCTTATACTCATACTCTTCCTCTTCTTATACTCACACTCTTCCTCCTCTTATACTCACACTCTTCCTCCTCTTATACTCACACTCTTCCTCCTCTTATACACATACTCTTCCTCCTTTTATACACACTCTTCCTCCTCTTATACTCACTCTTCCTCCTCTTATACTCACACACTTCCTCCTCTTATACTCACACTCTTCCTCCTCTTATACTCATACTCTTCCTCCTCTAACTCACACTCTTCCTCCTCTAACTCACACTCTTCCTCCTCTTATACTCATACTCTTCCTCCTCTAACTAACACTCTTCCTCTAACTCACACTCTTCCTCCTCTTTCACACACTCTTCCTCCTATTATACACACACTCTTCCTCCTCTTTCACACACTCTTCCTCCTCTTATACTCACACTCTTCCTCCTCTTATACTCACACTCTCCTCCTCTTATACTCACACTCTTCCTCCTCTAACTCACACTCTTCCTCTAACTCACACTCTTCCTCCTCTTTCACACACTCTTCCTCCTCTTATACACACACTCTTCTCCTCTTTCACACACTCTTCCTCCTCTTATACTCACACTCTTCCTCCTCTAACTCACACTCTTCCTCCTCTAACTCACACTCTTCCTCCTCTTATACTCACACTCTTCCTCCTCTAACTCACACTCTTCCTCCTCTTATACTCACACTCTTCCTCCTCTTATACACACACTCTTCCTCCTCTAACTCACACTCTTCCTCCTCTTATACTCACACTCTTCCTCCTCTAACTCACACTCTTCCTCCTCTTATACTCACACTCTTCCTCCTCTAACTCACACTCTTCCTCCTCTTATACACACACTCTTCCTCCTCTTATACTCACTCTTCCTCTCTTATACACACACTCTTCCTCCTCTAACTCACACTCTTCCTCCTCTTATACTCATACTCTTCCTCCTCTTATACTCACACTCTTCCTCCTCTAACTCACACTCTTCCTCCTCTTATACTCACACTCTTCCTCCTCTTATACTCACACTCTTCCTCCTCTAACTCACACTCTTCCTCCTCTTATACACACACTCTTCCTCCTCTTATACTCACACTCTTCCTCCTCTAACTCACACTCTTCCTCCTCTTATACTCATACTCTTCCTCCTCTTATACTCACACTCTTCCTCCTCTAACTCACACTCTTCCTCCTCTTATACTCACACTCTTCCTCCTCTTATACACACACTCTTCCTCCTCTAACTCACACTCTTCCTCCTCTTATACTCACACTCTTCCTCCTCTAACTCACACTCTTCCTCCTCTTATACACACACTCTTCCTCCTCTTATACTCACTCTTCCTCCTCTTATACACACACTCTTCCTCCTCTAACTCACACTCTTCCTCCTCTTATACTCATACTCTTCCTCCTCTAACACACTCTTCCTCCTCTTATACTCACACTCTTCCTCCTCTAACTCACACTCTTCCTCCTCTAACTCACACTCTTCCTCCTCTTATACACACACTCTTCCTCCTCTTTTATTCACACTCTTCCTCCTCTAACTCACACTCTTCCTCCTCTTATACTCACACTCTTCCTCCTCTAACTCACACTCTTCCTCCTCTTATACTCACACTCTTCCTCCTCTTATACACACACTCTTCCTCCTCTAACTCACACTCTTCCTCCTCTTATACTCACTCTTCCTCCTCTTATACTCACACTCTTCCTCCTCTTATACACACACTCTTCCTCCTCTAACTCACACTCTTCCTCCTCTTATACTCACACTCTTCCTCCTCTAACTCACACTCTTCCTCCTCTTATACACACTCTTCCTCCTCTTATACTCACTCTTCCTCCTCTTATACACACACTCTTCATCCTCTAACTCACACTCTTCCTCCTCTTATACTCATACTCTTCCTCCTCTAACACACTCTTCCTCCTCTTATACACACACTCTTCCTCCTCTTATACTCATACTCTTCCTCCTCTTATACTCACACTCTTCCTCCTCTAACTCACACTCTTCCTCCTCTAACTCACACTCTTCCTCCTCTTATACTCATACTCTTCCTCCTCTTATACTCACACTCTTCCTCATCTTATACACATACTCTTCCTCCTCTTATACACATACTCTTCCTCCTCTTATACTCATACTCTTCCTCTTATACTCACTCTTCCTCCTCTTATAATCACGCTCTTCCTCCTCTTATACTCACACTCTTCCTCCTCTTATACTCACACTCTTCCTCCTCTTATAATCACGCTCTTCCTCCTCTTATACTCATACTCTTCCTCCTCTTATACTCATACTCTTCCTCCTCTAATCTTCAATGCAACATTTTGAGTCAATGTAGGCACTTTAAACTGTCTTGTATTTTGTACAGTTGGTTTCCTCTCATCATTAGAAATAAGTGTGAACAATTTTGAGTCGTTGTGTGTATACGATGACAACTGTGTTGTAGTTGTGTTTAACTTTAGCCTGCCTGTGTTTAGTGTTTTGAAACATAAGTGCATCACAGTGAGACATGTGTTTTAGTGAGTGAGAATGTGTTTTGAGTTTTGCAAAAAGAGTGCATGAGATTTACAAACAGTGTTTTAACGACCTGAACTTGTTTAATGTTGTACAGAAAAAGTGATTTATTCAACAAATTGGTTTAGGCTATTGAGAATTTGGTTCAGAGAAGTGGGTTTAGTGTTTTAGCAATTCAGAAAAACTGTAAATCCTGGAATATGACTAAATAAATATTTAACATATACACATTCACTTCCGAGAACAAGAGCAAAATATATTCACGATCTAGTGCTAGAGCAGGGCTGTGAACTGTCACACTTTCAGCCTGAGACTCTAATCGACACGTTTCACACACTCTCACGCCACACACACATTTTCTTACGCAGAGAAAAATCGCACTGACACTGACCAGAGGTGTATAGTCCAGGGGTCAGAAAGTAGAAGTCCTGCTATATGTTTATTCCACCCATGAACTCAGAAGCTGATTTCACTAATTAGTTCTCCTGCTGAATTAGCAAATCCAGGTGATTGGAACAAAATACTGAACCTGGACTTTACACCTCTGACACCAACAGACAAGACAGAGCTGGTTACTTTTGATATTAAACAAATTCTCAGCCCTCAGATTCTGTCAATTTTATTTTGAAATTAAAACAATAAATCTCGTTTTGGCGTTGTAAATGTGACGTGGCAGATCGCTGTAGCGCCTCAGTTCAAGCGGCACGTGAACCGATCATCAATGAATGAACAATAGGTAGGCTATGTTGAAAGATACAGTAAAACTTACTGAAATGTATATGCCTCTGTAGTCGCATAGATTCAGATACTCGTATATTGTTATTCATATGTTTTATTATTATGTATTGTTGGTTACCATTTATTAAGTAGGCTATAGATGTTTATGTTAACATCACTTAAACCTGCGTGTACTGGCGAGTGACACTAGGGGGCAGTGGTGAGCCGCAGGGCGTTTCAATTTTTGACATGAAGGAGTCACACTGCCAGCTACTATGGCCCTGTCCCAAATGGCACACTCCGGACTTATGGACTTCCTCAGAGTCCACACTTAGGTGACGTCATGTAGTGCAGACATATAATATAATATAGTATACCTATTTATTGTTGTCTTTATTTAATTTTCAGCTTGTACAGCGTGTGAAAGAAATAAAAATGATATGTGCCACCAGAATGACCATAGCACGTTAATTGGCTAGAAAAATTAGCTTTAGAGACCATTTGCTAAATATGTGCACTAGATTAGCCTACATATTTATTAAATTTTTACCTATAACACTACAATATTATAATGTTGTTATTATAATAAAAACACATTATATATTAGAGTTGTTATTTTTAACCTTTAATACTAATAGCTGACAGGGCTCTGTATGATTACAGCAATGTGTGAATTTTTTTTTTTTCTTGAGAAAAATGTACATGTATATACTGTAACTAATATTATCTAAAATAATTGATATTGAATCAAGATCGGAATCAAATCACAAGAATTGAATTCGTGATAGAGATTGAAAGAATTGAAATCATGAAATTTGTGTCAAGCAATAATAATAATTAAATAAAACAGTAGCCTACCAGTCATTGTACCATGTAAACATTTTAAGATGTTGTCACTAAACTTCTAAAATTCTGTTATTTTAAATAATACAATTCTGATGTTTTGCCAGTCACAATAAACTTATTGTGATGCAAGTTTGTTTTTCTTTTTTACACCCCATCAATCCCCCTTCCATAATTCTCCCTTTAAACTGAACTCAGAAGTTGGCAGCCCTGTCCTACAGTGATCTTTTGATGAGCTTTGATGGACGGTGTTGCAGAAAAGCAGAAGTAAATGTACAGAGACAGAGGAGTGAAGAGAGAACCACGAACAACATGATGCACTCTCAAATACTGAAATATATGACAAATAAGACGAAGAAAATAATCAAAGTTGATTTATTAAAAATAAAGCTCGAGCTAGGGAGGACATGAAGTTTCAGAGAGAGACAGAGGAGAGGAGACCACAGGAGAGCAGGGAGAGAATGCACAGATTGTTTTCTCTTCTTGACAGATTAAACAAACTTTTGCTTATGTGAATTAAAATTTGTAAATAAAAAAATTGTATGCATTATTTTTATGTGAGTTATAGTTTGTAAATGAAAAAAAAAAATATGTGCATTGTTTATTTTTGTAATGCAAGTTATGATTTTGAAATGTAATAAAGAAATTATTCTGTAATGTTCTTGTCAATGAATTTGTACATTTGATAGAAAATAAATTGTTCTATACATTTTTACTTACAGTACTTTTTACAACTATTTACAAGATAAGTTACATTTAAAATACGAAAAACAAAATAAAAGTTTAAATTAACAGTATATATAAAACAGATTGTACGAAAACATTTTTCTGTAGACTGTTATTGAGCTGAGCAGGAGATCCTGGATGAGCTGCACAACAGAGACGCTGGTAAAGCCTCTGCTGGAGGGACATCATCTGGGATCAGGGCATGTTTCCACCATCATCATCTGGGATCAGGGCATATTTCCACCGTCATCATCTGGGATCAGGGCATATTTCCACCGTCATCATCTGGGATCAGGGCATATTTCCACTGTCATCATCTGGGATCAGGGCATATTTCCACTGTCATCATCTGAGATCAGGGCATATTTCCACTGTCATCATCTGGGATCAGGGCATATTTCCACTGTCATCATCTGGGATCAGGGCATATTTCCACTGTCATCATCTGAGATCAGGGCATATTTCCACTGTCATCATCTGGGATCAGGGCATATTTCCACCGTCATCATCTGGGATCAGGGCATATTTCCACCGTCATCATCTGGGATCAGGGCATATTTCCACTGTCATCATCTGGGATCAGGGCATATTTCCACTGTCATCATCTGGGATCAGGGCATATTTCCACTGTCATCATCTGAGATCAGGGCATATTTCCACTGTCATCATCTGGGATCAGGGCATATTTCCACTGTCATCATCTGGGATCAGTGCATATTTCCACCGTCATCATCTGGGATCAGGGCATATTTCCACTGTCATATTTCCACCGTCGTCATCTGGGATCAGGGCATATTTCCACCGTCGTCATCTGGGATCAGGGCATATTTCCACCGTCATCATCTGAGATCAGGGCATATTTCCACTGTCATCATCTGGGATCAGGGCATATTTCCACTGTCATCATCTGGGATCAGGGCATATTTCCACTGTCCACCAACAGGTTTGCAGGGCTGACTCAGGCGACGGCTGCCAGTCACTGAGATGTTCTCAGAAAGAGGAGGAAAAAAAGAAATTAACTCACATACTCAAAAGACAGCAGCCCTCCAGGACATATTTTTAGTGTTTCTATTATATACTGTTCATAGTTTTTTAAACAATATCTAATATCATCATCTAATATCCATGTGTATAAAGTCAGTTTTTCATAAAAAGTACAATATTTGCATCTGAGATGAAGTGAAGTTGAATAACAGTCTAAAGTAGAGGTCGGCCGATATGGGTTTTTTCAGGCCGATGCCGATTTTTTTGGCCGATATTTGGCCGATATGTGCTTGTTTTTAACCTCTATTTGAAAGATATAATGTAACACAAATAATTACTTAAGATAGACAAAATTTCTCAACAAAAACATTTATTGAACACTTGAATAATCTGTACTTGTACACTTACTGTAAATTAAAAATGTGAAATGTAAAAACATATTGTATAAATAATGTATAACAAATATATTAAATAAACGAAACAGGTAAGAAGAAAATAAGCTGTCAAATAAACTTTTCAATGAAAAAATAAAGTTTAGTGCACTTAGCAGCTGTAACGGTCACCAGCTGGAGTGCCCTTGAGAGCCACCAGAGGGCACTCCACACCAGACTCTCATGTTCACTCACAGACTACATCTCCCATCATTCTCTGCCTGGACTCATCAGCACTCATTATCACATTCACCTGTATCTCATCTTCTTGTTTAGTTCACCCCATATAAGCCTTGTTCACCCCATCACTCACTGCATAGTTTTGTATGTTGTTGCACTGCACTTCCGAGCGGTTTCCCTGGTTTCATGTCTCTTGGTTTCTTCTTCTTTACGTTATGCCGTTTTGGAGTTAAAGCCGCACAGCTGTTTTTGAGTGCGGTAAGTGAATTCTTTTGTGCGGTACTTTTTTTTTTGACTGACAAGTTGTATTTATTGTTTCATGTGCCATTGTAATGATAATACGGCAGGTGTATTAGTACTGCAACACACCCTTAAGTGTGCATTATTAGAGTTTTTTAGTTTAAGGGCAAAAGAGGTTTAAATGACAGGAGGCGTTGTCAGGACGATTGAAACACAGCGCGTCCTGCTCGTTAAACCTGGTCATAGCCTATTCTGTTCATAGATTCATATACTGTTCCTAGACTTGTGTTTCTTTTAATGCAAATTCATTTTCAATTACGCAACATTGTTACAAGTTCTTCCCCGTCTAGGGTTGGGAGAGCGTAACAGGATTAAATTAAATCAAAACTTAAACGCGGAGGGTTCCCTTCAGTCCCCTGCCCCAGAAATGTGAGCCAAAACTTGATACAAGCGTAAAAAGATGTATTGTGTATACGTTTCAATCTTCAGGAGAAGGTCGCCAAAACAACAAACTTACTTTACTTCCTTCTCAGGACTGATTGACATATTTACATATAAACTGATCAATATTCATTTTAAATGCATTGTCATTATTGTGATGAGCAAAGACTTGAAAATTATTTTTAATCTGAGCTTAATATTGGTCAGAAAGTTTCTCATGAACACTGGAGGTGTTTTTGTGTGTGCATGATGAACAGGCAGTTTTTTCCGTCCAGCTCAAAGCCACAGAAAACATGTGAAGGTTGAGGGTCTCAGTTCAGTTTAATTAAACACACTTACTCAGGAAACCCACAGAGAGACACATGAGACTGAACAGAGAGACAGAAGATGAACAGAAGACAATAAAGACTAACAGCTGATCATTCAGTAATTCACCTTCAACATTTAATGAAAGTGATGAATTGAGGAAAAGACTGTAAAACGTTTATGATCAACAAATGATTTATGTGTGATTTGACAATTTTTAATATGATTTATTAATTAATTAATTAAAATATATTTGTAATATATGAAAAAATAAATATTGTTATATCTCAGCTCTTCCAGGTTATCTGAAATAATAGAGGAAGCAGAGGCTCAAAACTATTTGGCGTTAAGCTGCGAGTGCTCCTGAACGCCAGCAGAGGGCGCTCTTACCACTGACACTACACACATCATTTCCCACAATGCTTTGTCTGTCATCTGTGTAATCATGTGCAGCTGTTTCCCATTACCTCTTTATCCATGTGTCTCTTCCTATATAACCCTGTTCCGTGAGTGTGAAACCTGCATTTTACGCGGAATTGCTTTTCCAACGCAATAGAGGTGGAAATGTGCTTCTCCACACAGCTCGCGCTGAAAAGCGACGCAGTGCCAAACGCTGCTCCTCCTGCATGGACTCCACCACCGCAGCGGCGTCTTGATGTGAGTGATCTTATATATATCACAATTTATGGTTAGGCTAAAGTTAATCCTCTGGGGTCGACAAACGCGCCAGCGCATTTTTGCTGGATTTTTTCACATAGCGGCAAAATATGAAAATGCCTATAGAGAGCGCGCGCTATTGACATCAACTCGATAAAACTCATCAGGTGCATGTACTTTACGTCGTCTTGCGACCCTGTGAGTCACTCTCCATTTTAGAGAGTCTGACAGCAGGTCTCAGGTGCACGCCCCCTCCCGCTCACGGTTCGTCCCCTCTATCTCCGCTGGGCAGTGCCCGCTTTTCTAGCATTTTTCAAATATTGCCAGTGGGTGGAGTCAGGCTCTGACCAGGGGTTTAGTTACCCTTTAAGCACAGTTTTGACTCCTCCCCTTTATCCTTATATGGCGCTGAGCGCTGAGTGTCCGTTTGAATGAAAACAAAGTTTGCGGTTGAATCGTCGTGTGAACAGGCAGTTCAGAGAGAAGGAAGATTTTCTGTGAGTAATCAGTTAAATTTAGAAATGTTCTTCACACAGATCTGTTTAATGTCTTCAGAAGAATTGCAATTGCACACAATGAAGCGTATGGATGACGGTCGCTCTGAGGCTCGCGAATCACTAAAATAACTTTACAAACTCAAACAACATCTAACTAAGATAAATTATAGACATGCCTAAGTCTGCAGTATATACATTATTATTAAACACCGACCTCTAAAACATGCTGAGATATCAAAATCGACTAGATTTGTATATTTTCAGGAGAAAATGTGAAAATAATGTGCTTCCGCAAAACTCTCCCACAATGCAATGGAGTGGTTGCCAGTTCTTCATGGTAAAATTGGGTAAACGTACAATCGGTTTAAATCAAATGTAGTTTTACTAATCAAACTGCAGCCTTTCAGAATATAAAACGTATCAAATTCATTGAGGGATAGTGTGATTTAAGGAGACAATAAAAGCATTAAACTTTTTTTAAAGTCTATGAAAAGATGCTGTGAAAACCTCTGGAGAATCTCTCTAGTGTGTGTGATGTTCACCACTGCATTATTATAGATGTACAGCACCTTCAGTAAACACACACACAGCTCTCTTATTGAACCCTCTGGCTCCATCTAGTGGCAGATAGAAGTTCATGTTCTATTGATATCACAGTGCTATGCATAAGTTTAGACACCCATGCTAAAGTTGACTAAAAAGTGGAATAAAAAATCATCTTTTGGAAATTGAACTTAATGCCTTAATGAAAAAAATTAGGAAAAATCCAACCTTTAAGGACACCAATTTTCTTTGTGAATGAATAATGTATCGTAAATAAATAAAGGTTCTTCCTTAAAATACAGAGTGCTTAACTCTGGACACCCCTATGTTAAATTCCCATAGAGGCAGGCAGATTTTTATTTTTAAAGGCCAGTTACTTCATGGATCCAGGATACTATGCATCCTGATAAAGTTCTCTTGGCCTTTGGAATTAAAATAGCCCCACATCATCACATAGCCTTCACCATACCTAGAGATTGGCATGGAGTACTTTCCATAAGATCATCTCTCAATGCAAATCAAACCAGCTATTAGGCTAACTGAAATAAAACCATGCCAATCTCTAGGTATGGTGAAGGCTATAAGTTTTCTGACCAGCAGATGGATTTGACTTCATTCTTTCAAAAAGACTTCATGTCTTCCAAAACATAGATGAGAAAAAAAAAAAAAAGAAAAGAAAAGAAATATAATTTTTCTTACAATCGCTCTATAAATGTTTGCGATCGTACTGACCCTTGTAAGTTTACATAGACACCTATAGACACCTTACATAAATATACTGTCACCCTCTAGAGGAAGATTTGAATAATGCAGATTAATTATGTTCAGTGTCATTTGTCTTTCTATAGAGAAGATGAAGCCTGTATGAGCTCTCAGTCTCAGACACTGTATCCTCCACTAGGTGGCGCACTTTCAGTGTGATTAAAGGAGAAGTTCACTTTCAAAAAAACTTTTGCTGATAATTTACTCACCCCCATGTCATCCAAGATGTCCATGTCTTTCTTTCTTCAGTCGCAAAGAAATTAAGGTTTTTGATGAAAACATTCCAGGATTTCCCCCCATGTAATGGATTCTATTGGGACCCAAACGGTAGAAGGTCCAAATGACAGTTTAAGTGCAGCTTCAAAGGGCTTTAAACGATACCAGACGATGAATAAGGGTCTTATCTAGCGAAACGATCGGTCATTTCCAAAATAAATAAAAAAGTTTAAGTTTTATAAGCACAAACGCTCGCCTTGCTCTGTTCTGTGATGCGCGTTGAAGACGTCACGTAATACGCAATTACGTTGAAAAGGTCACGCTTGACGCGTTTACAAATGTGCGGAAGGAGGACCATATACACATTTTCAAATGTATTTGTGTCAGTTTATCGTTTAAAATGCCCATTTCGTGTGCGTATCCTGGGTGTTTTAATATTAAAAAGCCAAAAAGAACATTTTCTTCAGGACAGAAATTTTTCAAGCGTGACCTTTTCAACGTAATTGCGTATTACGTGACGTCACGAACGCGCATCACAGAACAGAGCAAGGCGAGCGTTTGTGCTTATAAAACTTAAACTTTTTTATTTATTTTGGAAATGACCGATCGTTTCGCTAGATAAGACCCTTATTCATCGTCTGGTATCGTTTAAAGCCCTTTGAAGCTGCACTTAAACTGTCATTTGGACCTTCTACCGTTTGGGTCCCAATAGAATCCATTACATGGGGGGAAATCCTGGAATGTTTTCATCAAAAACCTTAATTTCTTTGCGACTGAAGAAAGAAAGACATGGACATCTTGGATGACATGGGGGTGAGTAAATTATCAGCAAAAGTTTTTTTGAAAGTGAACTTCTCATTTAATGTAATATTCAGTCAGTGCTGATGGTGGGAGGAGCCAGTAAAGCTGATCATTACTGATAAAGAGCTGAAGAAAGAGGAAGGAACTAAAGCAGACAGATGTAGAGACAGAGAGATTCACACAGAGAGCATTCAGCATAAAGAAGACTGAACTCAACTCACAATGAAGATCCTCCTCATCTTCTTCACTTTCTCCCTGATCTCAGGTCAGAGCTTTTCTCTTTCATCACTGCAGTAATGATGCTGTTTTCTGTTCATGAGGTTTCTGATCACAGTATCAATCTGATTGACAGGTGCAGTGAGATGCGTCAGTGTCACTGGATATTCTGGAGGAAGTCTTCTTGTTGATTCTGGGAAACTTTGGTTCAGTTACTCCACTAAATATATGGCCAAATTACCTCCTGAGTTTAGAACAATAATAAATTATAGGACACATGATAAATGGATTAATGAAGGACGATTCACACTGTTTAAAAACGATGAGGGAAAACTCATGATCTACATCAGAGAACTGAACCAACATGATGATGGAAAATACTGGGTTACAGTTGAAGGCCAGTGGTCCATCGATATGACTTTGAATGTGGAAGAAGGTCAGTCATATTAAGATTAAAGTTTTTGTTTAGTAAAACTGTGGAAAATTTCAAAGCTTTTATATATGTGAAATCAATTGGTAACACTTTATAATAACTGCACGCTATTAATCATTAGTTAAGCATTAGTAAACAGTTAATTCAACATTTATAAAGCATTAACAGACATTAATAAGCAGTTTATAAATATGGCAATAAATGCTTTATTCTTGATTCATAAGCATATCTATAATGTGTTTAACAATTGTATTTTCATAAATTATTAATGATCAATTTATCATTTATAAATGAAGTATTGCTTTATTTTCAAACCAGTTATGGGAGTTGTCATTGATTCATAAGATCACTTAGAAAGTGCAAGTAAATGTAGTAAATGCAGTTATAAAGCATTTACTAGTGGTCAGTTAACTATGTTTGTGAGCTCATCTAAAGTGAGGACTAGTTATGCCTTGTAAAGCATTTACAAAGGAGATTTAAAGGCTCATTGATCTTTAAACAGAAAAAGGAAACAAACACACACAGTGATACAGAACATAAAAAATATTTAACAGCCTTTAAATCTCCTTTGTAAACGCTTTACAAGGCATAACTAGTCCTCACTTTAGATGAGCTCACAAACATAGTTAACTGACCACTAGTAAATGCTTTATAACTACCTGAATTAACCCTGAATTACAGAAGAAATACATGTTAATAAAGCATTTATTAACACACTAAGTAACTATTACTATATGTCTGAATAATAAGATATATGAATGTACATTTAAATAATGTATTAATCATTTACTTGCACTTTCTAAGTGATCTTATGAACCACTGACAACTCCTAAATAACTGGTTTGAAAATAAAGCAATACTTAATTTAGAAATGATAAATTGATCATTAATAAAGTATGAAAATTCAATTATTAAACACATTATAGATATGCTTTTAAATAAAGAATACAGCATTCATAACTGTATTTATAAACTTCTTATTAATGTCTATTAATGCTTTATAAATGAAGAATTAACGGTTTACTAATGCTTAACTAATGATTAATAGCGTGCAGTTATTATAAAGAGTTACCAATCTATTTCTTTTCTTTTTACAGATTCATGTTGTAAAGTGTCAAAGAGAGTGATGGTGAATATTGGAGAAACTGCCAATTTCAGCTGTGAATATTCACAGAATCATATTAATGATCCCAAGATCATATTCAAAGAAGGAAAAGACTCTATTGAGATGATCTACAGCAAATGGTATAGGAAAGAAAGATTCAATGTTTCTGATGACAAACATAATAAACTCATGACTGTGAGAATTACTGCTGTGACTCCAGATGATGGAGGAGTTTATTTATGTGGAGTTTCAGTCTACAGACACTCGTACAGTTACTCCATTATTAATACTGTTCATCTGCACATCATGGGTGAGTAGTTCATACTATCAATACCATCTAGTATGTTCACATAGTCAGTGTTTGCTTCTTCAGTATTTGCTACATGTCACATTCAATGAAGACACTGATTCAGTCAGATATTTGTGATTGACAGCTAAAGTGGGCGTGTCTAGAGCGACTGGCCACTCAGAAGGTCGTATGATGATCAAGTGTGAACATCCTCAACACAAAACCAAGCCAAAATACATCTGTAAAGAATCAGATGGATGTTCAGAGAGGAAGAATCCAGGAGTTCAGGATAAATGGATGGAGAATGGAGATGTTTCTTTATATGACGACACCAGAGCAGGAGTCTTGATGGTGTTTTTTAGAGAGCTGAAAGCTGCAGATGCAGGAACATACAGATGTGGAGTGAATGTGCCTCACTATACTGAGAGCTTCACTGAACTTCAGCTGCTCGTCAGAGACGGTGAGGAACCAGAAACACTTTATCTCATATCCAGTATTTGTTCGATTTTTATCTAATTGTTTGTTGCTGCTTTTTTATATATATAGATGCAAAATATCCAAAGACAAAGACTGAATCTGCTCATCTTGGTGAAGAAGTCAACATCACCTGTCAGATCCCAGAGGAACATAAAGTTCATTTCTGCAAAGATGATGATAATCACATCTGTCAAAACATCAGCACATCTGCAGTGACAGAAATGAGTCCTTCATCTGAGAGAAATGAAGAGAGAGTTTTTACAGTGAGCATCAGTAATGTGAGCGTGAGAGATGCTGGAGTTTACTGGTGTGGAGCAGAAACCAGAGACACACATTTGACTTTCATCTCCCTGACCACCAAAATTCAGCTCAACCTCTTCAGTGAGTGAATTCAGATGATTTCATTGTAGTAAATACAGTATATTCAGAATCATGTGTGTGAAATGTCTGTGTTTGTTTGCAGTGGCTCCAGTAGTGAGACGTGAAGGAGAATCTGCTGAGATCTTCTGCCCTTATGATTCAATCTATAAATCAAAGTCAAAGTCTCTCTGTAAGGGGAAGTGCTCCACTAGAGATAGAAATACTCTCAATGAGACTGTGAGAGAAGAGAAAGAGACCAAGACTGACAGATTGACTCTGAATGATGACATCACTGCAAGTGTCTTCACTGGGACCATCACTGGACTGACAGCAGAGGATGCTGGGAAATACTGGTGTGCAGTGACATTAGAGAGAGACGTGAATTATCTTTACACTCATCTGATCGTCATCATGAACAAGGGTGAGGAAGGTTTATACATCTGAATATATGAAACTATGACTGTGAATAGACGTTCTCATATGTCTAATATTTCCAGAGCTGAACTTGACTAAGTATGAAGGAGACGACGTGTCAATCCAGTGCAAACATCATTATGAACATCAGAAATGCTTCTGCAAAGCACATGAACCCTCCATGTGTGTGAAGGATGGAGTTTCATTGGAGAAGATCAGAGATGATCGATTCTCTTTCAGTGATGAAGCTTCTACTGGAGTCTTCACTGTAAACATCACTGATCTGAGAGAAGAGGATTCTGGGATATACTGGTGTGGATCGCACATCACCACTAAAGTCACTCTCACTGTTAAAAAGGGTAAGATATTTTTTTCTCCATTGTCTTTGGGACAGATTTAAATGTTAATATATCAACACTTGAAGAATTGGGCTGGATCTACAGATATGGCAATGGGGGCCACTAAGAAAACACACTAAGAAAAGGCATAGTCATATGTAAATATCCAATAGCCAAGACTATTTGGATTAAATTCAGTATCCACTGATAGGCAGCTGCTTTCAAACAGTCCTGTGCTTATTAACCCTCTGGAGTCTGAGCGGTTTTCTGGGCCCTGGAGGTGTTCTGACATGCTCTGACATTTGTGCTTTTTTCAGTTATTTATAAACATGTTAATGGCAAAGGTGTAAATTCATATAGCACAAACAGGGCTACCAAAATATGTGATCACCATGCATGTATATTTTTGAATTTTTAAGAGAATAATGTTTATGCGTGGTCAATGATATATTTAGAAGAAGACTTATATTGACCATTTAAGATTTTGCTTACATCTATCTTGTAAATATGTTTTCATATTTTATTAAAAAGGTTACAATTACAACAATAATTACAATTTCAACAATATTTCAAGTGTACTCTTTCTTTGTAAAAAAAAAAATGATTATAGGCCTACATTTTATCTATGTATTCATTAGTTTGAATATAGCCAACATTGGAACAGCTAACATCTTAGTTGATGACTTTATTTTTGACAAAAATAGTATTTTATATATATAGAAATTGCTAAACAAAAGCTTATTTGATGTGGCAGTATATTCTACAGTAAAAACTGTACCCAAATCTAGTCAACAAAATGTTGTCTTTCATATTTCGCCTGACTGTAACGTTGCTTTTATGAAATATTAGGGCATATAAATGTTAATTTGCAGTTTAATACGTTGCTTATACAAATAGCCTACATTTTATTTCAACATATTTTAGTCGATTTTTACTCATCTCAGTATAGCAATACAGTTTGCTAAAACATCATCATTCATTCACACACGCAATTTAAATTTAAACTGTCTTTTTGCGAGCTGTGGTAAACAGCGCGCATCTCTGCCGTTCATTCATTCATAAACAGAAACCCGATTCACGTGAGAAGGAAAAAAACTTAGGGGAGAACGGGGTAATGTGAGACATCGGGTAATGTGAGACTGTATCTAGGCAACGGAACCCAATTTTGGCCATTTGACCATTATGTTTTCAAGCCCCTCTCATTTCCCCTTGGCCATGAAGGAGATGACCTCATGGTGCTGTAGTAAGCATGTTTTTTTCACAAAAATATTGTTTTTGCATGTAAAAGTAAATTTTCTTGCTGTCAACTTAATCAACTGTTGTGCCAAAGCAAATTGATTCAGGTAGAAAAACTTATATCATACATGTTGATGAACTACCAACATATAAAACCATGTGATGATGCTAGCTGAAGATTACCCTGAATTGCTAAGAGAGATAGTTTTTTTCTAAAATGTGGCGGTGGGGTAAAGTGAGACAAATGCTGTGGGGTAAAGTGAGACATGAGGCACAAGTTAAGTTTAGTCTTAAACATATTTTAACGTAATATTACATGACATGTTTTATTTTTAATGTCATAAACATTGTAGAAAAGCCATCAAAAAGAGAAGGGGGAAGTAAAATCAGTAGCCTAGGGTGCAGTAGCTGAGGCAAAGAGGTGGAGCACCTTCTCCGTCTCACCTTGTCCGAATGGAGCCTTTGTCCCCAAGCATACGTTTTACTTTGGGATCAACCGAGAAGCTCCGGGCGGTGAACCGCGATGCGCAGGCTCCCTACACATGGGTCTCGCTCCACTCGGGCCTGGGCTCGAGACGACACGGTCACTCATAGGGTGTGTGAGGAACCATCCACCGGGGGCAGGGGCGGGAGGCATCTGGATCGAGGCCGTAACCGGGAAGGGTGCTTTCAAAGTGGGGGGAGGCTCACCAGACCCTATTTACTGGAAGTCTCGCCCGCACAAAGTGCACTTTCTCTGGGCTGGGTCAGGCGGTTTCCACACCAGGTCTGACCATCACGGTTCTCTGGTCCGTGTTCCTTGTCCAAGCGGAGCATTGTCCCTCCTCCACAAAGACCCAAAGGTCCGTTTTAGAACCGACTTTGCTCCAGACGGAGCTCCAGCGGTGGCGGACAAATCCGAATCTGGCCCAGGATGGGCCACCCTCCTTGGGCTGGCCAGGGGACGTCTGACTGCATTGAGCTTCCAAATGTATCACAATATTTTGGACATAGTTCTTTTATTTTTTTCAATATCCTCCAGTGTGCCATTCACCCTTAGCACGCCAAGGGTGTTGCACCTTCACTTGGATGCGCACCGATGGGTCATCAAAAAAAAAGTGCTTAATTGACCAATCCCCATGATTCTGTTACTAGTCCGACATTAGTTCTGGAATGTGTGGTTGTCAAGCTAGCTGTCAGGATTCTAACTGTTACAACATGTGTTGTTATGGAAGTTTCAGAGTGGAAAAAGTAAGTGGATCAGTTTACCCCCTTGATTTCTCTGGTCTGTCTCAGTTTACCCCTAAGCTGGGGTAAAGTGAGACACAAGACCACTTTTTAAAAAACAATCATATCTTCACTGCCCTTTATCCTGAATACATTCTAATAATTTCTAGGAAACATCCTGAATTAATGGGAAATGTGTAAATTTGACTGATATATCATTTTAGCTCGCTTAGAGGGGAATAAATGTAAAAAATGTCTCACTTTACCCCACTCTCCCCTACTACAGTATTCCTCAGCTCGCTCCTCGATATACCCGCACTTCTGAGGTACATTTTCCATTATTATTATTCCTCACAGCGCTGCTAGACGGTGTAAACAAGTAATGATCTGAATAAACTTGTGTTTTCTCGAGCTGATATGGGGACGTTCACAGGTTTGCGTGGATTGCCTCAATCATTTGCGTTTGAATAGTGCGCGCTCTCCGTGGGCGGAGTCACATTACATTTGAATCAGCTGTAATGAGCTCGACTGGAATCACTCTCTTTTAATACAGATTTCACAAGATGAGAATATTTGTTTTTTATATAAATTACTTCATTTAAAAGAAGAGAATTCAAGCTTCATGCCTGTGTGTCTGTATGCCTGTTTGACTGAGTATTCACTGAGTTATTGTTCATTTTCGGACGCATTTCAGAATGGACTTCACTGGCAGAGAGAAGGCAGAACTCGCTTCGTGTTTATTTTTCTTTATTTGGCAAAAAGCACAACACTTTGTTTTTATTGTGAGTATACACAAAAATAATACACATTTAACAGAATCGATTGATGTATGAAACTCCTATGGAAAATCAAAGTCAACAGAGTATTTATGAGTTTCTTTTACACTGATAAAAAAAAGCGAGCTGGTATCGCCGGCGATACCGCCGACCTCTTAATGTTCACGCTCTGTAGTCTGAAGACTGTGAAAGCATTGTAGACAATCACACTGCAACTGAAGTGATTGACAGCTTCAGTCATTATAAAGGGAGTGCTCTTTTATACTTTATAGTTCACATAAAAACACTGATGCCTACTGTAGTCATCAAAATAGAGCAAATCACCTTTTAAAAGTAACTTGTCGCTTTAAATAGCAATTGTATTGATTGCATTGTCATGCCTCGTGGCTACAAATTCTGATTCATCGAGTAATGAAACAAGTGTTTTTTAAACATTTTTAAATATTTTTTGGGTTAGGGCTTTCTGGTTAGAAGAGTTGAGAGAATTGTGTAGAGAGACAGTGAGTTTACGCACACACTCAGATGTGAGTGTGGGACACCAGGCTCTTGAATGCAGGCTGGTGTATTACCGAAAGCCATCAGAGGCAGACGGTTAGTGATAACTCCTCCCTATTGAAGGGTAGGAGGTCATTAGGAACCTGGTTCAGAGGCTGGAGTCGGAGCCGAGGCAGATCCTCAACGAGATGTGTAGGAGGAGATGCAGAGTGGCTGAAGAGAAGCAGCGGAGGCAGGCCTGTGGAACTGTCTGATTTGGGAAGAGGAGGTGGGAGAGGGAGGCTGGGCGGGCACTCAGGAAACATAGGAAACTCTAGGCTGGGCAGGATCAGCGGGGGCAGGAGAGACAGGAGATAATCTCTTCAGAAAGTTCCAAACAGTTTCCAGAGTCCAGGCCATAGTCATCCACAGTGGCAGGGTTGTGGGCGGGGCTCCTCTCCATGCCCTCAAACTCCACAAGCACTCCTGTTGCTGGTTTGCACACCTGGTCAGCATCTCCGTGTGACTCCTGCTCCGGGGCGATGTCTGGCGCAGTTTCTCTATGGCTTGTTCATCGCTGCAGGCCAATCTCCACAGTTTGCGTTGGGCTCTAGCGTAACCTCTGTGCAGCTTGGGCAAGGATGGGCTCTCTAGACTCTAGTTTGGATTTGGAGCGGGGCTGGTGATGTCCTCTTCGGTGGGGCAGATGGTGTACGGGGACCCACAGTTCACCAGCACCCACTCCACAATCTGTGAAATTTTCCTGAGGGCCCACACTGGAAAGGTTATTTGCGTGTTGAGACTTGTGTAGAAAAGACGCTCAACGGAAAGTTTGTGAGGCACGTCAGGTCTAAGTATCCACAGGTGTGGCTCTCTAGAGATTGCTGCCCCTGCTCCGTATCAAACTTTATGTCAAACTTTTCTTTTACGGAATAAAATTAGGGCTGCTGTCAGATAATGGGTCACTGAAGGTTTACCAAACAGAACCCGTGCAGGACTCTGAACCACACCAATGTATTCTGGTGTATAAAATATGATTGCTAGCAGTGGACCGCCTTTCAGCAGTGGTGCATCAATGTGATGAGACAAAAAAAAAAAACTTAGATAAAATTATTCACTTTATAACTAGTTAAAGAGAAAAAGAGAAAAGTTGATCAGGTGGTGTTGGTTATGTTTTGACATAATCATCATTTGACCTGAATCACAGAACTCATTTAGAGAGTTAGGTTTACCTTCTTGATTACAGCAGTCTGTGATTCTACAGTATACTCTTTTAAGCATGTTAAATATAATCCAAAAGATTTCTTAAAAGTTGTTCTGATCAAAATACTTTGAAAATGTATTTTATTTGGACACACAGACATCGAGAATCAGCCTGTGATTCTCAACAATGGTGACAATAATAAAGCATGTTGCAGTGCATTCTGGGTGCCACCAATCAATATATATATATATATATATATATATATATATATATATATATAGAACATTTGAATTATTTTAAGAAATCATTTGAATTATATTGAAAAATCTGGATATTATTTTGTAGATTCTCTGTGATGAAAGAAAAATATTAAGAGTCAGTGATGATGATTATGTTAAAATATAACCAACACCACCTGTTCACCTTTTCTCTTTGTTCATATGGCAGTTATAACTCAGATACAGCAACCAAACAAGATCTAATGTTAAACATTTAAAGGTCAACTGCCCAACTAAAGCAAATACTGATCTCCATAATGGTGACTAAATTTGTGAATTTTCTCCTTCAGCGGTTCTGCTTGTTAACATCAGGTGTCTTCAATAATGCTCAATCATCTATCAATCAATCACTTAATTAGATCATTAACTTTAACACTCATATTTTAACACTTTAACACTCTTGAGTCTGGAGCCAAATAAACTCCCAGTTCATTTAACACTGGAGTTTTTGCTGTGCAGCTGATTTCACTAATTAGTTCTCTCTCCTGCTGAATTAGCAAATCCAGGTGATTGGAACAAAATACTGAGGAGGACTTTTACGTTCTGAACCTATACTTTACACCGCTGGTAACCAGGACCCCCCAGGACTGCACAACTAAAGCAAACACATATCACCATAATGGTGACCAAATATTTTTGTATAAATAAAAAACATCATCATCTAAACCTCTGTTAATTCTCAAAAATAACTTCTGTAGACATCTGACAGAAATAAACTCAATCTGGTTAGTAATAAGTGAAGCTGGTAATGCTGGTTGTGGAGTTGTTTAATCCTCCTCTGCTGAGATCTTCACAGATTTAATGTCTTTTATTTTCAGTTGATTTCATCTAAGATTGTGGCTGAAGTCAGTTGTAGTTCTTGTGTTTCTCTTTCCTTCAGTGATTCTTGTTAACAGCAGGTGTTCATCACTAATGATCATCACTTAATTAATCACTTAATTATCTCATTAACTTTAACTCTGATTAAGAGTTACTTTAACACTCTTTAGAGTGGGACCTTATGTGCTCTGAGCAGTGTTGATTTTCTGTGTAGCCAAGTCAGAAGTGTGACAAACGAAAACTTAAAACTATGATAAGCTACAAAATGAAATAATATAATTGGCTGATTTTAAGTTTGTCAAACTATTCTTAGCATGAATATGAAGATTTTATTTTAGCATTAAGCATGAAAATTAACAAAAAATAATTTCAAATTCATAAGTCTTTGTGTATTAAAGACGTGACGCATCTTGACTTGCAACACTAGATTTTATTTTCGTATAAGCATCATCTAATGATGCACTGACATTAATATTTGACATTAACAGTGACACTCAACAAATAAAAACATAAAGCAACATTACAATGCAGGAAGTGTTTAGTGTTTGTGATGAACAGGCTGTTCTCACACCAGCTCAAAACCACAAACAAATGAGCTGAAGGTTCAGAGTCTCAGTAAGAAACACAAAACTCAACAGAGACAAATGAAGAAGAACATGTTTTGTGTAAGTCTGCAGAAGAGACTAAAATACACTCTTGTTACTGCAGAATAATCCAGGTTCATAAAAAATAATAATAAATGAAATGTGAAGCATGAACATTTACAATACTAAACTAGTTCCTTTATTACAAACATTGCAAACAGAGTTCTATAAATATTTAATTAATATAAAATGTATATTTTTTATATATTTTTTGAATTTGTCATATGTATGTATAACAACTTTTTTTTTTTTTTTCTTTTTTTTTTTACTCTTTAATAATTGGTCGAAAACCGACTCCATACAATCTCTTGTCATGAGACATGGCATTAATATCTTAACTACTTACCTACATAAAGCATAAAGTTTAAGTCATGCTAGTCACTTACTTATGACTTTGCGGATTTCTCATGGTCAAAAGTCACAGTAATGGCAACATGCTCACCGGAATCATACACCGTATATTTTATAAGTCAGTGCTTTAAGATGATTAATTTGAAATTGAAAGGATATGTTCACCTGACAATAAAAATACTGTCATAATAAATTCACTATCCAAATGACAATATATATTTTTATCACACCTAATCCATAAGTGTGAAAACATACATTTATGCTGGATAGCAAAGGGCTGAAAATGAACATTATAAATTTTATTTCACAATTCATGTGTATCTCTTCATTTTTTTCTCTAATAAGCACTGTGTGTTTGTGTGTTTTATTTTCAGATTTCTCCATGATCATCATTATTTGTGTGTGTGTGAGTCTGCTGCTGATTGGTGGATTCACTCTGACTGTGTGTAAATTAAGACACAAGAGACGAGGTTTGATCATTTATTATCTGTTGAAACAAATTAATAATTAATTATTTGAGTTTCTCTGTTCTGCTTCAATGAGCAACAGTAAAATCTCAATGAGTTTCTGTCTCAGATGCTGCTGTTCATCTCCAGTTTGATCTAGTTGGTCTATGTTTTACTAATTGATTCATTTTGTTTTGGGTAATTAGGAAGAACCTCGACATCAGAAAAGAGAAAGAGGGAGAAAAATACATTGGTGAGTCACAGTGTGTGTGTGTGTGTGTGTGTGTGTGTGTTTGTACATATGTTGTGCTTATGTGATGCTTTCTCCTTTTGTTGTACATTTTCTCTCTATTTTTCATGCTCAGATTAACAGTCTTGATGAACTACCCACAATCCCCTTTGATGAGCTCCTGTACGCGTCTGCCAGTTTCCAGAAGCATGAAGAGTCTCTCAGTGAAGCTTCAGTCACTGTCAGTAAGAACGAGATTCACTCTGATTACGCCACAGTCATTTACTACAGACTCAACTAACTCACTTATAACAGGTCACAGATCAGCACACATTACACCAGTATTGCTTATATTTACAATACAATTCTCTTTATAATCCATAAATTAGTGTTAAAAACGTGTTTTATTGATCAGAGTTGTTCAGTTCAGACTGTTGAATCATGACACACTTTAAAGTTTCTATTGCTCATGTTTCTTCTTTCACATGTTTAAAATAGCAGTTGTGTCAGAGGTTTATTGGTGTGTGTAAAGAGTTTGTCATCTCAGTTTATCTGAGGGTGTGAATAAAACAGGAAATACAACACCTAAGTGACACTTCTAGAAAATACTGTGAAGTTTCCACTCCAAATGCAGAGACACATACATTTAAATGCATCTTTTGACACATAAAACCTCTTTAATAGCAGCTCTTAAACAGACACAAGTTTAAAACACCTTTATGATGAGACGCATGAAACATGAGAATATGTTCAAAGCTGTTAAAGGACTCTTTCTCATCTCTCTGAATATTGATTATTTTCTTTGATCTGCTTTTCCAAGCTTTATAATGGGAGTGAATAGAGTTTTTGAAGCCCCAAAAAACTGCATCCACACAGCAAAATCCCCAGAGTTAAATCAACACTGCTCAGAGCACATATGATCCCACTCTACAGTGTTAAAGTAACACTAAAGCAGTGTTAAAGTTAATGAGATAATTAAGTGATTAATTAAGTGATGATTGAGCATTAGTGATGAACGCCTGCAGTTAACAAGCAGAATCACTGAAGGAAAGAGAAACACAAGAACGGACTTCAGACATAGCATTAGATGAAATAAAAGAAGACATTAAATCTGTGAAGATCTCAGCAGGAGGATTAAACAACTCCACAAACAGCATTACCAGCTTCAATTATTACTAACCAGACTGACTTTATTTCTGTCAGATGTCTACAGAAGATCTTATTGAGAATTAACAGCTTAGATGTTGATGTTTTAAAAGCACCATCAAAAACCTCACCATTATAGTGAACAGTGTTGCATTTAGTTGGGTACTTTGTCTCTTGACTTCTTATGTGAGTTTATGGTCTTTTAACAGTGTTTACCAAAACACATTATTGCAAAGAAAGCCAATTTTTAGTCTTAAAGTTTCTCATGAACACTGGAGGTGTTTTTGTGTTTGTGTGATGAACAGACAGTTTTTTTCCGTCCAGCTCAAAGCCACAGAAAACATGTGAAGGTTGAGGGTCTCAGTTCAGTTTAATTAAACACACTTACTCAGGAAACCCACAGAGAGACACATGAGACTGAACAGAGAGACAGAAGATGAACAGAAGACAATAAAGACAGCTGATCATTCAATAATTCACCTTCAACATTTAATGAAAGTGATGAATTGAGGAAAAGACTGAAAAATGTTTATGATCAACAAATTATCCATTTGTGATTTGACAATTTTCTTTCAAAAAAGATTGAAATCTAAACACTGAATCCACAATGTCCGTAAAAATCCGTTAAATGTCATGCATTTGTTGTTTAGTGCATTTCATACAGTATACAATATACTAACATAATTGTCCATCTAGATATAGATGTAACAGAATTACTGAATGTGAAATGTAAGTTTCTGATGTTGTTTTATGATATTATGTATGAGACAGAAATCAGACGATAAACAGTGAAATGACGAGTCTGTACATTCATATAAAAGCCTTCAGCCTCCTGCAGGTGTGAGAAAAACAGGATATAGTTTTTCATTACCAATGGTCACAGACTTTCCACTCCATAAAACAGATGCTGTAAATATGTGTAATAGCCTATATGAAAAATTAAAATCTTGTTCATAATATATCTCAGTTCTTTCTTCAAAAGGATTTAGTCTGGTCATCTGGGAAGTAAAGCTTTTTGCTAACAAGTCCAATCAACCGCAGTAGAGCTGTCAAAATGGCTGAAAAGCTCAATTCTAATTTCTTTCTTTACTTGCTGATCAATACTTTTGCTGATTTAGTTTCAGTTCATTCTTTTTCTCCATCCATCCATCCATCCATCCATCTTCTTCCGCTTATCCGGGGCCGGGTCACGGGGGCAGCAGTCTAAGCAGAGATGCCCAGACTTCCCTCTCCCTAGACACTTCCTCCAGCTCTTCCGGGGGGACACCGAGGCGTTCCCAGGCCAGCCGGGAGACATAGTCTCTCCAGCGTGTCCTAGGTCTTCCCCGGGGTCTCCTCCCAGTGGGACGCGCCCGGAACACCTTCCCAGGAAGGCGTCCAGGAGGCATCCGGAACAGATGCCCGAGCCACCTCAGCTGACCCCTCTCGATGTGGAGGAGCAGCGGCTCTACTCTGAGCTCCTCCCGAGTGACCGAGCTCCTCACCCCATCTCTAAGGGATCGCCCAGCCACCCTGCGGAGAAAGCTCATTTCGGCCGCCTGTATCCGGGATCTTGTCCTTTCGGTCATGACCCAAAGCTCATGACCATAGGTGAGAGTAGGAACGTAGATTGACCGGTAAATCGAGAGCTTTGCCTTGCGGCTCAGCTCTTTCTTCACCACGACAGACCGGTACATCGACCGCATTACTGCAGAAGCTGCACCGATCCGTCTGTCAATCTCCCGTTCCATCCTTCCCTCACTCGTGAACAAAACCCCAAGATACTTAAACTCCTCCACTTGAGGCAGGAACTCTCCACCAACCTGAAGTGGGCAAGCCACCCTTTTCCGACTGAGGACCATGGCCTCGGATTTGGAGGTGCTGATTCTCATCCCAGCCGCTTCACACTCGGCTGCAAACCGTCCCAGTGCATGCTGAAGGTCCTGGTTTGATGAGGCCAACACGACAACATCATCTGCAAAGAGCAGAGACGAAATCGTGTTGTCACCAAACCTGACACCCTCCGGCCCCTGGCTGCGCCTAGAAATTCTGTCCATAAAAATTATGAACAGAACCGGCGACAAAGGGCAGCCCTGCCGGAGTCCAACACGCACCGGGAACAAGTCTGACTTACTGCCGGCAATGCGAACCAAGCTCTTGCTTCGGTCGTACAGGGACCGGACAGCCCTTAGTAAAGGACCCCGGACCCCATACTCCCGGAGCACCCTCCACAGGCCGCCGCGAGGGACACAGTCGAATGCCTTCTCCAAATCCACAAAGCACATGTGGACTGGTTGGGCAAACTCCCATGAACCCTCCAGCACCCTGTAGAGGGTATAGAGCTGGTCCAGTGTTCCACGGCCCGGACGAAAACCACACTGTTCCTCCTGAATCCGAGGTTCTACTATCGGCCGTATTCTCCTCTCCAGTACCCTGGCATAGACTTTCCCAGGGAGGCTGAGAAGTGTGATCCCCCTGTAGTTGGAACACACCCTCCGGTCCCCCTTCTTAAAAAGAGGGACCACCACCCCGGTCTGCCATCCCAGAGGCACTGTCCCCAACCACCACGCGATGCTGCAGAGGCGTGTCAGCCAAGACAGCCCCACAACATCCAGAGACTTGAGGTACTCAGGGCGGATCTCATCCACCCCCGGTGCCTTGCCACCGAGGAGTTTCTTGACTACCTCGGTGACTTCAGCTTGGGTGATGGACGAGTCCACCTCTGAGCCCCCAGCCTCTGCTTCCTCAATGGAAGACGTGACGGCGGGATTGAGGAGATCCTCGAAGTATTCCTTCCACCGTCCAACGACATCCCCAGTTGAGGTCAACAGCTCCCCACCTCTACTGTAAACAGCGTTGGTAGGGCACTGCTTCCCTCTCCTGAGGCACCGGACGGTTTGCCAGAATCTCTTCGAGGCCAGCCGATAGTCCTTCTCCATGGCCTCACCGAACTCCTCCCAGGCCCGAGTTTTTGCCTCCACAACCACCCGGGCTGCAGTTCGCTTGGCCTGCTGGTACCCGTCAGCTGCCTCAGGAGTCCCACAAGCCAACCAGGCCCGATAGGACTCCTTCTTCAGCTTGACGGCATCCCTTACTTCCAGTGTCCACCACCGGGTTCGGGGATTGCCGCCTCGACAGGCACCGGAGACCTTACGGCCACAGCTCTGAGCGGCCGCTTCGACAATGGAGGTGGAGAACATGGTCCACTCGGACTCAATATCTCCAGCCTCCCTCGGGATCCGGTCGAAGCTCTGCCGGAGGTGGGAGTTGAAGATCTCTCTGACAGGAGACTCGGCCAAACGTTCCCAGCAGACCCTCACAGTACGCTTGGGTCTGCCAAGTCTGTCCAGCTTCCTCCCCCACCATCGGATCCAACTCACCACCAGGTGGTGATCAGTTGACAGCTCCGCCCCTCTCTTTACCCGAGTGTCCAAGACATACGGCTGCAGGTCAGATGAAATGACCACAAAGTCGATCATCGACCTACGGCCTAGGGTGTCCTGGTGCCACGTGCACTGATGGACACCCTTATGCTTGAACATGGTGTTCGTTATGGACAAACTGTAACTAGCACAGAAGTCCAATAACTGAACACCACTCGGGTTCAGATCGGGGGGCCGTTCCTCCCAATCACGCCCCTCCAGGTGTCACTGTCGCTGCCCACGTGGGCATTGAAGTCCCCCAGTAGAATGACGGAGTCCCCAGTTGGAGCACTTTCCAGCACCCCTCCCAGAGACTCCAAGAAGGCCGGGTACTCTGCACTGCCGTTTGGCCCGTAGGCACACACGACAGTGAGAGACCTATCCCCGACCCGTAGGCGCAGGGAAACGACCCTCTCGTTCACCGGGGTGAACTCCAACACATGGCGGCTGAGCTGGGGGGCTATAAGCAAACCCACACCAGCCCGCCGCCTCTCACCATGGGCAACTCCAGAGTGGTGAAGAGTCCATCCTCTCTCGAGGAGTGTGGTTCCAGAGCCCAAGCCGTGCGTAGAGGTGATCCCGACTATCTCTAGTCGGAACCTCTCAACCTCACGCACAATCTCAGGCTCCTTCCCCGCCAGCGAGGTGACATTCCACGTCCCTAGAGCTAGCTTCCGTGTCCAGGGATCGGGTTGTCGAGGCCCCTGCCTTCGACTGCCGCCCGATCCTCTCAGCACCGGCCCCTTACGGTCCCTCCTACAGCCCACGGGAATCATTATTTTTTTCTTTTTTTATGTTTTTAGTAAAGTTAAGGTAAAGTAAAGGTATAAGCAGTTGTAACATCAGATTTTTTTTACTAAAAAAAAAAAAAAAAAAAAAAAATCATTCTTTTTCTGTTTTTAGTAAAAAAATCTGATGTTACAACTGCTTATACCTTTACTGTAGAATCATAAAAAATAAATAAAAAAAATGCTATAATTTCTTGTTTATTGTCCAAATATAGTAAATTTATTATTTTTACACTATATTTGAAATGTAAAACACTGTCACGGCATTAAATCGATTAAAACAGCATTAACATATAGGGTGACTTAATCTAGTTTTCATTCTGCTGAAATCAATGTTTCCAGATTCTAGAGAAACATTCAGAAATCATCTGATTATTATCATAAAAGACAGTGAGAAAAGTTTGTATTCTGCAAAGGAGAAAGTCTGAGTCTGAAATCTGAATAATTCATTATGCATTTTACTTTCTCACTCTCAGGACTGATTGAAATATTTACATATAAACTGATCAATATTCATTTTAAATGCATTGTAATTATTGTGATGTGCAAAGACTTGAAAATGATTTTTAATCTGAGCTTAAGTTTTGGTCATAAAGTTTCTCATGAACACTGGAGGTGTTTTTGTGCGTGTGTGTGTGTGTGTGTGTGTGTGTGTGTGTGTGTGTGTGTGTGTGTGTGTGTGATGAACAGACAGTTTTATCCGTCCAGCTCAAAGCCACAGAAAACGTGAAGGTTGAGGGTCTCAGTTCAGTTTAATTAAACACACTTACTCAGGAAACCCACAGAGAGACACATGAGACTGAACAGAGAGACAGAAGATGAACAGAAGACAATAAAGACTAACAGCTGATCATTCAGTAATTCACCTTCAACATTTACTTAAAGTGATGAATTGAGGAAAAGACTGAAAAATGTTTATGATCAACAAATGATTTATGTGTGATTTGACAATTTTTCTATTTTAAAAACAGATCAAACTAAATGAAAACAATGAGTCCACAAGTCAATGATACAGTGTGTCTGTGTTTTAAAATGTAATACCTTTGTATTGTTTAAGTTAGGAATATTATGTTAATAAAACAAACAGCATCTCCAGGTTTACTGTATTATAGTATGTTTACTAGGTTAAAGACACTTGCTTGTGTCTCAGTCCTTTTTGTGTTTGCAGGGTGGTTTGATACTGTGGTCAGTGTGATAAAATAGCAGGCATAATATCCAAAATCAGTTAACTCAAAGTTTCTGCTGACACTCACAATAAAAACACAAACTAACACAAATTTTCTTACATTCACTATGATATTCATTAGAATCTGCATGAAAACAAGAGATGAAAACTTCAGCCAGATGGCGCTCTTTCTCAGTGTTTAATTTAGTACTGAGTCAAAGGAGGTCAATATGATGTCATACTTTAAAAACCCTTACTAACAGCCCTCTTGCACATAGAGAACATTCAGCATAAAGAAGACAAACATCCTGTGACTGAACAGAAACTCATAATTGTGAAAAGTACAGTTTATTGTACAGTTACTCCATTATTAATACCGTTTATAATGCACATAATGGACAGCTAAAGTGGGCGTGTCTAGAGCGACTGGCCACTCAGGAGGTCGTATGATGATCAAGTGTGAACATCCTCAACACAAAACCAAGCCAAAATACATCTGTAATTCAGTTTCATGGAACTTATTGCTTTTATAAATATCTGCTCACTACAGAAGTCTCATCTGTTCAAATAAACTGATTTATGATTTGTTGATGTATGTAATGTTTCACTGAAGGTCACTTATCCAGCATCATAAGACATTTGTGAAGTGTAATTTTATGTAGATGATGACAGAAGATCATCAGGACAGACTGTGAATGTGTGTGTGTATCGTGATGAATCTCTGAAGAATCTCTGTCCGTGGAGCTGAACACCTGAACGACTCTCTTCCACCAGCAGGAGATCAGACTCACATTTTACTCTTGAAAATATGCTCAGCTGTTTCTCTGGCTGTTGACAGTGTTTTATGATTTATGGAGTGATAAAAAAGAGAAATCCAAAACAAATTGGACTTTGTTATACTTCCTGTTTCCTGTTCTGTCGGCCATCTTTGTAATCATGTTGGTTTCAGGTGTGTCGTCAGCTCGATTTCTTGCTAAGCTTGTTAGCCCCTGTGTCTACAAGTGTGATTTAAGGAGACAATAAAGGCATTGATGTACAGCACCTTCAGTAAACACACACACAGCTCTCTTATTGAACCCTCTGGCTCCATCTAGTGGCAGATAGAAGTTCATGTTCTATTGATATTATAATTTCAATGACTAAAGATGACATTTCTTGGTTTTATGTAATTGTGTTGTATGGTGGTTGACACAGAACATAATTGTATTTGTGTTCTGAAATCATGAAATGTAAATGGCACAGATTTACTCGCCTCCTGCATGTTCAAAAAGAAAGAGTGAATCATTGGAGGAATGAAACTTTGACCTAATTTAATAAGTACATAGAGCCTTTGTCCATGCAGATTGCAGTTTTTGATGATTAAATCAGAGATGAAAGGAAGGAAGCAGAAAAACTCAAGTTCACCTGTCATCAGTGATGCTGATGTTCCTCTGACAGCTGCTGTCCGAGGTGCTGAATCCACATCAAACCTTCATATTATTATTGTCTTTATGCATAAAGTATCCAAACAAATCCAGATCTGGTCTGTTTCCTCCTAAAAATATGTTAATGTTTCTTACAAGTGATAAAAATGTGAAGAACCCAAAGTATCAGATGCATTTTTTTATACAGGCTCTAGGGAGTGAACTTACATGAAAATTATACTTTGCCCTCTAGGGGAAGATTTGATGAAGCAATGGAAGTAGATGAAAACAAGTCTCAGCATTTCAATGTTTGTCCAGTTTGTGTGTTAAAAAAGGGTTAGTTCACCCAAAAAGAAAAATCCTGTCATTAATTACTCGCCCTCATGTCGTTCCACACCGGTAAGACTTTCGTTCATTTTCAGAACACAAATGAAAATATTTGTACTAAAATCTGAGCGATTTCTGTCTCTCCATTGACATATGCCACTAACACTTTGATGCTTCAAAAAATTAATAAAGAGATCGTAAAACTAATCCATATGAATTAAGCGGTTTAGTATTTTTTTTTAAGAGACTCAATCTCTTTATATGATGAACAGATTTAATGTAGGCTTTTTTATTTTTAGCAAGTTTGCTTGACGTGCGAGAGCCAATGAGGTTCATCATCGTGTGTTACTGATTGACAGCTGCTGTCCGTGGTGCTGAATCCAGAACTGCCTGTTAAAGTGACAGAAGCATCAATCAGACTCAGACTTCAGCTGATGATCCTCTGAATGAGATGTTCAGATCTGAAGACATCTGAAGACTTCTTAGAGCAAAACAAGTTACACAACTTATGGAAGTTCATATGACAACAGTTGTATTTAGAAAAATGTAAGCGTATGATATTATTTTTATAGGCATAATGTATTTATCCTGCAGGTCATGTCTGTTTCTTACAGCTGATAGAGATGTCAAAACCTCAAAGTATAAATGTCAAAACAAAAGTATCAGATGCATTTTCGATTTCCCAGAGACAAGATAACGCTATGTAATAAAGACATGAATTCACTCAAGATGTTCTCTGAGTTGATCAGCCTTTGTATCTCAACATTTCCTGATGTGTGAATTATGTTTTGTGGTATATTTTGAACTATGTGTTGTTTCTATAATTTAACAAACACACACAAACACACATGCACTGATGCACACACGCACAAACACACAGTTCTGCTTATTGCTATTGGTTTTATTTACATATTTTTAAAAACAATGTATTATTCTAAAGTTAATCACTTTTTACATTTGGTTGATTTAATAAAATATTTTGTGAATACAACCTCTCTAAAGTTTTTTTTGTGTGTGTGTTTTAGTGTATATCAAAAACGTTTTGATAGAAACAGTTGGTCACAGTTGGTCAAAAACAATGATGGATCTCTATGTCCCTCTGCTGGATATATATGGTCACAACACTATTCCTATAACTAAATCATACAGGCCTTTTTCTAACCAGCAGAAATCAGCCTCTAACACCTAGATCAATATCCAGAAGCCACTCATATTTAATTTAGATCATCATTAAAGTAATTTTAAAAAATATCATACAAATATAATATTTTATATGCAAGCTAATGGTGTACTTGAGGAATTCTGTGGTAAATTGGTAAAAAAAAAAAAAAAAGAAGAAGAAGAAAAGAAAAGAAATGTCATTTTTCTTACAATCACAATGTTTGCGGTCGCACTGACCCTTGTAAGTTTACATAGACACCTATAGACACCTTACATAAATATACTGTCACCCTCTAGAGGAAGATTTGAATAATGCAGATTAATTATGTTCAGTGTCATTCGTCCTTCTGTAGAGAAGATGAAGCCTGTATGAGCTCTCAGTCTCAGACACTGTATCCTCCACTAGGTGGCGCTCTTTCAGTGTGATTAATGTAATATTCAGTCAGTGCTGATGGTGGGAGGAGCCAGTAAAGCTGATCATTACTGATAAAGAGCTGAAGAAAGAGGAAGGAACTAAAGCAGACAGATGTAGAGACAGAGAGATTCACACAGAGAACATTCAGCATAAAGAAGACTGAACTCAACTCACAATGAAGATCCTCCTCATCTTCTTCACTTTCTCCCTGATCTCAGGTCAGAGCTTTTCTCTTTCATCACTGCAGTAATGATGCTGTTTTCTGTTCATGAGGTTTCTGATCACAGTATCAATCTGATTGACAGGTGCAGTGAGATGCGTCAGAGTCACTGGATATTCTGGAGGAAGTCTTCTTGTTGATTCTGGGGAACTTTGGTTCAGTAACTAAATATATGGCCAAATTACCTCCTGAGTTTAGAAAAATAATAAATTACAGGACACATGATAAATGGATTACTGACGGACGATTCACACTGTTTCAAAACAATGAGGGAAACCTCATGATCTACATCAGAGAACTGAACCAACATGATGCTGGAAGATACTGGATTAGAGTTGAAGACCAGTGGTACATTGATATGACTTTGAATGTGGAAGAAGGTCAGTCATATTAATATTAAAGTTTTTGTTTAGTAAAACTGTGGAACATTTCAAAGCTTTTATATAATATGTGAAATCTATTTCTTTTCTCTTTTTTTTTCTTAATTACAGATTCATGTTGTAAAGTGTCAAAGAGAGTGATGTTGAATATTGGAGAAACTGCAACCTTCAGCTGTGAATATTCACAGAATCATATTAATGATCCCAAGATCATATTCAAAGAAGGAAAAGACTCTATTGAGACGATTTACAGCACCTTGAAGAAGACCGAAAGATTCAGTGTTTCTGATGACAGACATAATAAACTCATCTTCAATGTGAGAATTTCTGCTGTGACTCCAGATGATGGAGGAGTTTATTTATGTGGAGTTTGGATCTACAGAGACTCGTACAGTTACTCCATTATTAATACTGTTCATTTACACATTATGGGTGAGTAGTTCATACTATCAATGCCATCTAGTAAGTTCACATAGTCAGTGTTTGCTTCTTCAGTATTTGCTACATGTCACATTCAATGAAGACACTGATTCAGTCAGATATTTGTGATTGACAGCTAAAGTGGGCGTGTCTAGAGCGACTGGCCACTCAGGAGGTCGTATGATGATCAAGTGTGAACATCCTCAACACAAAACCAAGCCAAAATACATCTGTAAAGAACCAGATGGATGTTCAGAGAGGAAGAATCCAGGAGTTCAGGATGAATGGATGGAGAATGGAGATGTTTCTTTATATGACGACACCAGAGCAGGAGTCTTGATGGTGTTTTTTAGAGAGCTGAAAGCTGCAGATGCAGGAACATACAGATGTGGAGTGAATGTGCCTCACTATACTGAGAGCTTCACTGAACTTCAGCTGGACGTCAGAGACGGTGAGGAACCGCAAATACTTTATCTCATATCCAGTATTTGTTCTGATTTTTATCTAATTGTTTGTTGCTGTTTTTTTTTTTTTTTTATAGATGCAAAATATCCAAAGACAAAGACTGAATCTGCTCATCTTGGTGAAGAAGTCAACATCACCTGTCAGATCCCAGAGGAACATAAAGTTCATTTCTGCAAAGAGGATGATGATCACTTCTGTCAAAACATCAGCACATCTGCAGTGACAGAAATGAGTCCTTCATCTAAGAGAAATGAAGAGAGAGTTTTTACAGTGAGCATCAGTAATGTGAGCGTGAGAGATGCTGGAGTTTACTGGTGTGGAGCAGAAACCAGAGACACACATTTGACTTTCATCTCCCTGACCACCAAAATTCAGCTCGACCTCTTCAGTGAGTGAATTCAGATGATTTCATTGTAGTAAATACAGTATATTCAGAATCATGTGTGTTAAATGTCTGTGTTTGTTTGCAGTGGCTCCAGTAGTGAGACGTGAAGGAGAATCTGCTGAGATCTTCTGCCCTTATGATTCAATCTATAAATCAAAGTCAAAGTCTCTCTGTAAGGGGAAGTGCTCCACTAGAGATAGAAATACTCTCAATGAGACTGTGAGAGAAGAGAAAGAGACCAAGACTGACAGATTGACTCTGAATGATGACATCACTGCAAGTGTCTTCACTGGGACCATCACTGGACTGACAGCAGAGGATGCTGGGAAATACTGGTGTGCAGTGACATTAGAGAGAGACGTGAATTATCTTTACACTCATCTGATCGTCATCATGAATGAGGGTGAGGAAGGTTTATACATCTGAATATGTGAAACTATGGCTGTGAATTGATGTTCTCATATTTCTAATATTTCCAGAGCTGAACTTGACTAAGTATGAAGGAGACGACGTGTCAATCCAGTGCAAACATCATGATGAACATCAGAAATGCTTCTGCAAAGCACATGAACCCTCCATGTGTGTGAAGGATGGAGTTTCATTGGAGACGATCAGAGATGATCGATTCTCTTTCAGTGATGAAGCTTCTACTGGAGTCTTTACTGTAAACATCACTGATCTAAGAGAAGAGGATTCTGGGATATACTGGTGTGGATCGCACATCACCACTAAAGTCACTCTCACTGTTAAAAAGGGTAAGGTTAAAGTTTATTATTTCTCCATTGTCTTTGGGTCAGATTTAAATGTTAATATATCAACACTTGAATAATTGGGCTGGATCTACAAATATGGCAATGGGGGCCAATAAGAAAACACACTAAGAAAACACACTAAGAAAAAGCATTGTCATATGTAAATATCCAATAGCCAAGACTAGTTGGATTAAATTCAGTATCCACTTATAAGCAGCTGCTTTCAAACGGTCCTGTGCTTATTTATGTTCACGCTCTGTAGTCTGAAGACTGTGAAAGCATTGTAGACAATCACACTGCAACTGAAGTGATTGCAAATCACCTTTTAAAAGTAACTTTTCGCTTTAAATTACAATTGTATCGATTGCATTATTATGCTGCTAGGTGGCTACAGATGAACGTTTTTTTCACTGAATCATTCATTCAAGAGATTTGCTCAACAATTCTGATTCATCGAGTAATGAAACAAGTCTTTATGAGCGAATCATTGAATCATTCTTTTAAAACTGATTTTTTAATTGATTAAACATTTTTCAATATTTTTTTGGTTAGGGCTTTCTGGTTAGAAGAGTTGAGAGAATTGTGAAGTGAGACAGTGAGTTTACGCACACACTCAGATGTGAGTGTGGGACACCAGGCTCTTGAATGCAGGCTGGTGTATTACCGAAAGCCATCAGAGGCAGACGGTTAGTGATAACTCCACTCCATTAAGGGGTTGGAGGGACACTGGAAGTCATCAGAGGCAGAAGGTGTTGGAATAACTCCTCCCTATAGAAGGGTAGGAGGTCATTAGGAACCCGGTTCAGAGGCTGGAGTCGGAGCCGAGGCAGATCCTCAACGAGATGTGTAGGAGGAGATGCAGAGTGGCTGAAGAGAAGCAGCAGAGGCAGGTCTGTGGAACTGGCTGATTTGGGAAGAAGAGGTGGGAGAGGGAGGAGGGAGAGGGAGGTGGGAGAGGGAGGTGGGAGAGGGAGAGGGAGGTGGGAGAGGGAGGGTGGGCGGGCACTCAGGAAACATAGGAAACTCTAGGCTGGGCAGGATCAGCGGGGGCAGGAGAGACAGGAGATTATCTCTTCAAAAAGTTCCAAACAGGTTTCAGGTTCGGGACAGGGTTGTGGGTGAGGCTCCCCTCCATGCCCTCGAACTCCACAAGCACTCCTGTTCACACACCTGGTCAGACTCTCCGTGTGACTCCTGCTCCGGGGCGATGTTTGGCACAGTTTCTCTATGGCTTGTTCATCACTGCAGGCCGATCTCCACAGTTTGCGTTGGGCTCTAGTGTAACCTCTGTGCAGCTTGCAGGGATGGGCTCTCTAGACTCTGGATTTGGAGCGGGGCTGGTGATGTCCTCTTCGGTGGGGCAGATGGTGTATAGGCCGCTGTCAGTAGCCTAAAAGAGGCCTAGAAATAGGGTTTCGTTCCACCAAGTGGGGCACTACTTTTTCTTTTGCTCAATATGTTCTACGTTAATAAAAGGTATCCAAGCAAAAAGTTCTCCACACATTGTCCTGCAGTTAATGAGAAATTGTAATTTATTGGCGCACTATATTGACTGCGTATTGAGACATATAAAACTGTTGAGCTAGATTTTCAACCAATCAGCATCGAAAATGTAAGTAGGTCACAGCCGAAATCAAGCCAATACCACTACGCACATGTAAACATGGAGGAGGACGTAAGCAGCGCATCTTCATCTGATAGCGGCGATCAAGCTCGATTAACACCCGTAAAGTGTATTCTTCATGTCGGAAAAGATGGTGGGAAAGGTCCGCAGCCCTTTACTGAAGTCCGATGGGAAAAAATCAAGCGTAGGAATGGCTCAAAACGTCGGACACTACGGAGCTAACGTTAGCTATTGCTAATAAACATGTTGCCCTCCTGGACAAACCGGTCTCTGATGTCCCAACAACTACGGGTTTCACCCGGCCTGCTATCGGCGTTTTATAGACGCTTGACTTGTGTGCATGTGCGTGATGGGTAGATTTAGGGGTCGGGTTAGTGTGTGTGTGTGTGTGTGTGTGTGTGTGAGAGAGAGAAAGAGAGAGAGGTGGGTAGGTAAATAAATAAATCAAAATTAAATCTTGTTTACAATAATCATTCCTGTGAATATGTACATGTAGTGCAGTTACTGCTCGTGTATGCAAATTAACAATTCACCATTAAATTTGTTATTTTTAAAAGTGTTTTTTTGTTTTTTGTATACTTTTGAGTTTAAATTGGAGTTTGGGGGGGGGGGGGTTGGTGTTGCAAAAAAAACTTGCATCACAATAAGTGTATTGTGATTGTCAAAACATTTTAGTAACTAAACTGAATTGTGTTAGGTTTAGTGACAACATGTTACAATGTTTATATGGTACAATTTCTGGTAAGCTAGGTTTTTTTTTTTTTTTTACAAATTTCTTGAAACAAATTTCACGATTTCAATTCAATTCTTCTGATTTGATTTAATATTGACTCATTTGAATAAATATTAGGTACACAAGATAGGCGTTAATTTTTCTCAAGAAAAAAAAATACATACACACAGACAGCCCTATCAGCTGGTAGTATTATTTAAGGTTAAAAATAACTCAAATTAAATATAATGCGTTTTTTATTATAATAACAACTTTATTTAATGATATAAGTACAAATATAATAAATATGTAATATAGTACACATATTTAGCAAAATACTCTCTATAGCTCTTTCTAGCCAACTAACGTGTCTATATTATGGTCATTAAATGGCTTTCCTGAGGTAAATGTTATGTGACAATTGTTCTCCAGCTGTTTTATTGACCCCTTTGTTTGATTGATTGATCGATATTATGTATGAAGAATATACATTTCGGTAAGCTGTACTGTTTCTTTCAACATTGTTCATTCGTGTTTATTTACTATTAGCTAGTAGAGATGATCGGGTCACGTGCCGCTAGGGATCAATTACAAACACCAAAACGGTATTTATTGTTTGAATTTCGTAATAAAATTGACAGAATCTGAGAGCTGAGATTTTTTTCATATCATAACTAACCTGCTCTGTCAAGTCTGTCGGTGTCCGTGTCCTCTTTGCTTCGCGATTTTTCTGTGCGTGAGAAAATAGATGTGTGGCATGAGAGTGTGTGAAAAGTGTCAATTGCGTGAGTCTCACGGTGAATGCGTGAGAGTTGGCAGCTCTGTTATTATATTTTGGCTTAATTCTATTTGTTATTCAGATTTTACCTCAAATATTACCTTTGAATTGGAACAACATAATGATAAGTAATTGGGATGTTAATGCTACAGTAGAAGTTTTCTTGATAATCTTATCATGTTGACTGTCCCTATAGATTCAGGTATATCACACATTTCAAACTGGTTTATTTTGTACTTCAAGTGGTAATTCGGCATTTTTGGGTTTATATGATAAACAGGTTTGAAAGTGCAAAATTCCCTGTTTTCCTTTTTTTCAAAATGGGCACCTTTAGCATCATTTTTCTCAAAAACTGCAAGGTTGTGTGTGGAGAACTTTTTCCTAGGGAATCTCTATATATTTCTGATGTTAAAAAAGTAGGTAGTGCCCCACTTGGTGGAACGAAACCCTATTTCTAGGCCTCTTTTAGGCTACCGACAGCGGCCTATCTCTCTCTCTCTCTCACTCACACACACACACACACACACACACACACACACTAACCCGACCCCTAAATCTACCCATCACGCACATGCACACAAGTCAAGCGTCTATAAAACGCCGATAGCAGGCCGGGTGAAACCCGTAGTTGTTGGGACATCAGAGACCGGTTTGTCCAGGAGGGCAACATGTTTATTAGCAATAGCTAACGTTAGCTCCGTAGTGTCCGACGTTTTGAGCCATTCCTACGCTTGATTTTTTTCCCATCGGACTTCAGTAAAGGGCTGCGGACCTTTCCCACCATCTTTTCCGACATGAAGAATACACTTTCCGGGTGTTAATCGAGCTTGATCGCCGCTATCAGATGAAGATGCGCTGCTTACGTCCTCCTCCATGTTTACATGTGCGTAGTGATATTGGCTTGATTTCGGCTGTGACCTACTTACATTTTCGATGCTGATTGGTTGAAAATCTAGCTCAACAGTTTTATATGTCTCAATACGCAGTCAATATAGTGCGCCAATAAATTACAATTTCTCATTAACTGCAGGATAATGCGTGGAGAACTTTTTGCTTGGATACCTTTTATTAACGTTGAACATATTGAGCAAAAGAAAAATTAGTGCCCCACTTGGTGGAACGAAACTGAACGATACAGCTCACGTACAGCGGCCTAGTACGGGGACCCACAGTTCACCAGCACCCACTCCACAATCTGTGAAATTCTCCTGAGGGCCCACACTGGGAAGGTCGTTTGCGTGTTGAGGCTTGTGTAGAAAAGACTCTCAACGGAAAGTTGGTGAGGCACGTCAGGTCTAAGAATCCACAGGTGTGGCTCTCGAGAGATTGCTGCCCCTGCTCCGTATCAAACTTTATGTCAAATTTTTCTTTTAAGGAATTAAAATTAGGGCTGCTGTCAGATAACGGGTCAGTGTTCTGTTAAGTACTGAAGGTTTACCAAACAGGACCCGTGCAGGACTCTGAACCACACCAATGTATTCTGGTGTATAAAATATGATTGCTAGCAGTGGACCGCCTTTCAGCAGTGGTGCATCAATGTGATGAGACAAAAAAAAAAAACTTAGATAAAATTATTCACTTTTTAACTCACTTAGAGCAGTTACTGAATGAACATCTGAACACTTTCTAACCTGCCAGATATCAGAATACTAACTTGCTCTCACTGGGTAAAAATGATAAACCTACTACTACACACCAATAGCCTAAATGCTGATGTTTTATATAGGCATATTTAAACAGGACTAGTTTACCCTGAGCTTAAGCAAATTCATTGATCACATACATACACTGTGAACCATTACCATGAATTTAGAGGATTAAAGAGTAATATTTTACAATAAATTATTGTAACCAGGATTTTTTTCCCATGATATATTTTAAAAAACAAAATTCAGAATGAGTGATCTATTGCAATAATTATCATTGCTGAATGTAATCTATAAATAACAAATATATCCACTTTTGGTCAGGAATAAGATTAGTGAATTATTCTACTTTATGATGCTGGAAAATATGTCACCTGATCATCTTTGTTTTTTGGCTTCCTTTGCAACAAATTATGTGTTTTGGTAAACTCTGTTAGAAAAACCACTAACTCACATAAAAAGCCAAGAGTGAAACTGACCAACTAAAGCAAACACAGATCACCATAATGGTGACCAAATATTTTGTATAAATATAAAACATCATCATCTAAACCTCTGTTAATTCTCAAAAATAACTTCTGTAGACGTCTGACAGAAATAAAGTCAGTCTGGTTAGTAATAAGTCAAGCTGGTAATGCTGTTTGTGGAGTTGTTTAATCCTCCTCTGCTGAGATCTTCACAGATTTAATGTCTTCTTTTCTCTTCAGTTGATTTCATCTAAGACTGTGACTGAAGTCAGTTGTAGTTCTTGTGTTTCTCTTTCCTTCAGTGATTCTGCTTGTTAACAGCAGGTGTTCATCACTAATGCTCAATCATCACTTAATTAATCACTTAATTATCTCATTAACTTTAACTCTGATTAAGAGTTACTTTAACACTCTTTAGAGTGGGACCTTATGTGCTCTGTGCAGAGTTGATTTTTCTGTGTAGCCAAGTCAGAAGTGTGACAAATGAAAACTTAAAACTATGATAAGCTAGAAAATGAAATAATATAATTTGCTGATTATAAGTTTGTCAAACTATTCTTAGCATGAATATGAAGATTTTATTTTAGCATTAAGCATGAAAATTTAACAAAAACTAATTTCAAATTCATAACTCTTTGTGTATTAAAGGAGACATATCATGCTTTTAAATTGTTCCTTTTTACATATAAATCATACATTTGTAGTCTATATAAAGCGGAACTGCAATGCTTGGGTCTGAATTCCTCATTATTATAGCTCCACAGGCCCCTTTTCTACCCCTTTTCTGATGTGCGTCTGAGAGCAACTCGTTTTGGTGCGGTCTCTTTAAATACAACTGAGACACTTCATACCCCGCCCACACTCGGTTCAACTCCACCCCGTTCGGCCATTTTTGTAGTTTGATAGCAGAGATACGATTATCTAGCGGCACAGAAACTTTTTATTCACACGTTATTAACAAAATGTCAACAACGGAAGACTTGTCCAGCCAGCCTTACATGTTCGAGTCAGAGTCGGAGCCGGAGCGAGATGAAAATGAAGACGACGAACCTGCAGAACAACGTCTTCATATGGATGTATCGCAATGGTGTGTTACTGTATTTACACATGAAACTTTGGTCTTCCGACCTTTTACCACCGTGTCGATTTATTTTGATTAATATGTGCGAGGGAGAGAGAGCAAGACAGCGTCTAGTTTGGAGACGGTGAAGTCTTGTTTACACTTTCGCCTGGCTCTGAAGAGAGAGAGTAAGCGCGCGCGACAGAGTCTCTCTCTCTGCTCGTTCTTTCAGTTAAACATGCGTCCTGTAGCAAGCGCGGCAGTTCATCTACATTAAACGGTGTAATGAAGCGTGTGGGTTACTACTGTCGTGGATTTTTTTCCCTAAAATTCTTTTTACCTGGCTCTATCTTTTGGGTCTCGTTCCTGACGTCCCCACTTTATAGATCACCTGCTATTCTGACTCGTTTTCCCCAAACCTAGTTTTCTAAACTAGCTTCCTACCTAAACTAGCTTCCTGCGCAGGAATAAATCGACAAACAGACCTGCAAATGTCCTTTAAATGCTTTAATCACGGCCAGGAGATCTTCCCGAGCAGTTCTCAGGGAATCTCTCCCAAGAAGCAAGGCCGGAGGATCTCAGACAAATTCCATTGAGAATCCCACCGAAAAATACATATACAACAGTTTTTATAGTATAGAGGTATGGCATAAATGTCATGCTGCATTACATAATTTCCCCACTATTTGATTGGTTCTTCATATGCAAACCCCTCTGTTACTAGGTAAAGCAAACTTTGATCTTGTGATTACTTATCACAAGGTTTTAATGATGACTTCATTTGTTCTAACAGACTGTCTAGTTTAACTTCCCATAACTATGTTATTTTTACCCATAGACACATACTCAAAGTCACAAGTTTTTCCCCAAAGAGTTTGGAAACATTAAAAGCATATGAATGTCATTCCTGCAAGAAAGACAAATGTTAGTTGATTAATTAAAGTTGATTAATTAAAATTCATTCACACTACATCCAACAACCGAACATTTTAACTTACCCTCTCGTAACTTCTGCATCCTTTAGCTTGGACTACAAAATTGCAGCGAGAAATAATAATGGCAGATTGCTTGAAGTGTTGGGCCGGAAGTCAATGTCCTTATTTGGCAGTTCCGCTGCAAATACTGTGACGTAATAGTTCAAAAAACGTCATAGAGAACAGAAAAATCGGAACAGGTTGAAAAATATGACCAAAACAGAATATAAAGATATCAACGAAGAACCTGAAGAGAATAATTTCATATTTTCTGTACTTCTAAACACTCCAAATATACAACAAAATGCATTTAAGGGCTAAAAAAGTGCATTTGGCATGATATGTCCCCTTTAAAGATGTGACATCATCTTGACTTGCAACACTAGGTTTTATTTTCTTATAAGCATCATCTAATGATGCACTGACATTAATATTTGACATTAACAGTGACACTCAACAAATAAAAACATAAAGCAACATTACAATGCAGGAAGTGTTTAGTGTTTGTGATGAACAGGCTGTTCTCACACCAGCTCAAAACCACAAACAAATGAGCTGAAGATTCAGAGTCTCAGTAAGAAACACAAAACTCAACAGAGACAAATGAAGAAGAACATGTTTTATGTGTAAGTCTGCAGAAGAGACTAAAATACACTCTTGTTACTGCAGAATAATTCAGGTTCATAAAAAATAATAATAAATGAAATGTGAAGCATGAACATTTACAATACTAAACTAGTTCCTTTATGACAAACATTGCAAACAGAGTTCTATAAATATTTAATTAATATAAAAAAGTATATTTTTATATATTTTTTGAATTTGTCATATGTACATGTATAACAACTTGTTTTTTGTTGTTTTTGTTTTACTCTTTAATAATTGGTTGAAAACCAACTCCATACAATCTCTTGTCATGAGACATGGCATTAATATCTTAATTATTTACCTACGCAAAGCATAAAGTTAAAGTCATGCTAGTCACTTACTTATGACTTTGCGGATTGCTCATGGTCAAAAGTCACAGTAATGGCAACATGCTCACCTGAATCATACAAGTCAGTGATTTAAGATGATTCATTTGAAATTGAAAGGACATGTTCACCTGACAATAAAAATACTGTCATAATTAATTCACTATCCAAATGATAATATATATTTTATATATATTTTTATCACACCTAACCCATAAGTGTGAAAACATACATTTATGCCGGATAGAAAAGGGCTGAAAATAAACATTATAAATTTTAATATTTTATTCATGTGTATCTCTCATTTGTTCTCTAATAAGCACTGTGTTTGTGTGTTTTATTTTCAGGTTTCTCCATCATCATCATTATTTGTGTGTGTGTGAGTCTGCTGCTGATTGGTGGATTCACTCTGACTGTGTGTAAATTAAGACACAAGAGACAAGGTTTTATCATTTATTATCTGTTGAAACAAATTAATAATTAAAGTTATTTGAGTTTCTCTGTTCTGCTTCAATGATCAACAGTAAAATCTCAATGAGTTTCTGTCTCAGATGCTGCTGTTCGTCTCCAGTTTGATCTAGTCGCTCTATGTTTTACTAATTGATTCATTTTGTTTTGGGTAATTAGGAAGAACCTCGACATCAGAAAAGAGAAAGAGGGAGAAAAATACATTGGTGAGTCACAGTGTGTGTGTGTGTGTGTGTGTGTGTACATATGTTGTGCTTATGTGATGTTTTCTCCTCTTATTGTACATTTTCTCTTTATTTTTCATGTTCAGTCATCATGTGCAGACAGCAGACGTGATTCTCTCTCAGATCCTGGATCAGCTCAGATTAACAGTCATGATGAACTACCCACAATCCCCTTTGATGAGCTCCTGTACGCGTCTGTCAGTTTCCAGAAGCATGAAGAGTCTCTCAGTGAAGCTTCAGTCACTGTCAGTAAGAACGAGCTTTACTCTGATTACGCCACGGTCAGTCGCCGCATGAGACTCAACTAACTCACTTATAACAGATCACAGATCAGCACACATTACACCAGTATTGCTAATGTTTACAATTCATTGATACAATTCTCTTTATAATCCATAAATTAGTGTTAAAGACGTGTTTTATTGATCACAGTTGTTCAGTCCAGTCTGTTGAATCATGACACACTTTAAAGTTTCTATTGCTCATGTTTCTTCTTTCACATGTTTAAAATAGCAGTTGTGTCAGAGGTCTATTGGTGTGTGTAAAGAGTTTGTCATCTCAGTTTATCTGAGGGTGTGAATAAAACAGGAAATACAACACCTAAGAGACACTTCTAGAAAATACTGTGAAGTTTCCACTCCAAATGCAGAGACACGTACATTTAAATGCATCTTTTGACACATAAAACCTCTTTAATAGCAGCTCTTAAACAGACACAAGTTTAAAACACCTTTATGATGAGACGCATGAAACATGAGAATATGTTCAAAGCTGTTAAAGGACTCTTTCTCATCTCTCTGAATATTGATTATTTTCTTTGATCTGATTTTCCAAGCTTTATAATATTTTTAATAAAAATTAAAATTATTCCATAATTTACTCACCCTCAAGTCATCCTAGGTGTATATGACTTACTTATTTCAACCAAACACAATCAATTATTAAAAATTATTCTGGCTCTTCCAAGCTTAATATAATGAATAGAATTTTTGAAGCCCCAAAAAACTGTTTTAAATTAACTCTGCTCAGAGCACATAAGGTCCCACTCTACAGAGTGTTAAAGTAACTCTGAATCAGTGTTAAATTTAATGAGATAATTACGTGATTAATTAAGTGATGATTGAGCATTAGTGATGAACACCTGCTGTTAACAAGCAGAATCACTGAAGGAAAGAGAAACACAAGAACTACAACTGACTTCAGTCACAGTCTTAGATGAAATCAACTGAAGAGAAAAGAAGACATTAAATCTGTGAAGATCTCAGCAGAGGAGGATTAAACAACTCCACAAACAGCATTACCAGCTTCACTTATTACTAACCAGACTGACTTTATTTCTGTCACACGTCTACAGAAGATCTTATTGAGAATTAACAGCTTAGATGATGATGTTTTAAAAGCTCCATCAAAAACATCACCATTATAGTGAACAGTGTTGCCTTTAGTTGGGTACTTTGTCTCTTGACTTCTCATGTGAGTTTATGGTCTTTTAACAGTGTTTACCAAAACACATTATTGCAAATAAAGCCAATTTTTTGTCTTAAAGTTTCTCATGAACACTGGAGGTGTGTGATGAACAGACAGTTTTTTTCCGTCCAGCTCAAAGCCACAGAAAACAGGTGAAGGTTGAGGGTCTCAGTTCAGTTTAATTAAACACACTTACTCAGGAAACCCACAGAGAGACACATGAGACTGAACAGAGAGACAGAAGATGAACAGAAGACAATAAAGACTAACAGCTGATCATTCAGTAATTCACCTTCAACATTTAATGAAAGAGATGAATTGAGGAAAAGACTGAAAAATGTTTATGATCAACAAATGATTTATGTGTGATTTGACAATTTTTCTATTTTAAAAACAGATCAAACTAAATGAAAACAATGAGTCCACAAGTCAATGATACAGTGTGTCTGTGTTTTGAATGTAATAACTTTGTATTGTTTAAGTTAGGAATATTATGTTAATAAAACAAGCAGCATCTCCAGGTTTACTGTATTATAGTAGGCCTGTGTTTACTAGGTTAAAGACACTTGCTTGTGTCTCAGTCCTTTTTGTGTTTGCAGGGTGGTTTGATACTGTGGTCAGTGTGATAAAGATCATCATCATGAGATGTTCGTCAGCTTGTGGTTTTCTTTTGCTCTATTTACTGTATATTCTCTCGGTATAACCAAAACCCTCGAGCCTCCTGCAGGTGTGAGAAAAACAGGAAATGTTTTTTAGTGCTAAAGGACACAAACTTTTCTCTCCATATAAAGATGCTTTGAATGTGTGCATTATATGAAAAACTAAATATTGTTATATCTCAGCTCTTCCGGGTTATCTGAAATAATAGAGGAAGCAGAGGCTCAAAACTGTTTCTCACACTATTTGGCGTTAAGCTGCGAGTGCTCCTGAACGCCAGCAGAGGGCGCTCTTACCACTGACACTACACACATCATTTCCCACAATGCTTTGTCTGTCATCTGTGTAATCATGTGCAGCTGTTTCCCATCAGCTCTTTATCCATGTGTCTCTTCCTATATAACCCTGTTCTGTTGTTTGTCTCATCGTGAAGTCATGGATCGTGGTTCACTGCATTACTGAGCGTTTCCCCTGTTTTCTATTTTCCTGGTTTTTGAATTCTGCCGTGTCCTGGTTTTCTCGTTCATGTCTTGCTCTCTGGATTTGTTTGTTTGGACTGATTTCTGTTCTCTGACCTTCTGCCTGCTTAGTGGACCACGACTTTGGATTGTGTTATAAACTGCACTTGGATCTTCTTTGTCAAATGGTAAAAGTCAAACTTCTCAACCTCACTTGTTTTACGTCGGTGTTCGCCTCTATTCCGTGATTAAAAACAGCTTCATTATCGTACGCGGTGGATGAAGTGATGAGTAGCATTTACATGTGCTTCTGACTCTGTTACTGACTCTGACTCTGAGAATCTCCTCCACAGTTGCACATCGAACCTTCAGTTCTTATTTATATTGTAAATATTCAAATATAACAACAACATACACGCCAGAGGCAATCAGGTTTTAGCACAGTTTTGACTCCTCCCCTTTATCCTTATATGGCGCTGAGCGCTGAGTGTCCGTTTGAATGAAAACAAAGTTTGCGGTTGAATCGTCGTGTGAACAGGCAGTTCAGAGAGAAGGAAGATTTTCTGTGAGTAATCAGTTAAATTTAGAAATGTTCTTCACACAGATCTGTTTTATGTCCTCAGAAGACTTGCAATTGCACACAACGAAGCGTATGGATGACAGTCGCGCTGAGGCTCGCGAATCACTAAAATATCTTTACAAACTCAAACAACATCTAACTAAGATAAATTATAGACATGCCTAAGTCTGCAGTATATACATTATTATTAAACACCGACCTCTAAAACATGCTGAGATATCAAAATTGACTATATTGTGCTTGTGCAAAACTCTCCCACAATGCAATGGAGTGGTTGCCAGTTCTTCATGGTAAAATTGGGTAAACGTACAATCGGTTTATATCAAATGTAGTTTTACTAATCAAACTGCAGCCTTTCAGAATATAAAACATATCAAATTAATTGAGGGATAGTGTGATTTAAGGAGACAATGAAGCATTGAACTTTTTTAAAGTCTATGAAAAGATGCTGTGAAAACCTCTGGAGAATCTCTCTAGTGTGTGTGATGTTCACCATTGCATTATTATAGATGTACAGCACCTTCAGTAAACACACAAACAGCTCTCTTATTGAACCCTCTGGCTCCATCTAGTGGCAGATAGAAGTTCATGTTCTATTGATATCACAGTGCTATGCATAAGTTTAGACACCCATGCTAAAGTTGACTAAAAAGAGGAATAAAAAATCATCTTTTGGAAATTGAACTTAATGCCTTAATTAAAAAAAAATTGGAAAAATCCAACCTTTAAGGACACCAATTTTCTTTGTGAATGAATAATGTATCGTAAATAAATAAATGTTCTTCCTTAAAATACAGGGTGCATAAGTCTGGACACCCCTATGTTAAATTCCCATAGAGGCAGGCAGATTTTTATTTTTAAAGGCCAGTTACTTCATGGATCCAGGATAATATGCATCCTGATAAAGTTCCCTTTGGCCTTTGGAATTAAAATTCCCCACATCATCACATAGCCTTCACCATACCTAGAGATTGGCATGGTTTTATTTCAGTTAGCCTAATAGCTGGTTTGATTTGCATTGAGAGATGATCTTATGGAAAGTACTCCATGCCAATCTCTAGTCTGCTTTATGAATTATGATTTAACTGTTTATTAATGCTTAACTAATGATTAATAGGCTGCAGTTATTATAAAGGGTTACCATATATATTATATTATATTTTTCATAATATAATTTCAAATATGCATTTTTTTTATTTAAAAAAAAAAACATGCCAAGAGGGGATCTGCAACTCAATATTATAATTATAATGTAATTATTATGTTATTATTAAGATATTAATAATGTGACTGATAGTATTGGCTGCCTATTAATTAAAACATAATTTCTACTCTAATAAAATCAATAGACATGTCCTTATTTTTTTGTTTCCTTTGTTTCTAGGATATTGATGTATAGACATAGTCAGTGTTTGAAATATTGCTCAATTTAAATGCAACCAAACATATGTCGCTCGTTACCATCCAACAGTGGACCTTTCTTGAAGATAAAATTCAAAACTTTTGAGTTGACTTGCTGCATCTGGTCATTTTGAAGAAACAGAAATGAAATACACAATTTTCTTTTAAGGTCTTTTTTCATAATATATAACTTCAAATATGCAAAAAAAACTCTGAACGATCTCTACCTTTACAAGTGGGGACTCACAATAGCCTGCAATGGAACTGTGTGTGTGTGAACAGTTAAGTCTGTCTTTATTATGTTATTATATATATATATATATATATATTACTGATTGACAGCTGCTGTCCGTGGTGCTGAATCCAGAACTGCCTGTTAAAGTGACAGAAGCATCAATCAGACTCAGACTTCAGCTGATGATCCTCTGAATGAGATGTTCAGATCTGAAGACATCTGAAGACTTCTTAGAGCAAAACAAGTTACACAACTTATGGAAGTTCATATGACAACAGTTGTATTTAGAAAAATGTAAACGTATGATATTATTTTTATAGGCATAATGTATTTATCCTGCAGGTCATGTCTGTTTCTTACAGCTGATAGAGATGTCAAAACCTCAAAGTATAAATGTCAAAACATTTAATTGACACAACATTCGATTTCCCAGAGAGACAGGAAGATAACGCTATGTAATAAAGACATGAATTCACTCAAGATGTTCTCTGAGTTGATCAGCCTTTGTATCTCAACATTTCCTGATGTGTGAATTATGTTTTGTGGTATATTTTGAACTATATGTTGTTTCTATAATTTAACAAACACACAAAAACACACATGCACTGATGCACACACGCACACACACACAGTTCTGTTTATTGCTATTAGTTTTATTTACATATTTTTAAAAATAATGTATTATTCTAAAGTTAATCATTTTTTAACTTTTTACATTTGGTTTATTTAATAAAATATTTTGTGAATACAACCTCTCTAAAGTTTTTTTTTTTTTTAGTGTTTCAGTGTATATCTGATATCTCTGCGCCCAAGTAGCAGTGCTTCGCCTGTGCTTCCCCCTAATATAGTCCCAAGTCAATATCTGCCTAGGAAATCGCCTAGTGTTAATCTGCATCGCTATTTGTACTCGTTGTGAATACACAGGCCACAAGAAGTAATTAGGTAGGGTTTTTTTATTTTTTATATCACTTTTATTCAGGACATGCTAGCTGGCAACAAATGATTCCATTAATTATGCTAAGCTAAGCTAGCGCCAACCCTGTCAAACTAAAACAATGCATGCACTGAGACAAAAATGCATTTGCCCACCTATCTAAATGTAGGAAAGAAGGTGAATAAGCCCTATTTCAAAAAATGGTGGAGTGTTCCTTTAAACAAATAGACTATGATATATATCTTTTTATATTTACGCTTATACTCATAGTTTAAATGAAAATGTACTTAATCCATAATTTAGTGTTAAAGAGATGTTTAATTGACAGGCGCGTTCAGTTCAGTCTCTTGAATCATGAGACACTTTATAAATTCTGCTCATGTTTCTTCTTTCACATGTGTAAAATAGCAGTTGTGTCAGAGGTTTATTGGTGTGTGTAAAGAGTTTGTCATCTCAGTTTATCTGAGGGTGTGAATAAAACAGGAAATAAAACCCACAAGTGACACTTCTAGAAAATACTGTCATGTTTCCAGTCCAAATGCAGAGACACGTTTAGTTAATAAAGGCTCTTTAACAGCAGCTCTTAAAGCAGTTTGGTTTACTGTTTCTCTTTCTCATCTCTCTAAATAATGTTTGTGTTTGATCTGCTTTAGATTTGTACATGCAAGAGACTTTTGCAAATTTTTTCTTTTCTTTTTTTAGTTCATTCTTGCTCTGTTGGGACTGACGTCATTTTTCTGATGTATAGTTTTACTGTAGAAACATATTTTATTAATTGAAAAATAAACACTGGGAAACAATATATATATATATATATATATATATATATATAAAATTATATATATATAATTTTGTTATTGTTTCTTGTTTATTACCCAAATAATAGTTATTTAAAGTTGTAGAATCAGAGAGATTATTATTTACTCTTTTTTTATATTATATTTAAAATGTCAAACATTGTCATGCATTGACTGAATCTAGTTTTCCTACTGCGAGAAAAGTTTAAACTCTGCAAAGGAGAGAGTCTGAGTCTGAATTCTGACTAATAATTGTATGTATTTTACTTTGTATTACATTCAGGACTGATCGAAATATGCATATAAACTACTAACAATCAGGTTATTTAAAGTCTTATCAATAGTTCATATTTTTCATTTAAATCTTTTGAAATGATTTGTTGTTATTGTGATATTTAATAAATGGAAATTATTTTTAATCTGAGCAAAAGTTTTGGTCAGAAAGTTTCTCATAAACACTGGAGGTGTTTTTGTGTGTGTGTGATGAACAGACAGTTTTTTTCCGTCCAGCTCAAAGCCACAGAAAACATGTGAAGGTTGAGGGTCTCAGTTCAGTTTAATTAAACACACTTACTCAGGAAACCCACAGAGAGACACATGAGACTGAACAGAGAGACAGAAGATGAACAGAAGACAATAAAGACTAACAGCTGATCATTCAGTAATTCACCTTCAACATTTACTTAAAGTGTTGAACTTTTATAAAATCAAATGAGAAATAGATACAAAAACACTGTCAAGTGTTTTCTAACTGTGAGGTGCCCACACTTTAAAAGGACCAGACTTCGGATTTCAATTATTTATTTTGACCTGTTGAACAGGTACCAATGTAACAGGTTTGAATTCATACGAATTGGGCAACTCGTAAAATATGTACAATTTAGGAAATTTTTTACAAATTCGTACGAGTGAGGTCGTATGAATTAGAATTAGCCACTTCGTAAAATTCGGTTCCTCAGGGTGGGGCTGAAGTCGTGGAAGGCACTTTTTTTCTGCCTGAAACCGCGCCGCTGCCTCCTACGCTCTCACTACCCTCGATGGTGGGGTGGCCTTAGGGTACATGGAGATCCCCCAGGTGGAGAGTGAAGTTGCGATGCAATTATGCCCGCAAAGTGTTGCTGCATGGCGTGGTTGCCCATGTCTCCCATCCAAGGTCTGTAAGTTCCCGGCCATGTTAAGGCTTACATCGGCGCTGGACAAGGGCTTCTCCGCCTTGCACGCTATAGCCCTCCTGCAGGTATATCAGGCCAAAGCACTCAAAGAGCTGCACGAGGGTAATTCTGACCCTCTATTTGACACTATTGATCATAATATTCTTCTGAAAATACTTGAGTGTGTTGTTGGTGTCCAGGGCCTAGCTTTACAGTGGTTCGCCTCAAACTTAAAGGGGAGGATCTTCTCTGTAAATATTGGGTCAGTCACTTCACCCTCTGCACAGATCCATTGTGGTGTTTCACAGGGATCCATTCTTGGCCCTCTTTTGTTTTCCTTCTACATGCTACCTTTAGGCTCAATGGGTCTCATTCATGAAACATTCGTAAATATATGAGTAAATATGTGAGTGATTTGCGCGTAAAGAGACATTCCCGAAAATTCTTCTCCTGATTCACAAATACTTCGTAAACGTCAGATTTGATAGTGAAATGTGTGTGTGGGTTAATGAATTCCAATCACTCGTAAATGGGACGCGCGTGCACGCTCATTCTCAATTACCATAAATCCCGCCAATTAAAACCGACTGACAGCTATATATGGGCATCATATTATGACACGAAACGAAGGATTTCAACATGTCTTCTCAAAAGCGAATGCTATTGTATTATTACATGTATAATTTTGAAAAAAAAAAAAAAAAAAGCGAATGAAGAAGAGAAATTTCTCAGATGCAGAAATTGAAGTTTTATTATCAGAAGTTCATTCAAAACGCCACATTTTATTTTCAAGCGTACATAGTGGCGTATCAGGTCCTAAAAAAAAATGATTTTTTTAGGTAATAGGCTACATGCTTTAGGTAAAAATGCTTGGCAGCATATTACAGATGCAGTTAATGGAGTTTCATCTTTTAATCGAACAGTCCCAGAAGTGAAAAGAAAATGGTTCGACATGAAGCTTGACTGCAACACTTGTAACTTGCGGACTTGTAAAAAAAAAAACAAAAAAAAAACAGCTTGAATATAAAAAAATAAAAAAAACTTGTGGACTTGTGTTCCGTTTGCAGATGCTATTACTGGCTCTCGTAATACAAGTAAAAAGAAAAACCGTATGTAATTACTATATATAATACTTTTTCAAAATGCTGTGTAAATATGTACCCGATTACGTTGAATTAAAATGCAGTTTATTAATGAGCAAAACGTTCGGATGTTAAACGTACTATTTACGCGTGGCTGGGAGCAGGTGTAGATTTCTTTCGTACCAACTAACATTTGGGAAATACGAACATTTTAATGAATCCGAAAATTTACGCCAGAACCACTTTACACACGATTTACACAAAAATTCGTTCTGCTCGTGTTTCATGAATGAGACCCAATATTCCAGAAATATAACATACACTATCACTGTTACACTGAAGACCTCCAACTATATCTTCCAATCAAACCATGAAATGACTTTTCATTAGATAATCTCTTCACATGCCTCGATGAAGTCCAGACCTGGATGACAAATAACTCACTGCAACTGAATGAAAATGTAATGACAATCACTTCTGGGGAATAATTAACTCAAATTAAGGGAATATTCATGAGTTTATGAATATGATTTGCTTATCGATTAAATTACCCGAAAAGGGAATATTTGATCAATTTGTCAGGGTAACTTTTACCAGAATTAATTTCAGTTATCTAAACATACTGTTTGTCCCACAAACTTTATGTAAGATTTCCTTATCAAATATCAATAAAAGTACCCTTCTTACAAACTCCAAGAAAGATTAATTTTCTGGCCATGAACATTAATTTTCCTGTGTTCATAAAATTAAACTACTCAACGTAGTAAATAATAAAAGCTTTGTAGCTGAATCGTACTTCTCATTGACTTTGTAATATGAGCATTTAGACAGAAGCAATCAAGAATATAATGGTTTTAATAAAATGAAACTACGAATACAGAATTCTACATTTACACACGGAATACATGTATATACAGAGTACAGCCAGTAAGACCGTATTGTATGAGCGCATCACTAATACAACTGATCACTTAAAGGGAAAGTCACAGGAACACCAAAGACAGAATAACAGAAGCTGATAATATTGACCATAAAATGATAGAGTGTCTGTTGTGAAGTGGCACTATTATGATTTTGTTCAGTATATTAGGGTAAAATGATCAACTATCATTTAAAGCTGAGAAATGCACATGTATCCACCAATGAACATCACTTTAGGTGATTTACTCCTCTGATTTAATTTTAGCATTTATATTTATATTTTTTTACAGAGTGACAATTCACCAGCTTTTAACCTTTATTTAATTCCACTGTTACATCATGTTTCTTAAACTATACAGAGATGAATCTCTTGTGACTCATCACTGATGATCCCTGTCAATCATCAGTGGCTCCGCCCACAGAGCTCAGGATTGGTTCATTTGTGCTCCGCCTCTCACTGCAGAATCTTCCTGTTGATCTGAACAAACAATACGATGAAGAAAGACTGACTTAAGTTCATCAACAACATTATAAACCCTTTCACAAGATACATAAAACAATCACACAATACTGAAGAGAGTGTTATTAATTATATTTGACATTTGACACTGTCGATCATAACATACTTCTTGACAGGCTGGAAAACTGGGTGGGGCTTTCTGGGATAGTCTTACTTAGATGGGAGAGGTTATTATGTGAGTATAGGAGACCATAAGCAGGGCTGCCAACTTTTGAGCTTAGCTTGGAGTGAGATTTTTTTTATGTAAAAACAAATATTGCATCACAATAAGTGTAATTGTGATTGTCAAAACATTTGGTAACTAAATACAATTGTATGCAGTTTAGTGACAACATGTTACAATGTTTGCATTGTACAATGACTGGTAGGATACAGTTTTTATTATTGCTTGACAAAAATTTCAAGATTTCAATTCCATTCTTGTGATATGTTTCCGATTTTGATTTAATATTGACTAATTTGGATACATGTTTATTTTAAATTTTATTTAAAAAATAATCTCACCTAATGCTGTAAACATAGAGGGCCCAATCTGCTGGTATTTTTAAAGGTTAAAAATAATAATAAAAATGTAATATGCTCAGCAAAATCTCCTCTCTAGCTATTTTTTCTATTCAATTAACATATGGTCATTAAATGGCTTTCCTGAGGCAAATGTAACGTTATGTGACATAATTGTTCTCCTGCTGTTATATTGACCTCTTAACCGTGGTTGAAAAACACTAATTGGTCGATATTATGTATACTTTCGGTAAGTTGTACTGCATCTTTAAATAAAAAAGTAACAGATGATCGGTTCGTGCACTTGAACTGAGGCGCTCAGCGATCTGTCACGTCACATTTACAAGCGCCAAACGTATTTTTGTCTGAATTTCGTAATAAAATTGATGGAATCTAAGAGCTGAGAATTAGTTTAATATCAAAAGTACCTCTTTGCTCCACAATTTTTCTGTGCGTGAGAAAATGGATGTGTGGCGTGAGAGCGTGTGAAAAGTGTCAATTACGTGCGTCTCACGCTCAATGCGTGAGAGTTGGCAGCCCTGCATAAGTCTGAGTGGACATCCATGACATGCGGAGTCCCTCAAGGCTCAACTCTTGCGCCACTCCTGTTCAACCTGTATATGCTCCCAATGAGCCAAATAATGAGAAAGAACCAAATTGCTTACCACAGCTATGCAGACGACACACAGATCTACTTAGCCCTATCGCCTAACGATTACAGCCCCATTGACTCCCTGTGCCAATGCATTGATGAAGTCAACAGTTGGATGTGCCAAAACTTTCTTCAGTTAAACAAAGACAAAACTGAAGTCATTGCGTTTGGAAACAAAGATGAAGTTCTCAAGGTGAACGCATACCTTCACTCTAGGGGTCAAACAACTAAACATCAAGTCAGGAATCTTGGTGTGACACTAGAGTCAGACCTTAGTTTCAGTAGTCATGTCAAAGCAATAACTAAATCAGCATACTATCATCTAAAAAATATTGCAAGAATTAGATGCTTTGTTTCCAGACAAGACTTAGAGAAACTTGTTCATGCTTTCATCACCAGCAGGGTGGATTACTGTAATGGACTCCTCACTGGCCTTCCCAAAAAGACCATAAGACAGTTGCAGCTCATACAGAACGCTGCCGCCAGGATTCTGAGCAGAACCAGAAAATATGAACATATCACACCAGTCCTCAGGTCTTTACACTGGCTCCCAGTTAAATTTAGGATTGATTTTAAAGTATTATTACTGGTATATAAATCATTCAATGGCCTAGGACCTCAATACATTGCAGATATGCTCACTGAATATAAACCCAACAGATCTCTCAGATCATTAGGATCATATCAGCTAGAAATACCAAGGGTTCACTCGAAGCATGGCGAGTCTGCTTTTAGCTATTATGCTGGAACCAGCTTCCAGAGGAGATCAGACGTGCTCCTACTGTAGTCACATTCAAATCCAGACTCAAAACACTTCTGTTTAGCTATGCATTTACTGAATGAGCACTGTGCCACTGTTCGTCCGACTGTTTATACTGTACTGTATTTTATTTTATTTTTCTAAACCGTTTTAATTATTCTTATTTCTTTTTATTATTTTTGCACCATTGTGTATGAAATGTGCTATATGAATAAACTTGCCTTGCCTTGCCTTGCCTATATTGAGAAGAGCTGCAGGTTCTGACACTTACTGATGGATTCTCATGTTTAGAAAAGCTCTGAGGATCAAGAGTCTTCAGGAGGTCTGCGATCAACGGTCTGTGTGAAAGAGAGCGAGAGATCGGTCATGTGATCATTAGTGATGGAGTATCTGACTTTGACGTCTCACTTACTGTGAGTGTGTCGTACAGGTCAGAGGTCGTGGACTTGAGCTCAAGAGCTGTATATGTGTCTTCATTGGGATCAGAGATCTACAGGAGAGACAGAAGGTCTTACACCACAAAATATCACAATCACAATGATAAATATACATTTTTAAAAACATGATCCAATGATAAACTTTGGAATATACACAATTTTATGGAAACACTATCAAAAAAGTTCCCTGACAATGTTCATAGTAAAGGGCTTTTTCATATGTTCGTAATTTTAACAGTAAAAAACTGTAAAAAAGCAACGGAAAAGACATGTTAATTGCAGAGATACCCTTACTATATACAGTGAAAAACTGCAATAGCTCTCATAGGACATTTCATGTAATTTTACAGTAAAATACTGTTAATTGTACGGATTTTGGAAGTACACTGTAAAAAAAAACCTTACCGTTGCATTTACTGTACCTTACCGTAAAAAATACAGTAGCAATTGTTATGTTTTACATTATTGAACAAAAATTTACGGTAAAAAAAACAGGCAGCTGTGGTCTTATCTTTCATTATGTTTATTACTAATATATTTCTCATTTTTGAGTGTAATAGTTCTGTGTCACTACCACATGCGAGCCAGCAGTGACAAAGAAATAATCTGAAGAACTTTAAAAATACATGGTGTAGAAAAAAGGTTTTGAACTACTGCATGATGTAGACCAACACAGACATCAAGAATCAGCGTATGAATCTCAACAACGGTGACAATCAACAAAATAATCAGATTAAACTCTGAACATCACAAAACAAGCTACGGAAAAGCTGCAACAAAAACAACATCAAAAATAAAAGCAGATATAATAATAAAAGAAAATACTAAGGCAATTCAGCATAATTTATTCATGCTGCAATGCATGCTGGGAGATATTGATGAGTTTTGATTGAATGCTCCCATCATGCACTGCACTTTTATCATCACCATTGTTGAGATTCTGAGTGTGTCTGAAAGATACAGTAGTTCAAACCTTTATTGTGCACAATGTTTTAAAATTCTTCAGATTATCACAACACTGATGGATCACATGCTGTAGAATCATAGAGCTACTACAGTCAATAATGTAAAATTATTAATATGAAAAACTTCTCCATTCAACTGAAATGATAAGGTGCTCAGAAGTGTGAGCGTTTGCTGCGGTAACGAAAAATAGCGAGATGAGATGATTACTGAATAAATATTTTACTCCATGTTTCATGTAAGTAAAAGCTATATAAAATTAACAAAATAAAATAACATGAATTTCTTCAAAGTTTGGTCTTGATGTGGATTTTATAGTTTCTGCAGTTTTTCTCACTTTGCTTTATCTTAATTTGAGCATATAGCTGAAACTAATTTACGCCACAACACAGAGATTAGACCATGTTTTTGACCAGATAAAATATAAATCAATGAGAAATGATTGCACGTGAATGAAGTCATCTCCGATTGGTCATGTATCTTGTACAAAACCCTTAATGGCTTGAGTCATCATAAATCTAACAGTAAATTATAATTAAAAACTTAAGCAGATTGGTTAAATTCACTAAAAAAAACTTCACGGCCAAGGCCATTCACAACTGCCCACTAAAATCACTAAAATCTTTTATATTATAGTACAAACTGGTTACCGCTGGATTGGGAAGGTTTGAATCCTGTCACTTTGTACATTTACAGTCTGAAACACAGATAACGGCTGATCGATTCATTCTCTGCGTTTGTGAAGTCATGTTTAGATGATTTACCTGTTTCACTGTGCGATCTTCAGATTTAACACTCCTTCGTTTCTTTCTGTTATAATGAAAGACATTAGCAGCATATGCATTTATTTGAAAGATTACTAATAATCAAACACAAATTAGCCATTTCCTACATTAGACCAAAAGTGAATTTATACAATTACTGCAGTTTGTTTATTGAGCTCACATTATAAACAGGATGAAGATGATGAAGATGATGATGAAGAATAATCCTCCAGATGCCGCTGTGATCACAATCACAGTCCTACCAGCAACATGATGAACTGAAAGAGGAAGATCATCATGATTAACTCTCCAAACTGATGAATGATGTGAAGATACAGGAGTGTGTTAATAAAAGCTTCACCTGTGACAGTTACAGCGTCTGATCTGTGAGATCCATGTTGATTGTGAGCCTGACAGTAGAAGCGTCCACTCTGTAGTGCACTGAAACTCTGTCCAGATCCAACAGCTGAGGTTTCATTCTCCTTAAACCAGCTGAAGTTCAGAGCAGGAGGGTTTGAGTCACTGATGCAGTTCAGAGTCACTGAATCTCCCTCCACTATTACACCAGATCCACTCATCAACACTGAGACGCTCCTGGGTGGGTCTAAAACAGACAAAAATGAAAATTCACAATAACTATTACAAAATTATGTGTTTGGAAATTTTAAACAATGTGCAGATGATCAATAACTCACACATGACGTTTAAAGTCACAGCATCAGAGTATTTCTCTCCATGTTCATTGATGGACTTGCACTTGTATTCTCCACTGTCATCAGAGCTGATCTTTGAGATGCTGTAGATTCTTCCAGATCCTACAATCGTTCCTCCTTTAAACCAGCTGATTTCTGCAGGAGGGTTTGAGTCACTGATGCAGTTCAGAGTCACTGAATCTCCCTCCACTATTACACCAGATGAAATGATGGACACTGAGACGCTCCTGGGTGGGTCTAAAACAGACAAAAATTAAAGTTCAATGAATATGATGATGGCTGAGGTGTCTGAGCACCAGGTCCCTGTGTTCGCACAACTGATCTCGCGAGTGGGCCAAGAAGAGGGCGGCCTCCGCGATCTTCGTAAATATGCGGGGCGACAGAGAGGACTTTGTACTGGTATGCCCGTCCCTCGAACTCAAAGCGTAGGAACGGTCTGTGTTGAGGGAGAATTGAGACATTAAAGTACACGTCCTTCAGGTCGATCGCTGCGAACCAGTCTTAGGGGCGAACACATTCTGCATTAGCATTTTGAACAGAAGCTTGTGAAGGGCCGATTCAAAACACGCACATCCAAGATTTGATGTAACCCACCACTCTTCTTGGGAACAGTGAAGTAGGAGCTGTTAAACCCTGACCTCACAATCTCGCAATCTCCGCATGCAGAACAAGGGGCCTCTACGTTCCCCGCTGTACTGAATCTCATAGCCAAATCTGAACGTCCCAATGAGCCAGCGTGACGGGCGCTAGCCAGGCTCCCAGCGACCGAACCAGCAGGACCAATGGGACCACAGACGCACCCGTGGAGGACAGAGACCCGTCCCGGAGTGGGGTCTGAGTGTTCAGTGCAACACTTACCTGGCTCCACAGTTTGGCAGGGGTGCGTGAGAAGGCATAGCATACAGCTTGATAACTATAACACTGCTTATGATTTATGGGGATTGAAAAAGGTGGTTGTGTACACACACTGCCGACACATTTATGTTCAAACACTGTGTAAAAGTTAATTTTGCATAATAGGTGCCCTTTAAAAACCTTGTTAAAAATCCAAAATACTTCAGAGCACAGACTTAAGTTTGGTATCTTTTTAAAGGGAACACTTCACAGATTATTGTAGAAATATACATATATTTAAGTTTTATATTTTATATAAAATATATATTTTACAAAAAATGTTCAGCTAAAACTTTAAGAAAATTAAAGCTAAATATCTGAACAAATTATGTGACAAATTGTAGGTTGATATAAAAATAAAATAAAAAATAATTCAGTATGATCTTTTTGAGTGCAGTACCAAACTTTTCCACTAGATGACATCCAGACTCCTCTGGTGACCATATAAGGACTCTTCGATTTCCATATATGGATTAAATGATCTTAACTACAGTCTGAACGCTTTCAAATGCTATATAGTTGGTCAAGTTTACTTTAGGTTTAGACTAAGATATTATTGTTATTAATGTATAATGGCAAGTGTCCCACGGGTGTCGGGGAGGGGCCGTCTTAAAAATATTGGTTAAAACATTTTTATAAATCATAAATTCAGAAATGTATTCTTTGTAATGTGTGAAAAGTATTGATATTAAAAGTTCATTATTTGTACCTGAATGTAATTATTATAATGTTTTTTCATAGTGTGATTTTTGGGGAATTGAATCCAATTAGGGTCAATTTGACCTGGACCACACAGACTGTAACCAGAAATCTAAAGTGCATGAGGGTTAAAGAGAGAAAGTCAATCTGCACTCACACATGACATTGAGCTGAACAGCAGGAGAGATGTGAGTGTGTCCGTCTACAGCACAGCTATATCTGCCTGAATCCTCTCTTCTGACTGACTGCAGCAGGAGTTCATTGTTTCTGTCTCTTCTCTCAGTTAATGGCTGTGAGTTTCTGTACCAGATGAATGTTGCTCTGTCAGTCAGAGCGCAGCTGCTTTTACATCTCAGAGTGACTGAATCTCCCTCTGTCACTCTCTCAGGAGACTCCACCTGAAGATCTGAACACAACACACACATTATATCTAGTGCTGCTGTCATACACTGATTATTATTCAACATAATGCACAGAAGAAGAGATAAACCTCACCAAACTCACCTGTGACAGTAAGAGTCACTCCTGGATCACCAGTATATTTTCCATCAGGTTTATCAGTGATGAATCTGAAATAGTACATGCGTGAATCCTTCAGTGTCACATGACTCAGTCTGACGGTGCAGTTCTGCTGTTTATCTCCCAGATACTGAAGCCTCTGACTGTATTCAGGGTGCTTAGACAGATCTCGAGGACCTACACGTGTTTTGGTCCAGAACACTTTCTTGATCTGATGTCCAGTAGGGTATGTATAAGTGCATCTCATTATCACTGTTGAGTCCTTTAGTGCACAGATGTGTGAAGGACTGTAACTCACACTCATATCAGCACTAGAAACCCCTGAAACACAGAATTCATCAAACTGTAAATGTTGTTTTATCTGTTATATTGGGCCATGAAAACATGACAATACTTTATTACTATTAGAAAACAGCGACTCATTACAGGAAATATAAGATAAATGTAAATAAATAATCTCAGTGTGAATTACTTTAAGACAGAGGAGTGAAGAGAGAACCAAGAAATCAGCCAAAAACAACAAGCTGCACAATTACAATTTTTCTGAATTGCTAAAACACATTTCTTGAAACCATCACTCACTTTCTCAAAACCTTAAACACAAAAGCAAATGTGACCCGTCACGGAAACCAGGGACACAAGGTTACAGTAAAAAACTGTAAATGAAAAGCATGTTACTGTAAAGTACAGTCAGAAGAGTTGAGCAACTGCAGAATCAAGGTCAGTGAGAGAGATTTATTCTGCTTCAGCTTCACGTCTTCATGTCGGTCCGGCCGGAGAATATCATCTCTGCAGGAGAAGAGAAAAACCCTGAAGCAGATCCAGCCTTGACAACATTCTCCACACCTTCCTCTTCCTCTTCCTCCTCGTTCAGCACCTCTTTCACACACTCTTCCTCCTCTAACTCACACTCTTCCTCCTTTTATACACACACTCTTCCTCCTCTTACACACACTCTTCCTCCTCTTATACTCACACTCTTCCTCCTCTTATACTCACACTCTTCCTCCTCTTATACTCACACTCTTCCTCCTCTTATACTCACACTCTTCCTCCTCTAACTCACACTCTTCCTCCTCTTATACTCACACTCTTCCTCCTCTAACTCACACTCTTCCTCCTCTAACTCACACTCTTCCTCCTCTTATACTCATACTCTTCCTCCTCTTATACTCACACTCTTCCTCCTCTTATACTCACACTCTTCCTCCTCTTATACACACACTCTTCCTCCTCTTATACTCACACTCTTCCTCCTCTTACACACACTCTTCCTCTTACACTCACACTCTTCCTCCTCTTATACACACACTCTTCCTCCTCTTACACTCACACTCTTCCTCCTCTTACACACACTCTTCCTCCTCTTACACTCACACTCTTCATCCTCTTATACACACACTCTTCCTCCTCTTATACACACACTCTTCCTCTCACACTCTTCCTCCTCTTATACTCACACTCTTCCTCCTCTTATACTCACACTCTTCCTCCTCTTATACTCACACTCTTCCTCCTCTAACTCACACTCTTCCTCCTCTTATACACACACTCTTCCTCCTCTAACTCACACTCTTCCTCAGCTTATACTCACACTCTTCCTCCTCTTATACTCACACTCTTCCTCCTCTAACTCACACTCTTCCTCCTCTTATACACACACTCTTCCTCCTCTAACTCACACTCTTCCTCAGCTTATACTCACACTCTTCCTCCTCTTATACTCACACTCTTCCTCCTCTAACTCACACTCTTCCTCCTCTAACTCGCACTCTTCCTCCTCTTATACTCACACTCTTCCTCCTCTTATACTCACACTCTTCCTCCTCTTATACTCACACTCTTCCTCCTCTAACTCACTCTTCCTCCTCTTATACTCACAATCTTCCTCCTCTTATACTCGCACTCTTCCTCCTCTTATACTCACACTCTTCCTCCTCTTATACTCACACTCTTCCTCCTCTTATACTCACACTCTTCCTCCTCTTATACTCACACTCTTCCTCCTCTAACTCACTCTTCCTCCTCTTATACTCACACTCTTCCTCCTCTTATACTCACACTCTTCCTCCTCTTATACTTACACTCTTCCTCCTCTTATACTTACACTCTTTCTCTTCTTATACTCTTCCTCTTCCTCCTCTTATACTCACACTCTTCCTCCTCTAACTCACACTCTTCCTCCTCTTATACTCACACTCTTCCTCCTCTAACTCACTCTTCCTCCTCTTATACTCATACTCTTCCTCCTCTTATACTCACACTCTTCCTCCTCTTATACTCACACTCTTCCCCCTCTTATACTCACACTCTTCCTCCTCTTATACTCACACTCTTCCTCCTCTTATACACACACTCTTCCTCCTCTTATACTCACACTCTTCCTCCTCTTACACACACTCTTCCTCTTACACTCACACTCTTCCTCCTCTTATACACACACTCTTCCTCCTCTTACACTCACTCTTCCTCCTCTTACACACACTCTTCCTCCTCTTACACTCACACTCTTCATCCTCTTATACACACACTCTTCCTCCTCTTATACACACACTCTTCCTCTCACACTCTTCCTCCTCTTATACTCACACTCTTCCTCCTCTTATACTCACTCTTCCTCCTCTTATACTCACACTCTTCCTCCTCTTATACTCACACTCTTCCTCCTCTTATACTCACACTCTTCCTCCTCTAACTCACACTCTTCCTCCTCTAACTCACACTCTTCCTCATCTTATACTCACACTCTTCCTCCTCTTATACACACACTCTTCCTCCTCTAACTCGCACTCTTCCTCCTCTTATACTCACACTCTTCCTCCTCTTATACTCACACTCTTCCTCCTCTTATACTCACACTCTTCCTCCTCTAACTCACTCTTCCTCCTCTTATACTCACAATCTTCCTCCTCTTATACTCGCACTCTTCCTCCTCTTATACTCACACTCTTCCTCCTCTTATACTCACACTCTTCCTCCTCTTATACTCACACCCTCCTCTTATACTCACACTCTTCCTCCTCTTATACTCACACTCTTCCTCCTCTTATACTTACACTCTTTCTCTTCTTATACTCATACTCTTCCTCCTCTTATACTCACACTCTTCCTCCTCTAACTCACTCTTCCTCCTCTTATACTCACAATCTTCCTCCTCTTATACTCATACTCTTCCTCCTCTTATACTCACACTCTTCCTCTTCTTATACTCATACTCCTCTTACACAAATACTCTTCCTCTTCATATGACAACATTCTCCACACCTTCCTCTTCCTCCTCGTTCATCGCCTCTTTCACACACTCTTCCTCCTCTTATACTCACACTCTTCCTCCTCTTATACTCACACTCTTCCTCCTCTTATACTCACACTCTTCCTCATCTTATACTCACACTCTTCCTCCTCTTATACTCATACTCTTCCTCTTCTTATACTCACACTCTTCCTCCTCTTATACTCATACTCCTCTTACACAAATACTCTTCCTCTTCTTATGACAACATTCTCCACACCTTCCTCTTCCATCGCCTCTTTCACACACTCTTCCTCTTCTTATACTCATACTCTTCCTCCTCTAACCTCCTCTTATACTCATACTCTTCCTCCTCTTATACTCACACTCTTCCTCCTCTTATACTCACACTCTTCCTCCTCTAATACTCACACTCTTCCTCATCTTATACTCATACTCTTCCTCTTCTTATGACAACATTATCCACACCTTCCTCTTCCTCCTCGTTCATCGCCTCTTTCACACACTCTTTCTCCTCTTATACTCACACTCTTCCTCTTCTCTTCCTCCTCTTATACTCACACTCTTCCTCCTCTTATACTCACAATCTCCCTCCTCTTATACTCACACTCTTCCTCCTCTTATACACACACTCTTCCTCCTCTTATACTCACTCTTCCTCCTCTTATACTCATACTCTTCCTCCTCTTATACTCATACTCTTCCTCCTCTTATACTCATACTCTTCCTCCTCTTATACTCATACTCTTCCTCCTCTAATCTTCAATGCAACATTTTGAGTCAATTTAGGCACTTTAAACTGTCTTGTAATTTGTACAGTTGGTTTCCTCTCATCATTAGAAATAAGTCTGAACAATTGTGAGTCGTTGTGTGTAAACGATGACAACTGTGTTGTACTTGTGTTTAACTTTAGCCTGCCCGTGTTTAGTGTTTTGAAACATAAGTGCATCACAGTGCAAAATGTGTTTAAGTGAGTGAGAATGTGTTTTGAGTTTTGCAAAAAGAGTGCAATGAGATTGAGATTTGCAAACAGTGTTTTAACGACCTGAACTTGTTTAATGTTTTACAGAAAGAGTGATTTATTCGACAAATTGGTTTAGGTTAGTTTAGGTAAGTTTAGGTTCAGAGAAGTGGGTTTAGTGTTTTAGCAATTCAGAAAAACTGTAAATCCTGGAATATGACTAAATAAATATTTAACATATACACATTCACTTCCGAGAACAAGAGCAAAATATATTCACGATCTAGTGCAAAAGCAGGGCTGTGAACCGTCACACTTAGTGATCCAACGCCGGATACTCTTATAGGTTACTCCCTTGGATCACGGCTGAACGCGTCTTCTCCACACTCACTTACAAACAAACATTTTTTCGCCTATCGTGCGTCTACTCTACACCCGTACCGCTAAAAAGACGGATTATATCCAAGACTTAAGCCATAAATTAGTATTAATATTGATAGCATCACTGGTAGCGTCGTTGCTAACTTAACGTTACTGTCCATCTGTTAAAATGGCGAATATATCAGATGTAAGTAGTCTACCTTTTGGCGCAGGTGAAGAGCACTTCACTTCACGCACTTCAGTCTGAGCTGGAAGCTGTTGAGAAACAGATCCACGACCTTTTAGTGAGACAGGCCGAGCTGATAGACCGGCGTTTGGCTCTTGAAACATCACGCGCCGATGCACACAAATCAGCGATTAACGTTACTAACCCGCTGACTCCGACCTCGTCTACTCCGTGCGTTTCTCAACATCGGTCCCGAGCGTCGAGGCCGCGATCAGCTATGGTCTCGTTCACTCCGGCTCCAACACGCCACCACGAAGCCTGGATGGTTCCGCAGCGGAAGACGCGAGTCAGGTCTAGACCAAGAAAACTCTCTCCGACCCTCCCGGTTTTCGAGATATCCACCCAAAACCGCTTCTCCCCTCTTCGCGAAACTGAACGCGATGCTGTGATCATCGGTGATTCCATCGTTCGGCACGTACACGCTACGTTAGGTAAAAGTAAGGTGCACAGTCACTGCTTTCCTGCTGCTCGTGTTTCTGAAATCGCTGCTCGCGTTCCCGAGATTCTGAATGGTGACGAGCGCGTCGGAACTGTGGTCCTGCACGCGGGAGTGAACGACATCAGGCTGCGCCAGACAGAGGTTCTGAAGAAAGACTTCAGGAATCTGATCGATACGGTACGCAGCACATCGCCTGAAATAACGATCATTGTGTCAGGACCGCTTCCCACGTACCGACTAGGACATGAAAAGTTTAGTAGATTATTCGCGCTAAATGAATGGTTAATGTCATGGTGCAATGAGCAGAAACTGCTCTTTGTAAATAATTGGAATCTGTTTTGGGAGCGTCCTAGGCTTTTCCGTGCTGATGGCTTACACCCAAGCAGATTCGGATCGGATCTTCTGTCGGATAACATCTCCAAAATGTTAAATACCTTTTGACTAGTAACCAAAAGTCCAAATCATAGTCCCTGCTGCACCAATTTAACTGATATAAATACTAGTGTTGAACATTGCATAGAAACTGTGTCTATTCCTCGTCTAGTGAGATCAAATAATAAATCTACTGCAGGATCTAGGAAAAATCTAATTGTTATTAAACCAGAAAATGTTGCTATTAGTAGCTAGGTCTTCTAAACATTAGATCACTCACACCTAAGGCAGTTATTGTAAATGAAATAGTCACAGATAATAGCTTCGATGTACTTTGCCTTACTGAAACCTGGCTTAAACCAAATGATTATTTCGGTCTAAATGAGTCTACTCCGTCAGGATACTGTTATAAACATGAGCCCCGTCTGATTGGTCGTGGCGGCGGTGTTGCAACAATCTATATGTGACCCCTAGGGGGCCTTTTTAAATCAATCACAAGTGGATAACCAACAATCTAAATTTTAGAGGTTTACAAGCAGGCTATCCCAATGAAGGGAAATGAAAGGAGAGAGAGGGACTGGAGTATTATAAAAATATAAACAGTTTATTTTATTTTTCTCAAGTAGGACATACACATGAAAAACAGACCTTAGGCCTCTGGGCAACAAATTCATGAACGGGGACAACAAAGTGCAAAATCAAGGTGTTTGAATAAATAGCACTCAATAAAAATTCAGCAAGACTCAAACACAGAATAAATAGGGCACATCACAAATCACATGCACAAAAAAAATAGTTTACACTCAGCAAACAAGTGGACACACAATACAATTGTTACCCCCCCAGGATATTGCACCAACCCAATGGCCTAAGATACAAACATTAGATACACAAACATGAAACATACAACAACGCACACAAGGGAGAGACTGATGGACTACCCAGTGGGCCTCCCTCACACACACACACACACACACACGCACGCACAACTAGATACTAAAAACAAAGCACAGGAAAAACAGTGGCCAAGATGGCATGTGATGGTCCTCCTGCAAAGAAAACAGTTACAATACCATACAAGTAATTATACAGGTCAAATCAAAGCTATGCTTAGTTTGTAGCTTGTGCATCAATGGGCTAAAAGTTACTTAAAACATAAAAGGTCTTCAATTAAATACAAGCAGTCGGAACAGGGCAAGGTGCTAAAGTAGCCTACTTTACCAACCTGTATGAATGCTGAATACAGACCGCAGCGTCGAGCCACGAGCTTGTTTAGTTGTAATATTGTAGCAATCGCTTTATTCCGTCTGGTTTTTACTCGTACATTCCCAGGCCAAACTATAATACAGACATGGCGAGTCAACATGACTACATACATATGAACAAGCGTTCCGTGATGAAAATGTACACACGTGAGGGAGAAAGGAAGCCAGTGAACTTACATTCTCAGCACAACAAACAGCACTCAGCAAACTTTGTAGTGGTCACTCTAAACCCGTAACTAATATAAACAGAAGACGAATCAATGAGAGTTCATTACGGCCAGTGCCTAAAGAAAAAAAACTGAACGCTGCTCACGAGTAAAAGCAGAGAACTTACATTTTCGTTGAAACGAGCAGACACAATTCATAGCCAGTGAGGGCTCGTAAAGACAGGAAGCTGGATGTAACCACGGCACTGAATAACCGCACAAACGCCAGATCACGCTACAAAACAATGCAATAGTCTGAATCAAAATCAGATCCATGCCAACCATGTTTTCACAAGGAGGCTAAAATACATTTAAGCATGAACTCACATCAACTCGTACAACCAACCAAGAGTCCAAGGAACCAAGAGTCTGTAGCAAAACAGTAATGAGAGAGACCGCCAGCTTGCTGGATTTAAAGGTGCAGCGCCAAATGATCACCACCTGATTCAATCAAGGAACAATTCCCACTGCCTACGTCCTACCCGCTACATATAGAGATATTCTCAATGTTACTCAGAAAACGGGCTATAAGTTTATTTCGTTTGAAGTACTTGTTCTAAATGTTACGCTCTTAGATGTTCGAAAAACATCCATATTATCTCTAGCCTTGGCTACCATATGTAGACCGCCTGGGCCTTACGCTGATTTCCTAAAAGAGTTTGCAGATTTTCTCACAGATCTATTAGTTAATGTCGATAAAGCATTAATTGTTGGAGATTTTAACATACACGCAGATAATCCAAATGATGCGTTAGGGGCTGTGTTTATAGATTTATTAAACTCCTTTGGGGTCAAGCAAAACGTTACCGGACCAACTCATCGTTTTAATCATACACTCGATTTAATTATATCACATGGAACCGATCCAACCGATATAGATATTCCACAAAGTGACGATGTCACTGACCATTACATGGTAACTTGCATATTACCTACTCCTGTAATATATCATGTTGCGCCACGTTAGCGATCAGGCAGAACAATCCTTCCATCCACCATAGATAATTTTTCAAATTGCTTATCTGATCTGTCTCAGCTGCTCAGTGAACCCAAACAAACAGATGAACTAGAGGAACTAACTAGCACTATGAGCACCATTCTCTCTGGAACATTGGATGTTGTTGCACCCGTTAGATTAAAAAAGGTCAGAGAGAAAATTAAAGCACCATGGTACAACAATACTACGCATGTTCTAAAGAGAGAAACCCGTAATTTGGAGCGTAAATGGAAACAAACTAATTTATAGGTCTTTAGAATCGCGTGGAAAGACAGTATGTCACGTTATAGAAAGGCCCTAAAAGTAGCCAGGGCCGAGCACCTCCGCAAACTAATAGAAAACAACCAAAACAATCCTAGGTTTTTATTTAGCACCGTGGCTAGACTAACAAATAAACAGATGTCACCTGAACAAAATATTCCGTTACAGTTTAGTAGTAATGATTTCATGAACTTCTTCACTGAGAAAATAGAAAGCATCAGAACCACAATTGTAAACGTTCAATCCTCAATCGCGCCTTATAATTCAGCCTCAATTATCACCCCGCAAGAACAATTACAGTGCTTTACAACTATAGAACAAAAAGAGTTAAATAAACTTATCACTTCATCTAAAACAACAACATGTTTATTAGATCCTATACCAACTAAACTACTGAAAGAAGTGTTACCTGTAGTGGAAGAGCCTCTCCTCAATATTATTAAATCATCTTTATCTTTAGGTCATGTTCCAAGAACATTTAAACTGGCAGTTATAAAACCTCTCATTAAGAAACCACAATTTGACCCACATAATCTAGCAAATTATAGACCTATTTCAAATCTACCTTTTATGTCTAAAATACTAGAAAAAGTTGTGTCCGCTCAACTGGGCTCTTTCTTGCAAGAAAATGACATCTATGAAAAGTTTCAGTCAGGATTCAGGCCGCATCATAGCACTGAAACTGTGCTCGTTAAAATCACAAATGATTTACTTTTAGCTTCTGACCAAGGCTGTATCTCAATATTAGTTTTACTTGATCTAAGTGCTGCGTTCGATACTATAGATCACACAATACTCTTAGATCGACTAAAAAATTATACTGGTGTTCAAGGACAAGCATTAAGCTGGTTTAGATCGTACTTATTTGACCGCTACCATTTTGTCTATTTAAATGGAGAAAAATCGATCATAACTCCAGTAAACTATGGAGTGCCGCAGGGATCTGTGTTAGGCCCTCTGTTATTCTCAATATATATGCTGCCACTTGGAAATATTATAAGGAAACATGGAATTAGTTTCCATTGTTATGCTGATGACACTCAAATCTATATTTCATCACGGCCGGATGAAAACGCTAAATTATCCAAATTGACAGAGTGTGTTAAAGATATAAAAGATTGGATGACGCGCAATTTTCTTTTATTAAATCCAGACAAGACAGAGGTACTAATCATCGGTTCAAAAAACCGCCCACAAAACCTCTCACAATACAACTTTAACATAGTAGGATGTCCTGTTACTTTATCCTCTACAGTAAAAGACCTAGGTGTTATACTAGACTGCAACCTGTCTTTTGAAAATCATATTTCATATGTTACAAGAACAGCCTTTTTCCACCTTAGAAACATTGCTAAGCTACGTAACATGCTATCAGTTTCTGATGCAGAAAAGTTAGTTCATGCATTCATGACCTCGAGACTAGATTACTGTAATGCTTTATTAGCCGGTTGTCCTGCATCCTCAATAAACAAGCTACAGTTAGTCCAAAATGCCGCCGCTAGAGTTCTTACTAGATCAAGAAAATATGATCATATAACACCAATTTTATCATCACTACATTGGTTACCTATAAAGTTCCGTATTAATTATAAGGTATTGCTACTGACTTATAAAGCCCTAAACGGCTTAGCTCCAGTCTATTTAACGGATCTTCTTTCGCCCTATAATCCATCGCGCTCTTTAAGATCACTAAATTTGAGGCTTTTGGTCATACCTAGGATATCCAGATCAACCAAAGGAGGGAGAGCATTTTCACATTTAGCTCCAAAACTCTGGAATAGTCTTCCTGATACTGTTCGTTGCTCAGACTCACTCTCCCAGTTTAAAACTAGATTAAAGACACATCTCTTCAGCCAGGCATTTAATTAATCAATCAACAATACTATTGATCAGCATTACCAAACGTGGACGTTTTCCACTAGAAACAAACACTGATGTATTGTTTTAATTTAATACTGTGACGCTGCTTTGATACAATCTATGTTGTGAAAAGCGCTATATAAATAAACTTGACTTGACTTGACACTTTCAGCCTGAGACTATAATCCACACGTTTCACACACTCTCACGCCACACACACATTTTCTCACGCAGAAAAAAAAAAAAAATAATCGCACTGACACTGACCAGAGGTGTATAGTCCAGGGGTCAGAAAGTAGAAGTCCTGCCATATGTTTATTCCACCCATGAACTCAGCAGCTGATTCTCCTGCTGAATTAGCAAATCCAGGTGATTGGAACAAAATACTGAGGAGGACTTTTACTTTCTGAACCTGGACTTTCCACCTCTGACACCAACAGACAAGACAGAGCTGGTTACTTTTGATATGAAACAAATTCTCAGCCCTCAGATTCTGTCAATTTTATTTCGAAATTAAAACAATAAATAACGTTTTGGCGTTGTAAATGTGACGTGTAAATATAAAGTGGCAGATCGCTGTAGCGCCTCAGTAGTGGTATAGATTCAAATACTTGTATATTGTTATTCATATGTTTTATTATTATGTATTGTTGGTTACCATTTACCAAGTAGGCTATAGATGTTTATGTTAACATCACTTAAACCTGCGTGTACTGGCGAGTGACACTAGGGGGCAGTGGTGAGCCACAGGGCATTTCACTTTTTGACATGGAGTCACACTGCCAGCTACTTTGGCCCTGTCCCAAATGGCACACTCCGGACTTAAGGACTTCCTCAGAGTCCACACTTTGGTGACGTCATGTAGTGCAGATCTATAATATAATATAATATACCTATTTATTGTTGTCTTTATTTAATTTTCAGATTGTACAGCGTGTGACAGAAATAAAAATGATATGTGCCACCAGAAAACACAGCCTCTTCTGTGTGTGCAACACCTCATACATAATATCGATCAATCAGTGTTTTTCAGCTGCAGAAAGAAGTCAATAAAACAGCTGGAGAACAAGAATATCACATTACGTTACATAACGCTGGAGAAGCATAACATTACATTTACCCTAGGAAAGCCAATTAATGACCATAGCACGTTAATTGGCTAGAAATATAGAGGCCATTTGCTAAATATGTGCACTATATTAGCCTACATATTTATTAAATTTTTACCTATATCACTACGATATTATAATGTTGTTATTATAATAAAAACACATTATATTTAATTAGAGTTGTTATTTTTAATCTTTAATAATAATAGCTGACAGGGCTCTGTATGATTACAGCAATGTGTGAGATTAGTTTTTTCTTGAGAAAAATTTACATGTATCTTCTGTACCTAATATTATCCAAATTAGGGGTGGGCGGTATGACCAAAATTCTGTTTCACGGTATGACTAATTTTATTTCACGGTAACAATATATTTCACGATATAGTTATTTATATGTTATTCTCAAAAAATCGACAAAAAGGGCTTTGTATAATAAATAAACCCAAATACTTTAGAAATGAAAAGTAGGCTACTTCACTTTGTTTGAATTTTCTTTTTCTTTTATTTGGTAAATTATTTCTTTGGTAAATGATTTTTTATAGCTAAATATAGTAAACAAAACACTCTCATCAACTTTTAGATGAACTGCCCCCATATGGTTGATATTAAATACAACTCAAAGCAATTCAACTTTAAATAAAGTGTTTCTGAATCATTTTTCAATCTCATGTTATTGCTTTACTTCATCAATCAGTTTATAATATCTGAATATTTTATATTGAACTGTTCAATTCATAATAAATTAGCTTGTTTTGTTATTTTTGCGATATCTGGCAACCCGTCACCTTAAACAAGAGATGTTCAGCAGTGTCAAGTTCATAAGTGACTAGGAGAACAGCAGTATGAAACAATAGCCTCACACTAACACGGTAACATAATGAGGGTCCTTACATACAAACCGAAGCATTGAGAACTTTGTAAGTGTACAGACAGTTTAATAAGAAGATACTTTATAAAGACAGTACATTACGCGTTTACATCCAGGATCCATCTTGGAAAACAGTCTCGACTAATCGAGCCACGAACTCCGTCGATAGGATAGCTGGTCGATAGGAGTTACGTTTGTGAAATCTAACGTAGCACGCCGTTCGTGGCTCGATTAGTCGAGACTGTTTTCCAAGATGGATCCTGGATGTAAACGCGTAATGTACTGTCTTTATAAAGTATCTTCTTATTAAACTGTCTGTACACTTACAAAGTTCTCAATGCTTCGGTTTGTATGTAAGGACCCTCATTATGTTACCGTGTTAGTGTGAGGCTATTTTGAGCCTTGTTAGTGGTATTAACTAGCGATTTAATTTTACTTACTCTATGCCCCATACTACTGCTATGAGCTATACTGTTTTTAAAGATAAAACTCTATACATTCGATTTTCATGAAAACGCATCGCAGGGAACGATCGACTCGGTAACCATGTGTTAAATACCCCTAGGTTCATTTTTCACTGGAATTGTCCTTTAACAAATCTCATTGTCTCATGCATGCGAGTTAACCACGCCCACTTATTTGCGGTATCACAGAATAAAAAAATCTGTTATGGTTGACCTTTTCTACCGTGGTAACGATATATACCGTCATACCGCCCAGCCCTAATCCAAATTAATTGATATTGAATCAAGATCGGAATCAAATCACAATAATTGAATTCGTGATAGAGATTGAAAGAATTGAAATCATGAAATTTGTGTCAAGCAATAATAATAATTAAATAAAACAGTAGCCTACCAGTCATTGTACCATGTAAACATTTTAAGATGTTGTCACTAAACTTCTAAAATTCTTCTGTTATTTTAAATAATACAATTCTGATGTTTTGCCAATCACAATAAACTTATTATGATGCAAGTTTTTTTTCTTTTTTACACCCCATCAATCCCCCTTCCATAATTCTCCCTTTAAACTGAACTCAAAAGTTGTCCTACAGTGATCTTTTGATGAGCTTTGATGGAGGGTGTTGCAGAAAAGCAGAAGTAAATGTACAGAGACAGAGGAGTGAAGAGAGAACCACGAACAACATGATGCACTCTCAAATAATGAAATATATGACAAATAAGACGAAGAAAATAATCAAAGTTGATTTATTAAAAACCCAATGACATCAAAATATTAGTTTTGTGGCTTTTAGTTCTTATCTATCAGCTCAGAGCTCATTTATGCTAGTGAATGATAAATATTTAACACATTCACTTCCGAGAACATGAGCCAAACATATTCATGATCTGCTGCTACAGTGACTTTTGTCCAATCAAATGCTCTGAACATTGAGAAATTCCCTCCCCCTAAACCATGTGACACTGACTAGCAAGTAGCAAAAGACTATTGGACATTTCTAAAAGGAGCGTTTGACATGTTCAACACAAACTTCCTGTTTCAGAGAGAAATATGTGAGAACAGGACAGAAGAAAGTGCAGATCAGCCGCTCATGAGGCCTTAAATAAAACATCAGAGTGTTTCTAATGTGAATGTAAGAGAGACTCACCGTGAATCATGAGCAGAAAGAAGATCAGAGGAAGAGGAGGAGCCATTCTGACCCACATCAGCATAACATATATCTATAATACACATATACATATACAATACACATCGTTTCAAAGCAGCTTTACAGAAAATACACGAGTCCATATTACAATTTAGAGTGATCTGTTATCAGAGGAAACTGTCTAAGTTATGCATTTCAGAAATGTACATATACAAAGTCACAATTAGCTAAAAATGTATTAATTTAAACAATGTAATAATTTCAAGCAGAAACAATGAGCTCATTGAAGTAATGAATACTTGCATTAATATATTCATCACTTAAACAAGTATATGTAAATCACCCTATTCTTAACATTTCTCATGTAAAGATCCGCATGTTATATGAGCAATAATCATTTAAGTAAGAGTGTGTTTGTCTTACCGTGTTGAAGCTCATCAGATCAACAGCAACCAAATGACTGACTGTTTTAACACAAGCACTTTAGCTTTACAGTGAAGGACTTTGTGTGGTGTAACACTGTTTATTAATGACCAGCGACGGAAACATCACAGTCCCTCCCTCAACAAGAGAACAACATTACTGAACTAAACCTACTTAAAGAAAAATGATGATCTTTATCTGTAAGTTGAAGATGAATAATTGTGAAGATGAATGAAGATGAATGATAGTGTTTTACAGGTGAGGCTCATCAAGGTGGATGTCAGACGCAGGAGATGGTGACCTCTGGTGGCAGTTTGAGGGACTGAACTCAGTGCATATTTCCACTGAAATATATATACAGTAGATAGATATAGATATAGATATATAGATAGTTATAACTGCCTAAAAAAAACGGGGTTGAATCTAAACATGTTCACCATGGTCAATGGGCTTTATGCACAGCTGCACTACTTCCTGAACTTCAGCCAGCACCTTTGTTTCCTGTCTGCCATTATTGGACAAACTGATTAATTCAGGTGTGCCTGATAAAGTCTAGAGTATTTACTAGCCTATGTAAAATCACATACTAGTAACATGTAAGTCAACATTTTCAGTAGTATATATTAGGGATGTTAACCGATGACCGTTTGACCGATGGTTGACCGTATCAACGTTAACCGATCAAAGCTGTCGGTAGTCGGTTAAAAAAAAAAAAAAGTTATCTCTAAATTAGGCTATTATAAACAGTGGGCTAAACGCTACTACAGTTAGCCATCTCATTCCAATATCTTTTTGTGTGAAGTGAACAAATCCCTCACACTCAATTTGTCATAACTCGCCTGTTTGTACTTAATAAACCAATAAAAACATTTGGCGCGAGGTCACAGCGTTTGGGTTCGCGCGCTCACAAGGTTTACGAAAAGTAAAGGCTAGCCTACAGGCTAAAACACTCGAGGTTCGAGCCAGGGCAGACGACAGGATGAAGCGTGCAAAGAAAAGTAGTGTGTGGGACCATTTCACCAAAAAGAATGACACAGATGTAAGTTGCAACTTGTGTGATACAGTGCTATCATAATCTTTCTTTATTATTGTTAGCACTACCTCAAACTAAAGCGGCGTCTCTTTGGAGCTGTCATTTTCTTGAATGAGCTGCGGCAATGTTTCAAATGAGCTCCTAACGCTAGACAAACGCCTGTATTTTCAACGCGATCACCTTGTACCCAAACCATTTTGAAACTAAGGAGCCATTTGTCGGCGCCGCGTTTGCGGGACTCATGTTTCGCGCTGTAGGGGATTTAAAAAAAGTGACGTGAGTGGAAGGGCACGGGCAGTGTGTGTGTGTGTGTGTGTGTGTGTGTGTGTGTGTGTGTGTGTGTGTGTGTGTGTGAGCGGGAGGCAGAGCGGCAGAGAGATGCGACAGAGTTGCGAAATTGCAGGCGCTGCTCGAAATGGCTGTTATTTCAAATAGCATATTTTAAACTAACCGGTTAACCGGTTTCAACCGGTTAATGAGGCTCGGTGGTCGGTCAAGAAATTTTTTAGTTTTCGCCATCCCTAGTATATATTGTGTTAAAGTGGATGTTGTTGTGAGGACTTTTATTATGACGGGGGGACAGAGAGGAGAGCAGAAGAGAAATTTAATCAAACACACCTGAACCAGCCAATCAATGTCTTCAGGATTACTAGAAAGCTGCAGACAGGAGTTTATCAGGGTTGGAGCTAAACTCTGCAGAGCTGTGGCCCTCCAGGACTGAGTTTGAAGACCCCTGATCTAGGGTATTAATCAGTATTTATCCTTCTACATATTAAAGGATTTGAATGATTTGTTCAGGCGTATGAGATTTACTTAGTTTTACACACATGTCTGTTTACTGGAATGCGCTCTCCATGTTTTAAAGACAGAGAGACACCCAACATGTGTTAAAACATATATTTAATCTTCTAGCTGAAGACATCCGAGGTCACTGGGGTCTTCAATCAGTCGCCTACGTGATCACTTCTTAGTTAAAGCATTTACTTTACTTTTAATCTTCAATCACTAGAGAATAATGATGAATATTGTCTGAACCTCTCACTGAGAGAAAGAACATCATCATCATCATCATCAAAGCTTTATTAAAGGTGCTCTAAGCGATGCCACGCGTTTTTTAGGCCAAAACATTTTTTCCACATACAGCAAACATCTCCTCACTATCCGCTCGCTGCCTGTCCCCTGAACACACTGTAAAAACACGCGGTCTCTGTAGACACCACAGGCTCCACAAACAGCAAGAAAAACAAACTGGACTCACCCGTACCATGAAACACAGCAAACAGTGCTCCAGCCAATCACCGACAAGAAGTATTTGAGGGTGGGGTTTGGGGGGTTAGTGCGCGTGCACATGAAGTGGGTGTGGATTATGTTTGAATTTTGAATTATGGCCGAAACACGACCAAAGAGACGACGTTCCGAATTGCAAAGAAGAGGGACGAGGATAAGGAACGCGTGAAATACCGAATTTACATCGGAAAAACCTTTGAAAGGTGGCGAGAACTCCGGCGGCAGAACGGCTTTCGATCCGACATTCAGTTGCTCTGTTTTTGCAGAACAGGATAAATCCATATTTCTTTCTAAACTGACGTTCATATTCACCAAACCAACACAAGGATGTAATTAGCTAGAACTATGCAGTCAGCGTAACTTTGGTGAATACAACATATAGCTTATGTTTCTAGCAGCTAGCGATCAATCTCTAACTTATTGAAAACCTCAATATTTAATGGATCTTTTGACTCCGTACAGTTCATCCAGAAACCTGAGATCCTCTGACCTTGGCCATCTTACGGTCCCTAAAGTTAAACTTAAAAACGTGGTGATCGTGCTTTTGCCGCTGCTGGGCCGAAGCTGTGGAACAGCCTTCCTCCTTCTATTAGGCATGCTCCATCTATCTGTACTTTTAAATCTCAGCTCAAGACTCATTTCTTCACCTTGGCTTTTAACACTCTGTAGTTTGTCTTCCTGGATTTTTCTTTTATTCTATCGAGTGCCTTTTTGTCCTGTCTGGTATTTATTTACTCATACAATGCAAGTAGTAAGAGCCTCAGCATTTAATAAAAACTGGCTTTAATCGGTTAACTATTTTCTTTATTATGTTTTTCAATAAGTTTCATGCGGTTTCATGTGAGAGGGACGCCGGACAAATGGATGTCTATGGAGTCTTTAAATTTTCGGGCAGCATGTGACCTGAAGCTGGTCTCTAATTGGTTTCTTAAAGATTCTCCTCCGGACGCAGGTCGCTGCGTCCCTGGCGAATCAGAATTGGATACATGTTATTTTATCCAATCTGATTGGTTCTCGTCACCTGCCATTCAACTCAACGCTCTTTGCCACTACTGCGAGTGCGCGGGCGACACCGTCACTCCGACTCCGTCAAAACCTTGCTAGGCTGATCATTTTCGTAGAGAGAATGGCAGAAGTTAAACCAAATTCTGTCATTGATTTACAAATAAAAACCTTTCACAAGGCGTTCACTGGAAGAAAAAAAACGATAAAGGATCTCCGACCGGACCAACCCGATTTACAGGCCAGTGACAGAGGACGAAGCTAACGCTACACCCGGAGCTTCACCCGCGCTTGTTATGAGAAACGGAGGTGGCTGGCTTTATTTGCTTACTTGTTAACTTATGCTGTTCAATTCATTGCATTTTAATGTTCATGTCATGTATTTGTACTCAATATATAATCTAACTGTACATATCTGTTCTGTTACAGTTAGTAACTGAAGTGTAGATCACATTTGAACAATAATATGAAAAAAAGATGATTGAAATAAATGATAAACTCTAAAATGTCAACTTTTATTCTTTTTTTAGGTTTGATTCTAATCATAATGTAACATTATTTGAAAAAACTAAATTTCAGTACAAAAAAACATTGTTATTGTTAGAATTGTGATTTCATAATATTTAGATATGAATCCAACTGGAAAATCTTGTGAAAAGATATATTTCAGTTAGTCAAATAACATATAGTGGAGCTCTATAGCCATCTAGTAGCTAAAATTATAAAAAAAAAATATTTTAAAACTACATTTTACAAAATATGGGCAAAAAGTTTATACTAAACCATGTAAAATTATCCATGTTATCCCCATGAATGAAAGTTAGAAATATGGGTCTTTTATAAAGTGAATTTTACATAAAATGCTGTTTTTTTTGGTAAAAAAAAGCCTATTTAAATAAATATTTATTTATTTAAAGAAATTTAAAATGTATCATAAATCTTCCAAAAACTGCACAAATGTTGAGTAAAAACATTAATAAACAGTGTAAAATTATATTTGTAAAAAAAAAAATATATATATTATTCTGTTACAAAATTAAATGTTATGGTCTGGGGACCCCAAAGATAACTAGTGTCGTCCCAAATGAAGATAATCAGAGGGTTAAATTTCTCTTGTTTGGTGGGTGTGTCAGAACTGCAGTCCAATCAGCAGCAACATGTATATAAAGCACGTGGTATTAAAGTGAACTGGCACAATGGGTTCAAGGAAAGTAATTTACAAATGTGTTTGATGCAGCTCGATATACGCAACAACTGAGGATATTAGAAGACATGTTTGTCGTAAGTTTTGTTGTAAAAATATAGGATATCGACATGATGATGTAGTTGTTTATATTTTTAGCTTCATTGCAAGTGTATGACATTTGGTATAGAAATAAACAATGGTAATTAAGTGCTTTTCTTAAAAATGAGAAAGAAAATACAGGGTATTAAAACAGTATGAACTACAAATAAAGTCAGTATGTGAGGCTAAATAGATGTGTTTTAGTTTAAGATGTGTGCTTCAATTTCAGTTTCAGCAATCCCTTCACTCGATTGGGATGTTCTCTTTTGTTCTGGGCGGCAAGTGCAGTAACCGTAACATCGGGCATATGTAACAGGTACAGAAAGTGTACTATTAAATGTATATATTGTTTATAAGAATTCACCCAAAATTGTTTGTTTATTTATACCTGATATCTCTGCCTAATTGAAGAGTGAGTGCTTTCCCCTTTAATTGTGATGACGTCATGAGTCAGTATATCTTCCTGTTCTGTCCCCTCCTCTTCCTCTTTGCATTGGTGATGTAGTGGAGAGGTGAGGTTATTTTGGCCTCCTGATAATCTTATTTAATCCTAATTTTAATTGTTGCTTTTATGCCTATATTTTCACTCTAATTTATGTATATATTTTCATTGTATCTATCTGTGTGGTTATTTTCGTCATTTCACCCCGATTGAGCTATATTTTTGCATCTGAGCCTAAATGTGAAACGAGAGCACATGTGACAAGTGTACATCACATTTGTTTTATAGAGTTAAAGAGGGCGAATCTCACTAAGAGGCTGATTACATTTGTTTGTACATCAGGTATGTTTTCTGTTCTATGCATTTTATTGTTATGTGATTTATTGCTCTTTGCATTGGTGATGTAGTGGAGAGAGTTAAAGAGGGCGAATCTCACTAAGAGGCTGATTACATTTGTTTGTACATCAGGAAATAAAGATCAGTGGAACTGCCGATTGCTGTCCTGTTCTTCTCATACGCAACCCAAAAACACAACGCAGACAACAGACCAGTTACACATATTTTGTACATATTAAACACATATTTATACCGACTTCATCAGGCTCCGAAAATTCTTCACAAAGAACACAAAGAATGGCCTTCTCAGCTGCCATAGTTGCAACTCTTGCGTCATCAGAACAGTGTGTTCAACGCATCACCGTTTCTGTTTAAAAAACGTTGTGCAACGTTTTGTCGGGGCTGAACGCAGCCCAGGTGTCAGCTGTATAACCGGTGGAGATATGCTTTATCAGTCCATGTGTGGATATTTCTTAGCCAGTCAGAATCATTCATCCTGAAATAATGACGTTGCTTCATGATTGTGTGAGAGTATTATTGGTGTGAAAATGGGAATGTACGGCAGAACCGCCTACGAACTCCTGTCTGAGTATTGAAGCTGATTCTGCTGATGAAACTGCAAACTTTCTTCAGGAAAACTTTCATCAATTGACTGCACTTCTGACTCCTGGTCTTTATCATCATATCTGGTCCTGGTCTTTAACTGTAAATTCCTCTCCCACAAGATAACAATAGGACAAAAACTAAAGACAAATTATGATATTTTTCTTTGTTGAAGAATGAAGATGAATGATAGTGATTAACAGGTGAGGCTCATCGAGGTTGATGTCAGACGCAGGAGATGGTGACCTCTGGTGGCAGTTTGAGGGATTGTTAGGGATGGGCGATTACAAACTTTTTTATTTTGATCCGATACTAATACTTTTTCTTACAGTTTTAACAAAACCAGTTATTTCTTAAACTGATATGTGATTTTTCAAAATTATTTTTAGAAAAAAATAATGTATTACACTTAAAGGCATATCACACCAACAAACTCCAGCTAAATGCCAGGGGTGTTTTGGAGCAAACATGAAAAATGTATTGAAAACAAATAAAAGTGATGCAGAAACCCATGTTTTGTCATTAACAATTTTAATATTGATATTTCTTAATGGAATCAATATCAAATAAGTAGCTTGTGAGAATCTCTATATATTAATACTGCAGGATCTATGAGCCCTTAAAGGGATACTTCAGCATTTAGCATTAAGCTTTGTATCAGTAGAAAACCTGTAGTATTTTCAAATTACCGTGCTTCCCTCCCTCATGTCCCCCTGAGACGAGAGATTTATGTACTTATTGTCTGGAAAAAAAAGGATTTTTTGGCCAGAGGCGAGAGACTACAGCCAGTAGTAGGAGCTGTTCTCAACCCGCCCATAGGGGGTGGGATCTCACCCACAGAATGTACACACAGTGTTAGCCGTCTTTTTTTGGAAGCTAAGCTAGCAGGCTCTTGTTCTGTGGAGAAAGCTGAGTAGGAGGGGTTACCATCCTCTTTTTCCCAGACATGTCCGGCCGTCGAGATCGTCCAAAATGTCCGGGATTCAGCTTTTGCTTTCTGGGGTCGCCATTCATTGTTTACATTGCTAAGAAAATTCCCGCTCCTCCGTGAGAGATACGAGACCCGGCGCGTCTCACAGGTGTCGCTCATCATCAGTAATCACGCCACCGGCCTTGGGAGTGGCCTCGTAGGGCAGCGAAGCAAGTGCATTCTGGGAGTTGTTGTCTTTCATCCACATAAGCCAAAAATACATTTTCTGGCTTTTCTTAGTTTAGAAGGCTCCAAATTCAAAAATAATTTCACATTTCTTCTACATAAATGACCCATTTTAAATACACATTCATCTTTCCAGAGGTGAAGAATCCCTTTAAGGTTTGTACAAGCAAATATGGAACAATTACAAATAAAACTGAACATTTAAAGGGAGAGTTACAGGAACACAAAAGACAGAATAACAAAAGCTGATTATATTGAATTATACATTTTCCATTGTGAATGTGCAGAATTATGAATTATTTTGTTCAGTATATCAGAATAAAATGATCAATTATGATTTAAAAGCAGGAAGATGTTGTAAAACGAGAAAGCATAGATTGTTTGCCACAACTGAACATCACTTTAAGTGTTTTGACTTAATTTTAACATGTGTTTAGACAATATCAATTCACCAGCTTTTAACTTTCATTTAATTCCACTGTTACATCATATTTCTTAAACTATACAGAAATTAATCTCTTGTGACTCATCACTGATGATCCCTGTCAATCATCAGTGGCTCCGCCCACAGAGCTCAGGATTGGTTCATTTGTGCGCCGCCTCTCACTGCAGAATCTTCCTGTTGATCTAACCAAACAATAAGATGAAGAAAGACTGACTGAAGTTCATCAACAACATTATAAAACCTTTCACTAGATACATAAAACAATCACACTATACTGAAGAGAGTTTTATTGATTATATTGAGAAGAGCTGCTGGTTCTGACACTTACTGATGGATTCTCATGTTTAGAAAAGCTCTGAGGATCAAGAGTCTTCAGGAGGTCTGCGATCAACGGTCTGTGTGAAAGAGAGCGAGAGATCGGTCATGTGATCATCAGTGATGGAGTATCTGACTTTGACGTCTCACTTACTGTGAGTGTGTCGTACAGGTCAGAGGTCGTGGACTTGAGCTCAAGAGCTGTATACGTGTCTTCATTGGGATCAGAGATCTACAGGAGAGACAGAAGGTCTTACATCACAAAATATCACAATCACAATAATACATATACATTTTTAAAAACATGATCAATGATAAACTTTGGAATATACACAATTTTATGGAAACACTATCAAAAAAGTTCCCTGACAATGTTCAAAGTAAAGGGCTTTTTCATATGTTCGTAATTTTAACAGTAAAAAAACTGTAAAAAAGCAACGGAAAAGACATGTTAATTGCAGAGATACCCTTACTATATACAGTGAAAAACTGCAATAGCTCTCACGGGACATTTCATGTAATTTTTCAATGGATTTTGGAAGTACACTGAAAAAAAAAAAACCTTACCGTTGCATTTACCGTACCTTACCGTAAAAAATACAGTAGCAATTGTTATGTTTTACATCATTGAACAAAATTTTACGGTAAAAAACAGGCAACTGTGGTTTACTAGTGCTTTACTGTAAAAAATACGGCAGTAATATTTTAGGTTTTATGGCATTGAACCATGGTTAAAAAAAAAAAAACGGCCAACTGTGGTTGCCTGTAATTTAAAAATATTGTATCACAAACCAATTTGTCATAAACGTTATTGTTGAGAATTAGCAGAGGTTTAGAAGTTGATGTTTTATTGAAAATAATAAAAACTGAAGTCATCATTATGGAGATCAGTGTTTGCTTTAGTTGGGCTCTTGATCCTTGACTTTCTAACGTCAGATTTTCTTTATGGCATGAAAATCTGAGAGAAAATGTGATCAGGTGTTGTTATTTATTGATGGTGACTTTATCATCATGTAGTGGCCTGATCTCATAAACAGTCTTATCTTTCATTATGTTTATTACTAATATATTTCTCATTTTTGAGTGTAATAGTTCTGTGTCACTACCACATGCGAGCCAGCAGTGACAAATAATTAATCTGAAGAACTTTAAAAACACATGGTGTATAAAAAAGGTTTTGAACTACTGTATGATGTAGACCAACACAGACATCAAGAATCAGCGTATGAATCTCAACAACAGTGATAATAAACAAAATAATCAGATAAAACTCTGAACATCACAAAACATGCTACGAAAAAGCTGCAACAAAAACAACATCAAAAATAAAAGTAGATATAATAATAAAAGAAAACACTAAGGCAATTCAGCATAATTTATACAATGCATGCTGGGAGATATGAGTTTTGATTAAATGCTCCCATCATGCACTGCACTTTTATCATCACTGTTGTTGAGATTCTGAGTGTGTCTGAAAGATACAGTAGTTAAAACCTTTATTTTGCACAATGTTTTAAAATTCTTCAGATTCTCACAACACTGATGGATCACATGCTGTAGAATCATAGAGCAACTACAGTCAATAATGTAAAATTATTTATATGAAAAACGAAAAATGGCGAGATGAGATGATTACTGAATAAATATTTTACTCCATGTTTCATGTAAGTAAAAGCTATATAAAATTAACAAAATAAAATAACATGAATTTCTTCAAAGTTTGGTCTTAATGTGGATTTTATAGTTTCTGCAGTTTTTCTCACTTTGCTTTATCTTAATTTGAGCATATAGCTGAAACTAATTTAAGCCACGACACAGAGATTAGACCATGTTTTTTGACCAGATAAAATATAAATCAATGAGAAATGATTGCACGTGAATGAAGTCATCTCCGATTGGTCATGTATCTTGTACAAAACCCTTAATGGCTTGAGTCATCATAAATTTAACAGTAAATTATAATTAAAAACTTAAGCAGATTGGTTAAATTCACAAAAGAACTTCACGGCCAAGGCCATTCACAACTGCCCACTAAAATCAGGTTTATTTCATAATTTTTTTATATTATAGTACAAACTGGTTACCGCTGGATTGAGAAGGTTTGAATCCTGTCACTTTGTACATTTACAGTCTGAGACACAGATAACGGCTGATCGATTCATTCTCTGCGTTTGTGAAGTCATGTTTAGATGATTTACCTGTTTCACTGTGCGATCTTCAGATTTAACACTCCTTCGTTTCTTTCTGTTATAATGAAAGACATTAGCAGCATATGCATTTATTTTAAAGATTACTAATAATTAAAAACACAAATTAGCCATTTCCTACATTAGACCAAAAGTGAATTTATACAATTATTGCAGTTTTTTATTGAGCTCACATTATAAACAGGATAAAGATGATGATGAAGATGATGATGAAGAATAATCCTCCAGATGCCGCTGTGATCACAATCACAGTCCTACCAGCAACATGATGAACTGAAAGAGGAAGATCATCATGATTAACTCTCCAAACTGATGAATGATGTGAAGATACAGGAGTGTGTTAATAAAAGCTTCACCTGTGACAGTTACAGCGTCTGATCTCTGAGATCCATGTTGATTGTGAGCCTGACAGTAGAAGCGTCCACTCTGTAGTGCACTGAAACTCTGTCCAGATCCAACAGCTGAGGGTTCATTCTCCTTAAACCAGCTGAAGTTCAGAGCAGGAGGGTTTGAGTCACTGATGCAGTTCAGAGTCACTGAATCTCCCTCCACTATTACACCAGATGGACTCATCAACACTGAGACGTTCTTTGGAGGGTCTAAAACAGACAAAAATTAAAGTTCAGTGAATATGATGATGGCTGAGGTGTCTGAGCACCAGGTCCCTGTGTTCGCACAACTGATCTCGCGAGTGGGCCAAGAAGAGGGCGGCCTCCGCGACCTTCGTAAATATGCGGGGTGACAGGGAGGAGTTTGTACTGGTATGCCCGTCCCTCGAACTCAAAGCGTAGGAACGGTCTGCGTCGAGGGAGAATTGAGACATTAAAGTGCACGTCCTTCAGGTCGATCGCTGCGAACCAGTCTTAGGGGCGAACACATTCTGCATTAGCATTTTGATCAGAAGCTTGTGAAGGGCCGATTCAAAACACACACATCCAAGATTTGATGTAACCCACCACTCTTCTTGGGAACAGTGAAGTAGGAGCTGTTAAACCCTGACCTCACAATCTCGCAATCTCCGCATGCAGAACAAGGGGCCTCTACGTTCCCCGCTGTACTGAATCGCATAGTCAAATCTGAACGTCCCAATGAGCCAGCGTGACGGGCGCTAGCCAGGCTCCCAGCGACCGAACCAGCAGGACCAATGGGACCACAGACGCACCCGTGGAGGACAGAGACCCGTCCCGGAGTGGGGTCTGAGTGTTCAGTGCATCACTTACCTGGCTCCACAGTTTGGCAGGGGTGCGTGAGAAGGCATAGCATACAGCTTGATAACTATAACACTGCTTATGATTTATGGGGATTGAAAAAGGTGGTTGTGTACACACACTGCCGACACATTTATGTTCAAACACTGTGTAAAAGTTAATTTTGCATAATAGGTGCCCTTTAAAAACCTTGTTAAAAATCCCAAATACTTCAGAGCACAGACTTAAGTTTGGTATCTTTTTAAAGGGAACACTTCACAGATTATTGTAGAAATATACATATATTTAAGTTTTATATTTTATATAAAATATATATTTTACAAAAAATGTTCAGCTAAAACTTTAAGAAAATTAAAGCTAAATATCTGAACAAATTATGTGACAAATTGTAGGTTGATATAAAAAAAATATAAAAAATAATTCAGTATGATTTTTTTGAGTGCAGTACCAAACTTTTCCACTAGATGACATCCAGACTCCTCTGGTGACCATATAAGGACTCTTCGATTTCCATATATGGATTAAATGATCTTAACTACAGTCTGAACGCTTTCAAATGCTATATAGTTGGTCAAGTTTACTTTAGGTTTAGACTAAGATATTATTGTTATAAATGTATAATGGCAAGTGTCCCACGGGTGTTGGGGAGGGGCCGTCTTAAAAATATTGGTTAAAACATTTTTATAAATCATAAATTCTGAAATGTATTCTTTGTAATGTGTGAAAAGTATTGATATTAAAAGTTCATTATTTGTACCTGATTGTAATTATTATCTTCTTTTTTTTTTTCACAGTGTGATTTTTAGGGAATTGAATACAATTAGGGCCAGTTTGACCTGGACCACACAGACTGTAACCAGAAATCTAAAGTGCATGAGGGTTAAAGAGAGAAAGTCAATCTGCACTCACACATGACATTGAGCTGAACCTCAGGAGAGATGTGAGTGTGTCCGTCTACAGCACAGCTATATCTGCCTGAATCCTCTCTTCTGACTGACTGCAGCAGGAGTTCATTGTTTCTGTCTCTTCTCTCAGTTAATGGCTGTGAGTTTCTGTACCAGATGAATGTTGCTCTGTCAGTCAGAGCGCAGCTGCTTTTACATCTCAGAGTGACTGAATCTCCCTCTGTCACTATCTCAGGAGACTCCACCTGAAGATCTGAACACAACACACACATTATATCTAGTGCTGCTGTCATACACTGATTATTATTCAACATAATGCACAGAAGAAGAGATAAACCTCACCAAACTCATCTGTGACAGTAAGAGTCACTCCTGGATTACCAGTATATCTTCCATCTTTATTAGTGATGATTCTGAAATAGTACATGTGTGAATCCTTCAGTGTCACATGACTCAGTCTGACGGTGCAGTTCTGCTGTTTATCTCCCAGATACTGAAGCCTCTGACTGTATTCAGGGTCCTTAGACAGATCTCGAGGACCTACACGTGTTTTGGTCCAGAACACTTTCATGATCTTATATCCAGTAGGGTATGTATAAGTGCATCTCATTATCACTGTTGAGTCCTTTAGTGCACAGATGTGTGAAGGACTGTAACTCACACTCATATCAGCACTAGAAACCCCTGAAACACAGAATTCATCAAACTGTAAATGTAGTTTTATCTGTTATATTGGGGCATGAAAACATGACAATACTTTATTACTATTAGAAAACAGCGACTCATTACAGGAAATATAAGATAAATGTAAATAAATAATCTCAAGAGAGAAGAGAGAGAAGAGAACTGAAGAGAGAACTGACAGTGGTGAGTGAATGAATACTGTATGCACTGCAAGTACTGTATAGTATTGCACTGAATATTGTATAGTATGGAATGTCTGTATATTCAGCATTTGCATACTGTGAAATACAGTGACCAACTGCAGAAGCCCAAAAGGTTACAGTAAAAAACTGTAAATGAAAAGCATGTTACTGTAAAGTACAGTCAGAAGAGTTGAGCAACTGCAGAATCAAGGTCAGTGAGAGAGATTTATTCTGCTTCAGCTTCACGTCTTCATGTCGGTCCGGCCGGAGAATATCATCTCTGCAGGAGAAGAGAAAAACCCTGAAGCAGATCCAGCCTTGACAACATTCTCCACACCTTCCTCTTCCTCTTCCTCCTCGTTCATCACCTCTTTCACACACTCTTCCTCCTCTTATACACACACTCTTCCTCCTCTTATAGACACACTCTTCCTCCTCTTATACTCACACTCTTCCTCCTCTAACTCACACTCTTCCTCCTCTTATACTCACACTCTTCCTCCTCTTATACTCACACTCTTCCTCCTCTTATATTCACACTCTTCCTCCTCTAACTCACACTCTTCCTCCTCTTATACTCACACTCTTCCTCCTCTTATACTCACACTCTTCCTCCTCTTATACTCACACTCTTCCTCCTCTTATACTCATACTCTTCCTCCTCTAACTCGCACTCTTCCTCCTCTTAAACACACACTCTTCCTCCTCTTATACACACACTCTTCCTCCTCTTATACTCACACTCTTCCTCCTCTTATACTCACACTCTTCCTCCTCTAACTCACACTCTTCCTCCTCTTATACTCACACTCTTCCTCCTCTTATACTCACACTCTTCCTCCTCTAACTCACACTCTTCCTCCTCTTATACTCACACTCTTCCTCCTCTTATACTCACACTCTTCCTCCTCTTATACTCACACTCTTCCTCCTCTTATACTCACACTCTTCCTCCTCTAACTCACACTCTTCCTCCTCTTATACTCACACTCTTCCTCCTCTTATACTCACACTCTTCCTCCTCTTATACTCACACTCTTTCTCTTCTTATACTCATACTCTTCCTCCTCTTATACTCACACTCTTCCTCCTCTAACTCACTCTTCCTCCTCTTATACTCACAATCTTCCTCCTCTTATACTCACACTCTTCCTCTTCTTATACTCATACTCCTCTTACACAAATACTCTTCCTCTTCATATGACAACATTCTCCACACCTTCCTCTTCCTCCTCGTTCATCGCCTCTTTCACACACTCTCCCTCCTCTTATACTCACACTCTTCCTCCTCTTATACTCACACTCTTCCTCATCTTATACTCACACTCTTCCTCCTCTTATACTCACACTCTTCCTCTTCTTATACTCACACTCTTCCTCCTCTTATACTCACACTCTTCCTCCTCTAACTCACACTCTTCCTCCTCTTATACTCACACTCTTCCTCCTCTTATACTCACACTCTTCCTCCTCTTATACTCACACTCTTCCTCCTCTTATACTCACACTCTTCCTCCTCTAACTCGCACTCTTCCTCCTCTTAAACACACACTCTTCCTCCTCTTATACACACACTCTTCCTCCTCTTATACTCACACTCTTCCTCCTCTAACTCACACTCTTCCTCCTCTTATACTCACACTCTTCCTCCTCTTATACTCACACTCTTCCTCCTCTAACTCACACTCTTCCTCCTCTTATACTCACTCTTCCTCCTCTTATACTCACACTCTTCCTCCTCTTATACTCACACTCTTCCTCCTCTAACTCACACTCTTCCTCCTCTTATACTCACACTCTTCCTCCTCTTATACTCACACTCTTCCTCCTCTTATACTCACACTCTTCCTCCTCTTATACTCACACTCTTCCTCCTCTTATACTCACACTCTTCCTCCTCTAACTCACTCTTCCTCCTCTTATACTCCTCTTATACTCACTCTTCCTCCTCTTATACTCACACTCTTCCTCCTCTTATACTCACACTCTTCCCCCTCTTATACTCACACTCTTCCTCCTCTAACTCACTCTTCCTCCTCTTATACTCACACTCTTCCTCCTCTTATACTCACACTCTTCCTCCTCTTATACTCACACTCTTCCTCCTCTTATACTCACACTCTTTCTCTTCTTATACTCATACTCTTCCTCCTCTTATACTCACACTCTTCCTCCTCTAACTCACTCTTCCTCCTCTTATACTCACACTCTTCCTCTTCTTATACTCATACTCCTCTTACACAAATACTCTTCCTCTTCATATGACAACATTCTCCACACCTTCCTCTTCCTCCTCGTTCATCGCCTCTTTCACACACTCTCCCTCCTCTTATACTCACACTCTTCCTCCTCTTATACTCACACTCTTCCTCATCTTATACTCACACTCCTCCTCCTCTTATACTCACACTCTTCCTCTTCTTATACTCACACTCTTCCTCCTCTTATACTCACTCTTCCTCCTCTTATACTCACTCTTCCTCCTCTTATACTCACACTCTTCCTCCTCTTATACTCACACTCTTCCTCCTCTTATACTCACACTCTTCCTCCTCTTATACTCACACTCTTCCTCCTCTTATACTCACACTCTTCCTCCTCTAATACTCACACTCTTCCTCATCTTATACTCATACTCTTCCTCTTCTTATGACAACATTATCCACACCTTCCTCTTCCTCTTCCTCCTCGTTCATCGCCTCTTTCACACACTCTTCCTCTTCTTATACTCACACTCTTCCTCCTCTTATACTCACACTCTTCCTCCTCTTATACTCACTCTTCCTCCTCTTATACTCACACTCTTCCTCCTCTTATACACACACTCTTCCTCCTCTTATACTCACACTCTTCCTCCTCTTACACACACTCTTCCTCCTCTTACACTCACACTCTTCCTCCTCTTATACACACACTCTTCCTCCTCTTATACTCACTCTTCCTCCTCTTATACTCACTCTTCCTCCTCTTATACTCACACTCTTCCTCCTCTAACTCACTCTTCCTCCTCTTATACTCCTCTTATACTCACTCTTCCTCCTCTTATACTCACACTCTTCCTCCTCTTATACACACACTCTTCCTCCTCTTATACTCACACTCTTCCTCCTCTAACTCACTCTTCCTCCTCTTATACTCACACTCTTCCTCCTCTTATACTCACACTCTTCCTCCTCTTATACTCACACTCTTCCTCCTCTTATACTCACACTCTTTCTCTTCTTATACTCATACTCTTCCTCCTCTTATACTCACACTCTTCCTCCTCTAACTCACTCTTCCTCCTCTTATACTCACACTCTTCCTCTTCTTATACTCATACTCCTCTTACACAAATACTCTTCCTCTTCATATGACAACATTCTCCACACCTTCCTCTTCCTCCTCGTTCATCGCCTCTTTCACACACTCTCCCTCCTCTTATACTCACACTCTTCCTCCTCTTATACTCACACTCTTCCTCATCTTATACTCACACTCCTCCTCCTCTTATACTCACACTCTTCCTCTTCTTATACTCACACTCTTCCTCCTCTTATACTCACTCTTCCTCCTCTTATACTCACTCTTCCTCCTCTTATACTCACACTCTTCCTCCTCTTATACTCACACTCTTCCTCCTCTTATACTCACACTCTTCCTCCTCTTATACTCACACTCTTCCTCCTCTTATACTCACACTCTTCCTCCTCTAATACTCACACTCTTCCTCATCTTATACTCATACTCTTCCTCTTCTTATGACAACATTATCCACACCTTCCTCTTCCTCTTCCTCCTCGTTCATCGCCTCTTTCACACACTCTTCCTCTTCTTATACTCACACTCTTCCTCCTCTTATACTCACACTCTTCCTCCTCTTATACTCACTCTTCCTCCTCTTATACTCACACTCTTCCTCCTCTTATACACACACTCTTCCTCCTCTTATACTCACACTCTTCCTCCTCTTACACACACTCTTCCTCCTCTTACACTCACACTCTTCCTCCTCTTATACACACACTCTTCCTCCTCTTATACTCACTCTTCCTCCTCTTATACTCACTCTTCCTCCTCTTATACTCACACTCTTCCTCCTCTAACTCACTCTTCCTCCTCTTATACTCCTCTTATACTCACTCTTCCTCCTCTTATACTCACACTCTTCCTCCTCTTATACTCACACTCTTCCCCCTCTTATACTCACACTCTTCCTCCTCTAACTCACTCTTCCTCCTCTTATACTCACACTCTTCCTCCTCTAACTCACACTCTTCCTCCTCTTATACTCACACTCTTCCTCCTCTAATACTCACACTCTTCCTCATCTTATACTCATACTCTTCCTCTTCTTATGACAACATTATCCACACCTTCCTCTTCCTCTTCCTCCTCGTTCATCGCCTCTTTCACACACTCTTCCTCTTCTTATACTCACACTCTTCCTCCTCTTATACTCACACTCTTCCTCCTCTTATACTCACTCTTCCTCCTCTTATACTCACACTCTTCCTCCTCTTATACTCACACTCTTCCTCCTCTTATACTCACACTCTTCCTCCTCTTATACTCACTCTTCCTCCTCTTATACTCACACTCTTCCTCCTCTTATACACACACTCTTCCTCCTCTTATACTCACACTCTTCCTCCTCTTACACTCACACTCTTCCTCCTCTTACACTCACACTCTTCCTCCTCTTATACACACACTCTTCCTCCTCTTATACTCACACTCTTCCTCCTCTAACTCACACTCTTCCTCCTCTTATACTCACACTCTTCCTCCTCTTATACTCACACTCTTCCTCCTCTTATACTCACACTCTTCCTCCTCTAACTCACACTCTTCCTCCTCTTATACTCACACTCTTCCTCCTCTTATACTCACACTCTTCCTCCTCTTATACTCACACTCTTTCTCTTCTTATACTCATACTCTTCCTCCTCTTATACTCACACTCTTCCTCCTCTAACTCACTCTTCCTCCTCTTATACTCACACTCTTCCTCTTCTTATACTCATACTCCTCTTACACAAATACTCTTCCTCTTCATATGACAACATTCTCCACACCTTCCTCTTCCTCCTCGTTCATCGCCTCTTTCACACACTCTCCCTCCTCTTATACTCACACTCTTCCTCCTCTTATACTCACACTCTTCCTCATCTTATACTCACACTCCTCCTCCTCTTATACTCACACTCTTCCTCTTCTTATACTCACACTCTTCCTCCTCTTATACTCACTCTTCCTCCTCTTATACTCACTCTTCCTCTTCTTATGACAACATTCTCCACACCTTCCTCTTCCATCGCCTCTTTCACACACTCTTCCTCCTCTTATACTCACACTCTTCCTCCTCTTATACTCACACTCTTCCTCCTCTTATACTCACACTCTTCCTCCTCTTATACTCACACTCTTCCTCCTCTAATACTCACACTCTTCCTCATCTTATACTCATACTCTTCCTCTTCTTATGACAACATTATCCACACCTTCCTCTTCCTCTTCCTCCTCGTTCATCGCCTCTTTCACACACTCTTCCTCTTCTTATACTCACACTCTTCCTCCTCTTATACTCACACTCTTCCTCCTTATACTCACTCTTCCTCCTCTTATACTCACACTCTTCCTCCTCTTATACACACACTCTTCCTCCTCTTATACTCACACTCTTCCTCCTCTTACACACACTCTTCCTCCTCTTACACTCACACTCTTCCTCCTCTTATACACACACTCTTCCTCCTCTTATACTCACTCTTCCTCCTCTTATACTCACTCTTCCTCCTCTTATACTCACACTCTTCCTCCTCTAACTCACACTCTTCCTCCTCTTATACACACACTCTTCCTCCTCTAACTCACACTCTTCCTCCTCTTATACTCGCACTCTTCCTCCTCTTATACTCGCACTCTTCCTCCTCTTATACTCACACTCTTCCTCCTCTTATACTCACACTCTTCCTCCTCTTATACTCACACTCTTCCTCCTCTTATACTCACACTCTTCCTCTTCTTATACTCGTACTCTTCCTCCTCTTATACTCACTCTTCCTCCTCTTATACTCACACTCTTCCTCATCTTATACTCACACTCTTCCTCCTCTTATACTCATACTCTTCCTCTTCTTATACTCACACTCCTCTTACACAAATACTCTTCCTCTTCATATGACAACATTCTCCACACCTTCCTCTTCCTCCTCGTTCATCGCCTCTTTCACACACTCTCCCTCCTCTTATACTCACACTCTTCCTCCTCTTATACTCACACTCTTCCTCATCTTATACTCACACTCTTCCTCCTCTTATACTCATACTCTTCCTCTTCTTATACTCACACTCTTCCTCCTCTTATACTCACACTCTTCTTCCTCTTATACTCATACTCCTCTTACACAAATACTCTTCCTCTTCTTATGACAACATTCTCCACACCTTCCTCTTCCATCGCCTCTTTCACACACTCTTCCTCCTCTTATACTCACACTCTTCCTCCTCTTATACTCACACTCTTCCTCCTCTTATACTCACACTCTTCCTCCTCTAATACTCACACTCTTCCTCATCTTATACTCATACTCTTCCTCTTCTTATGACAACATTATCCACACCTTCCTCTTCCTCTTCCTCCTCGTTCATCGCCTCTTTCACACACTCTTCCTCCTCTTATACTCACACTCTTCCTCTTCTCTTCCTCCTCTTATACTCACACTCTTCCTCCTCTTATACTCACTCTTCCTCCTCTTATACTCACACTCTTCCTCCTCTTATACTCACACTCTTCCTCCTCTTATACTCATACTCTTCCTCCTCTTATACTCACACTCTTCCTCTTCTTATACTCGTACTCTTCCTCCTCTTATACTCGCACTCTTCCTCCTCTTATACTCACTCTTCCTCCTCTTATACTCACAATCTTCCTCCTCTTATACTCGCACTCTTCCTCCTCTTATACTCGCACTCTTCCTCCTCTTATACTCACACTCTTCCTCCTCTTATACTCACACTCTTCCTCCTCTTATACTCACACTCTTCCCCCTCTTATACTCAATCTTCCTCCTCTTATACTCGCACTCTTCCTCCTCTTATACTCGCACTCTTCCTCCTCTTATACTCACACTCTTCCTCCTCTTATACTCACACTCTTCCTCCTCTTATACTCACACTCTTTCTCTTCTTATACTCATACTCTTCCTCCTCTTATACTCACACTCTTCCTCCTCTAACTCACTCTTCCTCCTCTTATACTCACAATCTTCCTCCTCTTATACTCACACTCTTCCTCTTCTTATACTCATACTCCTCTTACACAAATACTCTTCCTCTTCATATGACAACATTCTCCACACCTTCCTCTTCCTCCTCGTTCATCGCCTCTTTCACACACTCTCCCTCCTCTTATACTCACACTCTTCCTCCTCTTATACTCACACTCTTCCTCATCTTATACTCACACTCTTCCTCCTCTTATACTCATACTCTTCCTCTTCTTATACTCACACTCTTCCTCCTCTTATACTCACACTCTTCTTCCTCTTATACTCATACTCCTCTTACACAAATACTTTTCCTCTTCTTATGACAACATTCTCCACACCTTCCTCTTCCATCGCCTCTTTCACACACTCTTCCTCCTCTTATACTCACACTCTTCCTCCTCTTATACTCACACTCTTCCTCCTCTTATACTCACACTCTTCCTCCTCTTATACTCACACTCTTCCTCCTCTAATACTCACACTCTTCCTCATCTTATACTCATACTCTTCCTCTTCTTATGACAACATTATCCACACCTTCCTCTTCCTCCTCGTTCATCGCCTCTTTCACACACTCTTCCTCCTCTTATACTCACACTCTTCCTCTTCTCTTCCTCCTCTTATACTCACACTCTTCCTCTTCTCTTCCTCCTCTTATACTCACACTCTTCCTCCTCTTATACTCACACTCTTCCTCCTCTTATACTCACACTCTTCCTCCTCTTATACTCACACTCTTCCTCCTCTTATACACACACTCTTCCTCCTCTTATACTCATACTCTTCCTCCTCTTATACTCATACTCTTCCTCCTCTAATCTTCAATGCAACATTTTGAGTCAATTTAGGCACTTTAAACTGTCTTGTAATTTGTACAGTTGGTTTCCTCTCATCATTAGAAATAAGTCTGAACAATTGTGAGTCGTTGGGTGTAAACGATGACAACTGTGTTGTACTTGTGTTTAACTTTAGCCTGCCCGTGTTTAGTGTTTTGAAACATAAGTGCATCACAGTGCAAAATGTGTTTTAGTGAGTGAGAATGTGTTTTGAGTTTTGCAAAAAGAGTGCAATGAGATTGAGATTTGCAAACAGTGTTTTAACGACCTGAACTTGTTTAATGTTTTACAGAAAGAGTGATTTATTCGACAAATTGGTTTAGGTTATTGAGAATTAGGTTCAGAGAAGTGGGTTTAGTGTTTTAGCAATTCAGAAAAACTGTAAATCCTGGAATATGACTAAATAAATATTTAACATATACACATTCACTTCCGAGAACAAGAGCAAAATATATTCACGATCTAGTGCAAAAGCAGGGCTGTGAACCGTCACACTTAGTGATCCAATGCCGGATACTCTTATAGGTTACTCCCTTGGATCACGGCTGAACGCGTCTTCTCCACACTCACTTACAAACAAAATTTTTTCGCCTATCGTGCGTCTACTCTACACCCGTACCGCTAAAAAGACGGATTATATCCAAGACTTAAGCCATAAATTAGTATTAATATTGATAGCATCACTGGTAGCGTCGTTGCTAACTTAACGTTACTGTCCATCTGTTAAAATGGCGAATATATCAGATGTAAGTAGTCTACCTTTTGGCGCAGGTGAAGAGCACTTCACTTCACGCACTTCAGTCTGAGCTGGAAGCTGTTGAGAAACAGATCCACGACCTTTTAGTGAGACAGGCCGAGCTGATAGACCGGCGTTTGGCTCTTGAAACATCACGCGCCGATGCACACAAATCAGTGATTAGCGTTACTAACCCGCTGACTCCGACCTCGTCTACTCCGTGCGTTTCTCAACATCGGTCCCGAGCATCGAGGTCGCGATCAACCATGGTCTCGTTCACTCCGGCTCCAACATGCCACCACGAAGCCTGGATGGTTCCGCAGCGGAAGACGCGAGTCAGGTCTAGGCCAAGAAAACTCTCTCCGACCCTCCCGGTTTTTGAGATATCCACCCAAAACCGCTTCTCCCCTCTTCGCGAAACTGAACGCGATGCTGTGATCATCGGCGATTCCATCGTTCGGCACGTACACGCTACGTTAGGTAAAAGTAAGGTGCATAGTCACTGCTTTCCTGCTGCTCGTGTTTCTGAAATCGCTGCTCGCATTCCCGAGATTCTGAACGGTGACGAGCGCGTCGGAACTGTGGTCCTGCACGCGGGAGTGAACGACATCAGGCTGCGCCAGACAGAGGTTCTGAAGAAAGACTTCAGGAATCTGATCGATACGGTACGCAGCACATCGCCTGAAATAACGATCATTGTGTCAGGACCACTTCCCACGTACCGACTAGGTCATGAAAAGTTTAGTAGATTATTCGCGCTAAATGAATGGTTAATGTAAACCAACCAGAAACTGCTCTTTGTAAATAATTGGAATCTGTTTTGGGAGCGTCCTAGGCTCTTCCGTGCTGATGGCTTACACCCAAGCAGATTCGGATCGGATCTTCTGTCGGATAACATCTCCAAAATGTTAAATACCTTTTGACTAGTAACCAAAAGTCCAAATCATAGTCCCTGCTGCACTAATTTAACTGATATAAATACTAGTGTTGAACATTGCATAGAAACTGTGTCTATTCCTCGTTTAGTGAGATCAAATAATAAATCTACTGCAGGATCTAGGAAAAATCTAATTGTTATTAAACCAGAAAATGTTGCTATTAGTAGCTAGGTCTTCTAAACATTAGATCACTCACACCTAAGGCAGTTATTGTAAATGAAATAGTCACAGATAATAGCTTCGATGTACTTTGCCTTACTGAAACCTGGCTTAAACCAAATGATTATTTCGGTCTAAATGAGTCTACTCCGTCAGGATACTGTTATAAACATGAGCCCCGTCTGATTGGTCGTGGCGGCGGTGTTGCAACAATCTATATGTGACCCCTAGGGGGCCTTTTTAAATCAATCACAAGTGGATAACCAACAATCTAAATTTTAGATGTTTACAAGCAGGCTATCCCAATGAAGGGAAATGAAAGGAGAGAGAGGGACTGGAGTATTATAAAAATATAAACAGTTTATTTTATTTTTCTCAAGTAGGACATACACATGAAAAACAGACCTTAGGCCTCTGGGCAACAAATTCATGAACGGGGACAACAAAGTGCAAAATCAAGGTGTTTGAATAAATAGCACTCAATAAAAATTCAGCAAGACTCAAACACAGAATAAATAGGGCACATCACAAATCACATGCACAAAAAAAATAGTTTACACTCAGCAAACAAGTGGACACACAATACAATTGTTACCCCCCCAGGATATTGCACCAACCCAATGGCCTAAGATACAAACATTAGATACACAAACATGAAACATACAACAACGCACACAAGGGAGAGACTGATGGACAACCCAGTGGGCCTCCCTCACACACACACACACACACGCACACACACACACACACACACACACACACACACACACGTGCACGCGCACGCACAACTAGATACTAAAAACAAAGCACAGGAAAAACAGTGGCCAAGATGGCATGTGATGGTCCTCCTGCAAAGAAAACAGTTACAATACCATACAAGTAATTATACAGGTCAAATCAAAGCTATGCTTAGTTTGTAGCTTGTGCATCAATGGGCTAAAAGTTACTTAAAACATAAAAGGTCTTCAATTAAATACAAGCAGTCGGAACAGGGCAAGGTGCTAAAGTAGCCTACTTTACCAACCTGTATGAATGCTGAATACAGACCGCAGCGTCGAGCCACGAGCTTGTTTAGTTGTAATATTGTAGCAATCGCTTTATTCCGTCTGGTTTTTACTCGTACATTCCCAGGCCAAACTATAATACAGACATGGCGAGTCAACATGACAACATACATATGAACAAGCGTTCCGTGATGAAAATGTACATACGTGAGGGAGAAAGGAAGCCAGTGAACTTACATTCTCAGCACAACAAACAGCACTCAGCAAACTTTGTAGTGGTCACTCTAAACCCGTAACTAATATAAACAGAACACGAATCACTGAGAGTTCATTACGGCCAGTGCCTAAAGAAAAAAAACTGAACGCTGCTCACGAGTAAAAGCAGAGAACTTACATTTTCGTTGAAACGAGCAGACACAATTCATAGCCAGTGAGGGCTCGTAAAGACAGGAAGCTGGATGTAACCACGGCACTGAATAACCGCACAAACGCCAGATCACGCTACAAAACAATGCAATAGTCTGAATCAAAATCAGATCCATGCCAACCATGTTTTCACAAGGAGGCTAAAATACATTTAAGCATGAACTCACATCAACTCGTACAACCAACCAAGAGTCCAAGGAACCAAGAGTCTGTAGCAAAACAGTAATGAGAGAGACCGCCAGCTTGCTGGATTTAAAGGTGCAGCGCCAAATGATCACCACCTGATTCAATCAAGGAACAATTCCCACTGCCTACGTCCTACCCGCTACATATAGAGATATTCTCAATGTTACTCAGAAAACGGGCTATAAGTTTATTTCGTTTGAAGTACTTGTTCTAAATGTTACGCTCTTAGATGTTCGAAAAACATCCATATTATCTCTAGCCTTGGCTACCATATATAGACCGCCTGGGCCTTACGCTGATTTCCTAAAAGAGTTTGCAGATTTTCTCACAGATCTATTAGTTAATGTCGATAAAGCATTAATTGTTGGAGATTTTAACATACACGCAGATAATCCAAATGATGCGTTAGGGGCTGTGTTTACAGATTTATTAAACTCCTTTGGGGTCAAGCAAAACGTTACCGGACCAACTCATCGTTTTAATCATACACTCGATTTAATTATATCACATGGAACCGATCCAACCGATATAGATATTCCACAAAGTGACGATGTCACTGACCATTACATGGTAACTTGCATATTACGTACTCCTGTAATATATCATGTTGCGCCACGTTAGCGATCAGGCAGAACAATCCTTCCATCCACCATAGATAATTTTTCAAATTGCTTATCTGATCTGTCTCAGCTGCTCAGTGAACCCAAACAAACAGATGAACTTGAGGAATTAACTAGCACTATGAGCACCATTCTCTCTGGAACATTGGATGTTGTTGCACCCATTAGATTAAAAAAGGTCAGAGAGAAAAGTAAAGCACCATGGTACAATAATACTACGCATGTTCTAAAGAGAGAAACCCGTAATTTGGAGCGTAAATGGAAACAAACTAATTTATAGGTCTTTAGAATCGCGTGGAAAGACAGTATGTCACGTTATAAAAAGGCCCTAAAAGTAGCCAGGGCCGAGCACCTCCGCAAACTAATAGAAAACAACCAAAACAATCCTAGGTTTTTATTTAGCACCGTGGCTAGACTAACAAATAAACAGATGTCACCCGAACAAAATATCCCGTTACAGTTTAGTAGTAATGATTTCATGAACTTCTTCACTGAGAAAATAGAAAGCATCAGAACCACAATTGTAAACGTTCAATCCTCAATCGCGCCTTATAATTCAGCCTCAATTATCACCCCGCAAGAACAATTACAGTGCTTTACAACTATAGAACAAAAAGAGTTAAATAAACTTATCACTTCATCTAAAACAACAACATGTTTATTAGATCCTATACCAACTAAACTACTGAAGGAAGTGTTACCTGTAGTGGAAGAGCCTATCCTCAATATTATTAACTCATCTTTATCTTTAGGTCATGTTCCAAGAACATTTAAACTGGCAGTTATAAAACCTCTCATTAAGAAACCACAATTTGACCCACATAATCTAGCAAATTATAGACCTATTTCAAATCTACCTTTTATGTCTAAAATACTAGAAAAAGTTGTGTCCGCTCAACTGGGCTCTTTCTTGCAAGAAAATGACATCTATGAAAAGTTTCAGTCTGGATTCAGACCGCATCATAGCACTGAAACTGCGCTCGTTAAAATCACAAATGATTTACTTTTAGCTTCTGACCAAGGCTGTATCTCAATATTAGTTTTACTTGATCTAAGTGCTGCGTTCGATACTATAGATCACACAATACTCTTAGATCGACTAAAAAATTATACTGGTGTTCAAGGACAAGCATTAAGCTGGTTTAGATCATACTTATCTGACCGCTACCATTTTGTCTATTTAAATGGAGAAAAATCGATCATAATTCCAGTATACTATGGAGTGCCGCAGGGATCTGTGTTGGGCCCTCTGTTATTCTCAATATATATGCTGCCACTTGGAAATATTATAAGGAAACATGGAATTAGTTTCCATTGTTATGCTGATGACACTCAAATCTATATTTCATCACGGCCGGATGAAAACGCTAAATTATCCAAATTGACAGAGTGTGTTAAAGATATAAAAGATTGGATGACGCGCAATTTTCTTTTATTAAATCCAGACAAGACAGAGGTACTAATCATCGGTTCAAAAAACCGCCCACAAAACCTCTCACAATACAACTTTAACATAGTAGGATGTCCTGTTACTTTATCCTCTACAGTAAAAGACCTAGGTGTTATACTAGACTGCAACCTGTCTTTTGAAAATCATATTTCATATGTTACAAGAACAGCCTTTTTCCACCTTAGAAACATTGCTAAGCTACGTAACATGCTATCAGTTTCTGATGCAGAAAAGTTAGTTCATGCATTCATGACCTCGAGACTAGATTACTGTAATGCTTTATTAGCCGGTTGTCCTGCATCCTCAATAAACAAGCTACAGTTAGTCCAAAATGCCGCCGCTAGAGTTCTTACTAGATCAAGAAAATATGATCATATAACACCAATTTTATCATCACTACATTGGTTACCTATAAAGTTCCGTATTAATTATAAGGTATTGCTACTGACTTATAAAGCCCTAAACGGCTTAGCTCCAGTCTATTTAACGGATCTTCTTTCGCCCTATAATCCATCGCACTCTTTAAGATCACTAAATTTGAGGCTTTTGGTCATACCTAGGATATCCAGATCAACCAAAGGAGGGAGAGCATTTTCACATTTAGCTCCAAAACTCTGGAATAGTCTTCCTGATACTGTTCGTTGCTCAGACTCGCTCTCCCAGTTTAAAACTAGATTAAAGACACATCTCTTCAGCCAGGCATTCATATAATACTTTTAATCTTACAGTTAAATCCGACCTCTAGTTCATAAACGCCAGAGGAGAACTGGCCCCCGACTGAGCCTGGGTTCTCCGAAGGTTTTTTTTTTTTTTTTCTCCATTAGGTCACCTGATGGAGTTTTTCGGTTCCTTGCCACTGTTGCCTTTGGCTTGCTCAGTTGGGGATATTTGTGGATATTTAATTTAATTAATCAATCAACAATACTATTGATCAGCATTACCAAACGTGGACGTTTTCCACTAGAAACAAACACTGATGTATTGTTTTAATTTAATACTGTGACGCTGCTTTGATACAATCTATGTTGTGAAAAGCGCTATATAAATAAACTTGACTTGACTTGACACTTTCAGCCTGAGACTATAATCCACACGTTTCACACACTCTCACGCCACACACACATTTTCTCACGCAGAGAAAAAAAAAAAATAATAATAAAAAAAAAATAAAAAAAATAATCGCACTGACACTGACCAGAGGTGTATAGTCCAGGGGTCAGAAAGTAGAAGTCCTGCCATATGTTTATTCCACCCATGAACTCAGCAGCTGATTCTCCTGCTGAATTAGCAAATCCAGGTGATTGGAACAAAATACTGAGGAGGACTTTTACTTTCTGAACCTGGACTTTCCACCTCTGACACCAACAGACAAGACAGAGCTGGTTACTTTTGATATGAAACAAATTCTCAGCCCTCAGATTCTGTCAATTTTATTTCGAAATTAAAACAATAAATAACGTTTTGGCGTTGTAAATGTGACGTGTAAATATAAAGTGGCAGATCGCTGTAGCGCCTCAGTAGTGGTATAGATTCAAATACTTGTATATTGTTATTCATATGTTTTATTATTATGTATTGTTGGTAACCATTTACCAAGTAGGCTATAGATGTTTATGTTAACATCACTTAAACCTGCGTGTACTGGCGAGTAGGCTTGGGTATCGAGTATCGAGTATCGATTGGAACCGGGACTAGCTTTGCGATTTTCCCGGAATCGTTCAAAAGTTTAAATTTCGATTCCTAGTTTCGATTCCCAGTCTGCCGACCGGAAGAAGACACCGCTGTTAGGGGCTGTTTACACCTGGTCACTTCATGCGTTTTCTCAGATTGGATAGCTATCTGATTAATCAAAACGATTCCATTTACACCTGGTCACATAAATGTGTTTTTGCGAAACGGATTTAAATCCGATCTTCAATTCCCGCGCTATATGCAGATTGTGCACGTCACTGAAAGCAACAGATATGAGCTGCATTTTATTGATCATCAGCTAATTTCAAAATCAAAGACCGCAATAAGAGAGAGTGACAACAGCCCTGGTAAGATCATTTCTTTCTTTACTTTTAATGATGATGATTATGTGTTAAGCGTCTGCGACTTACTTTCACTTTACTTTGCGATAGTTTGCACGTTGGCTTAATGAACAGATGCTCAGCTTCTCATCTGCGGTGACGCGCGTGTTCCAGTATCGTCGTATCTGGCTATTACATTACATAGCCTATAACACGCTCTCACACGTTTATTTATTTATTTTTTTGCATTTTTGGGAGGAGGACAATTTACATATGTGGTTTCAACAACCAGATGCATTTACACTTGTCCAGTTTCGTCTGGAATGCGGCCCAGGCCACCTCCTGAAGTGGTTTGAGCGATCGGATTCATTTTACTCACGTTCCCCTATTAACTCACAGTGCCTCATAAAATGTATTCAGAGCAAACAACCCTGACGTTAAACCTTAAAAACGTACTTATATGATGTTTTCTTATTCTTCGGTATCTTGCAAGTTACAACCATATTCTCTCGTCCTCTGCTCGTTCGTTTGAAAACTGCGCGCGATGCCGGCGAACGTAAAATAAATAAATAAATAAATGATGAAAACACATTTACACATGAGTGTAAACAACCTTATTTAGCCTATTTTACCTGATAGCCCATTTAGGTCAGACTATTTCCTTCAGAAAGACCGTTGGTTAGCTAGCTCATTTAAAATATCCTAAAAAAATTGTTTAAAATAGATTTGATATTTATATTGTACTGTAGTTGAAAACAGCCCTGTGAGAAATTCATAGTAAAGTTCATAAAAAGTAAAAAATTCATAGAATTAAAATTGATCTAAACTTTTTTGACCCTACCTCTTAAAAGAATCGGAATCGAGAATCGTTAAGAACCGGAATCGAAACAAGGAATTGGAATCGGAATCGGAATCGTTCAAATTCAAACGATACCCAACCCTACTGGCGAGTGACACTAGGGGGCAGTGGTGAGCCACAGGGCATTTCACTTTTTGACATGGAGTCACACTGCCAGCTACTTTGGCCCTGTCCCAAATGGCACACTCCGGACTTAAGGACTTCCTCAGAGTCCACACTTTGGTGACGTCATGTAGTGCAGATCTATAATATAATATAATATACCTATTTATTGTTGTCTTTATTTAATTTTCAGATTGTACAGCGTGTGACAGAAATAAAAATGATATGTGCCACCAGAAAACACAGCCTCTTCTGTGTGTGCAACACCTCATACATAATATCGATCAATCAGTGTTTTTCAGCTGCAGAAAGAAGTCAATAAAACAGCTGGAGAACAAGAATATCACATTACGTTACATAACGCTGGAGAAGCATAACATTACATTTACCCTAGGAAAGCCAATTAATGACCATAGCACGTTAATTGGCTAGAAATATAGAGGCCATTTGCTAAATATGTGCACTATATTAGCCTACATATTTATTAAATTTTTACCTATATCACTATGATATTATAATGTTGTTATTATAATAAAAACACATTATATTTAATTAGAGTTATTATTTTTAATCTTTAATAATAATAGCTGACAGGGCTCTGTATGATTACAGCAATGTGTGAGATTATTTTTTTCTTGAGAAAAATTTACATGTATCTTCTGTACCTAATATTATCCAAATTAGGGGTGGGCGGTATGACCAAAATTCTGTTTCACGGTATGACTAATTTTATTTCACGGTAACAATATATTTCACGATATAGTTATTTATATATTATTCTCAAAAAATCGACAAAAAGGGCTTTGTATAATAAATAAACCCAAATACTTTAGAAATGAAAAGTAGGCTACTTCACTTTGTTTGAATTTTCTTTTTCTTTTATTTGGTAAATTATTTCTTTGGTAAATGATTTTTTATAGCTAAATATAGTAAACAAAACACTCTCATCAACTTTTAGATGAACTGCCCCCATATGGTTGATATTAAATACAACTCAAAGCAATTCAACTTTAAATAAAGTGTTTCTGAATCATTTTTCAATCTCATGTTATTGCTTTACTTCATCAATCAGTTTATAATATCTGAATATTTTATATTGAACTGTTCAATTCATAATAAATTAGCTTGTTTTGTTATTTTTGCGATATCTGGCAACCCGTCACCTTAAACAAGAGATGTTCAGCAGTGTCAAGTTCATAAGTGACTAGGAGAACAGCAGTATGAAACAATAGCCTCACACTAACACGGTAACATAATGAGGGTCCTTACATACAAACCGAAGCATTGAGAACTTTGTAAGTGTACAGACAGTTTAATAAGAATATACTTTATAAAGACAGTACATTACGCGTTTACATCCAGGATCCATCTTGGAAAACAGTCTCGACTAATCGAGCCACGAACTCCGTCGATAGGATAGCTGGTCGATAGGAGTTACGTTTGTGAAATCTAACGTAGCACGCCGTTCGTGGCTCGATTAGTCGAGACTGTTTTCCAAGATGGATCCTGGATGTAAACGCGTAATGTACTGTCTTTATAAAGTATCTTCTTATTAAACTGTCTGTACACTTACAAAGTTCTCAATGCTTCGGTTTGTATGTAAGGACCCTCATTATGCTACCGTGTTAGTGTGAGGCTATTTTGAGCCTTGTTAGTGGTATTAACTAGCGATTTAATTTTACTTACTCTATGCCCCATATACTACTGCTATGAGCTATACTGTTTTTAAAGATAAAACTCTATACATTCGATTTTCATGAAAACGCATCGCAGGGAACGATCGACTCGGTAACCATGTGTTAAATACCCCTAGGTTCATTTTTCACTGGAATTGTCCTTTAACAAATCTCATTGTCTCATGCATGCGAGTTAACCACGCCCACTTATATCACAGAATAAAAAAATCTGTTATGGTTGACCTTTTCTACCGTGGTAACGATATATACCGTCATACCGCCCAGCCCTAATCCAAATTAATTGATATTGAATCAAGATCGGAATCAAATCACAATAATTGAATTCGTGATAGAGATGGAAAGAATTGAAATCATGAAATTTGTGTCAAGCAATAATAATAATTAAATAAAACAGTAGCCTACCAGTCATTGTACCATGTAAACATTTTAAGATGTTGTCACCAAATTTCTAAAATTCTTCTGTTATTTTAAATAATACAATTCTGATGTTTTGACAATCACAATAAACTTATTGTGATGCAAGTTTTTTTCTTTTCTTTTTTACACCCCATCAATCCCCCTTCCATAATTCTCCCTTTAAACTAAACTCAGAAGTTGGCAGCCCTGTCCTACAGTGATCTTTTGATGAGCTTTGATGGAGGGTGTTGCAGAAAAGCAGAAGTAAATGTACAGAGACAGAGGAGTGAAGAGAGAACCACAAACAACATGATGCACTCTCAAATAATGAAATATATGACAAATAAGACGAATAAAATAATCAAAGTTGATTTATTAAAAACCCAATGACATCAAAATATTAGTTTTGTGGCTTTTAGTTCTTATCTATCAGCTCAGAGCTCATTTATGCTAGTGAATGATAAATATTTAACACATTCACTTCCGAGAACATGAGCCAAACATATTCATGATCTGCTGCTACAGTGACTTTTGTCCAATCAAATGCTCTGAACATTGAGAAATTCCCTCCCCCTAAACCATGTGACACTGATTAGCAAGTAGCAAAAGACTATTGGACATTTCTAAAAGGAGCGTTTGACATGTTCAACACAAACTTCCTGTTTCAGAGAGAAATATGTGAGAACAGGACAGAAGAAAGTGCAGATCAGCCGCTCATGAGGCCTTAAATAAAACATCAGAGTGTTTCTAATGTGAATGTAAGAGAGACTCACCGTGAATCATGAGCAGAAAGAAGATCAGAGGAAGAGGAGGAGCCATTCTGACCCACATCAGCATAACATATATCTATAATACAGATACATATACAATACACATCGTTTCAAAGCAGCTTTACAGAAAATACACAAGTCCATATTACAATTTAGAGTGATCTGTTATCAGAGGAAACTGTCTAAGATATGCATTTCAGAAATGTACATATACAAAGTCACAATTAGCTAAAAATGTATTAATTTAAACAATGTAATAATTTCAAGCAGAAACAATGAGCTCATTGAAGTAATGAATACTTGCATTAATATATTCATCACTTAAACAAGTATATGTAAATCACCCTATTCTTAACATTTCTCATGTAAAGATCCGCATGTTATATGAGCAATAATCATTTAAGCAAGAGTGTGTTTGTCTTACCGTGTTGAAGCTCATCAGATCAACAGCAACCAAATGACTGACTGTTTTAACACAAGCACTTTAGCTGTACAGTGAAGGACTCTGTGTGGTCAACACTGTTTATTAATGACCAGCGACGGAAACATCACAGTCCCTCCCTCAACAAGAGAACAACATTACTGAACTAAACCTACTTAAAGAAAAATGATGATCTTTATCTGTAAGTTGAAGATGAATAATTGTGAAGATGTATAATTGTGAAGATGAATGAAGATTAATGATAGTGATTTACAGGTGAGGCTCATCAAGGTTGATGTCAGACGCAGGAGATGGTGACCTCTGGTGGCAGTTTGAGGGACTGAACTCAGTGCATATTTCCACTGAAATATATATACAGTAGATAGATAGATAGATATAGATATAGATAGATAGATAGTTATAACTGCCTAAAAAAAACGGGGTTGAATCTAAACATGTTCACCATGGTCAATGGGCTTTATGCACAGCTGCACTACTTCCTGAACTTCAGCCAGCACCTTTGTTTCCTGTCTGCCATTATTGGACAAACTGATTAATTCAGGTATGCCTGATAAAGTCTAGAGTATTTACTAGCCTATGTAAAATCACATACTAGTAACATATAAGTCAACATTTTCAGTAGTATATATTGTGTTAAAGTGGATGTTGTTGTGAGGACTTTTATTATGACGGGGGGACAGAGAGGAGAGCAGAAGAGAAATTTAATCAAACACACCTGAACCAGCCAATCAGTGTCTTCAGGATTACTAGAAAGCTGCAGACAGGAGTTTATCAGGGTTGGAGCTAAACTCTGCAGAGCTGTGGCCCTCCAGGACTGAGTTTGAAGACCCCTGATCTAGGGTATTAATCAGTATTTATCCTTCTACATATTAAAGGATTTGAATGATTTGTTCAGGCGTATGAGATTTACTTAAGTTTTACATACATGTCTGTTTACTGGAATGCGCTCTCCATGTTTTAAAGATAGAGAGAGACACCCAACATGTGTTAAAACATATATTTAATCTTCTAGCTGAAGACATCCGAGGTCACTGGGGTCTTCAATCAGTCGCCTACGTGATCACTTCTTAGTTAAAGCATTTACTTTACTTTTAATCTTCAATCACTAGAGAATAATGATGAATATTGTCTGAACCTCTCACTGAGAGAAAGAACATCATCATCATCATCATCATCATCATCAAAGCTTTATTAAAGGTGCTCTAAGCGATGCCACGCGTTTTTTAGGCCAAAACATTTTTTCCACATACAGCAAACATCTCCTCACTATCCGCTAGCTGCCTGTCCCCTGAACACACTGTAAAAACACGCGGTCTCTGTAGACACCACAGGCTCCACAAACAGCAAGAAAAACAAACTGGACTCACCCGTACCATGAAACACAGCAAACAGTGCTCCAGCCAATCACCGACAAGAAGTATTTGAGGGTGGGGTTTGGGGGGTTAGTGCGCGTGCACATGAAGTGTGTGTGGAGCGTGTGGAGGAGAGAGAAGCATGAAGAGGGAAGTTTGAATTATGGCCGAAACACGACCAAAGAGACGACGTTCCGAATTGCAAAGAAGAGGGACGAGGATAAGGAACGCGTGAAATACCGAATTTACATCGGAAAAACCTTTGAAAGGTGGCAAGAACTCCGGCGGCAGAACGGCTTTCGATCCGACATTCAGTTGCTCTGTTTTTGCTGAACAGGATAAATCCATATTTCTTTCTAAACTGACGTTCATATTCACCAAACCAACACAAGGATGTAATTAGCTAGAACTATGCAGTCAGCGTAACTTTGGTGAATACAACATATAACTTATGTTTCTAGCAGCTAGCGATCAATCTCTAACTTATTGAAAACCTCAATATTTAATGGATCTTTTGACTCCGTACAGTCCATCCAGAAACCTGAGATCCTCTGACCTTGGCCATCTTACAGTCCCAAAAGTTAAACTTAAAAACATGGTGATCGTGCTTTTGCCGCTGCTGGGCCGAAGCTGTGGAACAGCCTTCCTCCTTCTATTAGGCATGCTCCATCTATCTGTACTTTTAAATCTCAGCTCAAGACTCATTTCTTCACCTTGGCTTTTAACACTCTGTAGTTTGTCTTCCTGGATTTTTCTTTTATTCTATCGAGTGCCTTTTTGTCTTGTCTGGTATTTATTTACTCATACAATGCAAGTAGTAAGAGCCTCAGCATTTAATAAAAACTGGCTTTAATCGGTTAACTATTTTCTTTATTATGTTTTTCAATAAGTTTCATGCGGTTTCATGTGAGAGGGACGCCGGACAAATGGATGTCTATGGAGTCTTTAAATTTTCGGGCAGCATGTGACCTGAAGCTGGTCTCTAATTGGTTTCTTAAAGATTCTCCTCCGGACGCAGGTCGCTGCGTCCCTGGCGAATCAGAATTGGATACATGTTATTTTATCCAATCTGATTGGTTCTCGTCACCTGCCATTCAACTCAACGCTCTCTGCCACTACTGCGAGTGCGCGGGCGACACCGTCACTCCGACTCCGTCAAAACCTTGCTAGGCTGATCATTTTCGCAGAGAGAATGGCAGAAGTTAAACCAAATTCTGTCATTGATTTACAAATAAAAACCTTTCACAAGGCGTTCGCTGGAAGAAAAAAAACGATAAAGGATCTCCGACCGGACCAACCCGATTTACAGGCCAGTGACAGAGGACGAAGCTAACGCTACACCCGGAGCTGTTCTGTTACAGTTAGTAACTGTAGATCACATTTGTACAATAATATGAAAAAAAGATGATTGAAATAAATGATAAACTCTAAAATGTCAACTTTTATTCTTTTTTTAGGTTTGATTCTAATCATAATGTAACATTATTTGAAAAAACTAAATTTCAGTACAAAAAAAAACATTTTTATTGTTAGAATTGTGATTTCATAATATTTAGATATGAATCCAACTGGAAAATCTTGTGAAAAGATATCTTTCAGTTAGTCAAATAACATATAGTGGAGCTCTATAGCCATCTAGTAGCTAAAATTATTAAAAAAAAATATTTTAAAACTACATTTTACAAAATATGGGCAAAAAGTTTACACTAAACCATGTAAAATTATCCATGTTATCCCCATGAATGAAAGTTAGAAATATGGGTCTTTTATAAAGTGAATTTTACATAAAATGCTGTTTTTTTTGGTAAAAAAAAGCCTATTTAAATAAATATTTATTTATTTAAAGAAATTTAAAATGTATCATAAATCTTCCAAAAACTGCACAAATGTTGAGTAAAAACATTAATAAACAGTGTAAAATTATATTTGTAAAAAAAAATATATATATATTATTCTGTTACAAAATTAAATGTTATGGTCTGGGGACCCCAAAGATAACTAGTGTCGTCCCAAATGAAGATAATCAGAGGGTTAAATTTCTCTTGTTTGGTGGGTGTGTCAGAACTGCAGTCCAATCAGCAGCAACATGTATATAAAGCACGTGGCATTAAAGTGAACTGGCACAATGGGTTCAAGGAAAGTAATTTACAAATGTGTTTGATGCAGCTCGGTATACGCAACAACTGAGGATATTAGAAGACATGTTTGTCGTAAGTTTTGTTGTAAAAATATAGGATATCGACATGATGATGTAGTTGTTTATATTTTTAGCTTCATTGCAAGTGTATGACATTTGGTATAGAAATAAACAATGGTAATTAAGTGCTTTTCTTAAAAATGAGAAAGAAAATACAGGGTATTAAAACAGTATGAACTACAAATAAAGTCAGTATGTGAGGCTAAATAGATGTGTTTTAGTTTAAGATGTGTGCTTCAATTTCAGTTTCAGCAATCCCTTCACTCGATTGGGATGTTCTCTTTTGTTCTGGGCGGCAAGTGCAGTAACCGTAACATCGGGCATATGTAACAGGTACAGAAAGTGTACTATTAAATGTATATATTGTTTATAAGAATTCACCCAAAATTGTTCGTTTATTTATACCTGATATCTCTGCCTAATTGAAGAGTGAGTGCTTTCCCCTTTAATTGTGATGACGTCATGAGTCAGTATATCTTCCTGTTCTGTCCCCTCCTCTTCCTCTTTGCATTGGTGATGTAGTGGAGAGGTGAGGTTATTTTGGCCTCCTGATAATCTTATTTAATCCTAAATAATTGTTGCTTTTATGTTGCTTTTTTTGTTGCTTTTATGCCTATATTTTCACTCTAATTTATGTATATATTTTCATTGTATCTATCTGTGTGGTTATTTTCGTCATTTCACCCCGATTGAGCTATATTTTTGCATCTGAGCCTAAATGTGAAACGAGAGCACATGTGACAAGTGTACATCACATTTGTTTTATAGAGTTAAAGAGGGTGAATCTCACTAAGAGGCTGATTACATTTGTTTGTACATCAGGAAATAAAGATCAGTGGAACTGCCGATTGCTGTCCTGTTCTTCTCATACGCAACCCAAAAACACAACGCAGACAACAGACCAGTTACACATATTTTGTAGTATTAAACACATATTTATACCGACTTCATCAGGCTCCGAAAATTCTTCACAAAGAACACAAAGAATGGCCTTCTCAGCTGCCATAGTTGCAACTCTTGCGTCATCAGAACAGTGTGTTCAACGCATCACCGTTTCTGTTTAAAAAACATTGTGCAACGTTTTGTCGGGGCTGAACGCAGCCCAGGTGTCAGCTGTATAACCGGTGGAGATATGCTTTATCAGTCCATGTGTGGATATTTCTTAGCCAGTCAGAATCATTCATCCTGAAATAATGATGTTGCTTCATGATTGTGTGAGAGTATTATTGGTGTGAAAATGGGAATGTACGGCAGAACGGCCTACGAACTCCTGTCTGAGTATTGAAGCTGATTCTGCTGATGAAACTGCAAACTTTCTTCAGGAAAACTTTCATCAATTGACTGCACTTCTGACTCCTGGTCTTCATTCATCATATCTGCTCCTGGTCTTTAACTGTAAATTCCTCTCCCACAAGATAACAATAGGACAAAAACTAAAGAAAAATTATGATATTTTTCTTTGTTGAAGAATGAAGATGAATGATAGTGATTAACAGGTGAGGCTCATCGAGGTTGATGTCAGACGCAGGAGATGGTGACCTCTGGTGGCAGTTTGAGGGATTGTTAGGGATGGGCGATTACAAACTTTTTTATTTTGATCCCATACTAATACTTTTTCTTACAGTTTTAACAAAACCAGTTATTTCTTAAACTGATATGTGATTTTTCAAAATTATTTTTAGAAAAAAATAATGTATTACACTTAAAGGCATATCACACCAACAAACTCCAGCTAAATGCCAGGGGTGTTTTGGAGCAAACATGAAAAATGTATTGAAAACAAATAAAAGTGATGCAGAAACCCATGTTTTGTCATTAACAATTTTAATATTGATATTTCTTAATGGAATCAATATCAAATAAGTAGCTTGTGAGAATCTCTATATATTAATACTGCAGGATCTATGAGCCCTTAAAGGGATACTTCAGCATTTAGCATTAAGCTTTGTATCAGTAGAAAACCTGTAGTATTTTCAAATTACCGTGCTTCCCTCCCTCATGTCCCCCTGAGACGAGAGATTTATGTACTTATTGTCTGGAAAAAAAAGGATTTTTTGGCCAGAGGCGAGAGACTACAGCCAGTAGTAGGAGCTGTTCTCAACCCGCCCATAGGGGGTGGGATCTCTCTCACAGAATGTACACACAGTGTTAGCCGTCTTTTTTTGGAAGCTAAGCTAGCAGGCTCTTGTTCTGTGGAGAAAGCTGAGTAGGAGGGGTTACCATCCTCTTTTTCCCAGACATGTCCGGCCGTCGAGATCGTCCAAAATGTCCGGTATTCAGCTTTTGCTTTCTGGGGTCGCCATTCATTGTTTACATGCACACCTTTTGTTTCAATCTAACTGAATTCATTGCGATTGGTGAGTCTGAATGTAGTGTTTACATGAACGCTAAACAAGTGATCGGTTGATGTGCGTTTTAACATTGCTAAGAAAATTCCCGCTCCTCCGTGAGAGATTCGAGACCGGTGCGTCTCACAGGTGTTGCTCATCATCAGTAATCACGCCACCGGCCTCGCGCCGTTCTCCTGCACCCCTCAGCCTCGTCCTGCTCGCCACAGTAAACATGATGAATGACGACTGTAGAGCGCAAAAGCCAAATCCTATGGCGTTATTTTCCTGTCAAATGTCGAGAGCACATTATTGTATACTCTGCTCGCGCGCGCTCTCAGATACACGTTGCTCTTGTAAGTATTTTCTCTGGGCTCGCTAAGAGAATATGCCTGCACGTAAAACGTGTTCAGTGCAATCGCGAATCTCTCCTCTTCGCTTAAAGTAAGCGTGTATGTGCTTAGACTGTGTCCCGTGCGTTCGCACATGCCTAAGTACTCTTCTCTTCAATTTATTTTTATTTTTTCGTGAGAAATTCGCGCTCGCGCATTATATTAATGAACTTTCGCGATACAATAATGCGCTCTCGACATTTGACAAGAAAATAACGCCATAAAATCCCGACATTTTGGGCGAACTCGAAATCCAGGGCAGACTCGTCACGGAGACTCACGATAAAACGGCGTATTTTCAGTTTCGAGTCAACTAGTAGCTGAGCTGTCCTCTGTTACCGGTAGGCGTGGCTTGGGAGTGGCCTCGTAGGGCAGCGAAGCAAGTGCATTCTGGGAGTTGTTGTCTTTCATCCACATAAGCCAAAAATACATTTTCTGGCTTTTCTTAGTCTAGAAGGCTCCAAACTCAAAAATAATTTCACATTTCTTCTACATAAATGACCCATTTTAAATACACATTCAACTTTCCAGAGGTGAAGAATCCCTTTAAGGTTTGTACAAGCAAATATGGGACAATTACAAATAAAACTGAACATTTAAAGGGAGAGTTACAGGAACACAAAAGACAGAATAACAAAAGCCGATTATATTGAGCACTTTGAGAGCAAAAAAAAATTATACATTTTCCATTGTGAATGTGCAGAATTATGAATTATTTTGTTCAGTATATCAGAATAAAATGATCAATTATGATTTAAAAGCAGGAAGATGTTGTAAAACGAGAAAGCATAGATTGTTTGCCACAACTGAACATCACTTTAAGTGTTTTGACTTAATTTTAACGTGTTTAGACAATATCAATTCACCAGCTTTTAACTTTCATTTAATTCCACTGTTACATCATATTTCTTAAACTATACAGAAATTAATCTCTTGTGACTCATCACTTATGATCCCTGTCAATCATCAGTAGCTCCGCCCACAGAGCTCAGGATTGGTTCATTTGTGCTCCGCCTCTCACTGCAGAATCTTCCTGTTGATCTAACCAAACAATAAGATGAAGAAAGACTGACAGAAGTTCATCAACAACATTATAAAACCGTTCACTAGATACATAAAACAATCACACTACACTGAAGAGAGATTTATTGATTATATTGAGAAGAGCTGCTGGTTTTGACACTTACTGATGGATTCTCATGTTTAGAAAAGCTCTGAGGATCAAGAGTCTTCAGGAGGTCTGTGAAAGAGAGCGAGAGATCGGTCATGTGATCATCAGTGATGGAGTATCTGACTTTGACATCTGACTTACTGTGAGTGTGTCGTACAGGTCAGAGGTCGTGGACTTGAGCTCAAGAGCTGTATACGTGTCTTCATTGGGATCAGAGATCTACAGGAGAGACAGAAGGTCTTACATCACAAAATATCACAATCACAATAATACATATACATTTTTAAAAACATGATCAATGATAAACTTTGGAATATACACAATTTTATGGAAACACTATCAAAAAAGTTCCCTGACAATGTTCAAAGTAAAGGGCTTTTTCATATGTTCGTAATTTTAACAGTAAAAAAACTGTAAAAAAGCAACGGAAAAGACATGTTAATTGCAGAGATACCCTTACTATATACAGTGAAAAACTGCAATAGCTCTCACAGGACATTTCATGTAATTTTTCAACGGATTTTGGAAGTACACTGAAAAAAAAAAAAAAACCTTACCGTTGCATTTACCGTACCTTACCGTAAAAAATACAGTAGCAATTGTTATGTTTTACATCATTGAACAAAATTTTACGGTAAAAAACAGGCAACTGTGGTTTACTAGTGCTTTACTGTAAAAAATACGGCAGTAATATTTTAGGTTTTATGGCATTGAACCATGGTTAAAAAAAAAAAAACGGCCAACTGTGGTTGCCTGTAATTTAAAAATATTGTATCACAAACCAATTTGTCATAAATGTTATTGTTGAGAATTAGCAGAGGTTTAGAAGTTGATGTTTTATTGAAAATAATAAAATTTGAAGTCACCATTATGGAGATCAGTGTTTGCTTTAGTTGGGCTCTTGATCCTTGACGTCAGATTTTCTTTATGGCATGAAAATCTGAGAGAAAATGTGATCAGGTGTTGTTATTTATTGATGGTGACTTTATCATCATGTAGTGGCCTGATCTCATTAAGAGTCTTATCTTTCATTATGTTTATTACTAATATATTTCTCATTTTTGAGTGTAATAGTTCTGTGTCACTACCACACGCGAGCCAGCAGTGACAAAGAATTAATCTTAAGAACTTTAAAAACACATGGTGTATAAAAAAGGTTTTAAACTACTGTATGAGACCAACACAGACATCAAGAATCAGCATATGAATCTCAACAACAGTGATAATCAACAAAATAATCAGATAAAACTCTGAACATCACAAAACATGCTACGAAAAAGCTGCAACAAAAACATCAAAAATAAAAGTAGATATAATAATAAAAGAAAATACTAAGGCAATTCAGCATAATTTATTAATGCTACAATGCATGCTGGGAGATATTGATGAGTTTTGATTAAATTCTCCCATCATGCACTGCACTTTTATCATCACCGCTGTTGAGATTCTGAGTGTGTCTGAAAGATACAGTAGTTAAAACCTTTATTGTGCACAATATTTTACAATTCTTCAGATTCTCACAACACTGATGGATCACATGCTGTAGAATCATAGAGCAACTACAGTCAATAATGTAAAATTATTAATATGAAAAACTTCTCCATTCAACTGAAATGATAAGGTGCTCAGAAGTGTGAGCGTTTGCTGCGGTAACGAAAAATAGCGAGATGAGATGATTACTGAATAAATATTTTACTCCATGTTTCATGTAAGTAAAAGCTATATAAAATTAACAAAATAAAATAACATGAATTTCTTCAAAGTTTGGTCTTAATGTGGATTTTATAGTTTCTGCAGTTTTTCTCACTTTGCTTTCTCTTAATTTGAGCATATAGCTGAAACTAATTTAAGCCACAACACAGAGATTAGACCATGTTTTTTAACCAGATAAAATATAAATCAATGAGAAATGATTGCACGTGAATGAAGTAATCTCCGATTGGTCATGTATCTTGTACAAAACCCTCAATGGCTTGAGTCATCATAAATTTAACAGTAAATTATAATTAAAAACTTAAGCAGATTTGTTAAATTCACAAAAGAACTTCACGGCCAAGCCCATTAACAACTGCCCACTAAAATCAGGTTTATTTCATAATTTTATTATATTATAGTACAAACTGGTTACCGCTGGACTGGGGAGGTTTGAATCCTGTCACTTTGTACATTTACAGTCTGAAACACAGATAACGGCTGATCGATTCATTCTCTGCTTTTGTGAAGTCATGTTTAGATGATTTACCTGTTTCACTGTGCGATCTTCAGATTTAACACTCCTTCGTTTCTTTCTGTTATAATGAAAGACATTAGCAGCATATGGATTTATTTTAAAGATTACTAATAATCAAACACAAATTAGCCATTTCCTACATTAGACCAAAAGTGAATTTATACAATTATTGCAGTTTTTTATTGAGCTCACATTATAAACAGGATGAAGATGATGATGAAGATGATGATGAAGACTAATCCTCCAGATGCCGCTGTGATCACAATCACATTCCCACCAGCAACATGATGAACTGAAAGAGGAAGATCATCATGATTAACTCTCCAAACTGATGAATGATGTGAAGATACAGGAGTGTGTTAATAAAAGCTTCACCTGTGACAGTTACAGCGTCTGATCTCTGAAATCCATGTTGATTGTGAGCCTGACAGTAGAAGCGTCCACTCTGTAGTGCACTGAAACTCTGTCCAGATCCAACAGCTGAGGGTTCATTCTCCTTAAACCAGCTGAAGTTCAGAGCAGGAGGGTTTGAGTCACTGATGCAGTTCAGAGTCACTGAATCTCCCTCCACTATTACACCAGATCCACTCATCAACACTGAGACACTCCTGGGTGGGTCTAAAAAGAACAAATTTGAAAATTCACAATAAACATTAAAAAGTGAATGAATTTGGAAATTTTAAACAATGTGTAGATGATCATTAACTCACACATGACGTTTAAAGTCACAGCATCAGAGTATTTCTGTCCATGTTCATTGATGGACTTGCACTTGTATTCTCCACTGTCATCAGAGCTGATCTTTGAGATGCTGTAGATTCCTCCAGATCCTACAAAAGTTCCTCCTTTAAACCAGCTGATTTCTGCAGGAGGGTTTGAGTCACTGATGCAGTTCAGAGTCACTGAATCTCCCTCCACTATTACACCAGATCCACTCATCAACACTGAGACGTTCTTTGGAGGGTCTAATAACAATCACCAAATTATTTAAGACCTCTTACACATTTTTAAAATGATTAATATGAACCAAATTAATCAAAACAGAGAATTAGCATCTTATGTTTTATAATAAACTCACACATGACGTTTAAAGTCACAGCATCAGAGTATTTCTCTCCATGTTCATTGATGGACTTGCACTTGTATTCTCCACTGTCATCAGAGCTGATCTTTGAGATGCTGTAGATTCTTCCTGATCCTACAAAAGTTCTTCCTTTAATCCAGCTGATTTCTGCAGGAGGGTTTGAGTCACTGATGCAGTTCAGAGTCACTGAATCTCCCTCCACTATTACACCAGATCCACTCATCAACACTGAGACGTTCTTTGGAGGGTCTAATAACAATCACCAAATTATTTAAGACCTTTTACACATTTTTTAAATGATTAATATGAACCAAATTAATCAAAACAGAGAATTAGCATCTTATGTTTTATAATAAACTCACACATGATGTTTAAAGTCTCAGAGTATTTTTTTTTTTTCACAGTGTGATTTTTAGGGAATTGAATACAATTAGGGCCAGTTTGACCTGGACCACACAGACTGTAACCAGAAATCTAAAGTGCATGAGGGTTAAAGAGAGAAAGTCAATCTGTACTCACACATGACATTGAGCTGAACAGCAGGAGAGATGTGAGTGTGTCCGTCTACAGCACAGCTATATCTGCCTGAATCCTCTCTTCTGACTGACTGCAGCAGGAGTTCATTGTTTCTGTCTCTTCTCTCAGTTAATGGCTGTGAGTTTCTGTACCAGATGAATGTTGCTCTGTCAGTCAGAGCGCAGCTGCTTTTACATCTCAGAGTGACTGAATCTCCCTCTGTCACTCTCTCAGGAGACTCCACCTGAAGATCTGAACACAACACACACATTATATCTAGTGCTGCTGTCATACACTGATTATTATTCAACATAATGCACAGAAGAAGAGATAAACCTCATCAAAGTCACCTGTGACAGTAAGAGTCACTCCTGGATCACCAGTATATCTTCCATCTTTATTAGTGATGATTCTGAAATAGTACATGTGTGAATCCTTCAGTGTCACATGACTCAGTCTGACGGTGCAGTTCTGCTGTTGATCTCCCAGATACTGAAGCCTCTGACTGTATTCAGTGTCATTAGACAGATCTCGAGGACCTACACGTGTTTTGGTCCAGAACACTTTCTTGATCTGATGTCCAGTAGGGTATGTATAAGTGCATCTCATTATCACTGTTGAGTCCTTTAGTGCACAGATGTGTGAAGGACTGTAACTCACACTCATACCAGCACTAGAAACCCCTGAAACACAGAATTCATCAAACTGTAAATGTTGTTTTATCTGTTATATTGGGCCATGAAAACATGACTATACTTTATTACTATTAGAAAACAGCGACTCATTACAGGAAATATAAGATAAATGTAAATAAATAATCTCAGTGTGAATTACTTTAAGACAGAGGAGTGAAGAGAGAAGCAAGAAATCAGCCAAAAACAACAAGCTGCACAATTACAGTTTTTCTGAATTGCTAAAACACATTTCTTGAAACCATCACTCACTTTCTCAAAACCTTAAACACAAAAGCAAATGTGACCCGTCACGGAAACCAGGGACACAAGTCGGCAGCACAACTTTCAGTGAAGAGAGAACTGACAGTGGTGAGTGAATAAATACTGTATGCACTGCAAGTACTGTATAGTATTGTACTGAATATTGTATAGTATCGAATGTCTGTATATTCAGCATTTGCATACTGTGAAATACAGTGACCAACTGCAGAAGCCCAAAAGGTTACAGTAAAAAACTGTAAATGAAAAGCATGTTACTGTAAAGTACAGTCAGAAGAGTTGAGCAACTGCAGAATCAAGGTCAGTGAGAGAGATTTATTCTGCTTCAGCTTCACGTCTTCATGTCGGTCCGGCCGGAGAATATCATCTCTCCAGGAGAAGAGAAAAACCCTGAAGCAGATCCAGCCTTGACAACATTCTCCACACCTTCCTCTTCCTCCTCGTTCATCACCTCTTTCACACACTCTTCCTCCACTTATACACACACTCTTCCTCCTCTTACACACACTCTTCCTCCTCTTATACTCACACTCTTCCTCCTCTTATACTCATACTCTTCCTCCTCTTATACTCACACTCTTCCTCCTCTAACTCACACTCTTCCTCCTCTTATACTCATACTCTTCCTCCTCTTATACTCACACTCTTCCTCCTCTAACTCACACTCTTCCTCCTCTTATACTCACACTCTTCCTCCTCTTATACACACACTCTTCCTCCTCTTATACACACTCTTCCTTCTCTAACTCATACTCTTCCTCCTCTTATACTCATACTTATACTCTTCCTCTTTCTCCTCTTATACTCATACTCTTCCTCCTCTTATACACACACTCTTCCTCCTCTTATACTCATACTCTTCCTCCTCTTATACACACACTCTTCCTCCTCTAACTCATACTCTTCCTCCTCTAACTCATACTCTTCCTCCTCTTACACTCACACTCTTCCTCCTCTAACTCATACTCTTCCTCCTCTAACTCACTCTTCCTCCTCTTAAACTCATACTCTTCCTCCTCTTATACACACACTCTTACTCCTCTTATACTCACACTCTTCCTCCTCTAACTCACACTCTTCCTCCTCTTATACTCACACTCTTCCTCCTCTAACACACACTCTTCCTCCTCTTATACTCACACTCTTCCTCCTCTAACTCACACTCTTCCTCCTCTTATACTCACACTCTTCCTCCTCTAACACATACTCTTCCTCCTCTAACTCATACTCTTCCTCCTCTTATACACACTCTTCCTCCTCTAACTCACACTCTTCCTCCTCTAACTCACACTCTTCCTCCTCTTATACACACACTCTTCCTCCTCTAACTCACACTCTTCCTCCTCTTATACTCACACTCTTCCTCCTCTAACACACACTCTTCCTCCTCTTATACTCACACTCTTCCTCCTCTAACTCACACTCTTCCTCCTCTTATACTCACACTCTTCCTCCTCTAACACATACTCTTCCTCCTCTAACTCATACTCTTCCTCCTCTTATACACACTCTTCCTCCTCTAACTCATACTCTTCCTCCTCTAACTCACACTCTTCCTCCTCTTATACACACACTCTTCCTCCTCTAACTCACACTCTTCCTCCTCTTATACTCACACTCTTCCTCCTCTAACACACACTCTTCCTCCTCTTATACTCACACTCTTCCTCCTCTAACTCACACTCTTCCTCCTCTTATACTCACACTCTTCCTCCTCTAACACATACTCTTCCTCCTCTAACTCATACTCTTCCTCCTCTTATACACACTCTTCCTCCTCTAACTCATACTCTTCCTCCTCTAACTCACACTCTTCCTCCTCTTATACACACACTCTTCCTCCTCTTATACTCACTCTTCCTCCTCTTATACTCACTCTTCCTCCTCTTATACTCACACTCTTCATCCTCTTATACTCACTCTTCCTCCTCTTATACTCACACTCTTCCTCCTCTTATACTCATACTCTTCCTCCTCTTATACACACACTCTTCCTCCTCTAACTCACACTCTTCCTCATCTTATACTCATACTCTTCCTCCTCTTATACACACACTCTTCCTCCTCTTATACTCATACTCTTCCTCCTCTTATACACATACTCTTCCTCCTCTTATACTCATACTCTTCCTCCTCTTATACACATAGGGTGCTTCTCAATATCCCTCCTCGTCTCCTCTCACCTCCGTCCTCCATCCTATGACCCGGAAACCGATCGAGCTCAGCCATCTTGAAGGACATCTCAATTCTCTAATTGCACCGCGAGGAGTCGAGGATCGAGGAGTGAGGAGGCTTCCAGAGGAGTCATGAGCGAGGATACACAGGTGTATCCTATGCGGAAGAGTTTTATCGACTAAAACGTGACGCACGTATAAATTCTCACATCGGTCACAATAATTTTGATTTATACTTTACTTTTGCAGTTTATATAAACCACACACCTCACATATTTCAACAGGGTATCTTTCTTTATTATTATTTATTATGAATTTCTTAAATAAACAAATTTCAACAACATGAGGGCAGATCCTCTGAGCGCTGCTGATGACGCGGTCAAGTGACGCTCGAGTGATCAAGTATTCCAATGTATAAAAAAAGCTTTCATTCGATCCCTCCGTCCTCGCGTCTTTTCCTTGCAGAAAGGAAGCGAGGAGAGGAAACGAGGATGCACAAATAAGAATTGAGAAGCACCCATACTCTTCCTCCTCTTATACTCATACTCTTCCTCTTATACTCACACTCTTCCTCCTCTTATAATCACGCTCTTCCTCCTCTTATACTCACACTCTTCATCCTCTTATACTCATACTCTTCCTCCTCTAATCTTCAATGCAACATTTTGAGTCAATTTAGGCACTTTAAACTGTCTTGTATTTTGTACAGTTGGTTTCCTCTCATCATTAGAAATAAGTGTGAACAATTTTGAGTCGTTGTGTGTAAACGATGACAACTGTGTTGTACTTGTGTTTAACTTTAGCCTGCCTGTGATTAGTGTTTTGAAACATAAGTGCATCACAGTGAGACATGTGTTTTAGTGAGTGAGAATGTGTTTTGAGTTTTGCAAAAAGAGTGCAATGAGATTTACAAACAGTGTTTTAACCTGAACTTGTTTAATGTTTTACAGAAAGAGTGATTTATTCAACAAATTGGTTTAGGCTATTGAGAATTTGGTTCAGAGAAGTGGATTTAGTGTTTTAGCAATTCAGAAAAACTGTAAATCCTGGAATATGACAATATACATATTTAACATATACACATTCACTTCCGAGAACAAGAGCAAAAGATATTCACGATCTAGTGCTAGAGCAGGGCTGTGAACTGTCACACTTTCAGCCTGAGACTCTAATCGACACGTTTCACACACTCTCACGCCACACACACATTTTCTCACGCAGAGAAAAATCGCACTGACACTGACCAGAGGTGTATAGTCCAGGGGTCAGAAAGTAGAAGTCCTGCCATATGTTTATTCCACCCATGAGCTCAGCAGCTGATATCACTAATTAGTTCTCCTGCTGAATTAGCAAATCCAGGTGATTGGAACAAAATTCTGAACCTGGACTTTACACCTCTGACACCAACAGACAAGACAGAGCTGGTTACTTTTGATATGAAACAAATTCTCAGCCCTCAGATTCTGTCAATTTTATTTTGAAATTAAAACAATAAATCTCGTTTTGGCGTTGTAAATGTGACGTGGCAGATCGCTGTAGCGCCTCAGTTCAAGCGGCACGTGAACCGATCATCAACGAATGACCAATAGGTAGGCTATGTTGAAAGATACAGTAAAACTTACTGAAATGTATATGCCTCTGTAGTCGCATAGATTCAAATACTCGTATATTGTTATTCATATGTTTTATTATTATGTATTGTTGGTTACCATTTTTTAAGTAGGCTATAGATGTTTATGTTAACATCACTTAAACCTGCGTGTACTGGCGAGTGACACTAGGGGGCAGTGGTGAGCCGCAGGGCGTATCACTTTTTGACATGAAGTAGTCACACTGCCAGCTACTATGGCCCTGTCCCAAATGGCACACTCCAGACTTATGGACTTCCTCAGAGTCCACACTTAGGTGACGTCATGTAGTGCAGACATATAATATAATATAATAAAATATACCTATTTATTGTTGTCTTTGTTGAATTTTCAGATTGTACAGTGTGTGACAGAAATAAAAATGATATGTGCCACCAGAAAACACAGCCTCTTCTGTGTGTGCAACACCTCATACATAATATCGATCAATCAGTGTTTTTCAACCGCGCAAAGAAGTCAATAAAACAGCTGGAGAACAAGAATATCACATTACGTTATATAACGCTGGAGAAGCATAACATTATATTTACCCCAGGAAAGCCATTTAATGACCATAGCACGTTAATTGGCTAGAAAAATTTGCTATAGAGACCATTTGCTAAATATGTGCACTATATTAGCCTACATATTTATTACATTTTTACCTATATCACTACGATATTATAATGTTGTTATTATAATAAAAACACATTATATTTAATTAGAGTTGTTATTTTTAATCTTTAATAATAATTGCTGATAGGGCTCTGTATGATTACAGCAATGTGTGAGATTAGTTCCCTTTCAAGGGAACTCGCGTTGCGTCGAGAATGACGCTATGGGGAACGCTTTGCGTGATGACGTCTTGAAGCACATATAAAATCAGTCCAATGGTGTGGCGGAACGTCAGAGGCGGGTGACGTCACGTACCAGGAAGCTATAAAAGCCGGCCTGAAACAGAAAACGAAAGCTTTCTGAGTCTTCAGTCGTGCTCTGTGTTGAAATCTGTCCTTGTTATTTGGTGTTGTCTGTCTATATTATATATATTCAGTATGGCGAGCAATCAGCAGTTTAGAGTGTGTGTTCATCCCTGCCCGCGTTTTTTAACGGGAGGTGACACACACACTCTTTGTGTTGTTTGTTTGGGAGAGGAGCATGCCCAGTCAGCACTCGAGGGTGGTGACTGTGTGCATTGCTGTGCGCTTCCATTGCGTACGCTCCGATCCCGCTTGGCTCGGTTCAATCCCGACCACGTTCCCCAGGGCTCGGGTCCCACCGCTGCCGAGGCACGGCGTCGATCTCAGACCTGGGGTTCACAGATGGATTTATCAGTGGATGTTGAGACGGGCTCTGCCTTATCTCAGCATCCTTCTGATAGATCCAGTGCCTCTCATCAGGGTGTGGAAGCACGCGCTGCGGTTTCTTCCCCCCCGATAGAGGCACCAGTACTGCAACTATCCAGCTCTGAGGAGTTGGATGTTGTGAGTATTGACGCTGAGTCTGAGGATTCGCCACCTCAGTCTCATGCATTCGAAGAACTGCTCGATGTAGTGACTAGAGCAGTAGACAGACTTTCTCTTGAGTGGCCAGAGGATAGGCAGGACGTTCGTTCGAAAAGCAAACTCGACGAACGCTTCCTGCCATCTCGTGCACAGCCTCAGCGTACGAGTCTTCCGTTTTTCCCCGATCTCCACACCGAGGTGTCGAGATCGTGGGGAAAACCTATGTCATACAGAGTATACACACCTCAAACATCTCATTACTCTTCCATCTACAAATATAAAGAGTATGGTTATGGGGAGATGCCGAAGGTGGAAGAGACGCTTGCTAGCTATCTCTCTCCAGCAACGGCATCTTCCCTGAAGGCTCCTACACTCCCCACTAAACCAGTTAAATTCACTTCCTCCCTGATTCATAAGTCGTATGCAGCCGCTGGTCAAGCTGCAGCGTGTCTGCATACGATGTCCCTTATGCAAGCTTATCAGGCAGAATTACTGGATGATTTAGAGGAGGGCGGGGGTATTGGTCCTGACACAGTAGCCGAACTGCGTAGAGCCACAGATTTGTCTCTCAGGGCCACCAAGGAGACCGCTAAATCAATCGGGCGGTCTATGGCAGCCCTGGTGGCCACTGAGAGGCATCTGTGGCTCAATCTGAGTGACATCAAAGATAGAGAGAAACATGTTCTATTAGATGCTCCGGTTTCTACTGTTGGGTTATTTGGAGATGCAGTGAACAGTGCGGTAGCTAAATCACAAGAAGCTTCAAAACAGGCTGCTGCACTCCAGAAACTTCTCCCCCGCCGCTCTTTCATTGAGGCTGCTGAGCGGGAGCAGCCTCACTCCTCTAAAAAGAGCGCTGATCATCGTGCCACTCAAAAGCAGAGTGTGTCCTCCCGTGCTCCCCCACAAAAATCTCGGGGACACGGAGGGCGCGCTCAAACCCAGCAGTCTTCGAGGGGTAGAGCGGATCTGCGGACCGTTATTACTGCCAAGAAGGCTGCTGGGAAGAAATCCTGACGTCCGAGGGCTCAGGACAAATGAGGGTAGTCCCCCCCGAAGCAGAGCGGTTAACACCTCTTTTTACGGTGCCCGTCTCTCTTCGGTACCCTCAGGGGACCGTTCTGCCAACCCTGCCGTCTCCGGTGTTACAGGGCGCAGCGGTCTCCGGCGAGCACATATCTCAAGGACCACCCGGAAACGTAGTGGCCTCGGGATGCCCGCCCCCTCCGAGGAGGGTGTTAGAGCAGTCTGTTCGGTTGTTCCCTGCCGGTGCGCCGTTACAGGGCGACGAATTGACTACTCAACAACAACAAAATCCAGAAACCAGTCTCGAGAGGCTGGTACCTCTAGTAGAATCTTTGACAGCGTGGAAGCTACTGTCAAATGTTTCTCGTTGGGTCCTGCAGACCGTGGAAAAAGGGTATCAGATACAATTCAAGAAACGCCCACCTCGGTTTATGGGGGTCCTGCCCACAGTGGTGGCCCCCGAGCAGGTTCTGGTTATGGAACAGGAAGTAAACACTCTGTTAGAGAAAGGGGCCATAGAATGTGTACCCCCCTCCAACAGGGAAACCGGGTTTTACAGCCGGTACTTCATAGTTCCGAAGAAGGACGGGGGATTGCGTCCCATTTTAGATCTTCGAGTTCTGAACGAGTCAGTCATGCAGCTCAAGTTCAAAATGTTAACATTGAGACAGATCGTGCCACAGATCAGGTCCGAGGACTGGTTTGTCACGATAGACCTCAAGGACGCATATTTCCATATTTCCATCTGTCCGTGTCATTGGAAGTTCCTGAGGTTTGCTTTCGGGGGCAAAGCATACCAATATCGTGTTCTTCCATTCGGCCTAGCTTTATCACCCCGCACTTTCACCAAATGCATGGATGCAGCTCTGGCGCCGCTGCGCCTCCAGGGTATTCGCATCATGAACTACATCGACGATTGGTTGATTTTAGCTCAGTCGCATCAGTTGGCGGTTCAACATCGAGATGTTGTTCTCGCCCACATGAAAGAGTTGGGGTTACGGCTGAACGCCAAGAAGAGTGTGCTTTCTCCACTCCAGAGGACCACTTTTTTAGGCGTGGTTTGGGACTCAGTGTCGATGCAGGCGCGCCTGTCACCGCCACGTATAGAGTCCATCCTTGCAGCTGTGAAAAGTGTAAAGCTAGGCCAGCTACTCACTGTCAAACAGTTCCAGAGACTGTTGGGTCTCTGGCAGCAGCTTCCAACGTGATACCTTTTGGACTGCTGCACATGAGGCCCCTGCAGTGGTGGCTCAGGACCAGGGGGTTTTCCCCGAGGGGCAACCCATTTCGCACAATCAAGGTCACGCGGCGATGCTTACGTGCCCTGGTTATGTGGAAGAAACCTTGGTTCCTGTCCCAGGGCCCAGTGTTGGGAGCTCCTTGTCGTCGCAAACTGCTAACGACGGATGCTTCCCTCACGGGTTGGGGAGCGATCCTGGAGGGTCGCTCGTCTCAAGGTCTGTGGGAAGACCATCATCGTTCCTGGCATATCAATCGCCTAGAGATGTTAGCTGTCTTCCGGGCTCTGAGGAGCTTTATCACAGATCTCAGGGGACACCATGTGTTAGTGCATTCGGACAACACGTCGGTAGTCGCCTATATCAACCACCAAGGGGGTTTGCGCTCGCGCCCATTATCCAATCTGGCACGCCATATCCTCTTGTGGTCCCAGGGGAAGTTGCTGTCGCTCAGGGCAGCCTACATCCCCGGGGTTCAGAATATAGGAGCAGACACTCTGTCGAGACAGGGGCCGAGGCCCGGGGAATGGAGGCTCCACCCCGAGGTGGTGGAGCTGATATGGAGGGAGTTCGGCCAAGCACAAGTGGATCTGTTTGCGTCTCGAGAGACGTCTCACTGTCCACTTTGGTTCTCCCTCACGCATCCAGCTCCTCTGGGACTGGATGCTATGGTACAGGCGTGGCCGAGGCTACGTCTGTACACCTTTCCCCCAGTTGCTCTGCTCCCGGGAGTTCTGGAGAGAGTTCGCAGGGACCGGGTTTGCCTGCTTCTTATAGCCCCGCGCTGGCCGGGCAGAGTATGGTTTCCCGATCTTGTGTCCCTCCTCGACGGGCATCCTCTGGAGCTTCCTGTCAGGAGGGACCTTCTGTCCCAAGCAGGGGGCTCAATATTTCACCCCCGCCCAGAACTGTGGAACCTGTGGGCTTGGCCTCTGAGGGGGCCCAGCTCATAGAGTCAGGTCTCTCAACTGAGGTTGTTGAGACCATTCTACAGTCCAGAGCTCCCTCCACGAGGAAACTTTATGCCCTGAAGTGGAGAGTCTTCACTTCTTGGTGTAGTGACCGTCGGTTGGACCCAGTTAACTGCCCAATTGGTACAGTGCTGGAGTTCCTGCAGGACCGGTTCACGGCAGGTCTGACCCCGTCCACTTTAAAGGTTTATGTGGCGGCCATAGGTGCTTACCACATTCCTTTGGGTGGAATGTCTGTGGGGAAAGACCCTTTGATATCTCGTTTCCTTCGTGGCACTTGGAGGCTGAGGCCTGCAGTTCGCTCTAGGGTGCCACCATGGGACTTGTCCATTGCTCTACAAGGCCTGTCCCTGGCCCCCTTTGAGCCCATTGAGGAGGTTCCTGAGAAGTTTCTAACTCTGAAAGCTCTTTTCCTTCTGGCTATTTCATCTCTCAAGAGAATTGGGGATCTTCAAGCATTGTCGGTTGCTCCGTCATGCTTAGAGTTTGCTCCGGGTATGGTGAAAGCTTTTCTACATCCGAGACCGGGTTATATCCCCAAGGTCCCCACTAATGTGGTCAGACCTATTGTTCTGCAGGCCTTTTGTCCTCCTCCTTTTCAGAATGCGGACCAGGAGGCTAATAATTTGCTTTGCCCAGTTCGGGCGTTAGACGCTTATGTCCACAGAGCTGCCCTGTGGCGTAAAAGTGATCAATTATTTGTGTGCTTTGGGTCTCCTAACAAGGGAGGTCCAGTGTCTAAGCAGAGGATGAGCAAGTGGGTGGTCGAGGCTATCTCACTTGCTTATGAGGCGGCTGGGCAGCCTTCTCCTATGGCTGTCCGGTCCCATTCTACAAGGAGTATGGCGGCCTCTAAGGCCCTTATATCAGGAGTATCGTTACAGGACGTCTGTGATGCGGCAGGCTGGTCCTCACCGCACACTTTCGTCAGGTTCTACTCTCTGGATCTAGACTCTGCTCCAGGGTCTCATGTTTTGTCTTCCTAGTGCTGCTCACCAGATTTCACACGGGACAGACACTTGTAGCTATGGAGGCGTTGGTATAGACGTTCCCCATAGCGTCATTCTCGACGCAACGCGAGTTCCCTTGAAAGGGAACGCCTTGGTTACGACTGTAACCTCGGTTCCCTGAAGAGCTTCCTGGTACGTGACCTCACCCGCCTCTGACGTTCCGCCACACCATTGGACTGATTTTATATGTGCTTCAAGACGTCATCACGCAAAGCGTTCCCCATAGCGTCATTCTCGACGCAACGCTCGTTCCCTCTTCAGGGAACCAAGGTTACAGTCGTAACCGAGGCGTTTTTTCTTGAGAAAAATGAACATGTATCTACAGTACCTAATATCATCCAAATTAATCGATATTGAATCAAGATCGGAATCAAATCACAAGAATTGAATTCATGATAGAGATTGAAAGAATTGAAATCATGAAATTTGTGTCAAGCAATAATAATAATTAAATAAAACAGTAGCCTACCAGTCATTGTACCATGTAAACATTTTAAGATGTTGTCACTAAACTTCTAAAATTCTGTTATTTTAAATAATACAATTCTGATGTTTTGCCAGTCACAATAAACTTATTGTGATGCAAGTTTGTTTTTCTTTTTTACACCCCATCAATCCCCCTTCCATAATTCTCCCTTTAAACTAAACTCAGAAGTTAGCAGCCCTGTCCTACAGTGATCTTTTGATGAGCTTTGATGGAGGGTGTTGCAGAAAAGCAGAAGTAAACGTACAGAGACAGAGGAGTGAAGAGAGAACCACGAACAACATGCACTCTCAAATAATGAAATATATGACAAATAAGACGAAGAAAATAATCAAAGTTGATTTATTAAAAACCCAATGACATCATCATATTAGTTTTGTGGCTTTTAGTTCTTATCTATCAGCTCAGATCTCATTTATGCTAGTGAACTCCTTTGACATGATAAATATTTAACATGAACACATTCACTTCTGAGAACATGAGCCAAACATATTCATGATCTGCTGATACGGTGACTTTTGTCCAATCAAAAGCTCTGAACTTTGAGAAAGTCCCTCCCCCTAAACCATGTGACACTGACTAGCAAGTAGCAAAAGTCTACTGGACATTTCTAAAAGGAGCGTTTGACATGTTCAACACAAACTTCCTGTTTCAGAGAGAAATATGTGAGAACAGGACAGAAGAAAGTGCAGATCAGCCGCTCATGAGGCCTTAAATAAAACATCAGAGTGTTTCTAATGTGAATGTAAGAGAGACTCACCGTGAATCATGAGCAGAAAGAAGATCAGAGGAAGAGGAGGAGCCATTCTGACCCACATCAGCATAAAATATATCTATAATACAGCATTAATATAATCATCACTTAAACAAGTATATGTAAATCACCCTATTCTTAACATTTCTCATGTAAAGACACGCATGTTATATGAGCAATAATCATCAGTTTCATTTAAGTAAGAGTGTGTTTGTCTTACCGTGTTGAAGCTCATCAGATCAACAGCAACCAAATGACTGACTGTTTTAACACAAGCACTTTCACTTCACAGTGAAGGACTTTGTGTGGATAACACAGTTTATTAACCCTCAGGGGACCACGGTGTTTTGGGGGCCTTTGAGATGTTCTGACATGCCTTGACATTTGTGCTTTTTTCAGTTATTTATAAACATGTTAATGGCAAAGGTGTAAATTCACTCTATATAGCACAAACAGGGCTACCATAATATGCGAGCAATGTGTATGTAGATGTTTGTATTTTTAAGAGAATAATGTTTATGCGTGGTTATTGGAAAAAATTAAAATGAAAGTTGCTGAATTAAGACCACAAAACACATATTAAATATGTGTCCACAAGACTTTTGACTGATGGATGTTGTCCCTTTGTGTTCTAGCTTCAAAATTATGTGAAAATAGTTTTGCTTTATCGTTCACAAAAAAAAATACATTGATTTAAATGGTGTAAAACAGGTTTTGCTTGGAAAGCCAATATGCAAGGGGGAGGAGTAGTTTACACCTTAGATTGCATAATCTCTGCATAATCTCCCCACCCACTCTGCATAATGACTCTGCCTAATGAGCCATTCATTCAGGTGTGACACTGACTGAGCCACAATGCAAGGACAAAAGATGTATTTAGAAGAACTTATATTGACCATTTAAGATTTCGCTTACATTTCTCTTGTAAATATGTTTTGCTATTTTATTAAAAATGTTACAATTACAACAATAATTACAATTTCAACAATATTTCAAGTGTACTCTTTCTTTGTAAAAAAAAAAAGAAAAAAGATTATAGGCCTACATTTTATCATATGTATTCATTAGTTTGAATATAGCCAACATTGGAACATCTAACATCTTAGTCTATGAATTTATTTTTGACAAAAATAGTATTTTTTTTGCAGTTTAATACGTTGCTTATACAAATACATTTTTTTCAACATATTCCAGTGGATTTTTACTCATCTCAGTAGGCTATAGCAAAGCAGTTTATTCTTTCACACACAGACGCACGATTCATATTTAGGCTAAACAGTCTTTACAAATATGTACCCTTCATTCATCTCACAGAAAGGCGAGTCATATTATAGAAATACGATTCATCTTTTTGCGGTTTGCATAGGCCTACACTAACGTTATTCCATAACGTTATTCCACACGTGAGAAAAGAAAACAGCCTACCTCACTCCTCAGCGGAATCTGCTCCTCATATCAGGAGATATTGCTCCTCATATCAGCACTGTTCTAAGGAATCTTTTCTCCATAAGGTAGGCTATATTATGCCTCACTCGATCGCGACGCGCTGTGTTTACAGCTGATGGGCGTTTCACAGATCTTCAATAGTTCTCATAATTTGCGTTTGAATAGCACGCGCTCTCCGGGGAGTGGTCACATTACTGTGAATGAGCTCGTAATGAGCTCGACAGGAGTCGCTCTCTTTTTATACAGATTACAGAAGCTGAGAATATTTGTTTTTTATATAAGTTACTTCATTTAACAGATGCGATCTCAAGCTTTATGCCCGTGGGTCTGTTTGCCTGTTTGACTAAATTTTCGCGGAGTTATTGATCATTTTCGAACGCGTTTCAAATGGGAGTTCACGGACAGAGGGAAGGCAGAAATCGCATCATGTTAATTTTTCTTTATTTGTCAAAAAGCAAAACACTTTATTTTTATTGTGAGTATACAGAAAAAAAATAGAAACTGAACAGGATCGATTGATGTATTACACGAAAATGAAAGATCAAAATTAACAGAGCATTTGGTGTTTATTTTCATTGCTAAAAAAAAAAACCGAGCAAAACGCGCGGGCGCGTTTGTGGTCCCCTGAGGGTTAATAACCAGCGACGGAAATATCACAGTCCCTCCCTCAACAAGAGAACAACATTACTGAACTAAACCTACTGAAAGAAAAATGATGATCTTTATCTGTAAGTTGAAGATGAATAATTGTGAAGATGAATGAAGATGAATGATAGTGATTTACAGGTGAGGCTCATCAAGGTGGATGTCAGTCGCAGGAGATGGTGACCTCTGGTGGCAGTTTGAGAGATTGAACGAGCACATATGTGTCACGGTTGGTAGATCCGCTGTCTCATTCTAGTCTGTGTGTTTACGTGTGTGTGTGGGTGTGTCTCAGTTCATTCATTGTTTCATGTGGGCGTTGTCACTGATCTCCCTATCATCCTGATCAGCGACAGCTGTTGGTAATTATCACAGCCTATTTAATGCCCTGTCTTTCGTCTCATGTTTGTCAGATCGTTGTTTGATGATTCCCCGTCTGCGTGCCTGTTCCTGTTTGTTTCCTCGTGTTTCGCCTGCACTGTACTGGACCGGATTCTTCACCGACGATCTCACCACGGATTCTTCACTGACGATCTCACCACGGATTCTTCACCAGCACTCTCACTGAGGATCGCCTGTCTCAGCCCCTGTGTCACGCTCTCCTGTTGCTGTGTTCCTGGCGGTCTCCTGTGAACTGTGTTCCTGACCATCGCATCAGAAGAATTCATTATCTGTCTTTAACTTTGAGTGTTTATTACACAATAAACATATTGAGCACTCGCACTTGTTTCCTCTCAGTTTGTCGTTACAGAACGATCTGACCCAACATGGAAGCAGCGAGCGCGGAATCTTTCAAGGATTTTGTGGACCACAGTATCGCCAGGATGGATCAGCAGCAGGAGAGTATCTCTAACACCGGACGTGCGGTTCAAGCGCTCGTGACACAGGTGTCCGGGCTCACTCAGCAAATCCAACTGCTGAGCCCTCCCACTGTGCCGCCCACACCGCCTGTTCACCCCGTCGCGCCGGACGTCAGAGATCGTCCAGAACCACGACTACCTGTTCCTGAGAGCTATGCTGGTGAGCCGAACTTTTGCAGAGCGTTTCTCACAAAGTGTTCTATGCATTTTGCTCTACAGCCGAAGACGTTCGAGACTGAGAGTTCCAAGGTGGCTTTCGTCCTTACATTGCTGAAGGGGAGAGCGGCGTTGTGGGGAACAGCGGTGTGGGAGAACCAAGACCAATGCTGCGCCTCGTTCCACGCACTCTCCACAGAAATGAAGAGGGTCTTCGACCGCGTGGTGGCCGGCCGGGAGGCGGCCAGAAAACTAGCCGACCTGAAACAGGGAAGCTCTTCGGTGGCGGATTACTCGATTGAGTTTCGGACCCTGGCGGCGGAGTGCAAGTGGAACGAGGAGGCACAGTGGGATATGTTCCTGCATGGGCTGTCCGACCGTGTGCAACGTGAGATCTACCTGCTGGACCTACCTCCTCGGCTCAACGGGCTCATCGACCTGGCTCTGCGGGTGGATGCCCGCATCAACCAGCTGGACCAACATCTCCATCCCATCCGCATCCATGGCAGCGTTGGGCCGAGGGGCAGCCTGGAGGAGAGCACGGTCGGACCCACCAACGATCCCGAGCCCATGCAGGTAGGGAGAGCCCGGCTTTCCCGGGAGGAGAGAGAGAGGCGGAGATCCCAAGGACTCTGCCTTTACTGCGGCGGCCGTGGACACTTCTTACATTCGTGCCCGGTAAAAGAGCAAGCCCGATAGTAAAGTTGAGGCTACTATCGGGTGGGATCTCCGCCGGGAAGTCCTCACCATCCACTCTCCTTCCGGTTAGGCTGAGATGGGCCAACAGCACACACACCTGCCAGGCACTTGTGGACTCCGGGGCCGAGGGAAACTTCATGGACATTCACTTAGCACACAAGCTTCACCTTCCTATCTCGGCTCTTCCTCATCAGATCTCGGTCAGTGCGCTAAATGGTCAACAGCTTCCCAATATCTCCCTCTCCACTGGTCCCATAACCCTCATCACCTCTGGCAACCACGTTGAGACTATTCCCTTCCTCCTTATGGACTCCCCTGTCGCCCCGGTGGTGTTGGGTCAGACACAACCCTCGTGTGGATTGGGGCTCCAACACTATTTCCATGTGGAGCGTGTCCTGTCACGAGTCCTGTCTTGTTTCTGCCTGTCCGTCTGTGTCTGTTTCTGTGTTACAGGAGAAGGCGGCGGATGTATCAAACGTGCCTGCGGAGTATCTGGACCTGAAGGAAGTGTTCAGTAAGTCTCGGGCTGCCTCTCTCCCTCCGCATCGTCCCTATGACTGTGCTATAGATCTAGTGCCAGGTAAGTCTCCGTCTAAGGGCAAACTTTACTCTCTTTCGGTACCTGAGAGGGAGGCCATGGAGAAATATATTTCTGATTCTTTAGCAGCTGGGTTCATCCGACCTTCCTCTTCTCCTGCGGGGGCGGGATTCTTTTTTGTGGGTAAGAAGGATGGTTCTCTGCGACCTTGTATTGATTACCGGGAGCTGAACAACATCACGGTAAAGAACACCTATCCCTTGCCGTTGATGTCTTCAGCTTTCGAGAGGTTGCAGGGAGCGTCCATTTTCACAAAATTGGATTTACGTAATGCCTATCATTTGGTTCGCATCAGGAAGGGGGATGAATGGAAAACCGCATTCAATACCCCCAGGGGGCACTTTGAATATTTGGTTATGCCTTTTGGGCTTTCCAACTCCCCAGCGGTTTTTCAGGCACTCGTCAATGACGTGTTGAGAGACATGGTTGATCAGTTCATATATGTCTACCTGGATGACATATTGATTTTTTCTTCGTCTCTCCAGGAACACGTTCAGCACGTCAGACGAGTGCTTCAGAGGCTGCTAGAAAATGGGCTTTTTGTCAAGGCGGAGAAATGCGAATTTCATGCACAGTCTGTCTCTTTTTTAGGATACATCGTCTCTTCTGAGGGAATGCGCATGGATCCTGACAAGGTTAAGGCTGTGATGGATTGGCCAAGTCCAGATTCCCGTAAGGCCCTACAGCGGTTTCTGGGGTTCGCCAATTTCTATCGGCGTTTCATTCGCAATTTCAGCCAGCTAGCCGCACCTCTGACTGCCTTGACCTCCCCCAGAACGACGTTCAGGTGGTCGGACACAGCTGAGGCTGTGTTCTCGAACCTCAAGAGTCGCTTCGTTTCGGCTCCCATCCTTGTCGCCCCTGATTCCACACGTCAGTTCGTGGTGGAGGTCGACGCGTCAGAGGTGGGGGTAGGAGCAGTTCTATCCCAGCGCGCGTCCTCAGATGACAAGATGCATCCTTGCGCATTTTTCTCCCATCGTTTATCACCTGCCGAACGTAACTATGACATTGGTAACAGAGAGTTGTTGGCCGTCAAGTTAGCGTTGGAGGAGTGGCGTCATTGGTTAGAAGGGTCGGGGGTACCTTTTATCGTTTGGACCGATCACAAGAACCTTGAATATATTAGATCTGCCAAAAGACTCAACTCCAGACAGGCTCGGTGGGCACTTTTTTTCGGACGTTTTGACTTTACTCTCTCGTACCGCCCGGGTTCCAAGAACATCAAACCCGATTCATTATCTCGTATTTTTGATCCATCCGAACGCCCGGTTACTCCCGAGTGTATTTTACCCGAGAAAGTAGTTATCTCCACACTCGTATGGGAGGTCGAGTCGAGGGTCAAGACGGCCTTAGAAGGGGTAACGCCTCCGCCCGGTTGCCCACCGAATCGTTTGTTTGTGCCGGAGGGGTCACGGTCCGACGTTATTCGATGGGGTCATTGCTCCAACGTGGCTTGTCATCCAGGAGTAAGTCGCACTAGCTACTTAATAAAGCAACGATTCTGGTGGCCATTAATGGCTCACGACATTCACGATTTTGTTTTGGCTTGCTCAGTTTGTGCCACTGCTAAGACGTCTAACCGACCCCCTGATGGGTTACTTCGACCGCTGTCTGTCCCTTCTAGACCCTGGTCCCATATAGCGCTAGATTTTGTCACCGCCCTCCCGCCCTCTAATGGCATGACGGTTGTTTTAACCGTAGTGGACCGGTTCTCGAAGGCGGCACATTTCATTCCCTTGCCCAAACTACCCTCAGCTAAGGAGACAGCGGTCACGGTCATTGATCACGTCTTTCGGTTACATGGCCTCCCGATGGATGTGGTTTCTGACAGAGGTTCCCAGTTTGTGTCCAAATTCTGGCGAGAGTTTTGTAGATTATTAGGGGCCACAGTCAGTCTGTCTTCGGGTTATCATCCCCAGAGCAATGGTCAATCTGAGCGAGCCAACCAAGACCTGGAGAGAATGTTGCGATGTTTGGTCTATAAGAATCCTTCGTCCTGGAGTCAACAACTCTCTATGGTTGAGTACGCACATAACTCGTTGCCAGTGTCATCCACGGGCCTCTCTCCGTTTAAGTGTAGCTTAGGATACCAGCCACCTATTTTTCTGAGTCTGGAACCCGAAGTCGCGGTCCCCTCCGCTCACGCCTTCGTCCAGAGGTGTCACCGCACATGGACTAGAGCCCGTGAGACTCTACTCCAAGTGGGGGCGCGCACCAAGGCTAAAGCCGATCGCCACCGGTCTAGGCCACCCGTATACGTCGTTGGTCAAAAAGTGTGGCTTTCTACTAAGAACATTCCTCTCCGCTCCGTGTCTAATAAACTTGCTCCCAAATTCATCGGCCCGTTCACTGTCACCAAGATTATTAGTCCGGTGACAGTCCGCCTCAACCTTCCTCCAGCGTACAGGAGAATTCATCCCGCCTTTCATGTATCCAAAATAAAACCCGTGTTTCGTTCTCATCTTAATCCGCCTGCCCCGGTTCCTCCCCCGCCGCGACTCGTAGATGGGGAACCTACTTATTCGGTACATCGTATCCTGGACTCGAGACGGAGGGGACGCGGGTTTCAGTACTTGGTGGACTGGGAGGGTTACGGTCCGGAGGAGAGGAGTTGGGTACCTGCTCGAGACATCCTGGATCACTCCCTCATCGATGATTTCAATCGACAGGTAGGGTTGTCTGGGAACGCCAGGAGGCGTTCCTAGGGGGGAGGGTACTGTCACGGTTGGTAGATCCGCTGTCTCATTCTAGTCTGTGTGTTTACGTGTGTGTGTGGGTGTGTGGGTGTGTCTCAGTTCATTCATTGTTTCATGTGGGCGTTGTCACTGATCTCCCTATCATCCTGATCAGCGACAGCTGTTGGTAATTATCACAGCCTATTTAATGCCCTGTCTTTCGTCTCATGTTTGTCAGATCGTTGTTTGATGATTCCCCGTCTGCGTGCCTGTTCCTGTTTGTTTCCTCGTGTTTCGCCTGCACTGTACTGGACCGGATTCTTCACCGACGATCTCACCACGGATTCTTCACCGACGATCTCACCACGGATTCTTCACCAGCACTCTCACTGAGGATCGCCTGTCTCAGCCCCTGTGTCACGCTCTCCTGTTGCTGTGTTCCTGGCGGTCTCCTGTGAACTGTGTTCCTGACCATCGCATCAGAAGAATTCATTATCTGTCTTTAACTTTGAGTGTTTATTACACAATAAACATATTGAGCACTCGCACTTGTTTCCTCTCAGTTTGTCGTTACAATATGAGACGAGATGTGTCTGACTGCAGAACTATATACGTGACAGCAGTTTCAGACCGGACGTTAGGAGCTGATGATCACCTAAAGCCTGCTTTAAACCAGAGATGGTCTTATTACTGGGAGAGACCAGGATCTGTGGCTCTACCGTTGGAAAAAGTGTAACGGCTAACTTGGATCACGTGTGCCTTGAAAACCAATCACATTACAGCCTTGACATCTGTGTCTGAAATCGCCCCCTATACCCTCAATAGGGCATTATTTGAGGGAACAGCCATTTGTAGTGGTGTCTGAAACCATAGTGGACGTTATTGAGTTCACTCATTCAATCCCACAATGCAGCGCTATAACAAGTGCACAACAGATACTAGCTGTGTCCCAATTCAGGGGCTGCATCCTCCGAAGGCTGCATTTGAAGGCCGATTGCGTCACAGCGGCGCGACAAAGGCTGTCCAAATTCGAAGGATCCTTCTAATGCGGGAAACCGTCAGTGTTGCCGAGTCCGAGGTTTTCCCACGGAATTGGGATACTTTAAAGTTGTTGCCGCAGTAAACATTTTTTCCGCGGGTTGATTTCCACCCCTGTAAGTACGATTTCGGCACTCCAACACCGCCAAAACATCTCTCAGACGCACAAATCCAGTGGAGCAGTGGTTCTCAACTCCAGTCCTCGGGACCCGCTGCTCTGCACATTTTGTATGTCTCTCTTATCTGACACACTCAAATCAGTTCATGGAGTCTCTCCTAACGAGCTGATGATCTGATTCAGGTGTGTTAAATAAGGGAGACATACAAAATGTGCAGAGCAGTGGGTCCCGAGGACTGGAGTTGAGAACCACTGCAGTGGAGAATTCGGCCGCTCGATGGAGAAGAGCCAATGGGTTTTTTGGGCTACTTTTGTTGCACAGACCTGGCAACCCTGCCTACCGTCCTTCTTTCCCCGGGCCGCGAAGGATAGAACAAGGAACCAGCAGCAGCCGAGAGAAACGAGACCGAGAGGATGAGCTGATCGAGCTATGCCCTCCCCTCGAGCTAGGGAGGACATGAAGTTTCAGAGAGAGACAGAGGAGAGGAGACCACAGGAGAGCAGGGAGAGAATGCACAGATTGTTTTCTCTTCTTGACAGATTAAACAAACTTTGTTTGCTTATGTGAATTAAAATTTGTAAATTAAAAAATCGTATGCATTATTTTTATGTGAGTTATAGTTTGTAAATGAAAAAAAAAAAAAAATTATGTGCATTGTTTATTTTTGTAATGCAAGTTATGACTTGAAAATGTAATAAAGAAATTATTCTGTAATGTTCTTGTCAATTAATTTGTACATTTGATAGAAAATAAATTTTTACTTACAGTACTTTTTACAACTATTTACAAGATAAGTTACATTTAAAATACGAAAAACAAAATAAAAGTTTAAATTAACAGTATATATAAAACAGATTGTACAAAACATTTTTCTGTAGACTTTTATTGAGCTGAGCAGGAGATCCTGGATGAGCTGCACAACAGAGACGCTGGTAAAGCCTCTGCTGGAGGGACATCATCTGGGATCAGGGCATATTTCCACTGTCATCATCTGAGATCAGTGCATATTTCCACCGTCATCATCTGGGATCAGGGCATATTTCCACCGTCATCATCTGGGATCAGGGCATATTTCCACCGTCATCATCTGGGATCAGGGCATATTTCCACCGTCATCATCTGGGATCAGGGCATATTTCCACTGTCCACCAACAGGTTTGCAGGGCTGACTCAGGCGACGGCTGCCAGTCACTGAGATGTTCTCAGAAAGAGGAGGAAAAAAAGAAATGAACTCACATACTCAAAAGACAGCAGCCCTCCAGGACATATTTTTAGTGTTTCTATTATATACTGTTCATAGTTTTTTAAACAATATCTAATATCATCATCTAATATCCATGTGTATAAAGTCAGTTTTTCATAAAAAGTACAATATTTGCATCTGAGATGAAGTGAAGTTGAATAACAGTCTAAAGTAGAGGTCGGCCGATATGGGTTTTTTCAGGCCGATGCCGATTTTTTTGGCCGATATTTGGCCGATATGTGCTTGTTTTTAACCTCTATTTGAAAGATATAATGTAACACAAATAATTACTTAAGATAGACAAAATTTCTCAACAAAAACATTTATTGAACACTTGAATAATCTGTACTTGTACACTTACTGTAAATTAAAAATGTATAATGTAAAAACATATTGTATAAATAATGTATAACAAATATATTAAATAAACAAAACAGGTAAGAAGAAGTTTTGGAGTTAAAGCCGCACAGCTGTTTTTGAGTGCGGTAAGTGAATTCTTTTGTGCTGTACTTTTTTTTTTGACTGACAAGTTGTATTTATTGTTTCATGTGCCATTGTAATGATAATACGGCAGGTGTATTAGTACTGCAACACACCCTTAAGTGTGCAATATCAGAGTTTTTTAGTTTAAGGGCAAAAGAGGTTTAAATGTCAGGAGGCGCTGTCGGGCCGATTGAAACACAGCGCATCCTGCCCGTTAAACCTGGTCATAGCCTATTCTGTTCATAGATTCATATACTGTTCCTAGACTTGTGTTTCTTTTAATGCAAATTCATTTTCAATTACGCAACACGTGTTATCTCTTTAATAATCATCAGTTGTCCAATCTTCAATAAATTTCATTTATCGTTTTCCGGTTGACCTCGTTTTCTTCATAATAACAGGCTATTCAACTAGCAAACACTCAATATGACTCAAGGAAGAAATGTAAGAAAATGAATTGTAAATGGATTTGTCTGTCTTCGTCAAAATAGCCTTTTAGAAAGATTACAAAATGTGCATACTGTAGGCTTATCTCCTATTGTTTATTGGGAGACAGAACAAAAATGGTTAATATGAACCTTTAAATTAAAATAAATTACAAAATATGTTTGAAACAATATGTACATAAGTTACTTGTCAGGTATTGTTCACAATGTTACAAGTTCTTCCCCGTCTAGGGTTGGGAGAGCGTAACAGGATTAAATTAAATCAAAACTTAAACGCGGAGGGTTCCCTTCAGTCCCCTGCCCCAGAAATGTGAGCCAAAACTTGATACAAGCGTAAAAAGATGTATTGTGTATACATTTCAATCTTCAGGAGAAGGTCGCCAAAACAACAAACTTACTTTACTTCCTTCTCAGGACTGATTGACATATTTACATATAAACTGATCAATATTCATTTTAAATGCATTGTCATTATTGTGATGTGCAAAGACTTGAAAATAATTTTTAATCTGAGCTTAATATTGGTCAGAAAGTTTCTCATGAACACTGGAGGTGATTTTGTGTTTGTGTGATGAACAGACAGTTTTTTTCCGTCCAGCTCAAAGCCACAGAAAACATGTGAAGGTTGAGGGTCTCAGTTCAGTTTAATTAAACACACTTACTCAGGAAACCCACAGAGAGACACACGAGACTGAACAGAGAGACAGAAGATGAACAGAAGACAATAAAGACTAACAGCTGATCATTCAGTAATTCACCTTCAACATTTAATGAAAGTGATGAATTGAGGAAAAGACTGTAAAACGTTTATGATCAACAAATGATTTATGTGTGATTTGACAATTTTTAATATATGATTTATTAATTAATTAATTAAAATATATTTGTAATATATGAAAAAATAAATATTGTTATATCTCAGCTCTTCCAGGTTATCTGAAATAATAGAGGAAGCAGAGGCTCAAAACTATTTGGCGTTAAGCTGCGAGTGCTCTTGAACGCCAGCAGAGGGCGCTCTTACCACTGACACTACACACATCATTTCCCACAATGCTTTGTCTGTCATCTGTGTAATCATGTGCAGCTGTTTCCCATCACCTCTTTATCCATGTGTCTCTTCCTATATAACCCTGTTCCGTGAGTGTGAAACCTGCATTTTACGCGGAATTGCTTTTCCAACGCAATAGAGGTGGAAATGTGCTTCTCCACACAGCTCGCGCTGAAATGCGACGCAGTGCCAAACGCTGCTCCTCCTGCATGGACTCCACCACCGCAGCGGCGTCTTGATGTGAGTGATCTTATATATATCACAATTTATGGTTAGGCTAAAGTTAATCCTCTGGGGTCGACAAACGCGCCTGCGCATTTTGCTGGATTTTTTCACATAGCGGCAAAATATGAAAATGCCTATAGAGAGCGCGCGCTATTGACATCAACTCGATAAAACTCATCAGGTGCATGTACTTTACGTCGTCTTGCGACCCTGTGAGTCACTCTCCATTTTAGAGAGTCTGACAGCAGGTCTCAGGTGCACGCCCTCCTGCTCACAGTTCGTCCCCTCTATCTCCGCTGGGCACTGCCCACTTTTCTAGCATTTTTCAAATATTGCCAGTGGGTGGAGTCAGGCTCTGACCAGGGGTTTAGTTACCCTTTAAGCACAGTTTTGACTCCTCCCCTTTATCCTTATATGGCGCTGAGCGCTGAGTGTCCGTTTGAATGAAAACAAAGTTTGCGGTTGAATCGTCGTGTGAACAGGCAGTTCAGAGAGAAGGAAGATTTTCTGTGAGTAATCAGTTAAATTTAGATATGTTCTTCACACAGATCTGTTTTATGTCTTCAGAAGAATTGCAATTGCACACAATGAAGCGTATGGATGACGGTCGCGCTGAGGCTCGCGAATCACTAAAATAACTTTACAAACTCAAACAACATCTAACTAAGATAAATGATAGACATGCCTAAGTATGCAGTATTTACATTATTATTAAACACTGACCTCTAAAACATGCTGAGATATCAAAATTGACTAGAATTGTATATTTTCAGAAGAAAATGTGAAAATAATGTGCTTGCGCAAAACTCTCCCACAATGCAATGGAGTGGTTGCCAGTTCTTCATGGTAAAATTGGGTAAACGTACAATCGGTTTAAATCAAATGTAGTTTTACTAATCAAACTGCAGCCTTTCAGAATATAAAACATATCAAATTCATTGAGGGATAGTGTGATTTAAGGAGACAATAAAAGCATTAAACTTTTTTAAAGTCTATGAACAGATGCTGTGAAAACCTCTGGAGAATCTCTCTAGTGTGTGTGATGTTCACCATTGCATTATTATAGATGTACAGCACCTTCAGTAAACACACAAACAGCTCTCTTATTGAACCCTCTGGCTCCATCTAGTGGCAGATAGAAGTTCATGTTCTATTGATATCACAGTGCTATGCATAAGTTTAGACACCCATGCTAAAGTTGACTAAAAAGAGGAATAAAAAATCATCTTTTGGAAATTGAACTTAATGCCTTAATTAAAAAAATTAGGAAAAATCCAACCTTTAAGGACACCAATTTTCTTTGTGAATGAATAATGTATCGTAAATAAATAAAGGTTCTTCCTTAAAATACAGAGTGCATAACTCTGGACACCCCTATGTTAAATTCCCATAGAGGCAGGCAGATTTTTATTTTTAAAGGCCAGTTACTTCATGGATCCAGGATACTATGCATCCTGATAAAGTTCCCTTGGCCTTTGGAATTAAAATAGCCCCACATCATCACATAGCCTTCACCATACCTAGAGATTGGCATGGAGTACTTTCCATAAGATCATCTCTCAATGCAAATCAAACCAGCTATTAGGCTAACTGAAATAAAACCATGCCAATCTCTAGGTATGGTGAAGGCTATAAGTTTTCTGACCAGCAGATGGATTTGACTTCATTCTTTCAAAAAGACTTCATGTCTTCCAAAACATAGATGAGAAAAAAGAAAAGAAAAAAGAAATATAATTTTTCTTACAATCGCTCTATAAATGTTTGCGATCGTACTGACCCTTGTGAGTTTACATAGACACCTATAGACACCTTACATAAATATACTGTCGCCCTCTAGAGGAAGATTTGAATAATGCAGATTAATTATCTTCAGTGTCATTTGTCCTTCTATAGAGAAGATGAAGCCTGTATGAGCTCTCAGTATCAGACACTGTAACCTCCACTAGGTGGCGCTCTTTCAGTGTGATTAATGTAATATTCAGTCAGTGCTGATGGTGGGAGGAGCCAGTAAAGCTGATCATTACTGATAAAGAGCTGAAGAAAGAGGAAGGAACTAAAGCAGACAGATGTAGAGACAGAGAGATTCACACAGAGAACATTCAGCATAAAGAAGACTGAACTCAACTCACAATGAAGATCCTCCTCATCTTCTTCACTTTCTCCCTGATCTCAGGTCAGAGCTTTTCTCTTTCATCACTGCAGTAATGATGCTGTTTTCTGTTCATGAGGTTTCTGATCACAGTATCAATCTGATTGACAGGTGCAGTGAGATGCGTCAGTGTCACTGGATATTCTGGAGGAAGTCTTCTTGTTGATTCACATAAGACTTGGTTCAGTGAAAATACTAAAAGCTTTAATAAATTACCTGAGTGGAGAAGTATATTGAATGATATGAAACATGATAAATGGATCAATAATGGAAAATTCACATTGTTTAGAAATAATGAGGGAAACCTTATGATCTACATTAGAGGTTTGAATGAACATGACGCTGGAGGATACTGGATTGGTGTTCTTTACAAGTGGGGTATAGATATGACTTTAAATGTGGAAGAAGGTCAGTCATTTAAGATCAAAGTCTTGGTGTAGTAAAATTCCTAATCTTTTTAAAGCCTGTATAAATTATTATTATTATTTTTTTGTAAACAACAGATTCATGTTGTAAAATATCAAAGAGGGTGATGGTGAATATTGGAGAAACTGCAACCTTCAGCTGTGAATATTCACAGAATCATATTAATGATCCCAAGATCATATTCAAAGAAGGAAAAGACTCTATTGAGACGATTTACAGCACCTCGAAGAAGACCGAAAGATTCAGTGTTTCTGATGACAGACATAAAAACCTCTTCAGTGTGAGAATTACTGCTGTGACTCCAGATGATGGAGGAGTTTATTTATGTGGAGTTTGGATCAACAGAGACTCGTACAGTTACTCCATTATTAATACTGTTCATCTACATATTGGTAGTAAGTAAAACAACCTTTCATTCAAATCTCACATAAAAGTTTCTAAAATTGGTGTGTGTTGTAGAATTGATCAGACATGATATTGGTGATGAACCTGAGAAGTTGAAGTATTATTGTTTACATTACAGAAATATTGTATGAGAACCATAATTAATGTAAAATATTACTGTTCTTTGTTTGCAGTGGCTCCAGTAGTGAGACGTGAAGGAGAATCTGCTGAGATCTTCTGCCCTTATGATTCAATCTATAAATCAAAGTCAAAGTCTCTCTGTAAGGGGAAGTGCTCCACTAGAGATAGAAATACTCTCAATGAGACTGTGAGAGAAGAGAAAGAGACCAAGACTGACAGATTGACTCTGAATGATGACGTCACTGCAAGTGTCTTCACTGGGACCATCACTGGACTGACAGCAGAGGATGCTGGGAAATACTGGTGTGCAGTGACATTAGAGAGAGACGTGAATTATCTTTACACTCATCTGATCGTCATCATGAACGAGGGTGAGGAAGGTTTATACATCTGAATATGTGAAACTATGGCTGTGAATTGATGTTCTTATATTTCTAATATTTCCAGAGCTGGACTTGACTAAGTATGAAGGAGACGACGTGTCAGTCCAGTGCAAACATCATGATGAACATCAGAAATGCTTCTGCAAAGCACATGAACCCTCCATGTGTGTGAAGGATGGAGTTTCATTGGAGACGATCAGAGATGATTGATTCTCTTTCAGTGATGAAGCTTCTACTGGAGTCTTTACTGTAAACATCACTGATCTGAGAGAAGAGGATTCTGGGATATACTGGTGTGGATCTCACATCACCACTAAAGTCAACCTCACTGTAAAACAGGGTAAGTAATATTATTGAATTATTTTGTATTTAAAATTAAGTCATTAAGTTTTTTTTTTTTTTTGGTTGCGGAAACTGGGTAAAACATGTCTCAAGGACAATGAACAGAACACACACCTGTTAGAGCATGTGACCAGTGATGGGGAAAGTTACTTTTAAAAGGATTGTGTTACAATATTGTGTTACTCCCTTAAAAAGTAACTAATTCAATTACTTAATTACTTTTTATGGAAAGTAATGAGTGTGGTAGATTGTTTCTTCTTTCACACCTAACTTAAGTCTACCTGGGTCTCGTCTAGAATCGACGTCCCCGTCCTCCACACAATGGCTTCGAATATGCTTTAATCACGGACAGAGGATCTCAGACAAATATCAGAGAGCAAAAATAATACAACAGTTTTTATAGAATAGGAGCATAGCAAAAGTGACATGATACATTAGGCTACATAATTTCCCTACAATTTGATTGGTTTTTTATATGCAAACGCTTCTGTTACTAGGTAAAAGCAAATCAGTTTTCTTGTTTTCTCTAAATCACTAGTTCTGTCTGGACCCACACATCTGTCTAGTTTCATTTCCTCTGTGTGTTATATTGGGACACACACTCAGTCACAAGTTTTTCAGTAAAAGGGTTTGGAAACATTTAGCATTCAAAAGCATATGAATGTTATTCCTGCAAGAAATATAAATGTTAGTTATGATTAATTAAAAAAATCCATCACATGAGTTACATTACATTTGGTTGACTTTTTAACACCTGGGCTAGGCTTGCTTTTATGATTTTTTTTATTTTTATAACAAAATAAAATACTATTTTTATACAAAAGTGAACTGAATAAGCCTCAGGCTTAAGGGAATATAAACTCACGTCTGTACAGTAAAGTGCGCAGCTCAAACAAACCTTACAGATGTGCTTCCATTCTGGAATACAGAAAAATAGGACGCAGAAGAAGAAAGTTCAACACTCTTACTTTAGCAATAAAAACAAAATAAAAAATGAAACACAAATGTGATGTTTATCTAAAGTAGATTTTACCTATAAGTATGGTTGAATTGGATAATTGACGGACTGCAGCAAAGACATTGGTTAATAAAGTGAGATGAAATACATAAAGTATGTATTATTTAATATTTAATTATTGCAGGTTTGTGTAATATTCTGAGTTTGCATTTCACAGTTTTTATTCATTTAGAGGAATACTGAATCTGTTTTTGTGCCAGTGAAATGAGTAAATGCTCATATTTAGTCTAGAATTACAATAACCATCATGTTCACACACAGCGCACACAACGCCTCTGCACTTACTCACATTTTCCCTCAACATGAGGGCAGGACAGCTGTCAGTCAATAAATGGGGAAACAAAGTAACTTGCGTTACTTATTTGAAAAAACTCAGATACTTTATAATGTATAACTTATAACTTATTCTCTTAATATAATGAACTTATTCAGAAACATGGTTTTTCCTATCACTGCTACGCTGATGACACACAACTCTACCTCTCATTCCAGCCTGACGATCCGACGGTAGCTGATCGTATCTCAGCCTGCCTGACAGACATTTCTGGCTGGATGAAGGACCACCACCTTCAACTAAACCTTGCGAAGACAGAGCTACTCGTGGTCCCGGCCAACCCAACACTTCACCACAACTTCTCCATTCAGCTAGGCTCGTCATCCATAACTCCATCTAGGTCAGTCAGAAACCTTGGTGTGGTAATTGATGATCAATTGAACTTCACAGAACACATTGCTAGAACTGCCCGGTCATGTAGATTTGCCTTGTACAACATTAGGAGGATCAGACCCTTCTTATCAGAACATGCTACTCAACTCCTTGTCCAAGCGCTTGTTTTATCTAGACTTGACTATTGTAACGCTCTCCTGGCTGGTCTTCCAGCTTGCACAGTCAAACCTCTGCAGCTGATCCAGAACGCCGCAGCTAGAGTGGTCTTTAACGAGCCGAAAAGGGCACATGTCACTCCTCTCCTCACAAAATTGCACTGGTTGCCAGTTGCCGCTCACATCAAATTCAAGTCACTGACGTTTGCCTACAGAACAACCACTGGTTCTGCTCCCTTTTACTTTAACTCTTTACTTCAGACTTACGTGCCATCCAGGAACTTGCGCTCTACAAGTGAACGACGTCTTGTGGTGCCATCTCAAAGAGGCACAAAATCTATTTCTCGGACCTTCACCATGACTGTTCCCTGCTGGAGGAATGATCTGCCTAACTCAACCAGAGCGGCTGAGTGCATAGCCACTTTCAAGAAACGGCTGAAGACGCTTCTTTTTAGACAGCACTTGATCCAGTAATACTAACACTTTCTCTACTACTCTATTCTATTCTGTTCTATAACAAAAAATAAAAAAAATAAAAAAATTCTGCGTTAGATTAAACTGAGAAGGGTCATAGCACTTGCATATTGTTGTCCTACTGTTAGTTTAACTGCTTCTATTGTTCTCATTTGTAAGTCGCTTTGGATAAAAGCGTCTGCTAAATGAATAAATGTAAATGTAAATGTAAGATCAGTATAATTAGATGTATACCAGTGTCTTCAGGAAAAGTCAGGGGTCAAAACAAAAGAGCCAGGAAGTTACATTTTATACTCTTATCCAGGGATTGTTATGATAAGCTAAATCATCCTTCCTTCCTGGGGTGCTGTCCCCCCAACCTGTTGTTCTAGGAGAACGCGTGAAAGAAAGATGAAACCCAAAAATGACACCTCAATTCTGACACCTTTTGAAGATCAGATTTCTTTTTATAACATTTAAACTTAGAACACATTATAGAACATCCTTTGACTTTATGAATACACAAAAATGACAGCTTAATGATTTTTATATTTTGTGCATTTATTTAAAGACTGCATGTAGGCCTACCATTTTGACTCTTGTGTTACCTTACTTCTTTGGCCATATTAAAGGTTTTTATGAAAGATTATTTCTATTTTTCAGCACATGCAGTCAGAGTTACAGAAAATAATAATAGTGCAACAAATAAGGGGATTATGTTTTATTTATTTTAATCAGGTTTGTTAAAAGTATGCTTGAATGATGATAGTTTATCTGCGCTACCATATATTTGCTATAACAATGAAAATATTTGAAAAACCTGTTAAAATCAAGTAATGATGCAATCCTTTAAATCTTAACTTTGACACAACTCCAGGGGACCACTACTTTCAAATATTAAAAATCAAATATTGCCACATAGATGGCTCAAGACGACGTAATTGTTAAAATAGCATATTGCTTTATTTTAAAATGTGAAGAAATTGTAACCCTAAAGTGTATTTCAAGTGTGATATTTCTGTAAAGGCTAGGGACAGAAAATGGACATTGTCATAAAATGACCCAGAAATGATTTTGCATAAATTTTACCCGAGCTATTATTTTACATAACAGCATCTGTTCAAAACTTTACAATTTTAAAGCAAAACTGTGCTTAGTCGTCTTAAATCTTATTTATCCAAATATATTCAAACAGTATATTGTCCACCGACACACGCCAGCATGATGTATTTGTGGCGTGCGTATGTAATGTTATATATGTAGTCTATTTGTATATGCGTGCGTGTATGAAAAGTATCCTAAATGAAAACAGTGCAACCCAGTGTCACAAAAAAGACTTATGCATTATATGCTATATATGCATTATAATTATTTTTTCTACTTTAAAGCATTAGTTTCTTTTGTTCGTGATTTTTTTTTTTTAGATTTTTCTAAATAAAATCTGTACATTTATTCACGTTTCTATTATTTTTGTCTATTTAAATTATATTTACAAACTCACCACACACACACACACACACACACACACACACACTAATGGCCAATAACTGTAATTTATTGAAAGCCATCTTTTTTTCTGAAAAGATGACGCCTTACACTTGAAGAGCGCACATTGTTTTATAATTTTACAGTCAAAAACAAATTATGTGAAAATCACCTATTTTAGCTTCAGGTTCTAAAAAGGGTTAATTCACTGTTCTCAAACCAAGCGCATACTCCACTCGACACAATGTTGGTAATCCCCCCAAAAATAAAATACCAGAAACTTTTCTAAACTATAGCAAAACAAAACATTAAACATTACTAAATCTCCCACTTAACATTAATCTGATACAAAACAATTTTAGCATTTACTCTCATTTTAAGTGTCATGGCAAAGCATGCTGGGGAATAGAGATCCCAGTCCAGTTTCAGTTAAATTTAAGTTTGTCTAATTAAAAGAAACAAGTTCATAGAACTCAAAACAATTCAACAATTCAACATAATTAAAATGTGTAAGTTTTGTGAACTCAAAAGAAAAGAAAGTTCTAAATACTCATAAAAGTTAACTTGATTGAACTAATTTGTATAATTTAAGTTGGCCCATACTCAACTAATTTTGAGCGTTAGGGTTTACAGAAAATCAGTCCACATAAGCCTCTGTACTCCATGACGCAGCATAAGTAAAGTTTTCTTGAGTGGATATTTAATCGTACTCGTCTTAAGGTCTTCAGAAGTCATAACTTCAGGGGTCAGTGGGGATCCCGAGAATATTTAATTTCCCTTAAAACCAAAGATTAAGCTAAAAGACACCAGTTGCCAGTGTTCCCACCAAAATCAAATAGTGTATATATTTGTATTACACTTTTTGTTGTGTTCTGACACAATGTCATTAATTGGTACTTTTTCTTTTATAAAAATTACTTTTTCTTACGTCTACAAAGTTTCAATTTCAATTAATTTCCTAGCAAGTATAAAGTAAAAAAATATATGATAAATATGCCTGACGCAATGTTTTTAAGAAATAGCTTCTGCAATACTCCAAACAGTTCCTCACACAATGGCACCATTAAGGATGGTCAACAGCTCATGTCAATCGATATCAATCGGTGAAAACACAGCGTATGTAAGGTATTTTTCCAAATATTTTGTATTACACTTTTCAAAGGATAATCTAGCTTTAAAGTTAGAATAAAAAAGTTAAAACCAATCATAGCTTCATACCTGGTGTGTTCTGACACAAGGTCATTAACTGGTTATTTTTGTGTTATAATTGTAGCCTACTTATAAATATAGAGTTAACACATGATGAAACAAGTGAATAATGCTACCAAATACGTCTGACACAATGTTTTTAAGAAAAGCAGTGTTTAAAATACAGATGATTTTTCTTTTGACAATCATACGTTTTAAATTATACCCCGGGGGTTTAGCATCCAATAAGTTGTAATTTATGCAAAGGTTTTATGTTTTATTAAGTCGTCATAAACAAAACAAACCCAGATCCTCCCATAGTTGTAGTAACATTTACAATATTTACAATAACATTTATAAAAATAGATTCTGTCAGATTTGTTAGAGTGCCTGTACCATATTATTGTGAGGCAATCACATTTGAGGAATAATGCGATTTATATAATTTTTCCCCACTAGCGGATGACACCGTTTACATCTTGTTTCTTTGCACAGTTTTTAGACGAAGACTACACTTTGAGCGCTGTCAAACATGTTCATATATGATTTCATGAACAAATACAGCATAAGAAAATTTAAAAAAAAGGAAAAATTTAAACTGTGATATTCTTTTAGGTCTGTCTACGAAGCGGTCACAAGACACATAATAGGCCCAACATGAAAAGTGAGTCTTGATGTTTTTCTGATACACATACGACTGTTACATTTAAAACAAAATCAATTAAGTTACGCATTAGGAGTCAAGGTGTTCCAGACACACAATTTGTCATGTTTGTCCCAACCCTGTATCACATGAAATATGTTCTGAGGAAACTATTTTGCATATCGCAATTACGTTACATGCCAACATATAAGCAGTGCTATTACGTTGGTCCTTAACCTAATATAAGCAGTGCTATTACGTTGGTCCTTAACCTAATATAGCCAATCTATTGCAGTGCTATTACGTTTGTCCTGAACATAATACATCCAAAGCAGGTTTCTTTTCACACGTAGCAGCTAATGCTGTTCATTTTGTTTTAATTATTTACTCCCTTTTTTCTCATTGGGCTACAAAATATTATCATTGCCAGGGCGAGTCAAATGGCGGCACCCAGATAATTTTTATCTGGCCCTCCAACTGGTTTTTGATGTTTAAAACCCCTCGCAATCTGATATCAAAGTCCCCGCAAAGGTTTAGCGCGTTCAGCGGTGAGTTTAACAACGCACGTGATCATTCAGCGGTGAGTTTAACAACACTCAATTGCAGGTAGCTGCGCTGCGTTGTTAAACTTATAAACATGATATCTGTTTCCTGTGTAATGTTAGTGAACCACTATTTGTAGAATGATATTGTAATGTATCGAGTTTTTGCCTCTGTTTTTGTGTTACTCGACATTATCTCAGTGTTTCTGGCTGTTTATTTGTTTATGTTTAACCGTGATACAATTTTCACGCCTCAAAGAATCTTATAGACGTAATGTTTTTTTTTTTCTTCAGAATTTAGGCTACTGTTTAAAAGTCAACGTGTAGGGTTATATACAATCGGTACACTGTGTTTTAATTTCACTATATATACATTTTAATAAATGCTTCAGGGACTGAACCTTTTAATTTTAAAAAGTCATTTTAAATCTTCTAAAAACATTTTAATCTTTGGTAAAAATTAACTTAAAGTCTGTCTATCCTTTTCTAAGGGCATGTTATGGATATATTGCAAACAATTTAGGCATATGTTTTGACCGTGTAATGTTTAATCAAAATTCTGCTGGAATATTCATTTATTATATTAATTTGATGATATTATATTTAACTTAAAGACATGAAGTGTGTTGAGTCTTAAATTAGTCTCCATGTTAATGATGTTTGGATGATTATTAAAAGTCCAATCTTAAAGTGTAATTGTTACTCTCACTGGTAATATACAGTATAATAATTAATCAATCAGAAACATGCATTAGGAGTGCATCATGCATTTTCTCTCTCTCTCTCTCTCTCTCTCTCTCTCTCTCAGGGGAAGTGGGCGTCTCTGACACATTCAGCTCTTCATGTTAAACATGTAACCAGGAAAGAAACACTCAAAACTCTTCTGAACACACATCGAGAGCTTCAGAAGAACTGAATCGACTAACAACAGAGAAGATCATTTAATAAGAGAGAAGAATGAAGATCATCTGGACTTTCACTCTGCTGATGATTCCTGGTAAGAATCTGAACTCAGAGTAGATCAATAAATTTAGCACAGAATTGGTATTTTCAGTATTTTACTTCAGATCAAGTTTTTCTATTGACTGTTGAAGAAAGTTCATTTCTGTGTAAATTAAAGTGTTTTAATGCTGGTTTGTTGTAGGTGTCGTGAGCTCCATGAGTGTGACAGGATATTCAGGAGGAGGAGTCACGATCACATGCAGATATATAAAAAAATATAAAGGAAATGAAAAGTATTTTTGTAAAGGTGAATGGTCAGAGTGCACAGACCAAATCAAGACTGAGGAAGATAAATGGGTTCAATCTGGAATATTCTCTCTGTATGACGACACAAGTTCATCAGTCTTCACTGTGACCATCAGAGATCTGAGAGAAGAGGATTCTGACACGTACTATTGTGGAGTTGAAAGGGTTGGACTAGATCCCCACACTGAAGTGAGGCTGAAGGTTTTAACAGGTGAGTAACTGAGACCCTCAAACTCATGATGATCTCCACAACATCACGATACTCAACACTGACTGTAATTACTGATGTTCACATGTGAAACTCATAAAAGACGTGTTTGCTACTAAATGAAGATGAAGTATCATTACTGACTTGATTTTTTACACACTGATATCTGGGTTTGTGTTGAACAGGTAAAAAAATCAGAAGTGTGACAGGATATTCAGGAGGAAACGTCATTATAAACTACAAATATGAGATGAAAAACACAAATCATGTGATAGACGTCTGTAAAACTGCAGATCAGTGTTTTACTGTAATAAACACTAACAGAAGAGCAGAATGGAAACATGACAGACGATTCTCCGTTCATGATGACAGATCTGCAGGACTCTTACTTCTGTTTATCAGAGATCTGAATGAGAACGACTCTGGAGAATATAAGATTATAGTCAAAGTTTCTGAAGATTACAGTTTCTTCTCTGAGTTTAATCTGGACATTAAGAAGGGTGAGCTGCTTTCAGTCATTTATGCATTATTTGACAGAATCCATGAATATATCTGGTGATTGTAACATTGCTGCACTTTATCTGGATCTTAAACAGAGGATTGTTGTGTGAAGAGCATCAGTCTATCAGCTTCTGCAGGAGGATCTGTGAACATCAGCTGCAAATACCCACAATCCCACATTCGTGATGTGAAGTTTCTGTGCTGGAGATCTGGAGCTGATCTCTGTGCTGAAGAGACGTCTGTGAATGAGAGCAGAAGATGGAGGGATGAGGGAAAGATCCGGCTGTATGATGACAGAGAACAGCAGCTCCTGACGGGAAGCATCAGTCATGTGACTGAAGAAGATTCAGAATACTGGTGTGGAGTTCAGTCTGATCAAGGACACAAGATCTTCATCACACGAGTCCTGATCAATGTTACAGGTACAGATGCAGATCACTGTGTGTCATGTGTCATGTTTGCAGCTGGTTCTGTTTAAGCAGGTTTAACCACAGGATTATTTTTAATGTTAGGTGTTCTTTCTGTTCAACAAAGCAAAACCACAAACAGTTAAAAAGAGGAAGTATAAAAACAAACTACAGTTTATATGTTTACAGTTTATGAAGGTAAAAGTGCAGCTTTGCATGAATTCTGGTAGTGAATGTGTGAATGACATCAGTAACACATATCATGAGAAAAGAGATGTCAAGTTCTGTGTGTGAAAAAAACATCCTTTAGAAATTCATTGTTTTATTGTTTTATATACTGTATATAAGTTCCTGAAACATCATCACCATTATTATCAACTACAACATATTCATCATCATCATCTTCATCATCACCATCATCACCACCTCCATCATCATCCTCATCATCATCACCATCATCTTCATCATCATCATCATCTTCATCATCACCATCATCACCACCTCCATCATCATCCTCATCATCATCATCACCATCATCTTCATCATCATCACCATCATCACCACCTCCATCATCATCCTCTCCATCCTCATCATCATCATCATCATCTGCTTCTTCTTCCTCATCAGTAGAAACTTCACCCTTCACAGGTGTGTCCATATCAGCCGGTGATCTTGTGCTGAAATACCAACATGTGATCAATGGGTGTAACTTGTGAGGAGGCTTGACGCCCCCTAGTGACTGAAATATATTACTAAATATAAAAATACATGATATTTCACCTCCAAATTAAATAATACATTTAATTGTAATATTTTATTAATTTAAATAAAATGTTAAATCGTTATTAACAACAACCATAATAATAACCCAATCATTCTTGTTTACATATTGGACTTCCAGTAAATTCGCTGGTTGAAAGACATTATAACTTATAACTCTTGCACTTCCATCCTCAATAGCAAAATATTGTGGAATGTTTTTTGGGTTTTCACAGTGTGTGACGTTGTGTTACTGTCTCTTTAAACCATCATCGTTGCAGGTTTAGCGTCGCTTTTGCTGGGTCAATTCCTCTTTGTGGTGCCAGATCAAACTTTGGTGGAAAACGTGTTAAATTGAGTGAAGAATGTTGCATTTTTAAATGTTGTGTTACAGCCTATAGGGTCCAAAAAATGTATTTAGGACAAACTAGCTGGTACATTCAGCTACACATGCAACTGAGCAAGTGCCAGACAAGACCGTTATTTAAAAGGGCCGTGTGAGTGTACAATGTTAAACCTGTGAATCCAGTATCACGGTCTGGCTAATCCCACTCCAAACGTCGAGCTACGCCCATGATCTGATATTTTATTTAGCTCAGATGATCAGATTCTCAGATTATGTCTCCTGTGTTTTCAGGCTCTTCTCTGATCGTTCTTCTGGTTCTGATCTTCGCTGGACTCTTATTCCTGTTTTCTGTAAGAAGTATCAGTCTCAAGGTAAAACTCATTCAGATTCAGAGGGCCCTATCTTGCACCCAGCGTAATTGATTCTGTACACCGACGCATGTATCATTCCTATTTTGCACCCGACGCACAGCAGACTTTTCCCTCCACAGACGCACGTCGGTAAATTAGGAAATGAACTTGCGCTCCCGGGGGCGGTTCAGCGAAAAGAGGAGGCGTGTTCCGGCGCAAACATTCCCTGGTGCCATTTTGCAGTTTCAGAAAACAATTCCGCCACAGACCAGGAAAAACCTAGTCTAAAGTCAGTGGCGCGTGGCGCGTTGCGCATGTTATTCATATGTTATTTTAAGGGCGCATACTTGGCCATAATCAATGCGCATAACGCGCATACACTTTGCTTCGCTCATCTACACAGATGCAGCAGTTGACATTTTTACAAATCATACATTATTAAAGGAAAAAATATTAACACACGAGGGAAATCATTGTTGTGTCCATGAAGATGTGAAAAATAGGCATAAATCTAGTTTACACATTTACCCAAATTATCATACGCCTGTTTAACCGAAGCTAATTTGGGTGTGTTTCTCCATCCCCAATGTCACTTCTCTGTGTTTTACGGCCCGGACGAGAACGTCGGTCTCCTCGGCTGTGAACCGCTCCTGGCGTGATCGGCAAATCCGCCATTATAATAGCCATCCGCCATGGAACAAGCGCCTGCTCTTAAAGGGAATGTGAGATGACGCTCTGATTGGTTTATTTCACGTTACGCCCAAAGCACACCTATGAGTAATGAAGCTACTTCAGACCAACTCATTTTAGATTTGTGTTGGGCGCAAGAGTCAGAGTCCGAGACCCGCCCACAAAGTTACTTGCGTTTCGCGCTCGATACTTGCGTTTCAGATCGTTAAAATAGGGCCCATAGTCTAGTTTAACTAGTCTAACTCTGAGTTTAAAACACAGATTTGGTGATCATTTCCCACTTTTATTCTGTCGCCACCTATTGTCTACAACAAGATGTGAGCAAAACAGATATTTGATGATGTATGAAAAAATGTACACAAGATATCAGTGTTGAAATGCAGAATATTGAATTAGGAATAATTGTTTTTGACAGGTGGTGATTCTTCGTCTCAGAATGGACCGGGAAAACATGAAGTGGTGAGTCCAGTTACTGTATAAAATAAGATGTTTATTTTTTATTCATAATCACAATGAATTCTAATGCCTTCAAACCTGATAATATTTATTTCTGTAAATAATTTTTCTATCTCTCCTCAGGCTTCTCACACTGGTTGCAATTATGAGGAGATTAAAGACACTCACAAACAATTACCAACAAACCCCTCTATTTCTTACAATACTGTTTATGCCACTGCCCAATTACCCACAAGCCCCTCTGATTCTTCTAACACTGTTTACGCTACAGTTGAGAAAGGCACTGGTGACTCTCAGCGCTGCATCACATCTGCTGAGGATCTGAATTACGCAGTGGTGAATTTCCACAAGAAATCTGACTGTCCTGACAGTGTCAGTTTCAGGAATAATCAGGATTACAGTGAATACGCTGCTGTCAATCATCTCAGTGCTTGGTGAGCCACAGCAGAGGATATAAATCAGCTCATTTTGAATGTTTGAACCTTGGCTTTGGCATTAAGTTTCCATGTAGCTGTTCCTGCTTTGCTGGACCCATCCAGTTCCCAGGCTCTCTTCCTTCACTGGTTCCCCCAGTTCCTTAGCTCCACCACTTTTATTGGTTTTGTCCAGTTTCTTGGCACCGTCACCTCCATACCTCCAGCTTCACACGGGGTCCCTCATCTTTAAAACTCTGCCTTGTCCTTGTACCTTGTCCCTCCGGTCCAGTGGCGTCCCCCTGGTCTTCCAGCCCTCTGACTCCGCCTTGGTCTTACATCTCTCCGGCTTTGTCCTGGACTGCACCGCTTATTGCTCCGCTGGGGGTCTTTATTCCTCCGGCTCCATCAATGCATCCCATTCCGCCCATTCCACCACCATCAAGTTGATGATGGATATCACTATATACTATGGTGTAGTTTTTTGTTTAACGAGTGTTTTTGTTATTGTTTAAGGAGTACATTCACATCTAGTTTTGAAGTCTCTCTCTCTCTCTCTCTCTCTCTCTCTCTCTCTCTCTCTCTCTGTGCATGCTGGGAGCATTTTGGGTGTGTGAGGGTGTTCACAGAGAAGTGTTTGAAAGTCTTTATATTCTCATTCGTTATTTAATTTGGACATTTAAAACCACGTATTAGTGGTGTTCGCCGAAGAGTCGCCATGTCGCATGTCTCAGAGTCTGACGGGTGGAGAGCACCTGTTTCGCGGCGTCACGCGATGTGTTCCTGCTCAGGGTGTGTCAGTTGTCAGCGGTCGGAGAAGAGGTTGGACATGACATTACTTCGGCCTCCAGGATGAATAAAGCGGTAGGGGTTTTTGTTAAAGAGGAGAAGCTAGTAAACCGCCCGATACGCAACGGGATTGTGATAAGTGTTTGTTACTGTTTCACCATTTGTTATACCAACGACAAAAGTCGAATGTCCCCCCCATTAATTGGAAATGAGGATATTGAGCGTGCATTAGCTCAGTATGGTAAATGTGCTTGTGCAATTTAAAATAATCCAATTAGGATGTAAAAATGAAGCACTGAAACATGTGATGTCTTTTAGGAGACGTGTCTTTCAGAGTTGTACATGAAGGAAAATCATACATGCTTTATGCCAGTACAGGTAGCTTGAAGTGTTTTGAGTGTGGAGATCTTGGGCACAAAAAGTTGACATGCCCACATATACCCCTTTTCCACCAACAAGAACCGGGTGCTGGTTCAGAGCCAGAGCCAAAGCTGGTTCAGAGTTGGTTCGACTGACGAGCTTACTAAGAACCGGTTTGCCTTTCCACCGGCTAGAGAGCCACAACAGAGCCAGATCTTACGTCACTGTATACGTCTCATGTTGCCCAGCAACCGCTAGTGCGGTAGCGCCAAACACAAACACAAACACGCCAGGCTTGTTCGAGATGCATCGGCTTCTCGCAGATCGATCGCCGCATGAAATCAAAGCACTGCGATAGCGATCTAAAAGCACAAGGAGTCGTATGCTCTCCAAACACTCCCGCAGCTCCGATCGGTCCTCGCCGCTCCGATGCATCTCGAACAAGCCATCAACAATAACGGACGTTGCAATACTATGGATGCTCATGGGTTTGCAAAAATACATCGGAATCCAACGCGTTCGTGCAGCTCGCCGTAACTTACATAGACGGATATTATAATCGAGCTGCTATTAGCTCGACTAGCTGCTATTTAAAAATGGCGGTCACAAGTTTCTATTCGTCTTGTTGGTCACGGTAACCCCGCCCCCAGCCCCTGACGCAAGCGGTTCTTTCTTGGCTCCGTTCAAGACCCTGCAATGATTTGGTGCTACTTAAGAACCAGTTTTACTGGTTCGGAGCTGGTGCTTTGGCGGTGGAAAAACAAAGAACCGATTTGAAACTAGGCTCTGGCTCCGAACCAGCACCAGCTCTGCCTTGGTGGAAAAGGGGTAATAGAGCCCAGGCTAATCAGGAGCCGCTGGGCCTAGTGTAGGGCTGAACGATATGGACAAAATTTCATATCTCGATTTTCATGCCAGATATCTCGATATCGATATAATACGATATGACTACGTAAGTACTAAAAAAACAATACATTTAGAGTTTGTAAAATACACACTGATGTCTATGGAAGAGGTAATAATAATCCTTTCCATTATAATTCGACACGTTTTATTCATATCAGATACACATTGTGTAAGTAACTTCAATGTTTACTCTATTCTATTCCCGGTTCACCAGCCACTTACTTTTAAGTATTTCGGGAGAAGTGGATGAATTCACGTGTTGTAAACATAGAGGTTGTAAATCCAACAGATCCGATTCTCTGAACTGCGTCTGCGGCACAAACACGGCGGCGCCCATCGCGCATACATCTCAACTAACGCGATCGTTATAAAGGTGTTTAAACAACAATATACTTCCACTTGCATGTATTTGACAATCGGAATATCAGATATTTCATGCCATAGCTAACACATTTGTGAATATTCTGAATAAAAAAGGAAAAATGACATAAAAGCAGATCATCATTCATTCAGCGCTGTTGCTGCTGCGGTGTGTCACGTGACAAGCAATGACGCGTCACCATGGAAACGCCGCCCCCCTCCACGTCCCTGGTAGTGTGTGTGCGCTGGCTTTAGCGGTGCATTCAAGGGCACTCGTAAAACTGATGTTTGTTGTGACTGCCAGAGTTGTATGCAGGGCGAGCGCGGAGAGGGGAAATCTATATCGTCTATATCGTTGCTTTTTTCGATAGTAATATCTTGAAAGTTCATATCTCGATATAGATACGATAACGATATATCGTTCAGCCCTAGCCTAGTGGCGTAACTGGTTAATAATACTACCATACAGCCTCAGCCTGAAGAAGAGACTATCACTCTGAAAGATGAATCACGTGAAAGTGTAGACAAAAATCTAAATAACAGAGATAAAATGGTGGATGTGGCACAAGAGCATGAGGTCTTGCAACACAGTACAGACACAGAGGTAGAGAAAGTAAGTGAAAGTGCTGCTTGTGAAGTGATTAGTATTGAAAATACTGGAAGCTTAAATGATGTTGGAAAAAAGTGAGGATAATAGAACGAGGGAGGATGATACATTGTCTGGGTTGTTGTTTCGGTGAAAGAGAGAAATTATGTTTTGGACTTGACATTTGGAAAAACTGTTGAGGTGAAAGATTTTTTCAGGGATATAGACTAATTCATATGGTCAGTGGTGTCAATGCAGAAAGTTGTTAGCTGTGAAGCCTTATATAAGAAGAAGTGGTTTAGGCTGAAGAAGATTCTAGCTAAATTACGGAAAGAAACAAGAGCTTTGCAAAACTAGAATGCTCAAATGCACAAGGTGAATTTCATACTTTATTTCCTGTATCTTCCTATATCTGTATTTGTTTACATTTTTTTTCTCTATTTCCATCTTTCTATTGAACTTTTAAAACTGGGTTCCTTAAATACAAATGGGGGCCAGAGATAGGAATAAATTAGCCATGATTTCAGAGATTTGTTAAAGAAGTTGATATAGTATTTTTGCAACAAACACATACAAGTAATGATTATGGTATGTGGTGGGAAGGGAAATATGCTCTGAGCCATGGAACAAATAAAAGTGCTGGGGTAGCTATTCTTTTTCCCCAAAGATTTTAATGTAAATATTCTATCAGTAGATGAAACTGCAAAAGGAAGAGCACTGTTAACTAAAGCAGAGTCTGAAGGAATAACATTTGTTTTAATGTATATGGTCCTAATAATGGACATGAGCATGTGGGTTTTTTATGGAATTGAGATTAGTCATTCAGAAAATTGATGATACTGTGTATGTTTAAGTTACTTCCAAACTGTTATTATACATTACTTGTTACTGTTATTTAAAAGTAATTCTTTACCTTTCAATTTTACTGTCTCAGAATTGTAATGCGTTACATTACTCCTGTATCACTTTTGAGTTACTTTCACCAAAATAACTACAGAAGTAGATCTTAACATTCTAAAATGACTAGGGCTGTAAAGATATGCGATATGAAACCGCGACACTCAGATCCACGAACCTGTGTCACGGAGCGCGGTGTGAGAAGGCAGAATCACATCACGACACACCCCTTCCAACCCCCAGAGTTATCCTTCCCGTCCAGATCTAATGCTACCACATTTTTAAATTACTATTAGCCTAGTATTATTTGAAATTAATATAACAATTATGAGTTTTCACATATTCCAATAAGGATATGAACAGCAAAATGTGCACAGAGACACAAAAGTAAAATAGAAATAGATGTAATTTAATCCCAAATGGAAGTCGATGAAAACATTAGTATTAAATATACAATTTTTGCTACTCTCAGAATCTGCCAGAACCGATGAGACACATCAAATTTACTCATTTGTGATAGTAATCTCTTCTCAGGTGGGTATCTGTTCTCTTTTGATGTTATTGTTAAAGTCTGTATAAAGCACAGACAAATGTGTTATTAACTTAACCCCAGCCAAATTTGAAATAAAATAAAAAACGGCAAGTAAATAAAATAAGTTATCAAAATCTTGAAAAAAGTAAGCAGTATTCTGTTCGTCAACATTTCCACAATTCACAAGTATTATACAAGATTTTTTTCAGAACCAACATGTTTGTTTTATTACATCAGTGGGGAGTCAATTTTGTGAAATAAACATTATTAGAGCATAAGCTAAAAATTTTCCATAATCCACAGGGCTGGACTGGCCATCGGGCATACTGGGCATTTTCCCGGTGGGCCGACGTGCTTTTTGGGCCGACGTGCTTTTTGGGCCGATGCATCTCATACTCATACATAATTTTTATTATTATTATTATTTTTTTAACGCCCCATAAAATGTGTACATCGGCGGCCCATTCGTTTTGTTTTGTTTTGCTTAATTGGCGGCGCTGGGTTTGTGCCGGTGTAATGCATTGGTCAAAAAAAGTCAGCATTAGTTTTTTTTTTCTGACAGACCAGCCCATGAAACACGTAGATCAGCGGCCCATTGGTTCTTTTCTTGATTGACACTGGGCTGGCCCAATCACAGCTTTAAACGAGTGAGCGAGCGTGCAGCAGTGGCAGTGTGTATCTGTCAAAATAGTCAGCGAGATGGAGAAGAAACGCAAGGAATGTGCAGAGAAATAGCGTGAAAAAATAGCAGACACTTTATGTGTCAAAATATATGTTTTCTGACCTTCATCAGCTCCTGTGATGATGATGATAGTGAGGAGGATCAGGAGAGAGATGAGAGTGTAGAGCCTGCGGTAAGCAGAACTTTCAAAACACTTAGGCCATGTCATGAGTGTAGGAACCCATAACCCAGTTACAGATTATTTCCACATCTGCATAGTTGACGATTACCACATTTCACTAGAAATTTAATGAGAGGTGTTTGTAAACCATGTTTTCCGCCAAAATAAAAGCTTGATGCAGTTTGCGTCAAAATAAAAGATCATGTGCTTATCTCTTTCAAGTAGCCTATAGAAATTGGTACAAAACTAATTATGAAAGTTTCCTTTATTTTTTAGTGCATTTGTTTTACAAAATATGGATATTACTGTCATAGGATTAATATTATAACTATTATTATGTAGTGTAATGTAAATAGACACTGTAACTAAAAGATGTTTGAATTTTTCTTTGTTTAATTTGCACACTGAATATGGGTTGGAGCTTTTAATTTTGAACTCTCAAAGTGCACCAGATTGATGAATTTAACATTAAAGGGTCATGAAACCCCCCTCTTTCAGCTCAAGTCTAGCTCACAATCTTTTTGAAAAATGCAAATTAAATGGGCGTGGTGGCTGTGAGAAGAAGGGAGGGGAGTGGGTGTGGTCAAAGCCCAAAGTGGCCCATGCATATCGACTGTCACTAAAAATCAGTGGTAAAACGTGAGGAAATGCTAGATTTTTTATAGCTGCAAAGTTAAAGTCTAATGAAATACACTGACACCTTATTTTTGTCCTTTCAAAAGTAACTGAATGCTGAAGGATTAAAATTTAAGAATATGTTTTTAGATCTGCTGATCCTATTTCCCTACATAACATCACATAAGAAACTAAGGTGAACATGAGGGCATCCATTTACTGATTAGATTTAACAGTTTCCTTTGAAGGGGTTTTGTTAGTCTTTGATCTTTCTACTAAGAGTTGAACTATGTGTGAATGTTTACCTAGTCTTGGTTCTCGTGACCATGTGTTGTTTATACAATTTGGGGGTACCATTATCTCAGTTGGGGGTAATTGCCTCTATTGTCTTTAGATGATTAGATTCAGTAGTCATCTCTAAGGCTGTGTGTAAGTTCAGCACCTTTAAGGACAGCCCACTGAATGGCCTATAAGATACCATGTAAAGTTCCCTCAGTCAGATCATGTTGGACGTTTCTACAGCCGCGTACAGAGGAGTTCTCAATAAAGAATAACTTCTGTTGAACGCGATCCCAACTGTCTCACTGGTCTCTGCTTCGATCAAAGAAAAACTTTACAACAATGCCCTGCTACACATAATAACCTACTACAGTAATCATAATTCTATTTAAAACATATAAATGTACATTAATATGTATAATTATGCTATTATAAAATATATATTTGTTTATATACACACTATAAATGCATATATTTGAAATAATAAATTTTCCGCTTTAAAAAAAAAAAAAAAAACGTTCCGTAGCCTACAGATCTACGCGCCCCCTAAACCCACATAATAAAGATGGACAGTGTCATAGAAATTTGCACAAACTAAGCATACATTCCATACAATTGAGGTATTATCGAAATATCTAAATTTTAATAACGAGTGATTATTTAACAAAAGGCAAGTAAAACGGTCAGGGTTACATTTTAGACACACACACACACCTCTGAAGCGATAGGAAAAGTCCTCGGAACTGCATCACTCGCAAGACCGAAACCTCCATTGGTGTAGACAAGGTCGAAGTCCACCTTTCTCCAGTTGAATGGTTGCTACACACCCATAGTTTAGATGTGTCCGTGGTTGATGGCCGGAGTCTAGCCCGGGCAGCATCGCGGGGAAAGATGCACTGGAACTTTTGCACCACGAAAACAAACGCGTGTCCCATTATTGCCTCTCTCATCTACTACGCGATATCACAGTTTGACATGTCTGTCTTTGGAAAGTTCCACGTGGTGTCATGAATAATTAAGAGCAAGTGTCTTCTTATTGGATAAGAAAACTCAGTACATGAATAATTATGAGACACCGATGAGTCATCAAAGTACTATAGTGCTCTGCCACGTCACAGCCTGTGACGTAGACACGATGAAGATTTTAAACCCGGAAGACGAAAATAGCGTAAAAAACCTAAAATTTAACCATTTTCCCCCTACTATTAAATCTAACAGATGCTAACATTGTCTTCAATGGTGTTCAACACACATACCTCTGTTAAAATCTCAGAAAATTTGGTTTAGGGTTTCATGACCCTTTAAAATGCACAAAATTTTCTTAGGGGGGGCATGCCCCCAACCCCCCTAGAAGGACCGAGGTCCACCCACCACAGTTTTACCAAAAATCCTGTGAGAAACACTTGTATTGCTATGCCAATAGACTGGGACAAAAAAATCGGCCAGGGCATTTTGGCCCTGACTGGCCCACTATATGATCATAAACACCACCCATCTTTGCACGCCCTGGCCGATTTTTTTGTCCCAGTCCAGCCCTGATAATCCATGAATATCATATTTTCAAACAATATCACAACCCTCATCTGGGTTTTTTTCTAAAAGTTATCAGGTCGTTAAAATGAGAACTGAGACAAAAACAGTAGTTTCTGTATTTGCTAAAGTTTCCCCCCTTCTTGTACTGGAAGATACAAAGCGGCTGATTGAATCCAGTGTTGTCCTGACCAGAAAAAGGTCACCAACCTCCTTTGAATGCTTTACATTAGTCCTGAAGGTGGCTGCAGTTCACACAGTTCATGCCAAAGAGCAGAAGTAGTAGTAGTAGCCCTAAAAATACAATGCATTAAAATGCAAGCACAGTTATTGCAATGCATATTTGTTCAAGTAGTGCAATTCAACAAGATTTCTTTGCTTCAAAGACATTTGTCATTCATTTTCTTCCATAACATAAAAGGTTAAAAATATTAGATTCAAGCTCAGAAGGTGCCATCTAGTGGTCACAGTGAAGGCGATCTGTCGGTGACATCATTTCCGAATGCGTGACTTTCATAGGCCATTAGAAACATCGGATTACCAATTAGGAGCAAAACCAAAACCTCAGGAATGAAGATCACAGAGGAGCCTGAAGATACAAGAGAAAGAGGATTTTTAATGTTCAATGTGAGATTCACACATGGAAATCTGAAGAGGTTTTAGTACGGTAATACTCACCTGTTATTGGTGTATCACGTGAAGTCAATGTGATTTCTGTGATCATTTGAGTTTTCTCTGATGATGATGATGATGATGATGATGATGATGATGATGATGATGGATATGGCGTGTTCAGCTCAGTTGTCTCTGTAATGACAGTAAATGAACTTCTCATGCAGAACATTCACTTCTGTTTTTGCACATTAAAAATAAACCTGTGATAGCGTGTGTAAACTTCCACACATTCCTGTTTGCTGACTCAGTCACCCAGATACAGCAGCATAAGCTGACAACTTCAGATTCTAGGTACTTTTATTTTTTTACTTTAAAACAATCTCCAGCACAAAAACTTCATATCATGAATGTGGGATTGTGGGTATTTTCAGTTGATGTTATACAACACTAAAATACTGAAGTGAGATTCATTTTAAAGTGACTTTCTAATATTTGTATAATATTTCACCATGTTAGTTAAACTTCTGGTCATTATTTAATCCAAGTTTTAGTTTTACTGATGTGATTGTTGGATCAGGACTTGAGTGAAAGTCCAGATGATATTTTTTTGTTGTTAGATTTAGTTCTTCTTTTGAGTTTTCCTGGAAGCATCTTTAAAATAAACTGCTGAATGTGACACAAGACCAGCTCCTCTGAAAGAGAGAGAGAGAGAGAGAGAGAGAGAGAGAGAGATATTAATAATGAGGGAAGTGAAACTAGTACTTTATACATGGTTCATGAACTCACAGGACCCACAGACAACAGACTTGTGCAGATAATAGTCATAATAAAAAAAAGTGTTATATTACAGATTTTTTCACATAAAGATTCTATTATTTCTTATTTTCATTTTATTAATTTTACATTTGTTTTCCAGAATCCTTATGTTTACTGTTTTTAACTGACTTAAGAGTTTCATGAAGTGTTTGTTCGTTGCATCACATTCATTTTAAAATCAGCCGTTGCCATGGTAACTACATAAATACAGTGATGACTAATTAATTTTGCACATTTTTAAAATGTCACTCACCTTTAGCTACTCTATATTTATTGTATTTATAGACGTATTGATTCATTTATTTTATTTATCTTTTTTTCCCCCAATGTGATCTTTAGCTTTCCCCGGTGTTACATAAAGTTCCTTTGACTAAGTTCATTTATTTATTACACCGCATGCCTTGTATATGCCAAAGACTGAAAAGAGAAAACAAGCATGGCTTGCAGCACTTAAGTACAAAAACTTCCCATTACAGGTATACGTGCATCCTTATTTTGAGGACAAAACCCCCCAAACTTCATGTGATCTGGAGCTGTTTGTAGGATTTTAGCGCTCATCTGTATTCACTGTAACTTCATGGCATCTACGCACTCATGAACTTTGACAGGCGATGATCTGACAAAAGACGGCCATTGTGACACTGTAAAGTGATGGTACTATGGAGACATGTGCTTTTTAAAACCATTTTCATAGATTTAACGTTACATTCTGCTCGGAAAATACATTCATTTGACTAGAAACACCGGAGACCGGAAATGTAAAGGATAATTCAACTACGAGTCGGGTCAGTCTTCCTCGTTCAGAAAAAAAGATGGTGAATAAATGTATTATTTGGTCAGTCTGACCGAGCTCCACATAAGAACCAATGGTGTGATTTTGGAGCGGGACTTTCTGTTTGTCAGATCAATGAAATTGTAAGGATGAAAATCCTTGCAAAATCTTGTTTCAACCCCTCCAAGAGCCATTTGGAATTTGTAAAGGCACAGAAGTGCTGATAGAGATCAAGGCCTGTAGGCCAATATGTGTGTACTGAATGTCGACAATGTTTATGAATTGTCACACCTTTAGTACAGTGGGGGATGTTGTTGTTTTCTGATTGGTCAGTTTGACTGTCTCACATTTGTGTTTCAGTAACATGGTCAAGGAAAGGATAAAAGAAGATTGCAACAGTTGCTCTATCTCTACTTTTCGCTGGCTCTTCTTTGCTCTGCTGGGCTTTCTTTTCTTGGGGCCTGCTCTTTGGCTCTCTTCTCTTTCTCTCTTCTAAAGCCATTCTCTCTCTCTCTCTCTCTCTCTCTCTCTCTCTCTCTCTCTCAGGTTATATTCTACATATATGCTGAGTACAATTAATGGTATAATTTATCATCATCTAATACATCTATTTTGTAACTATTTTTAAGTGTAACCATACAACATATATTTCATTAAATCCTTTCAACTACAAATGATGTGCTTACTTGTTTTGATTTGGTATTAACATTAATATATTACCTATTGCAATACAATATCGTCCAAGGACGGCAGCCAATGGTGCGGTAGAAGGGTACCTGCACATTCTGTCTCATTAGTGTGGCAAAGTAAGTCATAATACAGAAGGAGACAACACAGGTGAGTAGCGTGACACAGATGTTTATTTGCAGGAACCAGAAGCACAAGCAGCAGAGAGTCACTGGTCATGGGACTTTGGGTCAACTGGGAAAAGAGCAAACTCTCCCATGAGCAGAGGATCTTTTTTCTCTGTATGGAGCTGGACTCGGTCAACCAGAAAGCACGCCTCACAGAGGAACGTATTCAGTCAGTGTTGAACTGCTTGAATTCATTCAAGGGCAGGACATAGGCCGTGCTGATATTGTTTCAGAGGCTCCTGGAAATTACATATGTTGTGCTGTCCTAACTGTGTGAGATGCAAATCTCGCATGCCAATGTCCATTGGCTCGTTTAGTTACATTCGAAGTTGACTGGTCTCTCGAAGCGATCCCCAATTCGTCGGTCTGTTCTGACGTAACGTCTCTGTTCCCTCCTTCAGGAAACGAGGGATACACACGTAACTGAGACGTTTTTCCAGTCTTACAAAAGGATAGTCAGCAGTGTTTGAAAACAGTATTTTGTGATTGTGTTTGATGACGTTATTAAGGGTTGTTAAGAGTCTGATCGTTTTATTTGTATAATGCTTTCACATTAAATACTGTTTCAAAGCAGTTTTACAGAAAACCACATTACTGTCTTAAATCCACAAGTGAGCAACTGCGGCAAGCAAACAATAAAAATAAAAAATAAATCCATAAAATGTTTAAAAAACACCTGTTTACACAGTAGGCGTCTCACTTGTAGCTCAGTGTTCATCCTGGACCCTGTTTACTGCACATCTGTGTGTCCTTTTAAATGAGTCATTTTATACACATTCTCTGCTGTGGAGATTCAACTGATGATGATGAGGAGGAGGAGGAGGAGGAGGATGAGGAGAATGATGACGATGATGATGAGTATGGTGGTGGCAGTGGTGTAGTCTAGTTTTTTGTAGTGAGTATACTCTAATATAAAAATTGATTTATTCATTCAAAAATAGCCAAATTCCGTGACGTTCTGCTTTATATAGCAAGTTCCATTTGTGACTGGATTCCGCGATTCGATCCGTCGCTTCGCAAACACAGACGGGGTGAATTCATGAATGAAAGTGTGAAAGTTCTGACACAAAACGAAGTTGATACGTATCCTCACGCTTTTTTTAAGTGGGTATATGCAAAACCTTGGCCTTTTCTAGTGGGTATACGGCGTATACCTGCGTATCACGTAGACTACACCACTGGGTGGTGGCGATGATGGTGATGGTGATGTTGCTTCTGGAACTTTTGTATATAAAAAATGAAACAATGAATTTCTAAAGGATGCTTTTTTCACACACAGAACTTGACATCATTTTCTAATGGTGAGGATACATGTTTACTGATGTCTATCACACATGCACTACCCAGAATTCATGTTTGCTGACACACAGACACAGAATTGTGAGCTGTTAGTTTGAGTTTCCAGAACTGAAGCCTGTGGTTTCACACTGAATAATACAGCTATCAGAGTTACTGATGAGCACTGTTAAACTGCAGTTTTAAAAAAAAAATATAGTAATACGTGTCCAATCTAACACACTAATGCTGCAATGCCAAACACTGTAGTAATACGAAAATTAATTATTTCTTAATTGCATTATGATTAATATCACTGAGAAAATCATCTATACCTGTAATGCTGATCAGGACTCGTGTGATGAAGATCTTGTGTCCTTGATCAGACTGAACTCCACACCAGTATTCTGAATCTTCTTCAGTCACATGACTGATGCTTCCCGTCAGGAGCTGCTGTTCTCTGTCATCATACAGCCGGATCTTTCCCTCATCCCTCCATCTTCTGCTCTCCTTCACAGACGTCTCTTCAGCACAGAGATCAGCTCCAGATCTCCAGCACAGAAACTTCACATCACGAATGTGGGATTGTGGGTATTTGCAGCTGATGTTCACAGATCCTCCTGCAGAAGCTGACAGACTGATGCTCTTCACACAACAATCCTCTGTTTAAGATCCAGATAAAGTGCAGCAATGTTACAATCACCAGATATATTCATGGATTCTGTCAAATAATGCATAAATGACTGAAAGCAGCTCACCCTTCTTAATGTCCAGATTAAACTCAGAGAAGAAACTGTAATCTTCAGAAACTTTGACTATAATCGTATAGTTGTCATATTTATTCAATGACAAACACAAACTTTAGTGAGACATAAACACAATAGGAGATAAAGAAAGTCAGTATATTTGCCCTAGTTACTGATTATCTGGCATCTTTTAGGGGTTAAATCCAAACCACAGTATTTATATCAGTATCAGTATCGTGATGTTGTGGAGATCATGGGTTTGAGGGTCTCAGTTACTCACCCGTTAAAACCTCCAGATTCACTTCAGTATGGGGATCTGTTCCTGATTTATCAACTGCACAGTAGTACGTGTCAGAATCCTCTTCTCTCAGATCTCTGATGGTCACAGTGAAGACTGATGAACTTCTGTCGTCATACAGAGAGAATCTTCCAGACTGAACCCATTTATCTTTAATATCAGTCTTGATTTGGTCTGTGCACTTTGACCACTGTCCTTTACAAAAATACTTTTTATTGTTTGTATATCCTTTATCATATTTGCATGTGATCGTGACTCCTCCTCCTGAATATCCTGTCATATTCTCTGCCTGCTCTCTGTCCCCCACACCAGACTACAGACTTTTGGGGACAGAGCATTCAGCGCCGCAGCCCCCACCCTCTGGAACTCCATCCCCTCAGACATCCGGAATGCCCTCTCTCTGGACACTTCCAAAAAACGTATAAAAACCACCTCTTTACAAAGGCATTTAACCTTGAATGACTTTTCTCTGCAGTTGTGTGTAAAGCGTCCTTGGGTCCCGTGAAAGGCTCTATATAAATATAAGTTATTATTATTATTATTATTATTATTATTATTAACAGAAAGTGCAGAGAAAACTATTTATACTCATATTTTATTCTTATTTAAAAAATATCTATTTTACAGATATTTTAACAGAATGATTCTATTATTATTTCAAAGCTTTAGTTTTAAGGGATAGTTCACCCAAAAATTATTCTTGATTTACTCACCCTGAAGTCATCCTAGGTGTATAAGAAATTCTTCTTTCAGACGAATACAATCAGAGTTATATTAAAAAATGTCCTGGCTCTTCCAAGCTTTATAATGGGAGTCAATGAGTATATTTTTTTGGAAGTCTATCAAAGCGTTTATTAACCTGAGCCGTTTCGAGCACTTTTATAATGGATAGATGCACTTTGATGGACTTCCAAAAAAAGATACCCATTGACTCCCATTATAAAGCTTGGAAGAGCCAGGACATTTTTTAATATAACTACAATTGAATTCTTCTGAAATATGTGAAGAAGAAAGAAGAATATCATACCTAGGATGGCTTCAGGATGAGTAAATCATGGGCTACTTTTAATTTTTGGGTGAACTATCCCTTTAGTTTTACATTTTCCAGAACTGTAATATTGAATGTTTTTAACTGACTTAAATTAAGTGTATCTTCACTGCATCATATTCAGTTTAAAGATACTGATAGTGAAAGCAGTAAACCTCTTCCGGGGCCGGTTCTAGGCAAACGTCTGTCTTGCAATCAGAATTTAGGAACAGATAGTGTTGATCTGTTTTTATGATTTGTGCATTGATTAAAAGCAATCTGAGTTGGTTTCAGTGTTAAAGGTGTTAATTTGCATGGCGTAACTCTGCCCCACCTTGTGGGTATATAAGGAAGTACGCTGGCAACATGCAGATATGTTTTTGCTTCGGAGCCAAGTGTTTCACTTCACTCCACAAGCCATCCTGAGATCATCGACTTATCTCTACTCTTTGAGACGAGTTTTCCTCTCACAAAAGAGCTTGCGCGTGGCACGTCTTTAGATGTCTAAAGATGTCTTGCCCGTGCACTTGCGGTCGACTGGTTTCGGATTCTAGGCACAATCGCTGTCTTGCGTGTTTGGGCATTGATCACGCTAAGGCAGCGTTTGTGGATGATTCATGTTCCCATTGACCAAGAACAGATCCAAATTTTCTTTTGTACCACAATCATAAAAGCCTTAAATCAGTCAAAATAAGCTAGACATCCAGTTGGCCTGGTTAGATGCAGGGGTGTATAGTGTATTGCATTGTATTGTATTTGTTTGTGTCATATGTCTGATGTTTTGTCATGAAGTGCCTTGCGACTGCGCCGCAAACCCAATTGCCCCACGGGGACAATAAAGTTGTCTACTACTACTACTATTGCGGGAACATGACCATCGCAACGCTCCGGTCGAGACTCAATGACCTCGTCAGAGGGAGAGTCCCCTCATCCACACCCCGATCTACTGCCTCCACGAGAGGTGGTACTTCGGCTGGTGGCCAGGGTGACCTGAGGGTGACGGTGTGGAACAAAGCGCCGACGTTTCCTCCTCGGCTCACACCCCCCTCTCCAGCGTTGCACAGTTCTTTGGAGCCTGGCTAGAGCTTCCCACCCTGTCCCGCTGGACGAAACTAGTCACACTGTCACATTGTCACCTGTCACATTGCGAAACTAGTGTCACGAGTTATCACATTTCAGTGAACTTAAAAAATCATAGTAGGGGAGCGCGGGGCACAACCTAACGCGGGGTTAGTTGTAACACGCTTGTTTTAAATACTTCCGCACATGCTTGGATGACGAGACTTTGTGTATTTACTAGTTGCCATATCGACACTATATAGAAAAAAAAATTCCGTCAAAATGTTTTTTTTTTGGAAGATATCCATAGACATTTATTAAACCATAGCAAAAGGAAATTTCTTACTTAAGTTAATTTTTCATCTCTATTTTTTGTTTATTTAAAATAAGACAAATCTGATATTATTTTAATCTCCAAGATGTTATTTAACAGTTGAGATAGTCCTTTAATGCTGCGCTAACTAGCAGAAGACACTAGCCGGGTTTAAATCCCAGTTGTGCAGGCGAGGGCATGTTGTAACACTGCGTTACAATGTGCCCCTATTAGAAATATGCTATTATATTCTATACTTTTATTAATTTTATTGAGAAAACGTGAGAAAAAGGTGAATAAAGACTGAGAGTCAATGTTCAGAAATTACTAATTATTTATTTGTTTTGAACTATGTTGTATAGCTGTGTTTTCATATGTTCGTAGTCAAAACGCAAAAATGAGTTTATATTTAATTATTAAAAATTGCCATTATTTTATATGAAAAAGTTTTTTAATTATATTTTATTTAGAAAATATTTTAGTTTGTTTTGTATATTTTTTTTATTAGATCAGATAACATTTTAAGCTGCCATATGTTATGTTACAATGTGCCTCAAGACATGTTACAATGTACCCCACCTATGGGGCATGTTGTCACATTTCACTTCCATTCTTTCGGGGTATATCAAGAAAAAAGTATATACTGTATTAATAAAACAAAAACACATAATTGTACTAGACATGTGGGAAATTAATGTGGGAAAAAATAAATACTCTGAACCATAAGTAGATTTACACAAACTGAGAAAGTCAAAAAGCGTTACTTTGTGCCCCGCTCTCCCCTACTAATTAGCTAGATTAATATTAGTAATCATGGTTAACATATACAGTACTAACAGTATGAATATAGTATAACATACACAGAAAATATACACCTTTTAATAAATAAAATGAACATAAAAGAATAATTGATTGAATAAACACATCAACTTCATTTGCTTTGATACAAACATAAATGAATTAATGTCATGAAGTCAGAATTCAATAAAAAAAAGTATACAGGAATACTTCACAAGTATATTCACATATATATATATATTTGGGGTGTAACGATACACGTATTCGTATCGAACCGTTCGGTACGAGGCTTTCGGTTCGGTGTTCGGTACGCATTTTCAAACCGAACGGTTCGTTGGACCATTTTTCCTGCCGACCAAAATTTCGTTATTTCAAATGTAGGTGCATTGCGCGTGGCAAGTGCGCTCATAATGTAAAGACGCCGGCGCGACCACAACATTGCCCAACATCAAATGGCAAACGTAATGCAAGCGGAACGAAACTGCTCGTTATTGTGTGGTTGGCGGACCGTTGTTTATCAGTTTGGACCAGTGCAGCGCGAGCCGATCTTGATCATGCGACACTGTTACTACACAGCGCTAATAAGAGATCCAGTAAAGAAAGCATTTGAATTCGCCACAGAAGTAATAACATCACTGCGAGATCTAGTGAGAAACATTCACATTTCTCCGTTATTAACGGATCAAACAGCGCTGACATGGAAACCAGGAAGAATCATTGTGCCATGAATGAACTATCCAGTGTCCACAGATCAGCAACATTCACCATGGATTTACTGTAGTAACACTAACTGCAACCATGGAAGTTTGGCAGGAACAGTAGGCATAATGCCTTCAAGTAACATTACGTCAGTTTTATTTTGACATTATGAATACAATTGCTGCCCTCAAATGTTAATATGAACTAAAATAAACCTTTGTTTATAACTACTACAATATTACATTTCATTTTTTTCCAAGGAGCTGTTTAGTTTTGTATACTCCTAAGAAGAGTCATTTATAGCTCTAGAATTGCTCAAAGTAAAAAAATATCATACTTTATGATGTTAGTTTTAATATAAAAAAGAATAAAAAAAAATAAATCAAGGAAAATTTCTCTGGCATTTCTTTCTTTTTGCTGTATCAAAAATGTATCGAACCGAACCGAACCGAACCGTGACACAAGTGTATCGTATCGAACCGAAACGTGAATTTTGTGAACCGTTACACCCCTAATATACAGTATATATATCGTAGTATATATATATATATATATATATATATATATATATATATACATATATATATATATATTTATATACATATATACATATATATATATATATATATACATATATACATATATATATATATATATATACATATATACACATATATATATATATATATATACATATATACATATATATATATATATATATATATATATATATATATATACATATATACATATATGTTACCGTCAAAGTGTGTAATCCGGCATTCTATAGAATGCCTAGGTAATGTATAGAATTAGGTAATGTATTTTTTGCAAAAAACATCAGAAATTCTATACATTGCCTAGGCATTCTATACAATACCGGGATTTCACACTTTGACGGTAACATATATATATATATATATATATATATATACTACGTTATTTCTACAAAAGCTGATTGTGGAGACATTTTAATCATCCAAGATAAAAAAAATTAAAAAATTGTGATCATCCCCCACGTTGTTCTTTTAACCTTTGTTTTTCCGTTTTTGTGCTCCACTATTGTACTTTCTTTCGGACATCAGTGATGTAAATTAAAATGATTGTCATGATTTGACCAGCAGTTTTTTTTGTTCGCGCTTAAGTAAATTTAAAATTGTCTGGCCAATCCTATAGGCTGCAACCGCAATCCTGTGCGTTAATCCGAGAGTTAATCTGAGAGTCACTGGTGGCTTTCTCAACTGTAGTGTAAATGCAGTGCAAACAGAGGGGCTTGTGGGTAACTGGGCAGTGTGTAACGCTTTAACCAGAGGGGCCAGATAGCTTGCCTGAATGGTAGTAGCCAAGTGTAAGACTAGACTCACATATCTGATATTCCACAGTGTTATTTATTATCAGCATCGTCAATCCCACGCACACATGGGCAGTTTGCAAAACACTCCACTAACAGCTGCGTTACTGAATAGAAATAAAACCGGATAAGAGCAACATACATATAAAACAGGCTTTACACGCATACATGTGATGTTCACAGCTCGCGCTCCTCATCCCGACTGCCCACTCATCAGTGAGGGAGTAACAGAGTGTGTTCCGCCTTAAAGGAACAGTACCTAATTCTACTTGTTACAAGTGGCATAAACAGTGTTAGAAGAATCAGAGGGGTTTGTGGGTAATTGGACAGAGGCATAAAAAGTGTCAGATGAATCAGAGGGGTTTGTGGGTAATTGGGCAGAGGCATAAACAGTGTCAGAAGAACCAGAGGGGTTTGTGGGTAATTGGGCAGTGGCATAAACAGTGTTAGAAGAACCAGAGGGGTTTGTGGGTAATTGGGCAGTGGCATAAACAGTGTTAGGAGAATCAGAGGGGTTTGTGGGTAATTGTTTGTGAGTGTCTTTAATCTCCTCATAATCACAACCAGTATGAGAAACCTGAGGAGAGACAGAGAAATTATTTAAAGCTCTGAATATCATTAGGATGGAAGGCATTAGACATTTAATTAAACATTTTATACAGTAACTGGACTCACAACTTCATGTTTCCCTGGTCCAGTCTGAGACGACGAATCACCACCTGCCAAAAACAAGCGTCCTTTAATTAATGACATTACTATATATCACAGTTCAACAATTGTGCCTTGTATAAATGTTTGCACGCATCATCAAATATCTCTTTTACTCATGTCTCGTTGCAGCCTATAGGTGGCGACGGAAAGTGGGAATCAATAAATCTATGAAATCTCAGTATAAATAAAGAGTTTCTGCTTCTAAAGAAGTGAAGAATGAGTTTTACCTTGAGACTGATACTTCTTACAGAGAAACAGGAATAAGAGTCCAGCGATGATCAGAACCAGAAGAACCAGAACCAGAGGAACGATCAGAGAAGAGCCTGAAAACACAGGAGAAATAATCAGAGAATATGATCAAATATCAGATCAGATAATTGACGTCTGGAGTAGGATTGACCAGATCATGATACTGGATTTCAGGGTTACCACGTCTGTGTAGCGACTGGGCTATTTGAATCATTCACTCGTTTGGCCTGAATTAACAAATTCAGACTCTCTGTGTTTTCTAAGCACATTCCTTCCCAAAACGTTCTTTGCTAAGCTTACTAAAGCTTGTAAGCTCCTGACCCCCCCACAATTACAAATCATACGCCGGCTCCAGAGAGACTGGAGCAAATGGACTTTTACGACACTAATTGCACCTCAGAGACACTCCAGAACCTGAAACTAACATTCCTCTCTGCACCAAAGAGATAACAAAACTTTCTCCTGCTACGTGACATCACACCCCCACACACACACAAACATCCTTTGTGTTTAACTTAGAACTTAGAGATATTCTTTTTGATATATGTACAATTCCATTATGCATGTTGATTAGTGCTGCTTTGATCATATAGTCATGATCTTCGAGTGTTTGGCTCTGAAATGTATTTTTGAAGAATGTTCTCCCAGTAGAATCGCATACCGTAACCCGATCTCATTGGCAGGTCATAAAGTTTGACCACCAAGCTTCAGCCAGCTCCTCTGCAAGATGAGATAACGGGGAGCCCAACATTCCGACGCACACACATACACAAACTTTGAATATTAAACTTAGAATATAAGCATGTCATATGTATCTCCTATACTCCTGTTTACCAGACAGGTTATATTCACTTCGTTTATGACGTTTATTTGAAGGAACGAACCTTAAAATGCTTGTAATATGCATCTTATGTAATTTTGCATTCCTATGTAGTGTATTCCTATCTTCATATGATGTGTGTGATATCGTTGAAATTCTCTCAATCTAACGGAGTTGAATTTCGATAACCAACTGCAGTAATTTGTATCATTGCGACACATTTCATATGTCGTGAGCAAATCTTCTTAATTTCATCTCCTCATGGCTCATTCGAGTGGGCGTTGTCTGACAAGACAAAGAAAAATCTTCCCGCCCGAGATGCTCTAAGATGATTGGTCTGCGTACGCAAAGTAGGCGTACATTAAGTCTTTCCATAAGAAGACCGAGCTAGAGTTCTTCCGAGAGCACTTTTACGAACCCTCTTCGTCAGCGAGAAGATCCATATGGCTCCCTTTTTGGGAGCGTTCTCCGTTTTTCTTTTTCTTTAAGTCTTTTCTTTATTTTCGTCTTCGGACTCTCCCTACGTTCAGCGAAGCAAACGTAGCCGGCAACTTCAACTTTAAAGAGACTTGAACATCCTGCGGCCGCGCTCACCGAAGCAAGCCCTGCTTTCTTAAAGAAACACACGCACGCTGCTCTTAACGATGCACGCACGACTCTGCGTTCTTCAGCAACAAAGAGAACCATTTTGCAAGATAAGTTTATTGAACTTTTAATGTAATCTGATTTCTTGTTGTCTCTCAAAGGTTACCTGGGGCCTCATGTATCAATCTTGCGTACGCACAAAAACTTTGCGTACGCCAGCTTTCACGCTCACGGTCGTATGTACTAACAGTGAAATTAATGCGAGAATGTGCGTTCCTCCACGCCAATTTCATGTCTGGCGTACGTACATTTCTCATTGTTTTTGTCTGTTGGCGACTTTTACAGGCAATGAAGTGAAGTTGCAAACATTACACAACGAATGGTTCTACAAGTCTATCGCACCACCACCTGTGGGAAGCATTGCTATTAATTTGCAATTTAAAAAATAAATGACATATATTGTCACACGAGCCTTATGGAAATATTCTATCAATTATGCAATTAAGTAAGAACATATAAAAGCATATGCAAATTGATACAACCCTTAGTCTATGGCAATGACACCTTTGGTTTAATGTCCACCTTTATATCAGACCATTTCTTTTTAAGGTCATTTAGGGTAGACTGTGTACAGTTGAGACACCTTAAATAACTTAACTTAAATAAGCAAGCACAAGTTGTGATTTTTGCTGTGCACGTGCGTATTAGTGTCCTCTTTGATCGTGGGAAATTTGAACAACGGACGCATCTCCGATCCGAAGAAATCGGAATTTTTTTTTTTTTTCTAAGATATGACGTTCACTTCACCATGCACTCTCCACAATGAATAGCTTATTATCCTTATGTGACTGTTAAACGTAACTGGTCTCACCACAAACGTTATTCTGTGCCCTAAAAACTGGCATATTTCATGGTATTGTGTCATGCAAGGTAATTGCAAAATCTAGAGAAATGTGCGAGGTGGCCAGCGGGGGATAGTTGAGACACATACTGTACCCCCGATAGAGTTCTATTAGGAAACACACTGTTTAGTTGTTCAGCGTTATGATAACAGGTTAAACGTCGTAATAAGCCAGCATAGGACGCAAATGAAAATAAAATTTGATATTTGTGATATTTAAACTGTGTAGCCTATTATTAATAAATATTGTTACATATCTTGTTCCTGCTTTATACATTTTAACCAGTGCTAATTTAAATAAAATGAATGAATATAAATGGATGAATAAACAAAAATGTGTCTATTTTTGTGTGAAAAATCAAATCTCAACTGTACTCAGTCTACTCTACAGTGCGACTTTCAGATCCCACCGCATTGACAGCATCAGCCAAACTCTCCCACTCATATTTTTTCCTTTTGTTATTAATTCCGGAGGACAAAGTTCCAAATTTTTTTTTTTTTTTCGTTTCTACCTCCGATAGTAGCACCTCCAATTCACTTTCTGTAAAGTTTTGTTTCTTGCCGCCATTTTCTTACTGCTTTCTTTTGCCAAAGTGGACTCATTACCATATTTAAATTAATTTAATTAAGGGAGGAGACTGGGTGGGGCGTTGTGCTCGTGCATGTGTGCTCAATTTTACGTTAACTGGGATGTACAAAGAGAATATGCGTGGGATCCTTCGTACGCAGAGATTCATACATCTGGGGTTTTTTGTGCGTACGCACATTTACAGCTTTGTCCGTACGCAATGTTTTAGAATGAATTCAACGCAAGTCTTTGTACATGAGGCCCCTGGTCTGTGATTTTGCCTAACTGTGATCTTTTCTTTGATCGTACATGTTAGTTTCACTTTCTCTCATCTCTCCCATTTTCCGGTCTCATCTCCCTCATTGTCCGATCTCTCTCTCTCTCCCTCATTTTCGTTATTCGTTTAGTCTTGTATTTTGTTTACGTGTTCTGTATATACATACATATTTACTCTGTGTGAATCGTAGTTATGTATTCATTAGTTCAATTATTAAATTCCATATATTCCTGATTGTCTCAATGCTAATTTTACGAAGTCAATGATTTGTTGATCTTAAGCTACAAAGCTGATTTGTTACTTTTAAGTAACCTAATTTGATAAGAACAGGAGAGTTGTTTTCATGGCCAGAAAATAGCTTTCTTTGAATTATAAGAAAGAGATAATTTTTGTTGAGAAATTGTTAAGTTAATCTTACGGCCGTTTTGCTGGACAAACAACCGTTTGATGATTACATTAATTTCCATTAAGGGTTATCTCATAATCGATCTGAAATAGGATTATTGATATATGAATGATGAATTATAATTCGTTGTGATTGATTATTCATATATACAAATCGATCTATTTTCAACTTCGAATAAATTAATGTAACTGTAATATGCAAAATATTAATCATATTAATGATTAATTATTAAAATTCCCTATAGATCATTTGAGCTAATGTTAAATGTACTACTAATGCCAGTGCGGTTACATCTGTGTTACAAAAAAAGCCCAATGGCCAGTCAGAAATAGCCCAGAAAGTATCCCAATGACCATATCCCAAAAATCAAAACACAAAATATACAATTCCCATACCTAAAACACATATTTTACAGTCAGTGCTAGGCAAATTGAAAACCATATCGTAGTGATTATAAACACATCTCAAAGATTCCCTACCAGTGGTCTTCCTTCACAAAACTTAAAAGGGTACCTATTATGCAAAGTTCACTTTTATAAGGTGTTGAACACAGATGTGTGTCCACGGTGTGTGTAAACAAACATGGTGAAAATCCACTCACTCATTTTTTTTAAATAATCCCCATAAATCATAAACAGCCTCTCCAAACAAGCAGTTATAAGAGTCTACATGAGACTCTCTATAGACTCCCGGCATCTGAGCCTCTGAGGACACCGTGGTTTGCTGTTTTCTTGATAGGCTACAAAGCACAAAAATGCTGATTCGACTCAGTATGCTAACTAGAATGATTGGGTTATTATTCCTTTTTTTATTTTTAAATATTAACTATTTCAAATGTTTTAAATGTAATATTATTATTTATTTTAGAGTTGAAAATATAGCTTATTTTTATGTTTAATAATATATTTCAGCCTCCTCACAAGCTTCACCCACTGATCACATGTTTGTGTTTCAGCACAAGATCACCGGCTGATATGGACACACCTGTGAACGGTGAAGTTTTGACTGATGAGGAAGAAGCAACAGATGATGATGATGATGATGATGATGGACGTGGTGATGTTGGTGATGATGTTGATGATGATGGTGATGAAGATGGTGGTGTTTTTTCTGGAACTTTTGTATATAAAACAATAAAACAATGAATTTCTAAAAGGATGTTTTTTTCACACACAGAACTTGACATTTCTTTTCTCATGATACGTGTTACTGATGTCATTCACACACTCATTACCCAGAATTCATGTTTGCTGACACACAGACACAGAATCGTGAGCTGTTAGTTTGAGTTTCCAGAACTGAAGCCTGTGGTTTCACACTGAATAATACAGTCTAGCAGAGTTACTGATGAGCTCTGTTAAACTGCAGTTAACTGTAGTAAAAGTGTGGTAAAAGGACTCATTGTTCTACACAAAGCTGCACTTTTACCTTCATAAACTACAAACATATAAACTGTAATTTGTTTTTATACTTCCTCTTTTTAACTGTTTGTGGTTTTACTTTGTTAAACAGAAAGAACATCCAACATTAATAATGAACCTGTGGTTAAACCTGCTTAAACAGAACCAGTTGCAAACATGACACATGACACACACTGATCTGCATCTGTACCTGTAACATTGATCAGGACTCGTGTGATGAAGATCTTGTGTCCTTGATCAGACTGAACTCCACACCAGTATTCTGAATCTTCTTCAGTCACATGACTGATGCTTCCCATCAGGAGCTGCTGTTCTCTGCCATCATACAGCCGGATCTTTCCCTCATCCCTCCATCTTCTGCTCTCCTTCACAGACGTCTCTTTAGCACAGAGATCAGCTCCAGATCTCCAGCACAGAAACTTCACATCACGAATGTGGGATTGTGGGTATTTGCAGCTGATGTTCACAGATCCTCCTGCAGAAGCTGATAGACTGATGCTCTTCACACAACAATCCTCTGTTTAAGATCCAGATAAAGTGCAGCAATGTTACAATCACCAGATATATTCATGGATTCTGTCAAATAATGCATAAATGACTGAAAGCAGCTCACCCTTCTTAATGTCCAGATTAAACTCAGAGAAGAAACTGTAATCTTCAGAAACTTTGACTATAATCGTATAGTTGTCATATTTATTCAATGACAAACACAAACTTTAGTGAGACATAAACACAATAGGAGATAAAGAAAGTCAGTATATTTGCCCTAGTTACTGATTATCTGGCATCTTCTAGGGGTTAAATCCGAACCACAGTATTTATATCTGTCACATGTCTGTCCTGTCTTGTTCTGCACTTGGGTGTCTGTTATGTTGAGCCATGTGCTTGTGTTATTGTTAGCCCCGCCCTACTTGTTATCTGATTATTGTTTGAGTTCTCCCACCTGTTCCCCCTGATTAGTTTCCCTTTATTAGTTCCCTCTTGTTTGCAGTCTGGGTGGATCGTTGTCTCTGTTTCCCCCATGTTATGTTCTTGAGTTTTTGGCCTGTCTTGTTTTCCCCCACGAGGGAGTTTTTTGTTCTGTTCTTGTTTATTATTTTTTAAATAAATTCCTTTCCTGCAAGTGAATCCTCGCTTTCCTTGACTACCATGACAGAACGATCCACCGCAATGAGGATTCAGCAGAAGGATTCCTGCCCTCACCTTAGGCGCATCATGAGGGTCAGCAACTTGGTTTCTCTCCGACAGCAGGGGACCAGGGTGAAGGATTTCGCCCTGAGATTCAGCGCGGCAGCAGAGGGACTCGGGCTTGGGGATATAGTCCTTAAGGACTTATTTAATGTTTGTTTGGACGATCCCTTGCCTCGATGGGAGATGAAGGGGCTGGAGATTTTAGACTTTCCGAGGTTCACTAAGTATCTCCACTATCGTGCTCGGTGGGATACATCGGACCCGCCTGCAGCCCCGCTGCCCAGCCCAGAGAATGCATCGCCGCTGCCCAGCCCAGAGAATGCATCGCCGCTGCCCAGCCCAGAGAATGCATCGCCGCTGCCCAGCCCAGAGAATGCATCGCCGCTGCCCAGCCCAGAGAATGCATCGCCGCTGCCCAGCCCAGAGAATGCATCGCCGCTGCCCAGCCCAGAGAATGCATCGCCGCTGCCTAGCCCAGAGCTCCATCCACCATTAATTCCGTCCAGACCAGAACCTGCACCTCACCATCGAAGACGGCGGAGGAGGAGGAAGACCTCCGGCCTCCCCAATGTCCCGGAGGATTCCGTTGCGGAGGAGCCAGAGACTGTTCACGTCACGTCTGCCCAGCCAGAGACTGTTCACGTCACGTCTGCCCAGCCAGAGACTGTTCACGTCACGTCTGCCCAGCCAGAGACTGTTCACGTCACGTCTGCCCAGCCAGAGACTGTTCACGTCACGTCTGCCCAGCCAGAGACTGTTCACGTCACGTCTGCCCAGCCAGAGACTGTTCACGTCACGTCTGCCCAGCCAGAGACTGTTCACGTCTCGTCTGCCCAGCCAGAGACTGTTCACGTCACGTCTGCCCAGCCAGAGACTGTTCACGTCACGTCTGTCCAGTCGGAGCCTGGTCACGTCACGCCTGCCGAGCCTGTGTCTTCGGACAAGATGGCCGCTACCGAGAGTGTTCCCGTCACGTCTGCCGAGCCTGTGTCTTCGGACAAGATGGCCGCCGCTGAACCTGTTCACGTCAAGCCTGCCGAGCCTGTGTCTTCGGACAAGATGGCCGCCGCCGAGAGTGTTCCCGTTACGTCTGCCGAGCCTGTGTCTTCGGACAAGATGGCCGCCGCCGAACCTGTTCACGTCACGCCTGCCGAGCCTGTGCCTTCGTACAAGATGGTCACCGTAGAGCCAGTGTCTGTTCCTGAGTCGGAGCCCGTGTCTGTTCCTGAGTCTGAGCCCTCAGTGACCGCGACACTGGCCATTATGGCCACAGCCATGTGGTGTGTGTGGGCTACACACACACTTGAGCCGGTGGTGTCTGTTCCTGAGCCGGTGGTGTCTGTTCCTGAGCCGGTGATGTCTGTTCCTGTTCCTGAGCCGGAGCCTGTGTCTGTTCCTGAGCCGGAGCCTGTGTCTGTTCCTGAGCCGGAGCCTGTGTCTGTTCCAGTGTCTGTTCCAGTGTCTGTTCCAGTGTCTGTTCCAGTGTCTGTTCCAGTGTCTGTTCCAGTGTCTGTTCCAGTGTCTGTTCCTGTGTCTGTTCCTGTGCCTGTGTCTGTTCCTGTGCCTGTTCTTGTGTCTGTTCCTGTGCCTGTTCTTGTGCCTGTTCCTGTGTCTATGTCTGTTCCTGGGCCGGTGGTGTCTGAGTCTGAGCCGGTGGGACTAGTTCCAGTGCCTGAGCCGGTGGTGCCAGTTCCAGGGCCTGAGCCGGTGGTGCCAGTTCCAGGGCCTGAGCCGGTGGTGCCAGTCCCAGTGCCTGAGCCGGTGGTGTTTGTTCCAGTTCCTGCGCCCTGGCCGCCCGAGGGGTCTTCTCCGCCCTGGCCGCCCGAGGGAAAGTCTCCGCCCTGGCCGCCCGAGGGAAAGTCTCCGCCCTGGCCGCCCGAGGGAAAGTCTCCGCCCTGGCCGCCCGAAGGAGAGTCTCCGACCTGGCCGCCCGAGGGAAAGTCTCCGCCCTGGCCGCCCGAGGGAAAGTCTCCGCCCTGGCCGCCCGAAGTAGAGTCTCCGACCTGGCCGCCCGAGGGAAAGTCTCCGCCCTGGCCGCCCGAGGGAAAGTCTCCGCCCTGGCCGCCCGAAGGAGAGTCTCCGCCCTGGCCGCCCGAGGGAAAGTCTCCGCCCTGGCCGCCCGAGGGAAAGTCTCCGCCCTGGCCGCCCGAGGGAAAGTCTCCGCCCTGGCCGCCCGAGGGAAAGTCTCCGCCCTGGCCGCCCGAGGGAAAGTCTCCGCCCTGGCCGCCCGAGGGAAAGTCTCCGCCCTGGCCGCCCGATGGACAATCTGCTCCACCCTGGTCGCCCGATGGACAGTTTGTTTCTCCCGTCCCGCCCTGGTTTGTTCCTCCAGTCCCGCCCTGGCCTGTCCCTCCCGTCCCGCCCTGGTCTGTTCCTCCAGTCCCGCCCTGGTCTGTTCCTCCAGTCCCGCCCTGGCCTGTCCCTCCCGTCCCGCCCTGGTCTGTCCCCCCCGTTCTAGTGGAGTGTCTGGAAGCCACTCCTTAAGGAGGGGGTTATGTCACATGTCTGTCCTGTCTTGTTCTGCACTTGGGTGTCTGTTATGTTGAGCCATGTGCTTGTGTTATTGTTAGCCCCGCCCTACTTGTTATCTGATTATTGTTTGAGTTCTCCCACCTGTTCCCCCTGATTAGTTTCCCTTTATTAGTTCCCTCTTGTTTGCAGTCTGGGTGGATCGTTGTCTCTGTTTCCCCCATGTTATGTTCTTGAGTTTTTGGCCTGTCTTGTTTTCCCCCACGAGGGAGTTTTTTGTTCTGTTCTTGTTTATTATTTTTTAAATAAATTCCTTTCCTGCAAGTGAATCCTCGCTTTCCTTGACTACCATGACAATATCAGTATCAGTATCTAATGACAAACATATATAAGTTATAAGTTATAAGTTAAACATGTGAATGTTAATTATAACATTCAGCTACTTCAGTGTAGAATCTATTTCTATAGTTAAATCAACTACACACTGGTAAGTTATTACAGTCAGTGTTGAGTATCGTGATGTTGAGGAGATCATCATGAGTTTGAGGGTCTCAGTTACTCACCTGTTAAAACCTCCAGATTCACTTCAGTGTGGGGATCTTTTTTTGCATATATATCAGTTCCACAGTAGTACGTGTCAGAATCCTCTTCTCTCAGATCTCTGATGGTCACAGTGAAGACTGATGAACTTCTGTCGTCATACAGAGAGAATCTTCCAGACTGAACCCATTTATCTTTAATATCAGTCTTGATTTGGTCTGTGCACTTTGACCACTGTCCTTTACAAAAATACTTTTTATTGTCTGTATATTCTTCATCATATTTGCATGTGATCGTGACTCCTCCTCCTGAATATCCTGTCACATTCATGGAGCTCACGACACCTACAACAAACCAGCATTAAATACAAAATGAATATATTCATAAGACAGAACAGAAATTAACTTTCAAATATCTCATTAAATCTATTTTTCATGATTTACTCTGAGTTCAGATTCTTACCAGGAATCATCAGCAGAGTGAAAGTCCAGATGATCTTCATTCTTCTCTCTTATTAAATGATCTTCTCTGTTGTTAGTCGATTCAGTTCTTCTGAAGCTCTCGATGTGTGTTCAGAAGAGTTTTGAGTGTTTCTTTCCTGGTTACGTTTACCTGAAGAGCGTGAACAGAGACGCCCACTTCCCCTGAGAGAGAGAGAGAGAGAGAGAGAGAGAGAGATAGAGAGAGAGAGAGAGAGAGAGAGAGAGAGAGAGAGAAACCAGGAAGTGAAACTAATGCTTCACACATGGTTAATGAACACACAGAGGCAGAACACTAGGTCATGGCAGCACATCACCCCAATCCTCACTCAGCTTCACTGGCTCCGGGTCAAATTCCGCATCACCTACAAAATCCTCCTCTTCGCCTATAAATCTCTCCATGCCAATGCTTCCCAGTACTGGACCTTCTCCATCCCTACATCCCCTCACAGAATCTGCGGTCCATTGACAAGGATGCAGTCTCTGGATGCTCTCTGTCCCCCACACCAGACTACAGACTTTTGGGGACAGAGCATTCAGCGCCGCAGCCCCCACCCTCTGGAACTCCATCCCCTCAGACATCCGGAATGCCCTCTCTCTGGACACTTCCAAAAAACTTATAAAAACCACCTCTTTACAAAGGCATTTAACCTTGAATGACTTTTCTCTGCAGTTGTGTGTAAAGCGTCCTTGGGTCCCGTGAAAGGCTCTATATAAATATAAGTTATTATTATTATTATTATTATTATTATTAACAGAAAGTGCAGAGAAAACTATTTATACTCATATTTTATTCTTATTTAAAAAATATCTATTTTACAGATATTTTAACAGAATGATTCTATTATTATTTCAAAGCTTTAGTTTTAAGGGATAGTTCACCCAAAAATTATTCTTGATTTACTCACCCTGAAGTCATCCTAGGTGTATAAGAAATTCTTCTTTCAGACGAATACAATCAGAGTTATATTAAAAAATGTCCTGGCTCTTCCAAGCTTTATAATGGGAGTCAATGAGTATATTTTTTTGGAAGTCTATCAAAGCGTTTATTAACCTGAGCCGTTTTGAGCACTTTTATAATGGATGGATGCACTTTGATGGACTTCCAAAAAAATATACCCATTGACTCCCATTATAAAGCTTGGAAGAGCCAGGACATTTTTTAATATAACTACAATTGAATTCTTCTGAAATATGTGAAGAAGAAAGAAGAATATCATACCTAGGATGGCTTCAGGATGAGTAAATCATGGGCTACTTTTAATTTTTGGGTGAACTATCCCTTTAGTTTTACATTTTCCAGAACTGTAATATTGAATGTTTTTAACTGACTTAAATTAAGTGTATCTTCACTGCATCATATTCAGTTTAAAGATACTGATAGTGAAAGCAGTAAACCTCTTCCGGGGCCGGTTCTAGGCAAACGTCTGTCTTGCAATCAGAATTTAGGAACAGATAGTGTTGATCTGTTTTTATGATTTGTGCATTGATTAAAAGCAATCTGAGTTGGTTTCAGTGTTAAAGGTGTTAATTTGCATGGTATAACTCTGCCCCACCTTGTGGGTATATAAGGAAGTACGCTGGCAACATGCAGATATGTTTTTGCTTTGGAGCCAAGTGTTTCACTTCACTCCACAAGCCATCCTGAGATCATCGACTTATCTCTACTCTTTGAGACGAGTTTTCCTCTCACAAAAGAGCTTGCGCGTGGCACGTCTTTAGATGTCTAAAGATGTCTTGCCCGTGCACTTGCGGTCGACTGGTTTCGGATTCTAGGCACAATCGCTGTCTTGCGTGTTTGGGCATTGATCACGCTAAGGCAGCGTTTGTGGATGATTCATGTTCCCATTGACCAAGAACAGATCCAAATTTTCTTTTGTACCACAATCATAAAAGCCTTAAATCAGTCAAAATAAGCTAGACATCCAGTTGGCCTGGTTAGATGCAGGGGTGTATAGTGTATTGCATTGTATTGTATTTGTTTGTGTCATATGTCTGATGTTTTGTCATGAAGTGCCTTGCGACTGCGCCGCAAACCCAATTGCCCCACGGGGACAATAAAGTTGTCTACTACTACTACTATTGCGGGAACATGACCATCGCAACGCTCCGGTCGAGACTCAATGACCTCGTCAGAGGGAGAGTCCCCTCATCCACACCCCGATCTACTGCCTCCACGAGAGGTGGTACTTCGGCTGGTGGCCAGGGTGACCTGAGGGTGACGGTGTGGAACAAAGCGCCGACGTTTCCTCCTCGGCTCACACCCCCCTCTCCAGCGTTGCACAGTTCTTTGGAGCCTGGCTAGAGCTTCCCACCCTGTCCCGCTGGACGAAACTAGTCACACTGTCACATTGTCACCTGTCACATTGCGAAACTAGTGTCACGAGTTATAACATTTCAGTGAACTTACAAAAATCATAGTACTAATTAGCTAGATTAATATTAGTAATCATGGTTAACATATACTAATAGTATGAATATAGTATAACATACACATAAAATATACACCTTTTAATAAATAAAATGAACATAAAAGAATAATTGATTGAATAAACACATCAACTTCATTTGCTTTGATACAAACATAAATGAATTAATGTCATGATGTCAGAATTCAATAAAAAAAAAGTATACAGGAATACTTCACAAGTATATTCACATATATATATATTAGGGCTTGCATAGACTAGTCGAGTAGTCGATAGATCGACTACTTCAACCACTCGTCGACGCTGTCGGAAACAATCGACTACTCGAGCGTCCATTAACCATAAATGAATTAAAAATGGCGAACGTCACCAACAGACACCACACGTCAGATGTGTGGAAGTATTTCATCAAGGATGACAAAAATATTGTAATTGGCCAACTCTGCAAGAGGCCGTTCACATATTGTGTCTAAAAACGTGTGGAAAGCGCAGCCGTGCCGCTGTCTCCTACAAGCGCTTGCGCTCCCATGCCGTCTGTCGTTGCTATGCAACTATGAACTGCGCTCTCTATGATGACGACGAAGTATCAGCAAAGGATTAATTGATTTCTAGCCCTTGCATTAGCTTTACTACTAGATATATTTCTGGAGATGAGAAGGAAAAACCCGCCTGGAAAAACTAGCGCACCACGTTGCTTCCATTATGAGCGCGCTCACCGCGGCCGCGCGCCTACATTTGAAATAACGACCTTGAGCGCAAAAAAGACGCGATATGAACGGCCCCTAGAAGCAGACGTCTGAAATGAAAGGCAAGAACGGCTATTTATTTGGCTTTAGACTGTTACATGAAAATTTAAAAATGAAATGTCATAATTATAATGTTTTGAGTTTACTTATGTAATTGTTGCATTAGGCTATGAATTAATAAATGTTTATTAATAAGATCTAGCTATTTCATCTCTTTTTATTCAGTAGCATGAACCACGAGTAGTCGAGTAACTCGAGTATTGTTTTGATAAGAAATCGACTAGCAGAAATCAGTAGTCGTGCAACCCCTAAACGATACACGTATTCGTATTGAACCGTTCGGTACGAGGCTTTCGGTTCGGTGTTCGGTACGCATTTTCAAACCGAACGGTTCGTTGGACCATTTTTCCTGCCGACCAAAATTTCGTTATTTCAAATGTAGGTGCATTGCGCGTGGCAAGTGCGCTCATAATGTAAAGATGCCGGCGCGACCACAACATTGCCCGACATCAAATGGCAAACGTAATGCAAGCGGAACGAAACTGCTCGTTATTGTGTGGTTGGCGGACCGTTGTTTATCAGTTTGGACCAGTGCAGCGCGAGCCGATCTTGATCATGCGACACTGTTACTACACAGCGCTAATAAGAGATCCAGTAAAGAAAGCATTTGAATTCGCCACAGAAGTAATAACATCACTGCGAGATCTAGTGAGAAACATTCACATTTCTCCGTTATTAACGGATCAAACAGCGCGTGGAAACCAGGAAGAATCATTGTGCCATGAATGAACTATCCAGTGTCCACAGATCAGCAACATTCACCATGGATTTACTGTAGTAACACTAACTGCAACCATGGAAGTTTGGCAGGAATAGTAGGCATAATGCCTTCAAGTAACATTACGTCGGTTTTATTTTGACATTATGAATACAATTGCTGCCCTCAAATGTTAATATGAACTAAAATAAACCTTTGTTTATAACTACTACAATATTACATTTCATTTTTTTCCAATGAGCTGTTTTGTTTTATATACTCCTAAGAAGAGTCATTTATAGCTCTAGAATTGCTCAAAGTAAAAAAATCTCATACTTTATGATGTTAGTTTTAATATAAAAAAGAATAAAAAAAAATAAATCAAGGAAAATTTCTCTGCCATTTCTTTCTTTTTGCTGTATCAAAAATGTATCGAACCGAACCGAACCGAACCGTGACACAAGTGTATCGTATCGAACCGAAACGTGAATTTTGTGAACCGTTACACCCCTAATATACAGTATATATATCGTAGTATATATATATATATATATATATATATATATATATATATATATATATGTTACCGGCAAAGTGTGTAATCCGGCATTCTATAGAATGCCTAGGTAATGTATAGAATTAGGTAATGTATTTTTTGCAAAAAACATCAGAAATTCTATACATTGCCTAGGCATTCTATACAATACCGGGATTTCACACTTTGACGGTAACATATATATATATACAGTACCAGTCAAAAGTTTGGAAACAGTACTATTTTTAATGTTTTTGAAAGAAGTCTCTTATGCTCATTATTTGGGGTGGGGTGAATTACGCTGAGGAGTGAAGCACGCTGAAGCACGTTGGTGAACCTGGAGAAGCAAACTGATCTAAAATCGTCATTTATTGATGTTTAACTGGATCAAACATGCCGCCCAAGAGAATAGATCCACAAGTGGAAGTAAATCATGAGTTGGAAGAAATCAAGAGATCGCTACATTTTATGTCTAAAGACATCTTCACCCTGACGCAGCAGCAAGCTAAGATAGTGACGCTGTTGGATGAAGTGAAGAATCTAAAAGTACTTCTTTCGGAGAAGGACGAGGTCATAAATGGGCTAGAGAGAAGAATTGATGACCTAGAACAGTATACGCGAGTAGACAAAGTAATCATTAATGGATTGGAAACAAAGCACCGAAGTTACGCCCGAGTAGCTGCAGCTGGCACCGGGCGCGCTATGGAGGGGGAAAACGCACCGGAAGAGGAGCTACAAACACTGGAGCAACAAGCAGTGGCGGTTCTAGGATTTTTCTGTAACAGGGGCCATTAAGGGGCCACATGTTACATTCAGGGGCCAAATACAGGGTACATTCAAGCACACAAAATAATTTATTCAGTACGGTGCAAATACATTTCGGCAGTCATTCCTTTTTCAAACGCTCTAATAAAAAATTATGAGCCAGTAAAGTTCTTAATGATTTTTTTCATTTATTTATACTGTGCATAAAGGACACAATGCACTTCTTTCTGAATTCCACCTTTTAAGTTTCATAATCATGTCGTCGCTTATAAACAGTAAATTATTGTTAATTGTTTGGGGGTGGAATTGCATCTGTGATCGTTGTGAAGAATTCTCCGGTTGCTCTTCTCGTCGACGATTGATGGGTGGGAATCTCTAGGCACCTCACGATTCGATTCGATTACGATTCAGAGGGTAACAACTTCTTTTTGTTTCTTTTTTTTTTTACTACTTGGTACTTTTAAAGCAAAGTATTTATGATGACCCATAACAAACTTACTTCCAATACTTCCTATATTAATTTTATTAATAAAACAAATGGAAGTGCTTTGGAAGGTTACATTTGCCAGCATTTGTCCCAACATTGCAAAGAACCAACAGGAAAATAAATGTGTGCCTGTACTAGCAGCGTACTTGTAGTAAATTAATACAAACTTCAGCATATTCTGAATCTCTAGCATTTAATAATAGACTTCTAACCAACATCCTCTTGTTATTTCCAATGAGCAATATAATCCTTCAGACAAAAAAAAAACATTTTGCTGTAGCAAATTCACAAACAGCTTTCGTTCAAAAATATAGAATTATGTAGGCCTACCAGCTGCTCTCATATAATGCTTGTGGACTTATGCATATTCTGAATAATTAGTAACATACAAAGCCGCTCTTATTCACAACTAAAGAATAAAGAGTTATGACTTGAAATGTTTGCTGAATACTACAATCAAAAACAGCTTATACAAAAAAAGTGAATGAACATCTGCAGAGAGCACAGTCAAAATGTAACTTTTTGTGACTGGCATTGCACATATTGCAGGGCAGTGTAACGTACGTATAACATATCGGTTTACAGCATGTTGATGTGAAAACTAAACAATACAGAAAGCAGCTCTCATACAAAAAATACTAAATAGGTAACAATGAAATTGCCAATTTTCCATACGTTAGCTTTTAACGAAGAGGGTGCCGTTCGAATTTGGTGCTCAGCCATCATGCGTCTGTTATGTGCACGCCACTGACTGTCCGCGCACTGCACGTCCGCTTTAGAGTTCCGCCTTTTGCGTTCCGTCAATATTACGTTATTAGGGAAAAAATATATAGGCTATATTTTTTTAGAAAATAGATTTTTGACATTTGTGAATCGATTCAGAATCGTCCACGTCTACATCGCGATGCATCTAAGAATCGATTTTTTCTCCCACCCCTAGGAACGGGGGCCAATCAGGGGCCAATCAAATTTCAGCAGGGGCCAGGGCCCCTGTGGCCCCGCCTCTAGAACCGCCCCTGGCAACAAGTGGAAACTTTTCTTGCAACAAAGGACATCACCATTGACACGAAGGATATATCGGCTTGTCACCTGCTTCCCAGTAAGCAAAAGCCTGCCAACCCGGCGATAGTAGTTCGCTTTGCGAACAGAAAGCGCAAGGATGACCTACTGCGACAGGCACGCAAGCTAAGGGGAAGCGGCGTGTACATTAACGAACACCTTACCAGAAAGAACGCAGATATTGCGAGGCAAGCGAGGAGTTTGTGGAAACAAAAGAAGATACAGGCGACATGGACCAGGAATGGTCGTGTTCTTGTCCGTACAAATGGGATGCCAGAAGAATCAAAGGTGATCACGGTAAGGGAAACAAAAGATCTGGAACAGTTCAAGTAACTCTAATTGCAAACTGCATGAGATACCTATTCAATACCGTCGATCAGACCACTTTTCAGGATAAGAAGATTACAATTTTCTTTGCAAAAATGGGTGATGAACTTTATGAAGATTTACTTTTTTTGTTGTTAATGGACATGAGGACTATCGTATGGACTTGTAGAGTATTTAGTTTAGTTTATGTTTGTTTTTGTTACATTAGTCTATTTTTTAAAAATGGCAGTATGTAATATTGATGATGACAATATATTACATCTAGGTGTCGAGATAGATGATACAAATTATAGCAAGTATGACATTGAAAGAGATATTGATCCGGACAAATATTTGTGTAGTCAGCCAAATTGTCACTATTATAGGGAAGAACAGTTTAAGAGAGGAGTGAATATGAAACATGTTTTTTCTGTAATACATTTAAATAGTAGAAGTTTGTGGAGTAACTTTTCAAAAATCAAAGACTTTTTGAACCTGCTTCCAAAATTTAGTGTTGTAGCTGTCTCTGAAACATGGTTGGACGAAGACAAATTAGCAGATGTAGAATTAGAGGGATATCAAATGTTTGTAATGAATAGAAAAGATAAGAGAGGTGGTGGAGTCGCTCTTTATGTGGACTCAAGTCTGCAATGCAATATAATGGCTAGTATGTCAACCACTATTGAAAATATATTGGAATGTGTTACTGTTGAGATTCATATGGAAAAACAAAAGAATATAATTGTTTGTTGTATATATAGAACACCTGGATCATCATTGGATATTTTTAATGAGTTTGTAGGAAACATGCTCAATTCAAATGGAAATAAGACAAATATTGTCTGTGGTGACTTTAATGCTGACCTGCTTAATCCAGGTGGACATAAGAAGACCACAGAATTTATTAATGCCTTTTATAATAGTACATTATTCCCAGTGATAGCAAAGCCAACAAGAATAACAACAGTATCAGCAACATTAATTGATAATATATTTACAAATGACATTGGTAAAATTGATGGAGGTATTTTAATGACCGATATTAGTGACCACCTGCCTGTTTTTGCATGTTTTCAAAATGTGTCTAAACCACCATTAGGTCCAACTATATATTCAAGAACAGTGAGACATAGAACACCTAAAGCAATTGAAACACTGCAAATGGAATTAAATAAGTGTAACTGGGATGAGATTTATAGCTATGAAAATCCAAATGAAGCCTATGGTATTTTTTTAGAGAGATTACTAGAAATCTATAACAAATGCTGCCCATTCAAAACGATAACATATAAATGTAATATGCAGAAACCGTGGTTTACTAAAGGAATTATAAAGTCCTGCAAGAAGAAAAATTTACTATACAGGAAATTTATACATTCCAGAACACAAGATGCTGAAAGCAAATATAAAACATATAAGAATAAACTAGTTAAAGGTAGGGTAGGTAGGAATTGTCTAAAAAACTTATTTTCCAAATTTGTTTAAACTTTATTTATATATCAATACATAATTAAAATGTAAGTACTCTGAAAAAGAAAGTATAAAAATCGAGTGTCTGTAAACCTCTCACGACTGTTTTAAAGACAGCTCATTATTTCCATTCACTCCACCCCCTCCCTTCTGGGCTCCTTCCAAAGCCACGCCCCCAAAACACATGAACGCGCGACTCCGACCGCTGAGCTGGAAGACGCATTATTTACCTGAGACGAGTGGAGAGGAAGGAGTGCAGTGCATGCAGTGACATCATGTCAGAATCACATGTAATAAAAAAAAATCTAACTTTATCATTATGAATATAAACAAATAAGATGGCTTTTAGTACTCACTATCAAGCTGGCATATTGATATTGGTAAAGTTTAAAATATTATTTTTTTGATTCGCTAACAAGCTAAAAACAGGTTTCATTGATACACGTTTTTCCATTACCATCATTTACACTGTGATGAAGATGAATTTCGTGTAAGATTCATAACATATATGGTGTTCTGCATGTAAGAGTTTCCATGATGAAAGCATTGTTGACTCTGATGAGGACTAACGTTACACTCCAGAGACAAGTACCGCATCGTCAGCTCGAGGACAGGTCCGGGGTCGAGGGCGAAGCAGAGGAGGTCGTGCAAGAGGCCGTGCAACTAGGGTCCGAGGATATTGACACGCGTTTTATTCAAAGACTTTTTGTTCATTACCTTTTCTAGTACTGTCTTCCTTTTTTGCCTTGTTTGCCTTCGCTAACTGCATATGCCGGTAATGTGAATTTTTGATTGCTCTTTCTCTGCCATTGTTTTGCTATTCCTAGGTTCCGTGCCTCTTGAATTCCTCAAATCAAACGGGTGCGCGCGCATATGGGCAGATCCTGTGTGGCAAAAGGGTGGTTGCCATGGTTGCAAGAGAGTGACAGTCGCCTAAGCCAATCCTTTGTTTCGTCCCGAATGGAAATAATGAGCTGTGTTTAATGCAGATTAAACGGTCTAGAGTCACTCGATTTTTATACTCTTTTTTTCAGAGTACTTACATTTTAATTATGTATTGATATATATAGAAAGTTTAAACAAATTTGGAAAAAAAGTTTTAAAAAAATTCTTACCTACCCTACCTTTAATATAATAAGAAACAGTAAGAAAGATTATTACACAAAATTATTGACACAACATAGAAAAACATTCAGGGAACATGGAAGGTACTTAATGATTTAATACATAAAAAACATAGCAATACGGATAGTGTGCTATTATTGTTATGGGCAAAATGCAAGGGCCGATTTTTTTTTTGTCCCAGTCCAGCCCTGATTATGTGTCTACCACCGCAGACATTTGTCCTTTATCCTGTTGTTTGTGGATTTTACAGTGAGGCATATTTCTTTGTGCAGACATGGATATTGTTCTTTCATATGGTTTTACATGCCATTTTGTATAGGCTACATTTATAAACACTATGCGGACAGGCTAAGTGATGATAGGGCTATGATGTTTGTCCGTATCTACAGGGTAAATTAAGAAACAGGAAAGTAAAGTAATAAGTAGTGAAGTTACTTTTCAAATGCAGTAACTAGTAAAGTAATCTCATTACAATTTACAGAAGTAACTAGTAACTAGTAACTAATTACTTTTTTTTTGAGTAACTACCCCAACACTGTTTATAGAATAGGAGCATAGCAAAAGTGGCATGATACATTAGGCTACATAATTTCCCAACAATTTGATTGGTTCTTTATATGCAAACGCTTCTTTTACTAGGTAAAAGCAAATCAAATTCTCATGTTTTCTCTAAATCACTAGTTCTGTCTGGACCCACACATCTGTCTAGTTTCATTTCCTCTGTGTGTTATATTTGGACACACACTCAGTCACAAGTTTTTTCAGTAAAAGGGTTTGGAAACCTTTAGCATTCAAAAGCATATGAATGTTAATCCTGCAAGAAATATAAATGTTAGTTATGATTAATTTAAAAATCCATCACGTGAGTTACATTACATTTGGTTAACTTTTTCACACCTGGGCTAGGCTTGCTTTTATGATTTTTTTTATAACAAAGTAAAATACTATTTTTATACAAAAGTGAACTGAATAAGCCTCAGGCTGAAGGGAATATAAACTCACGTCTGTACAGTAAAGTGCGCAGCTCAAACAAACCTTACAGATGTGCTTCCATTCTGGAATACAGAAAAATAGGATGCAGGAGAAGAAAATTTAACACTCTTACTTTAGCAATAAAAACAAAACAAAAAATGAAACACAAATGCGATGTTTATCTAAAGTAATTTTTACCTATAAGTATGGTTGAATTGGATAATTGACGGACTGCAGCAAAGACATTGGTTAATAAAGTGAGATGAAATACATAAAGTATGTACTATTTAATAATTGCAGGTTTGTGTAATATTCTGAGTTTGCATTTCACAGTTTTTATTCATTTAGAGGAATACTGAATCTGTTTTTGTGCCAGTGAAATGAGTAAATGCTCATATTTAGTCTAGAATTACAATAACCATCATGTTCACACACAGCGCACACAACGCCTCTGCACTTACTCACATTTTCCCTCAACATGAGGGCAGGACAGCTGTCAGTCAATAAATGGGGAAACAAAGTAACTTGCATTACTTATTTGAAAAAAGTAACTCAGATACTTTGTAATGTATAACTTATTATCTTAATGTAATGAACTTATTCTCAAAATGTGAAAAGTTCATGGTGCAGAGCTCAGACAGAGAAAGGCTAAAAACAGCTCTCCGTTATCGAGATGGCCCTTATTCTGTACTACTATCTGTTGTGGTTGTCTTTGTTTTACTTTAATTAGCATTAAGACACATACACACAGGAGTTATCATTGAGGTTGTTTTACTAGTCTACATACACCAGCGGGTGATACCAACTTGTTGCGTCCTAAGACGTTATTTTTTATTTATTTGTAATCATTATGTGCTTTGTGGTGTTTTCTTTTGTTTCTTCCATGTCTACTGCCACCATGCTCATGCTGGTGATTGGGATCACCTGTTGCTGATTTGTTGCCCATTAACCTCAGCTCCACTGATTGGCTGCAGCCTGGAGAATGTCAGCATATAAAGCCAGCACCATCCCACAACAAGGAGAGAGAGAGGGTTGCAGATGCTAACTTGCCACATGGACTTCTTTTCCCTTGTTCCAGATAGCTTCATCCTGTTATGTTGTTGAAATCTGTTAACCATTGGTGCAATTGTAGATATAGTTGAAGACTTATGGTTTTGTTAAGAATTTAAGATTTTCTTTTAAGGAAACCTGTAGGGAGGTGGGTGCCATTTTTGTTTGAATTTGCTTTTCTCCTGGTTATGGGTAGCTAGGGAGAAAGGGAACTTTATTTGTTATTTATTTACTTTTTGTTTTGATGTTTAGGTAAGGTATGGTTAAAACTGAGTTAGAAACCTTTTTGTTTGTTTTGTTGGCCTTTGCCCCCCTCCTGAAGTTTGTTTCCTTTTATCCTTTTTCTTTTGATTCAATAAATACTTTTTCTAAGCTCACTAGTTTTGGATGTGTGTTACTGGGACTAGAGACAAGAAGTACCTGTGCTCTCTCTCTCCAAAACTTTGTTACTGCTATGCATAGTTCCCCTAGACTTAAAAAAAGGCTAGCTTGTAACAAGTCTTGACACAACCCTGGCCAACTTGTTTCCCCAGATAGGTTACCACAGCTTTACCTATCTCACATTTGGCAAGATTCAAGGTTAGAGAGGCAGCCGCCAGGCGACTGAATACTAACTCCAAAGTTTTGACGTGATCTTCCCAGGTTTTTGAATAGATGACTAAGTCGTCTAAGTATGCATCACAATTTGGCACTCCTGTCAAAACCACCTGCATAAGGCGCTGGAAGGTGGCAGGAGCATTTCTCATGCCGAAAGCCAAAACCTCATATTGCAGGAAGTGTTCGGGGGTGACAAATGCAGAGATCTCAGATGCCCTTGAAGTTAGGGGGACTTGCCAATAACCCTTTAACAGGTCTAATTTTGTGACATACCTAGCAGAGCCTACCCTGTCAACACAGTCTTTCAGTCTAGGCAGAGGGAAAGAGTCAGGTTTCGTTAAGGAGTTAACCTTACGATAGTCGGTACAGAAACAATAAGAGCCGTCGGATTTGGGCACTAACAAACAGGGCGAACTCCATGGACTTTGACTATGCACTGCTATTCTATGCTGCAGCATGTACTCCACCTCAGATCTCATTATGTCACGCTTGTTAGGGTTTACTCTATTAGGATGTTGCTTAACTGGAAGAGATTCACACACATCAATGTCATGTTTTAACATGGTTGTTCTACCAGGCACGTCAGAAAAGATTGAAGGATAGTCCTGAACCATTCGAATAATCTGCCGTTCTACGAGCGTTCGAGTTAGTGCCTGAGGCATACCGTCAAAAATTTAGGTCACATTTGAAAACAGCCAAACAGACGTATGTTGAGTTCGCAAGGGAGAAGAAAACCCTTTTCGAGAAATGGTGTCTTTCCAGTGGGATCATGACTCTTGATCAGCTTCAGGAGCTGCTCTTGCTGGAGGACTTCAAAAGTTCTATTCCAGAGAATGTTGTTATCCATTTAAATGAGCAGAAAGTTGCAGAAGAATCTCATTTCACTTTTGCTTTCTTTGCTGCTGCAAATGTGTTTGACAAACACACTGTCACAGCGGCCAAAAAAGACAAAAGATATAATACGAGTTAAGAGCCCAACTAATGGAAACACTATTCACTGTTATGGTGACTTCAAATGAACCAGAGTTAAACCTCTGTTAATTCTCAATAAAAACTTCTGTACACGTCTGCCAGAAATAAAGTCAGTCTGGTTAGTAATAAGTGAAGCTGGTAATGCTGTTTGTGGAGTTGTTTAATTCTCCTCTGCTGAGATCTTCATAGATTTAATGTCTTCTTTTATTTCAGTTGATTTCATCTAAGGCTGTGGCTGAAGTCAGTTGTAGTTCTTGTGTTTCTGCTCGTCGGGTGGGTCGATCTGGGCCGACACAATGTTGCTATGTGGGTACCATAGCTCAGGGAGTGAAGGGCCTGAAGCACCTCCTCAGAGAGGGAGGGGCCACTACTCAAGCTCTACCTGCAACGTCTGTTTGCATGGAAGCCTCAGTAGGATGACTCTCAAAGGAGAAGGAGGCCTGATACATGCTAGAGTACAGATCAACACTGCCAAACTGTATATATGGAGGCCTCAGCAGGATGACTCTCGAAGTAGAGGAGGCCTGACACACTTCTCATTCATTCACAATTGTGTATATTTGCCATGAATTTTCTGTTTGCTTGCTGTTTAAATGTATACATCCCAATTTCTCTCTAATCATCACTGTATGTGTTTATGTATTTTCAGATTTCTCTTTGATCAACATTATTTCTTTGTGTTCGACTCTGCTTCTGATTGGAGGATTTGCTGTGACTGAGTGTTTATTAAGATAAGGTGATGATGTCCTTCATACACGCACACAAATGTTTATCTAAATGAGAACATATCATTGACTGCTGTTTAATATGATGCTGATTATAACTACAGACTAACCCGGTTTTTCTTCAAAGGGACGTGTTGTCAGATGCATCTCACTGTTGTTCATCGCTGATGTTGTAATGTGATCGAAGGCATGAGTTCATCATCAAACGACACACAGTGAAGCAGTGAGTCTGGGTCTTCATTCACTGAAGTTCTGGTGTGGTTTTGTCTGTAAGTTTAACTCTGCACATCATGTTTTTCTCTTGTTTAATCTCAGATCGCACATTCTTGAGCAAATCCAAATGAGTCCTCTGCACACTTACCCATAATCCCCTCTGATCTACACCTGCCACTATACACTACTGCACACTTACCCATAATCCCCTCTGATGGCATCACACGTACCGTTTCCAGAAGCATGAAGACCCTGCAGACACCTTCAGAAAGATGGAGGTTTCCTCTGACTCCACCGCTGTCAGTTACTGCAGACTGAATCCACTCGCTGACAGCAGAGATCACAGATCATCACATGACCAGTTCAGCTCCACCTTTGACAAACAAAGAATTGTTCTTCAAACCACACATTCAATTACTTGGCCATCAATAATTGGATAAGCAGCTTATTTTAATCTTCATTTTAATCTTCAAAGCAACAGTCTTTGAATTTCTTTGCCATAACGTGTTTGTTTTTCCTTTTTTGAAAGTTTTTTTTAATGCAAAATTGCTTTTTTGTGATACTTACTCAGGAAACCCACAGTTAGACACATGAGACTGAACAGAGAGAGACAGACGCTGAACATGGTGTGTGGGTGAAGACTAAAGCTGTTCACACTGCCACACTGGTAACGTCTGTGAATGACATTCACAGATGATATTCCATGTTATGGACGGATCAGTTTTCTTGCTGCTAAAAACTAATATTTTAGAGAGAAAAGACTGAATATAAATAGAATCAGTTAATAAATTCTTAATATTAAAGATGAACGAGAAACAGCGAGTGCTCTTTGCCATCATGGCTATTTTTCTGGGTTCCTGAAACCCTGAAGTTGCTGAGCAAAGTTTCTGATGTTATTGTGATTATATTAGTGAGATCATGATCAGACAGCACACAGATCTATATCTTCTATGTGAATATCTCACTAAATTTTTCATGAATGCTGGAGCTGTTATTGTGATGAACATGTCGTTTTCCGTCCAGCTCAAAACCACAGAAAACGATTGGGTTTAAGAGCATTTTTCTGATATTACATACTTTGTATTTAAAAGAAAATAAATAACCAAATCCAATATAATAATGCTGTCTGTTCTTTCAACTAATCATGTAAACGTTCAAAAACAACGGCATGAGGGAACTATTTGTGTCCTGTGTTCTGGCTGACCATCGTGTAATTACAGTAAATCTTGAAACTGGAGTGGAATCTGAAAATAAACAAGATAAAAAAAAAAAAAAAACAGGATGTCCAGAACACAAGAACGTCAGTGCATGATTAATGAATGAATTGTGTATTGACAAATAAACACAACATTATATAAAGGCAAAGACTGTCCCCTTTGTGTGTCTAGGTTTTGGTTTTACTGTCTTTTGTGAAACATGACCACATCTTAGTCTTTCTCTTCTGCAGATCTGCACATGTTCTACTGCAATGCTTCTCTTCACTGCGGGTTTCCTGAAGAAGCCTTTTTATTCTTCACAACCAAACTAAACCAAGACCCTGAAACTGTCTGTTGTTTTACTAGGTTAAAGAGACTTGCTTGTAAGAGTCTCAGTGCTTTGTGTTTGCAGGGTGGTTTGACACTGTGGTCAGTGTGATAAACATCATGAGATGTTCTTCAGCTTGTGCTTTTCTTTTGCTCTGTGTATCTTCTTTGAGTCAAACCAAGAAGCCCTTCAGCCGCCTCCAGGTGTGATAGAAAACAGGAAATGTTTATCTTAACAACAATAGACACAGACTTTCCACTCCATAAAACATATACATGAAATACATTGATATATGAAAAATGTTTAATCTATGGACAATTAAAATATGTTTATAACATATCCCAGCTCTTCCTCCAAAAGGGTTTAGTCGGGTCATCTGAAACATTTGTTAGAGGGAAGTGAAACTACAGTCATAAATAAGTGGGCATTGTAAAATATCTACTTGCTTTTTATTTATTTTTCTGTAGCACTAATATATTTTACAGTAATATACACTGGCATTCACATTTATTCTGTTATGAAAACATGTAAATCTCCTCAGTAATATAGTTTATTTGGTTTCTTTAGTTTCTTTGGTTTGCATTTTGCACTAAAGAAAGAGTTAATAATGAGCCGTATTTGCATCTGTGTCTGACTCTGGTGGCACATAGACATCTGGGTGTTTGGAAACAACGGTGATGTGTTTTGTGGGCGGATCTTTTCTTGTGGCAGAAAAAAACAGTTCTGCAGTAGCACTCTAAGGAAGACACGTAATAAAAGATTAAAAATATTATTTTCGAGTTTATATCTCAAAATTCAAAATACATTTTTTTTGCATTCTGATTCTGATATCCAAAGGCACAAGACATTTTTCACTTATTCCATGTATTTCCCCCGTTTTCCTTCACTTCTTACACTATTATTTCTGCCCCCACAATGCGTGCGCAGCTGCAAGTGATGTAACTGTGACGTCTGGAAATTATGAATATTCAAATATGACACGTCAACATACACACGAGAGCCAATGAGGTTTTAGCAGGGTTTAAACTCCTCCCCTTTCTCCTTATATGGCGCTGAGCGCTGCTTGCCTCTTGAATGAAAACAATTACATTTAAAAATGTTTCTCAAACAAAGCTGTTTTATGTATTCAGAAAACCTGTGACTTTTTGTACTTTGATCTTGACAGCATACTTGGAATTTGTACTCTGCATATCACCCATTGAAACACACACGCACGCCATTGTTGCTGCAGTGCCCAGGGAGCGATTGGGGGTCTGGTGTCTTGCTCACGGACACCTCAGTTGTGGGTAATGAGAGTGGAAGAGAGCGCTGTTCATTCACTCCCCACACCTACACTTCCTGCTGGTACTGAGACTCAAACCCACGGCCTTCGGGTTTCAAGTCCGAATCTCTGACCATTAGGCCACAACTGCCCCCGCTCAGGGTCAAGTTGCTCAAACTTGAGTTTTGCCCCCGCTCAGGGTCAAGTTGCTCAAACTGCATGAATTATCATTTTCATTATGTTTTGTTTAAACCTTTTATTTTAAATTGTTTTAATATTAAAGCTGTTGTAAGTTTACTGAGGCCCCCTAAAGACACACTACATGTAGATTATACTGTTGTCCTCTAGTGGAAGATTTAAATAATGCAGATTAATTATGATGTATGAGCTCTCAGTCTCAGACACTGTAACCTCCACTAGGTGGCGCTCTTTCAGTGTGATTAATGTAATATTCAGTCAGTGCTGATGGTGGGAGGAGCCAGTAAAGCTGATCATTACTGATAAAGAGCTGAAGAAAGAGGAAGGAACTAAAGCAGACAGATGTAGAGACAGAGAGATTCACACAGAGAACATTCAGCATAAAGAAGACTGAACTCAACTCACAATGAAGATCCTCCTCATCTTCTTCACTTTCTCCCTGATCTCAGGTCAGAGCTTTTCTCTTTCATCACTGCAGTAATGATGCTGTTTTCTGTTCATGAGGTTTCTGATCACAGTATCAATCTGATTGACAGGTGCAGTGAGATGCGTCAGTGTCACTGGATATTCTGGAGGAAGTGTTCTTGTTGATTCTGGGAAGGTTTGGTTAGTTAACTCCACTAAATATATGGCCAAATCACCTGAGTGGAGAACAATAATAAATTACAGGAAACATGATCAATGGATTAGTGAAGGAAGATTCACTTTATTTTGCAATGAATACAGTGGCCTCATGATCTACATCAGAGAACTGAACATACAGGATGCTGGAACTTACCAGATTGGGGCTGATAGCAAATGGGCCATTAATATGGCTTTGAATGTGGAAGAAGGTCAGTCATTTTAGGATCAGAGTCGTTGTTTAGTAACTACTGATCATTTATATGTGAAATATATTACAGATTCATGCTGTAACACGTCAAAGAGAGTGATGGTGAATATTGGAGAAACTGCAACTTTCAGCTGTGAATATTCACAGAATCATATTAATTATGACAAGATCATATTCAAAGAAGGAAACAAGTCTATTGAGGAGATTTACAACACATGGAATAAGAAAGAAAGATTCAGTGTTTCTGATGACAGACATAAAAACCTCTTTACTGTGAGAATTCCTGCTGTGACTCCAGATGATGGAGGAGTTTATTCATGTGGAGTTTGGATCAACAGACACTCGTACAGTTACTCCATTATTAATACTGTTCATTTGCGTGTTGTTAGTAAGTTGAACAAACTCTCAATCAAATCTAGTTTAAAAGTTTCTACGAGCTTGCTGCCAAAATTGATTAGATGTGATATTTGTAATTGGCAGCTAAAGTGGGCGTGTCTAGAGCGACTGGCCACTCAGGAGGTCGTATGATGATCAAGTGTGAACATCCTCAACACAAAACCAAGCCAAAATACATCTGTAAAGAACCAGATGGATGTTCAGAGAGGAAGAATCCAGGAGTTCAGGATAAATGGATGGAGAATGGAGATGTTTCTTTATATGACGACACCAGAGCAGGAGTCTTGATGGTGTTTTTTAGAGAGCTGAAAGCTGCAGATGCAGGAACATACAGATGTGGAGTGAATGTGTCTCACTATACTGAGAGCTTCACTGAACTTCAGCTGCTCGTCAGAGACGGTGAGGAACTGGAAATACTTTATCATTTTTAAGTTATAAGTTTTTGTTTTGATCTTTATGGAAATTTGTCCTGGTTTATAGGTGCAAAATATCCAAAGACAAAGACTGAATCTGCTCATCTTGGTGAAGAAGTCGACATCATTTGTCAGATCCCAGAGGAACATAATGTTCATTTCTGCAAAGAGGATGATGATCACATCTGTCAAAACATCAGCACATCTGCAGTGACAGAAATGAGTCCTTCATCTGAGAGAAATGAAGAGAGAGTTTTTACAGTGAGCATCAGTAATGTGAGCGTGAGAGATGCTGGAGTTTACTGGTGTGGAGCAGAAACCAGAGACACACATTTGACTTTCATCTCCCTGACCACCAAAATTCAGCTCAACCTCTTCAGTGAGTGAATTCAGATGATTTCATTGTAGTAAATACAGTATATTCAGAATCATGTGTGTTAAATGTCTGTGTTTGTTTGCAGTGGCTCCAGTAGTGAGACGTGAAGGAGAATCTGCTGAGATCTTCTGCCCTTATGATTCAATCTATAAATCAAAGTCAAAGTCTCTCTGTAAGGGGAAGTGCTCCACTAGAGATAGAAATACTCTCAATGAGACTGTGAGAGAAGAGAAAGAGACCAAGACTGACAGATTGACTCTGAATGATGACGTCACTGCAAGTGTCTTCACTGGGACCATCACTGGACTGACAGCAGAGGATGCTGGGAAATACTGGTGTGCAGTGACATTAGAGAGAGACGTGAATTATCTTTACACTCATCTGATCGTCATCATGAACGAGGGTGAGGAAGGTTTATACATCTGAATATGTTTGATCTACAGAATGTCCAGAGGTGAGAAGTGAGAGTTCACAAAGATCTCTGAGAGAAAACATCAGTAGGTGTTTTAAATGTTTAATGATGATTAAAATCACACATTCAAAAATAAAAGCTTTTTATGGACAGTGCCATCTTACATCTTCAAAGGAAGCTCTCACATGTTTTGTCTGTACATGGCTGATTTATTTTTTGTTACTGAATCATACACTTAATTATTGTAGATGTAGATAATGACACACTGTTTCTTTGTTTTCCAGATCTTTCCACGATCACAATTGTTTGTGTGATTCTGCTGCTGACTGGATTTGCTTTGATTGTGTGTAAATTGAGACAAGGTGATGCTCTTCTTTTTAAACACACACACACACACACACGCACACACACACACACACACACACACACACACACACACACACACATTTCTGTCCTCTAAGTAGATAACTAACTGTTGTATAACTGTTTCTGATGTGTTGTGATCGTAGGGATGAGCTCATCATCAGACGGGACACAAATGAGAAATAGTGAAATGGTGAGTCTCTGTACCTCTGATCTAAGTGCATGGTCTAAAGCACACGGCGCAAGTGATCTTATGGCGTCAGAATCCACTTTTGGTAGTATAAAGATGGGAAAAATGGTTGGCGCTCTTGGTGCATTGTCTAAAAGGGTTATCCTTATTCTCTTAATGAGTAATGGGTGTGTTTTGGGCTTTACGTGTGTAGCGGGTCAAGTGGTTGAGTTGGGAAGTGTATCTTTAAGGCTGGCTGATTATTGGGATCAGGTGGCGTAAGCGACGCACCCCTTTAAAGGTGTTGAGAGGAACAGAAAAATGGTGCGGCGTGAGGGAAGAGTGAGTCTCTTGGTGTATCGGCTGTGCGAGGGGGAGAACCTCGGTTGGGCGTCTGCGCTTATGGTGTTCAGTCAATGGTACCAGCGTCTGCGTTTATGGTGTCCAGTCAATGGTACCAGCAGTGACGAGCTTACAGAAACTTGTTTTTAATAATGGGGAGTAGTGATCCTATAAGAGTTGCAGCAATAAACAACACTGATGAGTGCGCGCACAGTTATTAGTCATCCACACCACTTGCTACGGGGCATACGGCGTTGATTCAAAGAAAAACGAGGATTGCCTACGTCGGTCACTAGCCACTGTTTTTCCTGAGCTTAATCATTCTGTTGTATTTTGTATCTCCTGTGTGTGTGTGTGTGTGCGTGTGTGTGTGTGTGTGTGTGTGTGTTTGGAGCGGCTACTCTCTGGATGACCCGGACCTAGTTGGGCTTAGGATTGAGCCCTGCTTGTGGTAGCCTATTCATTTAAATGTTGTGTTTGTTTTATTTCCTTGTTTATTTTCTGTTTGGCAGTCATACTCCCAACATTCGGCCGATGGGCATCGAGCAATATCTCCTTTAGGAACAGCGTCTATTTTGTGATGAAATGTTCACTAGTGAAGTGTGAAATGCTGTGTTAGTGTATGTTTGCACGGCCGAATTGGTTTGAAGTGTTTTTGCAGTGTTTTGTGAACCGTACCTATTTATTCGACTTTATGCACTGTAGTTTTGATATTGTTAGACTTTATACCCTGTAACTCATTTACTATGAGGCTTTTATTCACTGTGACCTATTTATTGTAAAATTGTTTACTGTTACCTGGGGGGACTATTTGTCTGCCCTGATTGCCAATTCTTATATTTATGAGTGTTTAATAAATTTATAATTGAGTACATCAGTCCCATTTCTGTTCCTTCATTGGACGCAACCTGCCTAATTATCTAAAAGGGGAGCGTGGGTTTTTGGGGTCTCTATTCTAAATATCCAAATTGTGCGTTGTAGCGCCCCCTAGGGGTCACACGTGCAATAAACCAATGAGAGTCTCATCTCCCAATCCCTTCAAAAGCCAGTTGCGCTCGCGACATGGCAGATTCACTATTTACATGGTGAATTTGCAAGCAGAAAGACTGAACACTTCTCTAGAGAGGAAACGCGATCTGTTCGTGTGCGAGTGTAGCGGGACCGTAAGAGGAGAAGACTACCTCTACATATGCACGACTACGCCACCCTGTTAAACAGGGAACTATGTATAAATTTAACTTCCTACAAAAGGACACACAGGAGCGTGGTTATCGAAGAAGGGCCTGAGACGTGGATACAAAAAAATACAAAAGCTTTATTTAAGTAACAATCTTAGAAGACAGCATTAAAAGACTGGGTCATCATTCATCACTCGACATTCACGGCTCTAATGAACCCACAAAGGAGACCGAGGCTTAACAATGGCAGGTACACCATTTAGTGAGCACAAGGCTCCTATAATCACTCTTACCACCCTGTGCACAGGTATCAACACACGCACTCCAATAAGCTCAAGCATGAACGCACAGCACTCTGTGACAAAACCTCCACACGTGAGGGCCTACTAGCGGCCTGCCCGGAAGCCTCGGCTCCTGTAATGAAGGCACAATTACCACAATAATCTCAAACAAAGGACACTTAATTTACAACAAAACAAATGATAAACATTTAAATTAATAAATCAGAAAATCATGAAACAATACTACAATGATGGAGATCAGGATTTGATATCAAAGCTAGGTGTATGTTCACCTCAATATCCTTCTCGCTGCACCCCTCAAGCAAAACAAAAACACACTACAAGACAACTTCACAAAAATAGTCAAATAAAGAACACAATTACACAAACATTCATCAAGGAATACACTAAAAAAATTATAAAATAAATGTACAAAAAAACACAACTTGCAAACACATTGAAGGACTAGTTAAAGAAAAAAAAGAAACAAAAACACAGCGATCACGAGAACCATGCTGGAGAGCATGCGTCACCCAAACACAGCCTAGATCGAGCGCGCACGTGTTGATAAAAGAAGTTCAGTTGTCACAGGAGAAATCCGGGATACAAAGCAGCAACGTCAATCAGCGTTTCCTTGCCGAACAGTCTATTCCTCCTTCATTTCATAACTAGGCGCACATCCACGTCACGCACACACAGAAGGATACCACCGTGTCACAAAGCACAGGAATGCAGGCAGGGCATATGAATAGCCACCGCCAACGACGAACCATCAGCCATAATGCTCAAAGCAGACGGGATGAACAAACCGGAACGGGCGGTCCCCGGCAATGACGCACAGACGGTGACCACACCCGGTGCATTCAAATCCCTTTTTTTTATACACTCCCTCGCGGAACATAATTGGACACTAATTACCCACAAGCATTAAATTAATTTGTTAAAAAAAAAGGAAACTCTGTACGTCCCACCACATCTACCCCCTGCTTTTGCATCGCCGACCCGACGATGAACTACTAAATGGCGACCATACTCAACCCCAAGGCCTGAAAATAGCAACTACAGAGTTAAAAACAAAGTCCGTGGAGGGTCCAGCCCTCCCGGTATAAGGAAGGTAAGGAGTGGTATGGTGATCAGCCATTACCCACACTGTTAGACCTTACCGGGTTTTTTTACAGTAAAATACTGGCAACACTGTTGCCAGTAAAATACTGTTAATTGTACAGTTCTTTACTGTAATCTAGTTTGTTTCTGTAAAAATGCACTAAATTTATAGTTAACTAATTACACTTGCAGAAACCGACTGCCTTAAATTGACCAACTGTCATTTAAATGTATTAACTTAAATTTATAATGCATTAATAATGTGAGCAAAGTATTACTGTGAACTTCTTTCATTTAAGACCACTAAAAAACTATTGCACATAAAAAGATTTCCACTGGACCAGCAACTGCACAGTCACCGCCTGTTAAATAAAGCAACATGCAGCAAATCATCAATGTTTGTAGATCTTCTCCTGGACTGAAGCACAGGCTCTACTCTTCTGCACAACGGTGACCCAAAAAATTTATTTTACAGTAAACTACTGGCAACAGTGTTGCCAGTATAAACCTGTTTTATAACTTACAGTTTATTACTGTTAAAATACATTTTGTGGGTGTGTCTTTTTTTATCTTACACAGTTAACCCTTTCAACCCCACAGGAAAATCCACACTACGAGTAAAAAGTAACGATGCAGTGAGATAATTAAGGGAATATGTAAGTGATTGTAAGCAGAATCACTGAAGAAAAGAGAAACACAAGAACAGAAAATAGAGAAACACAATAACTACGACTGACTTCCAGCCATTACACATTATAACACTTATTATTAACCAGTATGACTTTATTTCTGTCATACAGAAGTTGTTATTGAGATGTTTAATTGAAAATGTTTGGTTTGTAGTTACCGTTATAGAGATCAGTGCTTGCTTTAGTTGGGATGCTGATGCTAAAACATTAGTGTTTCTTTTGCTGCTTGAGCTGTGTTTTTGCAATTCACACTTGTGCGCACACAGTTTATGAATGACTGCAGTTATAATGACTATGATGACAAAATCATCATATTGCCTGTTCATTCACTAAGGAATTCATTCTCACTTATTCAGAGTTTAATCCTCAATCGAAAGTGTTACATTACCACCACTGTGAAAGCGCAGCAATAAGATACAATGACTCTTTTTTTTAACACATGATGCATAACCAGAGAAACAGAGCTACACGGTGTTTTAGAATCACCGAGATATCACAATTTAACACATGAATCTCAACAATGGAGGCAATATTTATTTTTTATTATTATTCATGCAGCAGTGCATGCTGGGAGTTTTATATTATCCTGGAACCCAGCATGCATTGCGACATGAAACTTTTCACCATTTTTGAGATTCATATGCTGATTGTTGATATCTGTGTGTGTCTGAGCCAAGCAGGAGTAAAATAAAATTGAATGCACTATATGATTGTTATTTTCAGAAGACCTGATAACAGAAATATTGATTTCATTTTGTAGATTCACAGATATATGCTAAATATGAGATAACTATAATTTCAATGACTATATACAGGAAAAATCTGAAAATCAGGCATGTCCAGAATGATTGTGACATCATCGCAAAAAAATAAAAATCATCTTCCTCTTGACTTTTTCTTGCCATAACAAATGTGTTTTATAAACTCACTGTTACAGCAGTCAGAGAGAAATGAATGGTAAGAAGTCCAGGGACAAGAGACCAACTAAAGCAAATACTGATCTCCATCATGGTGACAACAAACTTTATTAATAACTAAATCTCTGTTAATTCTCAACAAGAACTTTTGTACATGTATGAAAGAAATAATCGTAAACTGGTTTGTAAACTGGTTTCACACTCAGTGTGGCTGGAAGTCAGTTGTAGTTTTTGTGTTTCTCTTTTTTCTGTTCTTGTTTCTCTGTCCTTCAGTGATTCTGCTTATCAGGTGTTCATCAGTTTCTCAATTCACTCACTTCTTTTCATTCAAGTGGACTATATTAGTGAACTAATGTAGGGAATAGTGAATGAGGGTATAGGGTGTGATTGGGAAAACAGCCTCTGAGTGTCGATTTTGAGCACTGTTAATTCACAGTATATTCCTGTAGGCTACTTTTATTTTCTACGGTATATTACTGTTTTAATGGAAAATGGTATAATATTGTCAGAATTTTACAGCAAGGGTTAACAGTGCATCCTGTCCATCATACTTAAAATCTATCTACAGAGAACAGTTAATACGCATCACCGTGCTCAAATTGTTTACAGGGGACGATGAATTTGCTTCACCGCACCTAAATTCATCTGCAGAGAACAGTGGATAAACGTCACCGTACTCAAACCGCTTACAGGGAACGATGAATCTGCTTCACCGCACCTAAAATTCATCTACAGAGACAGTGGATAGGCGTCACCGTACTCAAATTGTTTACAGGAAACTCTGTACGTCCCACCACACGAGGTTAAAGTGCGATCATCTACGGGACAAGACGTATTTCACCATATCTTTATGTCAAGTCACATTCATTTATATAGCGCTTTTAGCATGTTATGTTTTGAGGTTAATTATAATGTTAGATTATTGTATACTTTTTAAATATAGTTTATCTCTACTATTACATAATGGGCCTAACAGTAAATTAATTATAATCAACACCTGCAAGTGTACACTTTGAAGAGAACAATGACAGAACGTTATGTTAATTAAACTTTATTAAAACTGCATATGGTAATCAAATTGCACTTCCAAAAGTCATTTGTGAAAAAAAAAAAAAAACATACAAATTTCTTTTAAGAATAATAAATAAAAGCAAAGAAAATGTATTAAACAAAACCGTGTTCTGTACATGGCAGACAGGGGAGCGTAGTCGAAAGTTGGGTGATAAAGGTCGGTACCGAAATCACTCCAGGAAATCCAGAGAAGAAAAACATTAACGTGCAACAAGTACGCGCTTAAGTCACTGTCTGTTCAAGGAGTGCTGAAATGTCAATTACTCATCATTAAAGTAATTTTGGCTTCATTATGGCTTATAACTTTGGCATAAAGTTAAAATATTTGTCATACCTGACCAGAAGATGTTTTCAGAACAGTTTTCCTAACAGTAAGGATTAAAGGATGAATACTAAAAGAAATATAGCTAACGTTAGCATACACAAATACTGTAATTTACACAAGATCGCAAACTCCATGAATTATCAGCTAACGTTGTTCTGTCCCTTCAGTTAGATTGAACAAATAAATGTCACATTAGACAAGTTGTAGGTTGTGTTTGAATAATTCCGTATCTTATTTAGCTGAGGTAAATTAAACGCACTTCTCTCGTATCCTTGCTCGATTAAGAGAACAAGATGGGCCAACGGGCGGTTGAAATTTAAAAGGTTTATTTTCGCGCTTCAGGGCAGTGACGATTACATGTGTCGTTTAGTGGTTGTCCAGGCACCCTTGGCACAACCTTAAGCAATGGTCCTGAATGGTGGTTCAATACTATATGCTATAACAACTTCACCACACAACGTAGTTATAAAGTTATATTACCTTTTTGCCATGTTGTTAAAACGTTGTTAGAAGGTTGGGTACGTTGGGCTAATGTTGTGCTAACGTTCTGTGTTTGCTGGGCTGTTCCATCAGATGTTGCACTGCAAAACAATCATGAGTCATGACAGCTGTTATCTTGTCCATGCTGGCAAATAATCATGACCACCCGACATGAATAGCACGTCCATTCAAAACCAGGGTCTACCATGTGCATACTAAAACGATCACCAAAAGTAATTTTGGGCGGGAATTAATGTAAACACAGATATCGGATACCAGTCCTGTCTATAGTGAATGTAAACATGCGGGCCAAAAAATCGGATGTGGTCAAAATATCGGATCTGAGCATTAAGACTTGCAGTGTAAATGCAGCCTATGACATCTGGAAGCATCTCTTTGTCAGGCTTCTGGGTAGATGAAGTAGGAGGCGAACAAGAAGATGATAATTCCAAGGTTTTAATTCTCAATAAAGCAAATACAAGAAACAGGGAGCGTGTGCTCAGAGTACTGAATTAACACTGACATAAACATTGACCGACAAAGACTGAAGGAACACACAGGACTTAAATACACAAGGAAACAGATCAGGGAAATATGACACAGCTGACAAGACTAACGAGGAACCAGGTGATACAAATGAACTAATGAGGGTAACCATGGAAACCAAGGAGTGGCGGGAAAACAGAACAAAGGAAGACATGTGACCAGTGACAAAAACACTCAGACAGAACAGAACTGTGACACTCTTTCAGTAGCTTAGTCGGTATAGGGTCTAACAAACGTTGTCGATTTAGATGATTTAATGAATTTAGACAATTCTTCCTCTCCTATTGCAACGAATGAATGGGATTTTTCCTCTGCTTGATGTGATACTGTGGTAGAAGGTTGCATAGTCATAATTTTCTCTCTATATTATCCAGCTTATAAGTGAAGAAGTTCATAAAGTCATTACTGCTGTGCTGCTTGGAAACATCTGGGGTTGAAGCTTTATTTCTTGTTAATTTAGCCACTGATTCAAATAAATAACTAGGATTGTGTTTGTTTTCTTCTAAGAGGGTTGAAAAATAAGCAGATCTAGCAGTTTTAAATTAATTTCTGTATGCAGTCATGCTATCTCTCCACGAAATGCGAAAAACCTCTAGTTTTGTTTTCTTTCTTTGTGCGCTGCTACTCATCCATGTGTGTGTAAACGCAGAGTGTATGCGTGTTGTGTACCCACCTATAGGCTCATATTACTAATGTGCCCTTTAAATAACAACAACAAAAAATACTGCGCCATTGACTTTAGACCAGGTTTCAGTTGGTCAATGGCTCAGTCTATTTCAGTTGCCTCAAAATAGCAATGCGCCAACAATGCGCTTGAACACTCCTCGTTTTCAGACCATGGCCCATGGCTGCACAAATAGGTACACATGCATTTGCTATTTAAACAATGTGGCACAGGACGTGAAAATGATACCTGCATCAGGCTGATGCAAGATAAAAACACTTGAGTCACGCCTGGCGCCGCATTGCGCAGGGTGTATGATAGGGGCCCTGTGTCTTCATGCACTGAAGTTCTTGTGTGTTTCATCTGTAAGTTAAATTCTGCACATCATGTTTTGCTCTTGTTCAATTTCAGACCCTGCACTCTCACTCAGATGCTGGAACAGATGCACCTTACTCCTCTAATTACCTTCCAACACGCTTCTCCAATCTACAAAATCCACTTTATTCCACTTTAATCCCCTCTGATGGGCTCATGTATTCTGCTGTCATCCAGAAGCATGCAGAGTCTCTCAGTGAAGAATCCTTTAATATTGAGGAGATTTACTCTAATTACACCACGGTCAGTCGCTGTATGATACTCAACCACACTCTAAAAAATGCTATGTTGGCTTTAATTCACTTTTTATGGACCATGACAGTGGGGTCTTTGGTGGTGCAGGCACTGGTCTACAGGATAAATTAATTTAAGTTAATTTGGACAGGAGGAGGGTTGGAATTATGGTGTTGAAGGCTGAGCTTAAAGGGTTAAAAATAAAAATTCTGTCAGTAATTACTCACCCTCATGTTGTTCCAACCCTGTAAGACTTTTGTTCATCTTCGGAACACAAATTAAGATATTTTTGATGAAATATGAGAGCTGTCTCACTCCTCCATAGGCTGCTTGGTAATCGTTATCTGCCATCGCAGAAAGGTTAGTAAAGAAATCGTTAAAATAGTCAGAGTGACTACAGTGGCTCTACCTTAAGTTTATCAAGCGACGAGAATATTTTTTGTGCGCAAAAACAAACAAAAATAACGACTTCAAAACTATTCATTTTCTTCTGTGTGTGACTGTGAGTGAGTTCACGTAGTGTAACAGCGCAGCGCTTCTGGGTTGTACATCAGAACGTAGGCTCACTATTGGTCAGCATCACACGCATCACACAAATGACCAGTGAGCCTCCGTTCTGACGTACAACCCAAATTTAAACTTAAGGTAGAGCCACTGTAATCACTTGGACTATTTTAACGATGTTTTTACTAACTTTTCTGGGATGGCAGAGAGATAGGAATGCTAAACAGATGCGTATACTAATCTCTCTCTATCTCTCTCTCTCTCTCTCTCTCTCTTTCTCTCTCTCTTTCTTTCTTGTAAATTGGATGTAAACAATGATCATTTAAACAATGAAAATTTGGAAAATGAAAATTTGACCTGAATGTCCTCAGTTGAATATTTGTGTAGATATTATTTCATTCATGTTTAGCTCTTGATTTCTCCTTAATGTGTTTGTGTTTTATTTTCAGGTTTCTCCATGATCATCATTATTTGTGTGTGTGTGCTTCTGCTGCTGATTGGTAGATTCACTCTGACTGTGTGTAAATTAAGACACAAGAGACGAGGTGACGCTCACACACACACTTCAGTTCAGTCTACTGCACAGATACCCACAATCCCCTCTGATGAGCTCCTGTATGCATCTGTCAGTTTCCAGAAGCATGAAGAGTCTCTCAGTGAAGCTTCAGTCACTGTCAGTAAGAACGAGCTTTACTCTGATTACGCCACGGTCAATCACCGCATGAGACTCAACTAACTCACTTATAACTGATCACAGATCAGCACACATTACACCAGTATTTAAACAAATAGACTATGATACATATATTTTTTGTATTTATGCTTATGCTCAAGGTTTAAATGAAAATGTACTTAATCCATAATTTAGTGTTAAAGAAATGTTTAATTGACCGGGTCGTTCAGATCAGTCTGTTGAATCATGACACACTTTATAAATTCTGCTCATGTTTCTTCTTTCACGTGTAAAATAGCAGTTGTGTCAGAGGTTTATTAGTGTGTGTAAAGAGTTTGTCATCTCAGTTTATCTGAGGGTGTGAATAAAACAGGAAATACAACCCACGAGTGACACTTGTAGAAACTACTGTGATGTTTCCACTCCAAATGCAGAGACACGTTTAGTTAATAAAGGCTCTGTAACAGCAGCTCTTAAAGCTGTTTGGTTTACTGTTTTCTCTCTCTCATCTCTCTGAATATTGATTGTGTTTGATCTGCTTTAGATTTGTACATACAAGAGACTTTTTGTATATATATAATGTTAAATATATATATATATATATATATATATATATATATATATATATATATATATATATATATATAATTTTGTTATTGTTACTTGTTTATTACCCACAACTGTTAAAGTTGTAGAATCAGAGAGATTATAATTTATTTATTTTATATTATATTTGAAATGTCAAACATTGTCATGGGATGGCATTGACTGAATCTAGTTTTCCTACTGATGACTGATACAGTATAATGATTATTAATATCATAAAAGACAGCGAGAAAAGTTTAAACTCTGCAAAGGAGAGAGTCTGAGTCTGAATTCTGACTAATAATTGTATGCATTTTACTTTGTATCACATTCAGGACTGATCGAAATATGCATATAAACTACTAACAAGCAGGTTATTTAAAGTCTAATCAATAGTTCATCTTTTTCATTTTCATCTTTTGAAATGATTTGTTGTTATTGTAAATGGAAATGATTTTTGATATGAGCAAAACTTTTGGTCAGAAAGTTTCTCATGAACACTGGAGGTGTTTTTGTGTTTGTGTGATGAACAGGCAGTTTTTTCCGTCCAGCTCAAAGCCACAGAAAACAGGTGAAGGTTGAGGGTCTCAGTTCAGTTTAATTAAACACACTTACTCAGGAAACCCACAGAGAGACACATGAGACTGAACAGAGAGACAGAAGATGAGGTCATTCATACAAATTCATACCAATTGGGCAACTCGTAAAATATGTACGATTTAGGAATAATTTTACAAATTCGTACAAGTGAGGTCGTATGAATTTGTACGGATTAGCCACTTCATAAAATTCGGTTCCTCAGGGTGGGGCTGAAGTCGTGGAAGGCAAAACCGCACCGCTGCCTCCTACGCTCTCACTACCCTCGATTGTGGGGCGGCCTTAGGGTACATAGAGATCCCCAGGTGGAGAGTGAAGTTGTGATGCAATTATGCCTGCAAAGTGTTGCTGCCTGGCGTGGTTGCCCATGTCTCCCATCCAAGGTCTGTAAGTTCCCGGCCATGCCAAGGCTTACATCGCCGCTGGACAAGGGCTTCTCCGCCTTGCACGCTATAGCCCTCCTGCAGGTATATCAGGCCAAAGCACTCAAAGAGCTGCACGAGGGTAGTTCTGACCCTCTATTTGACACTATTGATCATAATATTCTTCTGAAAATACTTGAGTGTGTTGTTGGAGTCGAGGGCCTAGCTTTAGAGTGGTTCGCCTCAAACTTAAAGGGGAGGACCTTCTCTGTAAATATTGGGTCAGTCACTTCACCCTCTGCGCAGATCCATTGTGGTGTTCCACAGGGATCCATTCTTGGCCCTCTTTTGTTTTCCCTCTGAATGCTACCTTTAGGCTCAATATTCCAGAAATATAACATAAATTATCACTGTTACGCTGAAGACCTCCAACTATATCTCTTCCAGTCCAACCAGGAAATTACTTTTCATTAGATAATCTCTTCACATGCCTCTATGAAGTCCAGACCTGGATGACAAATAACTCACTCCAACTGAATGAAAATAAAACTGAAGTGCTTCTACTGGGTCCTGTTGCTACCAACAACTCTTAAAACACAGTTAAGTTAAGTAACTACACAAGTAACTATACTTGGAGTATATTTTGATCCTCTTCTCCAATTTGGCAAGCATGTAAATGCAGTTGTAAAGAGTAGCTTTTTTTAACTCTGATCATAGCAAAAGTGAAAAACTTTCTTTCTAGTAAAGACCTTTTTAATTGTGATTCCTTATTAGGCCATACACAGCCTCTAGGTCAAAAAGATCTTGTGATCAGTTTATTTTATCTGTCCCTCGTTCTCATTTTAAATCAGAAGGTGGATCTGGAACAGTTTACCTTTAAACATCAGGGCCTCTCCATCACTGGATGCTTTTAAATCCAGTTTAAAGACCTATTTTTACTGTCTTGCGTTCAAGTGATATTGTGTATGTATTTTAAATTAGTTGGTGTTATATGTTATGTATGTATGTATGTATGTATGTATATTCCTTGAATGATTTTGATACTTAATTTTTATCTCCATTTCTGTTTTTTTTTTTTTTCTGATTTATTTTATTGTATTGTAAAGCACTTTGGATCAACTACAGTTGTGTTAAACTTGTGCTCTATAAATTTGACTTGACTTGACCCAGGGTCAACGCTGTCGACCCACGCTGTCGAGAACAGAAGCAGACGGAGGCAATTAAACACATTGTGCCCGGTGGGATGGTGCTGCTTCCCCTTGCGGCGTCTACATCTGCTCCAGTGTGGCCACAGCAGCTGCCCTCACCCAGGCCCCAACGTGGAGCTGCCCACAGGAGGGCGACACAGCCCGGGTGATGCAGAGAGCTATTTCTGTTCCGCCGCTGGCCTCATGACACTCTCGCTCCCCACTCCTGGATGCTGTGCCTTCCGGGTCGGGCCCTGTGCTCCACCACACTGCCCCACTGCGGGTACGTCTGTAGTCCCATTGATCCTGCTTGTACGGTGTATGGAAGCCTGGCTAGCGCTTCCCAGACCTTCTCGCAGGCTCATTTGCATGAATAGACTCGGCTATGTGATTCAGTTTGCCTGGGTTTACCTCAGTGGATGCTCCTGTCCTGCGTGCAGAGATTGGGAGGTGGGTATTCGCATCCTCAACTATCTCGATGACTGGCTCATTCAGGCCTACTTGCGAGATCAGTTGTGCGAGCACAGGGATCTGGTGCTCAAGCACCTCAGCCAGCTGGGGCTTCAGGTCTTGAAACTGGAAAAGAGCAAACTCTTCCCTGTGCAGAGAATCTCTTTTCTCGGTATGGACTTGGACTTGGTCAACATGACAGCGCGTCTCACGAGCGAGAGCACCCAGTCAGTGCTGAACTGCTTAAATTTGTTCAGGGGCAGGACAGTGGTTCCACTGATATTCTTTCAGAGGATCCTGGGGCATATGGAATCCGCAGCTGCGCTCACGCCACTCAGATTGCTTCATGTGAGACCACTTCAGCACTGGCTGGCCGGCGAGCTCAATCGTGCAGCCGACACACTCTACGCGGCTCAGTCTCGAGATGGGCATGGCACCGTGGCACACACTGGGTGGCACACACACCGGTTTGTCGCCAAGCTTTCAGCCCGTGGTCAGACCTTGCCTTTCTACAGGCCGGAGTGGCCCTAGAACAAGTGTCCAGGTATGCTGTTATCTCAACAGATGCCTCCAACACGAGCTGGGGTGTTGTATGCCACGGGCACGCAGCCTCTGGTTCCTGGACAGGACCTCGACTGCAGTGGTCTTTTTACTTTAAATTTTTTGAAATATGACTCGAACATTAGGCCTATATCCAACTATATGCACATTTTCCTGAAATAAATGTTAATACTGCATGTAAAACTTATAGATTTATTATGCACACTACAACCTTTCAGAAATTCCTTAGTAACATTTAGGTAGAGACAACAATGATCTTTGAAAATATTCTTTGAGAGCATCAGAGAGTCTGAGAATGTAAACACAAGCACAAATGTCTTATTTAAATTCTGGCTCCATCTAGTGGTAAATATGTATTAATGGCTGTTAAATGTCTTGGTTTGAGTAAACGATCTTTGTGCAGGTTATGGTATGTAGTTGATAGAGTATGTGCTTGTTTCTTATTCTTTGGTTCTGTTTTGATGAATTATAAATTACTCTGATTTTGAAATTAAAGAGTCAATCTGGGGGAATGAAACACTGGCAGAATATTTGATATATATATCGACTCATTGAACATGTAGATGTTTTAAAAACCAAAGTTAAAGATGAAGCAATGGAAGTAGATGAAAACAAGTCTCAGCATTGCAATGTTTGTCCAGTTTGTGCATTTAAAAGGGTTTGTACACCCAAAAAGGAAAATTCTGTCATTAATTACTCATAATTTTTCTTCGCTCTATAAAAGTCTCCGGTCGTACGGACCCTTGTAAGTTTACAAAGACACCTATAGACACCTTACATAAATATACTGTCGCCCTCTAGAGGAAGATTTAATTAATGCAGATTAATTATCTTCAGTGTCATTTGTCCTTCTATAGCAGGGGTCATCAAACTTTTTTCTTTGGGGGCCACATTATCGTTCCTGACTGTGATGGGGGGGCCGGGTCAGCTATATAACATAGAATTGTATGACCCAGACCAAAATGACCACCAGCAGGCCTCATTGTGTAGTAGAGATTACTAGCCTGGCACAGCCATCCCCACTACTATATCCACACTACTATATCAACACTTGATTCCTGGCACATATTTGTTTATCTTTACTAGTGGTTTGCAAAAGTTGTAATTTAGTCTTCACACTTTGTTTTAATTAAAGTTATTCTTCACAAATAATTGTTGGTCCACTGTTCTTTGAAAACTCTGCACTCTCTTTTAGGGGTGGAACTAGTGCACTGACAATAGTTTTATATAATTAGTTTATTAATTCAATTAATAAAAATACCTTGATATGTTTGGTAATTGTACCTGAATGAATTGAAAATTAATCTGCTACATTTCAGATTTATATATTTGTTTTCCTTAAAAATGTAATTAACAGTAACTTAAACACTTTGCAGTTTGAATGATGTCCTGCATAAACTAAATGACGGAGTATGTTTTTATGTTTCCACTGTTCGATCGCGGCCGCGCCTCACACACTCACTCACTCACTCACACACACACACGCACACACGCACACAAATATAAGTAAACACTTTACGACTTTTCGATCGCGCCCACACCTCTCTCTCAACATATTCCAGCATTGCAATCTTTCTTTACATCGCAGCCTGCTTCAGAGCTAAGGCGGAGCTACAGATTAGGTGTCCCTAAAGAACCCGCGTATCTAACAGTAGTTCCGCATTACATGAATTAAATTGCATGCGAGTTTTATTTATTTTTATACCGTGTATTCTCCGTGTAAATGTATACACCAAACCGTGACGCCCGTACCATGACGTACCGTCCATGACGACTTTTGGTTGCCTCATAGGGCCGGTTCAAGTAGTGGGGGGCAGAGGGGCTGGGGGGCCAGTCAAAGGGGGGTGGCAGGCCTGAGTCGGCCCGCGGGCCTTGGTTTGGTGACCCATGTTCTATAGAGAAGATAAAGCCTGTATGAGCTCTCAGTATCAGACACTGTAACCTCCACTAGGTGGTGCTCTTTCAGTGTGATTAATGTAATATTCAGTCAGTGCTGATGGTGGGAGGAGCCAGTAAAGCTGATCATTACTGATAAAGAGCTGAAGAAAGAGGAAGGAACTAAAGCAGACAGATGTAGAGACAGAGAGATTCACACAGAGAACATTCAGCATAAAGAAGACTGAACTCAACTCACAATGAAGATCCTCCTCATCTTCTTCACTTTCTCCCTGATCTCAGGTCAGAGCTTTTCTCTTTCATCACTGCAGTAATGATGCTGTTTTCTGTTCATGAGGTTTCTGATCACAGTATCAATCTGATTGACAGGTGCAGTGAGATGCGTCAGTGTCACTGGATATTCTGGAGGAAGTCTTCTTGTTGATTCTGGGAAACTTTGGTTAAGTAACTCTGCTAAATATACGGCCAAATTACCTGAGTGGAGAACAATAATATATGATAAGAAACATGATAAATGGATTAATGAAGGAAGATTCACACTGTTTCAAAACAAAGAGGGAAAACTCATGATCTACATCAGAGAACTGAACCAACATGATGCTGGAAGATACGCAATTGACGTCGTTCACAAGTGGCGTATATATATGACTTTGAATGTGGAAGAAGGTCAGTCATTTTAAGAAGTCTTTGTGTAGTAAAACTATTTCAAAGTTTTTATATTCATAAAATAGATTTATTGTGTAAATTACAGATTCATGTTGTAATGTGTCAAAGAGAGTGATGGTGAATATTGGAGAAACTGCAACCTTCAGCTGTGAATATTCACAGAATCATATTAATGATCCCAAGATCATATTCAAAGAAGGAAAATACTCTATTGAGACGATTTACAGCACCTCGAAGAAGACCGAAAGATTCAGTGTTTCTGATGACAGACATAATAAACTCATGACTGTGAGAATTACTGCTGTGACTCCAGATGATGGAGGAGTTTATTTATGTGGAGTTTGGATCAACGAACACTTGTACAGTTACTCCATTATTAATACTGTTCATCTTCATATTATAGGTAAGTGAGACAAACAGTCATATCTGGTAAAAAAGTGTCTACAGTCTGTGTTTGTGGCAGATTTTGGTTATATGTTATTTGTGATTGACTCCTAGAGGGTCACTGTCCTGCAGAGTTTAGCTTCAATCCTAATTAAACACACCTGAACCAGCTAATCAAGATCAAGATTATAAATTTTTGGGGTTCTTTCACACTGCAGTTTAGTTTGAAACGGGGCACGGGTCGCATTAAAAATTGGTAATGTGTGTGCTGTCATGCGGAGCCGGGAGCGCATCGGGGTAAACCCAAGACTACCTGAAGGGTATTTAATTTTTCAAAGTTTTGAATCAATTGAACTATTTGCTTCGCAAAATGATTCACTGTTTCGAAGCATTCAAAACGCCACACGCTGGTGACTCCTGCTGGTCAAAACAGTGTAAATGCGACAAAAACTCGTGCCAAACATGCATAAAAACACCTTTTACAAACACATTGCACGTCCGTTTGCAAGCAGCAGAAAACCACCTTTATGTGACACACACACAGCAGACGCAAGTGTCATTCATTCTGCTGCATATATAAGCACCAAATTAATAAATAAATCCCATTATATTGACCCGAGCGCAGGATTGCCCAGTGTGAAAACCCCTCCGACAAGCTAAACAGGACAGAAGCAGGACTGGACACCTGGTCTAAAGAGACTAGGGGTGTTTAGTGTGTTTGATGAACAGACTGTGGTTATTCCAGATCAAAACCACAGAAACGAGCTGAAGGTTCGGAGTCTGTCACGTTCAGTTTTGGTTTCAGTTTGGTTTTCATGGACTCTTAGGGTACGTTTACATGACACCGATGTGCTTAAAATCTGAGTTTTACGCGTACATATGACACCATTGTCAAAATGATCCCCTTTCACACGAAAACGACTAAAAATGCTGTATTCTGCTGCCAGTCCATTAGAAGGCGATGAAACACGTAATACGCATGTGCATGGCGTCATCATCTTCAGAGATTCGCATTTTTGTTGTTTACAAGGAGACCATTTAAAAAAACTTGCACCTTGAAACCCGTTTTCAAAACTGCATTTTCAGGCACCCAAAACGCTGCTGTCATGTAAATGAACGGCCAAAACACATACGTTTTACGTTTTTAGTTGAAAACGGTGTTGTGTAAACAGCCCCATAGGCCCTGTTTACACTAGTGCATTTTCGTCTTAACACTGTGTTTTAAAATGAAAACGATCCTCGTTCATACTGGCAAAGTATGAACAGAAAAGATCTCCATTTACACTACACGAGTGAAAACGCATGTCACGTGACCATTCATGCACACTGGACATGCGTGTAGTGTAAACCACTGCGATTGCTCTAATGATAGGTCGTCTCTTGCGCATGTAGGCAGCTTCAGTGCTATAAAATGCAGTTTAACTGCACAATGGCTGCTAACAAAGTCAGCAAAGCTTGCAGTTCCGTCTCCATGTTATTGTTTACACGGTCGTCGAGGCTGATCTGTTAGAGCCGTTGAGAGAGACGGCTCTCTTATTGACGTGTTCCGGTAGCGTAATGGTCATGTGACAGGGGCTTGACGAATCAGGGAAGGATACACAATGATCCAGAAGAGTTTTCAAACTAAAACGCGATCTGCAGCGTTTCCAAATGTCTCCGTTTTCAAGGGTCGAAAACTCAGGAGTAGTGCAGACGCCAGGCGTAACCGTAGCAAAATGTATGTATTTTAAAACAAAAATGCACTAGTGTAAACAGGGCCTTAGTTTGTATATTGTTTCCTTTCTGCTTCCTTGGTTGTCATGGTTCCATTCTGTTGTCATAGTTACTGGCTGTTTCATTTCACCTGCTCCTAGTTTAGTTCTCATTATCCGTATATATATATATATATATATATATATATATATATATATGTTCAGTTTTTTGTCTGCCGTTGTTTGTGTACAGCACACACTGTTTGTTTTGCCTCGTTTGGATTATCTGCTCGTTGTATTTTTGCTTAGATTTATATATTAAAGTTAAAAGTGCTGCATATTAGATCCGTGTAGCCTCTCGTCATCTTCCTGCCTGACTAAACATTACAGTCTCAGTTTAATTTGGATGTGAAGAATTAGCGTTCTTTATTAAGGAAACCCACAATAAGACCACACGAGACTCAATAGAGAGAGATGAAGCAGAACGTGCAGATCTGCAGACGAGAGACTGAAACACACTCTTTTTACTGTGACCTTAATAATAAGTAAAAATAGAATAAATGAAAACTCCCTCAGTGATGTTGGCCAGGTGATCAACAAATGTTACTAACATCTTTTTAAAATAATTTATTTAATACATATTATTTTATATGTATATAATTGTATAATTAATTGTATTTTAGTGCGTATATTTGTATTTGTTTTGGCTCACAATTGCTCTCTACTCTTTATTTATAACCCGTAACTGTTAAAACATATTTATGTTGGATATAAAAGCACACTGAGTTAGATATAATATAACACAATATAAAACAGATAAAAACAAAGTAAATAATTAAATAGCCACAAAACCAGAAACAGAGCAGCTTTATGTTTACAGATTAGACATCACTTTAGCTCATCTTATTCATGTTAACTATGTAAATTGGACCTGATTGTCGTCAGTTTGAATATTTGTGTAGATATTATTTCATTCACGTGTGTCTTGCTTTCTATTTATTGTGTTTGTGTTTTATTTTCAGATTCCTCCATGATCATCATTATTTGTGTGTATGTGAGTCTGCTGCTGATTGGTGGATTCACTCTGACTGTGTGTAAATTAAGACACATGAGACGAGGTGACGCTCACACACACACTTCAGTTCAGTCTACTGCAAAGTTACCCACAATCCTCTCTGATGAGTTCCTGTACACGTCTGTCAGTTTCCAGAAGCATGAAGAGTCTCTCAGTGAAGCTTCAGTCACTGTCAGTAAGAACGAGATTCACTCGGATTATACCACGGTCATTTACCACACAAGACTCAACTAGTGCTTTATAACACAGATCACAGATCATCACTTGTTATCATTAATGTACAGACGTCCTGCTGTCTGTTGAATCATGAGACACTTTAGAGTTTCCAGTGCTGCTCATGTTGCTTCTTTCACGTTTAAAATAGTTTGTCAGCTCAGTTTATCTGAGGTCGAGGTGAGGACAGAAAATAAAACCCCTGAGAGACACTTCTAGAATACACTGTAAAGTTTCCACTCAATCGCAGTAGCTTTTGACACGCATAGTTAATAAATACTTTTTTTAGTAGCAGTTTGACCAAAGCTATGATGAGAAACATGGAACTTGAGAATCCAGAGCTGTTAATGTTTTCATCTCTCTGAATATCCTGATGTTCTTTGACCAGATTTAGATTTGTACATGCATGATTTCAGTCATAAATATATTGTGTGGAAGACTCACTGCTTCATGACTCGATTGTTGTTTTTCATTTGAGTTCACTCATGTTGTGTAGATACTCAGTTCATTTATCAGATGTTTTTTATTTTTTATTATTATTATCATTATTTATGTGCTTTAACCTGAACTATAGAATCATATTCCATTTATATTCATAAAAAATGCTAAATTGCAATTGTTTCCTGTTAATCATCTAAAGCGGTTTTATTTCAAGCCTTAGAATCACAGAAAGTGTCTTTCATTAAAGTCCATTCAGTTACTTCTTTCTGAACACAATTGTCCACTGTCCAGTTACAGAACGACTGAAGTGGGGATGTATTGCAAGAATGCATAGCCAGTTTGATTTTCTTGTTTCTTTTGGTTTAGTTTAAATCGTTTTTTCAAGTCCGACTGATCAGCATCTGACTTGAAGCAGAGCATGACAGTTAGAAATGTTGTCCGACTTGAGACGGCACCGATGCCAAGTGACTGTGACGTACGTCATCAAAGTACTCTGAGAATTATTCGATTGTAAATATTCGGTGTCCCAATTCAGTGGCTGAATCCGTCGAGGGACTCGGACTGAGCATTGTTAAATTACTGAGGACTGTTCTTGTTGCCTAGCAACTAGGGCTGTCACTTTTGTGAAAAAATCCTGTTCGATTTTTGAGACATAAGTTTTGTCTAAATGTCTAAAGACGTTTCCATTTTAAACGCCAAATATAGGCAAATCCACGCACAACTAACAGGCATTAGAACGAACGTAAAGAGGGCACTTGAGACGCACAAGTCAGCAATATTCCTGATGATTTATTGGTGTGAGGTTTCGTGCACAATGACAAACAGGAGTGCAACATTCTCGAAAAACAATAAGCAGAATGGACTACCATACGATCAACAAAAAACATCACTGCAGGCTTCAACATGGCTGTGTTTACGATTAGAAATGTCAAACAAATTTCACCTGCGTAGGCGATTGTAGACTGTAGCCAGAATCTGTATCTGTATGCATGAGACTGTCTGAATACCGGCAGAATTCACATTTTAGTAGTAAAAAGAGACACGTTATGCAGAAGTATAATCCGCTGTTATGCGTGTGTGTCAGAGCCTGTAGTTGCTGTGTGACGCACGTTCGCTGCGGGCGTATCGTGACGAGCTGGACGCGCTCCGAGAGAAGGCCATTAAAATCGATTCTCAATTTTCGTTTTCGAAACTTGTGTTGGATGGTCCGATCGATTGTGCAATCGATTTCCGAACGTAAAGTGACAGCCCTACTTGCAACTGTGACAGCTGCCGTTGATGAGTGACAGTAACGTTTGTCCTGGACTTTTTTTAAAGACATTAAACTGTCTGGAAACAAAATCGGGTTCAGAAACTGTCTAAATATGTTCACTATGGTCCATTTCTTTTTATAATAAAGAGTATAAAATTGCATCTTCGTAAGATATAAATCAACATTTGAACCGCTTTAAAGTTTTATTTTTATTTTTGCATCATTCGATATTTGAGTAAGCTGAAACCCAATACTTGCGCTTAAAAGTGGATTCACAGATGATAACGGTCACGTGTTTTGTGTTTATTCTGACAATTTCAGTTCTGCTAATGCTCACAAACCAAATCCATGTTTTTATAACAGTAAATGCTCTTTTCATGATATTGTTATAATGTGTCATGTTTATGAAAATAAACCTGATAAAAAATATAGACTCACTTTATTGGTGTTCCAGGCTTTATCCAGATCTGATGAAGGACCTGCGCCTGGACGCGACGCGCAGTCCTGAAATGTCAACTAGGCTCTTCCCTCTGAAGGCCTCCCTCCCTTTACCTCTCTACAGATAAAGTGGTGTTGGGATAATTCCGGTTCGCGTGGCTACGCAGAAGTGATAAAATTTCTGTATTATTAATTTTAAGGCCAGACAAGTAGTATGTTGAGGGTTGATTTGTAGGGAAGGACTGCACGCCTGCGCACATATATTCAAACACACATACCTATAGACTGAACTCGTAATACGCATGTGCACGCCATCGTCAAACTTTTTTGAAGTTTGCGCAGAAAGAACTTAAGTGTTTTCTGTTAGAACGGTGTCGTGTTAGCGGCCCCTAAGTTAATAACTAATGATCGTTACGACGGAAGTGAATCAATCAAAACTAACTTTAGCTGGACAATAACTTTATCCTAGAGCTGCTATAAAGCCAAAACAATCTCTGTTTAGTTTCCTATTATCACTGTAAAGCTGCTTTGGAACAATCTACATTGTTAAAATATATAAATGAAGATGACTTGACTTGACTTTTAACAGGATAGGCTTACATTGAACTTAATTCTTGTTCAAACAGGAGCTGTATTAAGCAGTACATTAAGAATTGAATGAAAAGTGTTTGTTGATTCATTAAAACGTCTGTGTATTTGACAAAAATAGCATCTAATCCACTACATTTTTGAGAAAGTGCGCAAACACATTGCATAGTGACCGACTTCACGTCTCTGATCTCAACTCCTCCCGACTGCAAACAGCAACTCTCACCGATCGCTTCATCCAGCCGAAGTCGAACACACCTAGTGGCGTAGATGGGAATGACATCACACCCAAATCAACTGCGTTCCAGTAAAACGTCTCGGTTACATATGTAACCCTCGTTCCCTGAGTACAGGGAACGGAGACGTGTCGTCGGGGAGTTCCCTGACGAATTGGGATCACGCTAGGGAGCCAATTGCCTTCGAGAGAATAAAAACAAGCCAATGAATATTGGCATGCAAGATTTGCATTCCGCGACCCGCCTACTAGCGCGGGTATAAAAGGCGGAAGTAAACATTGCGCAATGCTTTTCGCTGAGGAGCCGAACAGTGTCCAGTCCTCCGCGAAGGTACAGCAACATGGCGACGGGACGACACGTCTCCGTTCCCTGTACTCAGGGAACGAGGGTTACATATGTAACCGAGACGTTCCCTTTCGTCCTGGGAACTCCAACGTGTCGTCGGGGAGTTCCCTGACGAATTGGGATCCCAAGTAAAACGCCATGGTGCTGGCCCCTTCCAGCGCCCAGCTAAGCTACCCTGCAGCAGTTTCTTGAATAAGTTGCGGGAGCTAGCTAGGGAATCACACTGCTGTTCCGCAAGACCCGCACAGTGGATTTGGATAACACTGGGAAAGCGTGCCCTAACCCCCAGGGGGGGGGGGAACGCTGCGGAAGCCCAGCCTGCCTGAAGAAGGCCAGGAATACACATGTGAACTAACCCATTTAGGGTAGTGAAACACATGGCAGTCCCTGAGGTAGTCCCAATCCGAGGGAAGTGGGAGCGTACTCAACAGGGACGACAGAAAGAGTCTGTCAAGGGGAAGACACGGCTGAACTGCACGTGGCATTATGGGTCACCGTAGAGACCACTGGAACACCCAGTCTACTAGCAACTCCTACTAGAGGTAGCAGACCTGGCGCCAGGCGGTCCGCCACGCCTGGCACCGGAGGGGTGATGGAGGAACTCACGAGGCTCACCGACGTAGGGCGCCAACGGAGCAAAAGTCGCACGTATCCGGCCGAGGCACGGAATGGCGTAGCAAGCCGACACAACCTATTCCCTCGCACCACTGGCCGTAGCGAGTACTCGGGAGGAAACAGGTTCCACACGTAGGCTATAGAACCTAGCGAATGTGTTCGGTGTCGCCCAGCCCGCAGCTCTACAGATGTCTGTCAGCGAGGCGCCTTGAGCCAAAGCCCAGGAAGCGGCAACACCTCTAGTAGAGTGAGCCCGCAACCTGGGAGGACAAGGCTCACCCAGAGACTCATATGCTTGGGTGATAGCATCCACTAACCAGTGTGCTAACCTCTGCTTGGAGACAGCCTTCCCCTTCTGCTGGCCTCCGTAACAGACAAAGAGCTGATCTGAGGTTCTGAAGCTTTGCGTTCTGTCAATATAAACCCGCAGGGCGCGGACGGGACAGAGAAAAGCAAGGGCTGGGTCTGCCTCCTCCTGGGGCAGCGCTTGCAGGTTCACTACCTGGTCCACAAAGGGAGTGGTAGGAACCTTGGGCACATATCCGAGCCGGGGTCTCAACACAACATGAGAAAGGCCTGGCCCGAACTCTAGGCACGATTCGTCGACCGAAAAAGCCTGCAGATCCCCGACCCACTTGAAAGAAGCCAATGCCAACAGGAGCGCTGTCTTAACCCTCTGGGGTCTAAGGTGTTTTTGGGGTCCTTGAGATGTTCTGACATGCCCTGACATTTTTGCTTTTTTCAGTTGCTTATAAACATATTAATGGCAAAAAAAAAATACACACTATTTAGCACAAACAGGACTACCATGAAATGTGAGCAACAAGAATGTACATGTCTGCATTTTTGAGAGAATAATGTTTATGCGTGGTTATTGAAAAAACTAAAAACTAAAGTTTCTGAAATAAGGCCATAAAACACATTCTAAATATGTGCCAATAAGACTTTTGTCTAATGGATGTCATTGCCTAGTGTTTTTTCTTCAAAATAAAGTGAAAATCACCCTGCCTTATCATTCACATAACACAATACATTGATTTGAATTTTGCAAAGCACTTTCTGTTTGGAAAGGCCATATGCGGAGTGGGCGTCAACGGTCATGTATATGTAGTGGTTCACACCTTAGGAGACAATGGGGCCCGCATACTTAATTAGCCATTCATTCAGGTGAGTCACTGAGCCACAAGAATGCAAGAGCAACAGTTGGAAGCATCTCAATTCTTCTTTATTTTTCCTCATATTGTGCTTGCAATTTGGCCTATAATATCCAAGGAAAACATGTCTAGTAATTGTGCAGTTAATTCTCATACTGTATTTTCAGTTTTGGAATATTTATGCTCTCCCCAAATTTGTCAATAATAAAACACAATAAAAGTTATTTAAAGAAAAGGCTTATATTTACCTTTTAATAGTTTGTTTACATCTACCTTATAAATATATTTTTTTTATTAAAAAGGTTACAATTACAACAACAATTCAAGTGTAATCTTTCTTTGTAAAAACTAAAGTATACATTTTATCATACATATTTCAAAGTTAAGGATTTGATTGATTATTTGATAACTTTATTTTTGACAAAACATATTATATTTAACATAAGCAAATATTGGCAAACAAAAGCTTATTTGAGGTGGCAGATATTTTACATTAAAAATGTATAATCTATCCAAAACTAATCAACGAAATGTTGTCTTTCATATGTCTGTAACATAGGTCTTTCATTTTTATTATAAGAAATATAAATGTTAATTTGCAGTTTAAATCCAGGAAATTTGTTAATGAAAAAAATATTAAAAGTAAGATACAATTGATACAAAACGAAATTCGTTTTAAAGAAAGGATTTGTACTTTCTGTTTTGAGGTCTCTGTGAAAGTTTGAAAGTCTTTTAGTGATTTTTTTAGAGCGCTCGCGTCCATAACGGAGAATATTGTCTCGTAATATTGTTTTTTCCTCATAAATGCGAACACGAAAAATAAAAGACGACTTTTAAGTAAAACTTACTCCGAAATTGTGTTCTCGGCGGAATTCGCTCTTCAAAATGCTGCCGTTCGTCGTCTGAGTTACAATCTTCCTCTGAGGAAAAGGTGCATTCTTCCTCGCTGTCCAGAATCATCTGAAGGGCATCTTTATTACCGGAGAAGCGTTTCATACTCAAAACGCGATGAACTATCAGTAAGTCTGATGAAGAAACTTTTTTATGGCATTGATCGAGGGGCGTATGCGATGCATACTAGATCACCTAACTATTTACATGTGAATCGCGCCGGGGGCGGGGCGGCCTCAGCACATTATAGAGATAATGAAGCAGAAGGAAAAACGGTACCTCTCCTTGCTTTCAAACGGATTACATGAGTTGAAAACATTTGTTTTTTATATAAATTACTTCATTTAAAAGAGGAGATTTCAAGCTTCATAAAGACATATCTCACGTGCCTGTGTGAGAAGTATTCGCTGAGTTATGATTCATTTTCGGACGCGTTTCAGAATGGACTACACGGACAGAAAGAAGGCAGAACTCGCTTCGTGTTTATTTTTCTTTATTTGTCGAAAAGCACAACACTATGTTTTTATTGTGAGTATACACAAAAATAATACACATTTAACAGAATCGATTGATGTATGAAACTTGTTTTGTAAAATCAAAGTCAAAAGAGTATTTTGGGTCTTAATTCAACTCATAAGGAAAAAAGCGAGCAGATCACGCCGGCGTGATCTCCGACCTCTGAGGGTTAATGGACAGAATATTCAACTCAACTGTTGACAAGGGCTCAAAAGGAGGACTTTGAAGAGCTCTAAGAACCAGAGCTAGGTCCCAAGAGGGTACAGAGTGCAAAACACGAGGTGGATTTAACCTCCTAGCACCCTTAAGGAATCTGATGATCAGGTCGTGCTTCCCCAATGACTTACCTTCTACTGCATCGTGATGCGCTGCTATTGCAGCGACATACACTTTGAGGGTGGAGGGAGACAGCCTTCGCTCCAACCCATCTTGCAGGAAGGAAAGCACGACTCTGATCGGGCAAGTTCGGGGGTCCTCCTGACGGGAGGAACACCAATCGACGAACAGGTTCCACTTCAACGCATAGAGGCGCCTCGTAGAGGGGGCTCTAGCGGAAGTGATGGTATCTACCACTGCCTGTGGTAGGCCACCTAGAACCTCCGCGTCCCGTCCAGGGACCAGACATGGAGTTTCCAGAGGTCTGGACGCGGGTGCCACAGAGTGCCCCGTCTCTGAGAAAGGAGGTCCTTCCTCAGAGGAATCGGCCAAGGAGGGGCTGTCGCGAGGAGCATGAGTTCCGTGAACCAAGTCCTGGTGGGCCAATACGGCGCCACTAACAAGACCTGCTCCTCGTCCTCCCTGACCTTGCACAGAGTCTGTGCAAGAAGGCTCACTGGGGGAAACGCATACTTGCGTAGGTCCCGAGGCCAGCTGTGAGCCAGGGCGTCCATGCCGAGGGTCCCCTCGGTCAGGGAGTAAAACAACTGGCAATGGGTCGTGTCTGGAGAGGCAAACAGGTCTACCTGTGCGACTCCGAAGACACTCCAAATCAGCTGGACCGTCTGGGGATGGAGTCGCCATTCTCCTGGCAGGGGAGGCAACCGTGAGAGCTCGTCTGCCACACGGTTGAGCTCCCCTGGAACATGAACGGCACGAAGCGACCTTAGATGCTTCTGACTCCATAGGAGGAGGTGGGAGGCGAGTCGCGACATACGACGGGAGCGTAGACCACCTTGATGGTTGATGTACGCAACGGTCGCAGTGCTGTCCGTACGGACCAGTACATGCTTGTGTCTGAGAAACCCCTTGAGGCGACACAAAGCTAAACGTACTGCTTGCAACTCTAGGCAGTTGATGTGCCAATGCAGCTGGGGCCCCGTCCACAGACCCGAGACTGCATGCCCTTTGTACGTGGCCCCCCAACCCATGGCAGAGGCATCCGTGAACACCACAGCATGCCTGGAAACCTGGACTAGGGGCACTCCGGCCCGTAGAAACCCAGGGTCCGACCATGGGAAGAAGGTTTGGCGGCAGCGCGGGGTAACTTTGACCCGGAGCATACCGCTCTGCCACGCCCACCTCGGGACTCGATCGTGAAGCCAGCGCTGAAGCGGTCTCATATGTAACAGGCCGAGCGGCGTTACTGCGGCTGCGGCTGCCATATGCCCCAGGACGAAAGGACTTGAGGCAGGTGAGCACTGACTGGACGCGCTCCTCTGTGAGGCGCGCAGTCTGGGTGACCGAGTCCAGTTCCATACCGAGATAAGAGATCCTCTGCACGGGGCAGAGTTTGCTCTTGTCCCAGTTGACCTGAAGCCCCAAGCGACTGAGGTGCCGGAGCACCATGTCCCTGTGATCGCACAACACATCTCGCGAGTGAGCTAGAATAAGCCAGTCGTCGAGATAGTTGAGAATGCGAACGCCTTGTTCTCTCATGGGAACAATAGCCGCCTCCGCGACTTTCGTGAAGACACGAGGCGACAGGGCCAGCCCGAAGGGTAGGACTTTGTACTGATACGCTCGACCCTCGAACGCAAACCGTAGAAACGGTCTGTGTCGAGGAAGAATCGAGACATGAAAGTACGCGTCCTTCAGGTCGATCGCTGCAAACCAATCCTGGGGACGGATGCATTCGAAAATGCGCTTCTGCGTGAGCATTTTGAACGGGAGTTTGTGCAGGGCCCGATTCAGAACTCGCAGGTCCAGGATTGGCCGTAACCCACCGCCTTTCTTGGGTACAATGAAGTATGGGCTGTAAAACCCGGACCTCATCTCGGCAGGAGGGACCGGCTCGATCGCGTCCTTCGCCAGCAGGACGTCGATCTCTTTCCGCAAGACAGGGGCATCCACTGACCGCACACGGGTGAAGTGGACGCCCCTGAACTTGGGAGGCCGGCGTGCAAATTGAATTGCATAGCCGAACCGGATGGTACGGATGAGCCATCGGGACGGAGTTGGGAGCTCTAGCCAGGCCTCCAGAAACCGTCCCAACGAGCCCACCCGACCCACCGGCGTACCCGCGGAGGGGCAGTGAGGGGGAAGACAGGGACCCGGCTCCGGAGGCATTGTAGCGACCGAGAGCGGGGTCTGGGCGTGGAACTTGACGCCAACCTGTTTCCCCCGGTGAGCAGACGGCAGAGAAGGCCCGTGGACATTCTGCTGCGGGCTGCCCAGTGGCGAGGGGAGGGGAAGAGACGAGGAACGAGGCCCTGCCTCCTCGTAAACTGGTCTCTGTGCCTCCGGGCCCAACCGCAGACAGGAGCGACGCACCAGAGGCTGCGTCGCTGCTATCCGCAGGCTGGGAAGAGGGGAACGGGAGCGATGCCGCTCGGAGACGGCATCCACTGCCATTCTGGCCCTCTTGGGTGGAGGAGACTGTGTGCCCACCAGTCTCGACCGTGGATGACCTGAAGGAGGAGGTAGAAACTGCTCTTTTATTGAAACTTTGGGTACCGCTGACCGCGTGGTCAGCGGCGGAACAGAAACAAAAGGGAACGAAAAATTCTCCGCCCGGCCCTCCCCCGGGGGAAGGAGGTGTGCAGAGGCACCCTCCCAAAGAGCAGCAATCCGAACCTCCCTCAGGTCGCCCGTCTCAGGAACGCTTCCCTCCCTTCTTTTTACGGGAAGGGGCCGGGGGCGCCTGAGCGGGCTGGGCCGTCCTCTTGCGACCAGACTTCCGGCCTCCAGGGTTGGACTGCTGCCCTGAAGGAGGAGCTGGCGCAGAAGGACGCCCTCGGCGACGGGAAGCAGCCGGAGGCTCTACGGCAACAGTAGACGGGCCAGCAGCAGCCCGTTTCCTGTGCAGGACATGCCGTATTGCCTCAGACTGCTTCTGGGCGGCGGAGAACTCTTGGGCAAAGCTCTCCACCGCGTCGCCGAAAAGGCCGCCTTGGGATATGGGGAAATTGAGAAGTTTGTTCTTCTCAAAATCGCGCATATCCGCAAGGGTAAGCCACAGGTGGCGCTCCTGGACCACCAAGGTGGACATCGCCCGACCCACCGAACGTGCGGTGACTTTCGTCGCCCGGAGGGCGAAGTCCGTCGCCGCACGCAGCTCCTGCAGCAGGGCTGGGTCGGGACCACCCGCCTGCAAGTCATGGAGTGCTTTAGCCTGATGGACTTGGAGCAACGCCATGGCATGCAGGGCGGAGGCGGCGTCTCCACACGCCATGTAAGCATCCCTGGTCAAACCAGAGGAAAACTTACAGGCGCGGGAGGGGAGTGAAGGGGCACCCCGCCAAGCGGAAGCGGTCTTTGGACACAGCTGCATCGCAACCGACCGCTCCACTGGGGGGATCCCCTCGTACCCGTGCGCCGCCCCGCCGTCAAGGGTGGTGAGGAAGGAGGAGCGAGGTTGCCTACGCCTGGTCGCCAGAGGGGCCAGCCAAGACTTCCTCAACTCCTCATGCACTTCAGGGAAGAATGGTACTGGAGCGGGCCGCGGGGCAACAGCACGGCCCCCTCCAAGACACCAATCATCCAGCCGCGAATGTTCGGGACCCGGTGGAGGGTTCCACACAAGCCCGACATTCGCAGCCCCCCTTTCGAGCATAGCGGCCATTTCTGGATCCGGCTCAGCCGCAGCCACCACACCCGAAGGGGGTAGACCCGCTGAGTCATCACCAGAGGATGACCGCTCTTCCTCCGATGCCGCGATCGACATCTGATCCTCAGGCGGCGCCCAGAAGGAAACAACCGGGACCGCACGAGACGGCCCCGGAGGCTCCGCCGGGACAACCAATGGCAACAAGCTACTAGAGGAGTGAGAAGCCCGATAGGATCTTTCACCAGTCGGAGCATTCGCCACTGTAATCCTCATACGCTCACCAGCAGGAATCACCGAAGTAGCCGTCTGCCGAACTGAACCGGCAGACGAACTAGATCGGGGATTCTCTGAAGGGACTCCCCCATGTTTCAGGGTTCGCAGTCTTGAACGCAGCATCGCCAGAGTCATGTTCCCGCAATGAGAACATAACTCATTCACAAACGCAGCCTCAGCGTGCCCTAAGCCCAAACACGAGAGGCAGTGTTTATGACCATCTTCCTGAGGGAGAAGTTGACCGCATTCAGAAACACACGGGTGAAACGACATCCTGAAAAGGACGCGAAACGCCCGTGCTGCTCTTTTAGAAAAAGAAAGAAAATAGAAAGAGAGAGAGAGAGAGAGAGAGAAAGAGAAAAATGCAAATCTTGCATGCCAATATTCATTGGCTTGTTTTTATTCTCTCGAAGGCAATTGGCTCCCTAGCGTGATCCCAATTCGTCAGGGAACTCCCCGACGACACGTTGGAGTTCCCAGGACGAAAGGGAACTGGTCAGTAAATTGAGATGGACGCATCCAATGGTATTTTGAACAGATAATGTTGAAGTATCATGTCCATAAATTGAGGTTGGATAGTACTGTGTGAACAGTACTGAAATAAACATAAACAGCATTTTATTTGCATAAAAATGCAAAAAAAAAAACAAACAAAAAAAAACGTATTACTACTGTTTCACTACGGTTGGATTCTGGATTCCTTCTGGATTGGATTCTGAAGTCAGGGTTGTTGCTGTTCCCTCAGTTTCCCAATAAATGAACCTGTAGTTTCAACTGGTGGAATAAAAGGGGCGAAGAAATTACTTAAAATTAAACCAGCTTCTCACACAAAGCTATTTATTGCTTCAGAAAACTGATGTAGCACAAAGCATAATATGAACTACTGTTATGCTCTCAGTCTGCTGTAATTATACCTGTATTTCATCCATGATGAACACTTATATAAGTTCTGTAGTCTAAACTCATAATCATTTAGTATTTTTTTTTAAAGACTGTGAGAGCACCGATGTGGTCGAGACTGTAAACACAATTACAAACTTTTTCATGTATTTGAGTTGATTCTTGAAAGCTGTTTTTTGAAGGGTGTAGTGCTAAAAATATCAGTAATCTGAAACACACTTCTGTAATAGTGTGAATAATTTTTTTAAATGTTTTTGAACATTTTTAAATTGAATGTCATGTTGCATCTTATTTAAGCATGAATTTTGCATTCTTTCAAAATCATCTGACTGACCCTCTTACTCAAATCTGTTTTACCTGCACACCGTCCAGTCCAGAACTGTCTTACATGCTCCTCATACCCACTAGGTGTCGCTCTTTCAGTGTGATTAATGTAATATTCAGTCAGTGCTGATGGTGGGAGGAGCCAGTAAAGCTGATCATTACTGATAAAGAGCTGAAGAAAGAGGAAGGAACTAAAGCAGACAGATGTAGAGACAGAGAGATTCACACAGAGAACATTCAGCATAAAGAAGACTGAACTCAACTCACAATGAAGATCCTCCTCATCTTCTTCACTTTCTCCCTGATCTCAGGTCAGAGCTTTTCTCTTTCATCACTGCAGTAATGATGCTGTTTTCTGTTCATGAGGTTTCTGATCACAGTATCAATCTGATTGACAGGTGCAGTGAGATGCGTCAGTGTCACTGGATATTCTGGAGGAAGTCTTCTTGTTGATTCACAGAAGACTTGGTTCAGTAACTCTGCTAAATATATGGCCAAATTACCTGAGTGGAGAACAATAATAAATGATAAAAAACATGATAAATGGATTAATGAAGGAAGATTCACACTGTTTAAAAACAATGAGGGAAACTTCATGATCTACATCAGAGAACTGAACCAACATGATGCTGGAAGATACACAATTGAAGTCGTTCACAAGTGGCGTAAATATATGATTTTGAATGTGGAAGAAGGTCAGTCATTTTAAGTCTTTGTGTAGTAAAACTATTTCAAAGTTTTTATATTCATAAAATAGATTTATTATGTGAATTACAGATTCATGTTGTAAAGCTTCAAAGAGAGTGATGGTGACCATTGGAGAAACTGCAACCTTCAGCTGTGAATATTCACAGAATCATATTAATGATCCCAAGATCATATTCAAAGAAGGAAAAGACTCTATTGAGACGATCTACAGCACCTCGAAGAAGACCGAAAGATTCAGTGTTTCTGATGACAGACATAATAAACTCATGACTGTGAGAATTACTGCTGTGACTCCAGATGATGGAGGAGTTTATTTATGTGGAGTTTGGATCAACAGACACTCGTACAGTTACTCCATTATTAATACTGTTCATTTATGTATTATTAGTAAGTTGAACAAACTCAATCAAATCTGGCAAAAGAAAGAAAAAAAAACATTATTACATAACATGCAATATGTAAACTGTGAAAATATAACTATGTAATATATAATATATCAAACTATAATAATATTATTTGTCTTTGAAGTTTAATGATATTTGTGATTGACAGCTAAAGTGGGCGTGTCTAGAGCGACTGGTCACTCAGGAGGTCGTATGATGATCAAGTGTGAACATCCTCAACACAAAACCAAGCCAAAATACATCTGTAAAGAATCAGATGGATGTTCAGAGAGGAAGAATCCAGGAGTTCAGGATGAATGGATGGAGAATGGAGATGTTTCTTTATATGACGACACCAGAGCAGGAGTCTTGATGGTGTTTTTTAGAGAGCTGAAAGCTGCAGATGCAGGAACATACAGATGTGGAGTGAATGTGTCTCACTATACTGAGAGCTTCACTGAACTTCAGCAGCTCGTCAGAGACGGTGAGGAACCAGATATACTTTATCTCATATCCAGTATTTGTTCTGATTTTTATCTTATTGTATTATATATATATATATATATATATATATATATATATATATAGATGGAAAATATCCAAAGACAAAGTCTGAATCTGCTCATCTTGGTGAAGAAGTCAACATCACCTGTCAGATCCCAGAGGAACATAAAGTTCATTTCTGCAAAGAGGATGATGATCACATCTGTCAAAACATCAGCACATCTGCATTGACAGAAATGAGTCCTTCATCTGAGAGAAATGAAGAGAGAGTTTTTACAGTGAGCATCAGTAATGTGAGTGTGAGAGATGCTGGAGTTTACTGGTGTGGAGCAGAAACCAGAGACACACATTTGACTTTCATCTCCCTGACCACCAAAATTCAGCTCAACCTCTTCAGTGAGTGAATTCAGATGATTTCATTGTAGTAAATACAGTATATTCAGAATCAAGTGAGTGAAATTAAAGCAACACTAAATAACTTTTTTTTTACCTTAAAATAATGTTTCCAAAATGGTTTCAGTGGTTCATCAAGTCGTAACAGGGTGAACGGCACTTCTGCATTCGCTTTGCAGCCCTATATCTGCTATAACCACACTATGCAAGTTTGCCAGATTGGATAGCGTTTCTGTAGTTCGAATGAGACATAAGAAAACTACAAATTTGACTTGCTTTACGGCAAGCGTTACAATAGTCATTATTTAGTTTTTCTTCGTTTCTGACGTCGCAATACATCATACTGTCATGAAATCATCAACATACTCTACCTTGTCTGTGGACATTGTTCATTTCAAAGCCGCTGCTGGATGAACAGCGAGCGTGTGTGCGACTGTAGGCTGCGGTAGGCTAAATTATTTACAACAGCGGTAATGGACAATTCCACTTCCAACCTGTAGGGGGACCGAAGAGGAAAAGTTCCTTAGTGTTGCTTTAATACAGTGGTTCTCAACCTCTCCTGCAGGGACCCCCTGACAGGCCATGTTTCTGTTTTAACCCTGAAATGGCACACCTGATTCAAATAATTAAAGGCTTAACGAGTAGTTGACTAATTGATTAAGTGACTAATTCCTACTCTTCCTATACTCATTAATTGAATCAGGTGTGCCATTTCAGGGTTAAAACAGAAACATGGCCTGTCAGGGGGTCCCTGCAGGAGAGGTTGAGAACCACTGCTTTAATAGTTCACTTAAAAATTTTAATTCTGTCATCATTTACTCTCCCTCAAGTTTTTCTAAACCTGTATAAATTTCTTTCTTCTGCTCAATACAAAGGAAGTTATTTTGAAGAATGTCAGCAACCAGACAGTTGATGGACGCCATTGACTTATAGGTAAAACAATACTATGGAAGTCAATGGGGTCCATCAACTGTCTGCTTGAGGGTGAGTAAATGATGACAGAATCTTCATTTTTGAAGTGAACTATTCCTTTAAATGTCTGTGTTTGTTTGTTTGCAGTGGCTCCAGTAGTGAGACGTGAAGGAGGAGGAGAATCACACATCTTCACTAAAGTGCTTTTAAGCATCAACAAAGGTAAGACAGTTTCTTTTATTTGTATCTTCTATCATATCAACACTTTAACAATCGGTTATGGGCGAGTCTACCGATGTGAGGGGAGGGGCGAGAAAAAGCATTTCCACTCCATCTTTTCGTTTTATGCTATTTAAAATATGCACACAGTGTTGTCCGATTCATGAACAAATGACTCTTATGAAGCGATTCATTTGAGTAAATCAAGAACATACAGTGCAACTAGTATAGTCAGATTCATGAACAAGTGACTCTTACAAGCCAGTCATAATAAAGAATCGTTCAAAAGACTCACAAACTAAAGAGTGCGATTTGAATAATTCAGTGAACAAACTCAGAGAAGTTACTGAATCGATGTCCATCCACTGGCACTAACTAAACTGTAAGACATTAATAACTTCTCACTACATAAAAAAACTAATAAATAAATAAATAAACTAAATAAATAAAAAAACTAACTTACAGGAGCTCTGAGAAATAATCCTGTGCAGATTGTCTGTGTTTGCAGTATGTTGTTATTTTTTCTCACTGTGTTTGTGATGAACAGGTTTTTTTTAATACCAGATCAAAACCACAGAAATGAGCTGAAGGTTCAGAGTCTCAGTTTAATTTGGCTGTGAAGAATTACAGTCTTTATTCAGAAACCCACAGTGAGACTCGACAGAGACAGAAACAGAAACAGAGATGAAGCAGAACGTGCAGATCTGCAGACGAGAGACTGAAATACACTCATGTTACTGCAGAGCTACAGTAGCTCCTTTATGACAGAGTTCACAGATCAAACATTAAGACAGAAATCTGTTAAGTGTGTTTTTACTCAGCCTTCTGTAAAATGTATTTAAAATTCATAAGTGTTGAAACCAGAGGCGGACAGAGTACACAGCTACATGACTTGAGTAAAAGTACAGATACCCCTTGCTAAATTTTACTCAAGTACAAGTAAAAGTACTACAGTCAGATGTCTACTTAAGTAAAAGTACTAAAGTACTTGTTTTTAAAAGTACTTGAGTATCAAGAGTACAAGAGTACATTTTCTAAATATTGCATTACTACTGACACAGTGCTTACATTGGTAAACACAGCAAACACTTGAAGCGAAAACTATCATTAACTTGCTCAGAAAATTGAAATAGTCTGGCGAGGTGGGGCCACGGTTTGGCACATTCCCGGGATGCGATATTTTTTTTCCCAGGATGGTAGGGGAAGACTCATGAATATTCATTAGGGAAGTCATCCCTGATTGGTCTGATGACCTACCCCTAACCCCACCTCTAAACCTACCCGTCACTGGGGGTCTTATGACCTCCATAACCCCGCCCCTAAACCTACCCGTCACTTGGGTTAAGACCAATCAGGGGTGACTTCCCTAATGAATATTCATGAGTCTTCCCCTACCATCCTGGGAAAAAAAATATTGCTCCCGGGATGGACCTGCTGCGTCTTCATCCATTGTTTCGTCCATGGTTTCGTCTCTTATCTAAATCTGACCATGGAGTTGACTTTGGTGGAAAGCGGATTGCTGATAGGCTGTCCCAATCAGTGGCGCCTGCACAATCCAAGCACATTTGAGAGGGTTTCCGAGATGTTTATTTTTTCCTTTTTTTTTTTTTTTTTTTAGAAGAAGTAACGGGTACTCACAGTTATGGATAGAAATGTAGTGGAGTAAAGAGTACAATATTTGCCTCTCAAATGTACTTGAGTAAAGTCATGAGTACTCCCCAAAAATGATACTCGAATAAAGTACAGATCCCTCAAAATTGTACTTAAGTACTGTACTCAAGTAAATGTACTCAGTTACTGTCCGGCTCTGGTTGAAACAGACATTCATGTTTGGGCTGAAAATGTTATTATATTTGTGTTATTCATCTCTGGGATATGTGTGTTTGTTTTATTTTCAGGTTTCTCCATGATCATCATTATTTGTGTGTGTGTGAGTCTGCTGCTGATTGGTGGATTCACTCTGACTGTGTGTAAATTAAGACACAAGAGACGAGGTTTGATCATTTATTATCTGTTGAAACAAATTAATAATGAAAGTTATTTGAGTTTCTTTGTTCTGCTTCAATGAGTAGCAGTAAAATCTCAATGAGTTTCTGTCTCAGATGCTGCTGTTCGTCTCCAGTTTGATCTAGTTGGTCTAGGTTTTACTAATTGATTCATTTTGTTTTGGGTAATTAGGAAGAGCCTTGACATCAGAAAAGAGAAAGATGGAGAAAAATACATTGGTGAGTCACAGTGTGTGTGTGTGTGTGTGTGTGTGTGTGTGTGTGTGAATTGTGTTTTGTCATGTTAATGTACTTTTTCCTCTCTATTTTTCATGTTCAGTCATCATGTTCAGACAGCAGACGTGATTCTCTCTCAGATCCTGGATCAGCTCAGATTAACAGTCATGATGAACTACCCACAATCCCCTCTGATGAGCTCCTGTACGCATCTGTCAGTTTCCAGAAGCATAAAGAGTCTCTCAGTGAAGCTTCAGTCCCCTTCAGTAAGAAACAAGATTCACTCTGATTATCTTGACAGAGATCACAAGATTATCGCACATTACCACCATTATTAAAAAAACAACAACAAAAAAAACAACAACAACAGTAATTTACATTTGTTTACACTCACAGAAAATGTCGTTATAATCCTTAATTTAGTGTCAACCGGATGTTTGGTTTGTCTTTTAAATCATGAGACACTTTAGTCTAAAGAAATATATCCAGAAATACCTTATTATTTTTATTATTATTATTATGAAAGAGTGAAAAAGGGCTATACTCTGCAAAGGAGAAAATCTATGATCTGAATGATTTAATTTTATTTTATAAATTATATTTTGTATCATCTCAGGGCTGATCTAAATATTCACATATAATCTAACACCATGAACGCTGAATGTGTTTTTTGTGTGTTTGTGTGATGAACAGGTAGTTTTTTTCCGTCCAGCTCAAAGCCACAGAAAACGTGAAGGTTGAGGGTCTCAGTTCAGTGTAATTAAACACACTTACTCAGGAAACCCACAGAGAGACACATGAGACTGAACAGAGAGACAGAAGATGAACAGAAGACAATAAAGACTAACAGCTGATCATTCAGTAATTCACCTTCAACATTTACTGAAAGTGATGAATTGAGGAAAAGACAAAAAATATCATGTATGATATTGTATCATGATTTATGTGTAATTTGAGAATTTTTCTATTTTAAAAACAGATCAAACTAATTGAAAACAATGAGTCCACAAGTCAATGAAACGTCTCGGGTTACTTGACTGTAACCCTGTTCCCTTTCAGCACTGCAATACAGCGCAGCATCTCGTTCCACTTTTTCAGGGAACAGGTTTACAGACAAGTAACCCCAGACGTTCCCTTTTCAAAAGCTACAATCGATGCTGCGCTGCTCAGCGCATTGGGAACGAGAATACCCACACCACCATGCTTGAAGGTGTCTGGACCCCTTACGGTTATGTAGTGTGTGCTCACAAGAACGCAAGAAGGTCTCAGGCATGAGCTTGTGATGTCGACTCAAGGACGTGGCGTGAACATCCAAACTATAGAATCTTATGAATGTGTGCGGAGAGGACCAGCCTGCCGCATCACAAACATGCTGTAGGAGGGCACCCCCCGCCAAGGCTTGGGAAGAAGTGCCCCCCCTAGTAGAATAAACCCTGATGCTTACTGGCAGAGCTTAACCGCGCGCCTCATAGGCAAGGGCAATAGCATCCCTCACCCAATGTGAAATTGTCCGTTTTTGTGGCGGCCGCCTCTGTTAAGGCCACAATGACAAACAAATAGTTGCTCTGACTTACGCCACTGGCTAGTGCGGTGGACGTAGGGCTGAAGAGTACGGACTGAGTCTCTCCTGATCCAGCGTTGTGAACGGTGGAGGGCAGAAGGCCTCAAGAGTGACCGGATGTACGTTCGAGAAGGGGACCTTAGGCAGGTACCACAACTCGGGCTGGGGATATTGTCCCCTGCGTTTGAGACTGAAGGTCCCTCAGTGCGAGCTGTCTAGGAGAGATATTATTTCCGAGAACCAAGCTCTGTTCAGCCAACAAGGCGCTATCAGTAAAAGGCAAGGACCCTTGATGACGAACCTTGGCCAGGACTCCTAAGGATGTAAATCGTCCTAAGGGAAAGGAACTTGTCCTGAACCTAAAGCAGAGCCTGCTGAGCTCGCCTGTTTAGAAGGCGCGTACACAGTCCTCCTGACGATTTTTGTAGGCGACTACCATAGTATTGTCCACCTGTGCTAGGACATGATAGCCCCTTAAAGTCCCACTCCGATCATATTTTGAGCTATTTTTAAACATTCTCAGTGGTCTTTAAATGATGATTATGCCGTTTTTAGCCAAAATCACAAAACCTGTGCCGTTTTCTGGGACTTTGCTTCAGCAGAGCGGCAGTAGCTCATTAGCAATTCGCCTCTGCGTTGTGGGCGGAGCCGTTGGCACGGAGACGACCCTCCCCCTCGTTCACACCGCCGCCGACTTGAGCTTCCGAGAAAACGGAGGAGAAGCTGATCATCGCCGTTGCTGGGTTTCCTATCATTATCGGATTAATTGCAGTTTAACCATCAGAGTGAAAGTTTATCATTTGCATGTGTTTTTAAGTCCTGCCAGTTTAACAGGGCGCGCTTGACAGGGCATATAAGAACGCAGAGAGATAGCAGAGAGAGAGATCGATCCCCGGCCGCGCGCGCGCACTCACTATTAATAATAATAAATAATAATGTGACCAAAACGGTTATACAAATGCTGTCATTATAAAAGGTTTCTAGTGTCAATGTATTGCTTGTTTATTTTGTTTACTTTTCATGGTGTGACACTTCTCTTCTCCCATGGTCGAACATAGAATGCTGCTACGTCAGAGCGGCCAAAGCGTCAACAAGCTTCCTCGTACTTTTTGACAAGCGTCCTTGACAGGGCGGCCAGAGCTTCTTTGCCGCTCAAGTCGGCGGCGGTGTGAACGTACAGTTAGCATTGCAACCCGCTACCGCACATAGGTGTTGATCCGCCATCGTCTTCTCTACTCCTCAGAACCTGAGCCACGCGGGCGGGGGCGGAGGGGAGTATGAGCTTGTGGCACCGCCCAGTGGAGTTACTACGTCACAACTCCAGTCTATTTTAGCCAGCATTTTAGCGTCTGCTACTGATTCACAGCCATTTGAATGCAGAAATACTCAGAAATACAACTTTGAGCTTATTTTTCTCAAGATATGTCCTCTAACATCAGAAAAATGCCACAAGAACATGTTAACACCTAGAAAAACATGATTTTCATCGGAGTGGGTCTTTAACTGCTGGAGGAAGTGTTTCAGGGCCAAAAATACAGCCATCCATTCGAGGCAATTGATGTGCCAATCAAGATGATGCCTCCCCAGATCCCTTGGGCTAGACAACAACTTAAGACCACTACCCAGCCCGACAGGGAGGCGTCTGTCGTTAGCATTCTGCGATGAAAAGACGCACCTAGAGTGGGATCCAAGGCAAGGAGCCGGGGTCTGAACCACGTAGAAAGGGAACGAAGCCGCAGCGCATAACCCTTACCATAAACATGGATTTTTAGAAAGGACACGAAGCACTCAGCGCATGCCCTTGCCCTTATTTGCCTTTAGGGATTGTATAGATCCCCCGGTTTTGAGCCACAACTGAAGTGGTCTCATGTGCAAAAAGCCCGGAGGGATCACTGTGGGTGCCATGAGACCTATGTAATGTTCTGACCTAGCCAGATGTTGCTTAGGGTGTTTAAAATGGTCTTGACACGAGGGGAGACAGATGTGCCCCAGATGGTGACAGAGTCCCATTTAACCCCCAAGCACGTTACCCTCTGGGCAGGAGAGAGAGCGCTCTTCTCGGCCAGTATCAGCCAATCATCTATGTAACATGGCTAGGTCGAATGTAAGGACCCTGTATTGGTAAGCTTCACCCATCAAAGCAAACCTCAGGAACTTCCTGTGATGTGGCAATATTTCAATGTGAAAATATGCGTCTTTAAGATCGGCCATGAAGAACCAATCGCGATGTTGAATTTGCAACACAATCTTCTTGATAGTTAGCATCTTGAACTGGAGCGTTCTGACAGAACGGTTCAAGCCTCAAAGATCTAAAAACGGAGGCAGTCCCCCATTTCTTCTTTTGTGACAGCAGATGCGCCTACTCCTGTTTCACGGTAGTGGGAACCACGGCGTAAAAACGAGGAGGGCAACGTATTCCTTTTTACTGTCTTAAGGACGCAAAGAGAGATACCCGGCAGGAGCTTTCACGCTGCTAAAGTCTCTTTAAAGGGGTACCAATTTAAATACTTCCTTTTGGGGGAATGTTAAATGTTATATAATATAATAATAAATATAATAATGCATTTAAAAGTTGGTGGCTTCACCAATGGACGTCGCTCAAATGCCTCTGGGTGCAATTGGATAGACCTAAAACCAATCAGAGCGATCGTCATTGTGTAAAGCCCGCCTCAACGTTTCTGATTGGTGCCGCGATTTCGACGGATTAGAAATGAACACGGAGGCACACACGTTGTTTTTTTAAATCACTCATTTTCTTTTCTTTTTTTTTTTTTTTTCCTTTCACTTGTCAGACAGAGTGCAGCTTCGATTGTAGCTTTTGAAAGGGAACAATGTGTCTGTGTTTTGAATGTAATACCTTTGAATTAAGTTAGGAATATTATTTTAATAAAACAAGCAGCATCTCCAGGTTTTCTGTGTTATAGTATTTTTACGAGGTTAAAGACACTTGCTTGTGTCTCTGTCCTTTTTGTGTTTGCAGGGTGGTTTGATACTGTGGTCAGTGTGATAAAGATCATCATCATGAGATGTTCTTCAGCTTGTGGTTTTCTTTTGCTCTATTTACTGTATATTCCCTCAGTCAAACCAAAAACAGGTGTGATAAAAACAGGAAATGTTTTTTAGTACTAAAAGACAAACTTTTCTCTCCATATAAAGATGCTGTGAATTTGTGTAATATATGAAAAAAAAAAAAAAAAAAAAAAAATATATATATATATATATATATATATATATATATATATATTAGCTCTTCCAGGCTCTATTACTGACTCTATCTGACTCGGAGTATCTCATCCAGGATGGCACATAAAACCTTTAATTCTTATTTATATTGGATATTCAAATATATCATGACAACATACATGCCAGAGGCAATGAGGTTTAAAGGGGTGGTATAATGCCCTTTTCACAAGATGTAAAATAAGTCTCTGATGTCCCCAGAGTGTGTATGTTTTAGCTCAAAATACCCCACAGATGTTTTAACATAATTTGATAAAGAATATGTTTTATATAGTTTTCGTCAGTGATAAGATTAGTGAATTATTCTACTTGCTGCATGCTGCTGAAAACTATATCACCTGATTGTTTTTGTCTGATTTACTTCAAATTATGTGTTTTCGTAAATGTTGTTAATGTGCTGAATCCACATCAAACGTTGATATTATTATTGTCTGTATGCATAAAGTATCCAAACAAATCCAGATCTGGTCTGTTTCCTCCTAAAAAAGATGTTAATGTTTCTTACAAGTGATAAAAATGTTAAGAACCCAAAGTATCAGATGCATTTTTTTTTTTTTTTTGCATTTCAAAGTTTACATGTTGATGTTAACATCACTCTGCACACGACGTAATAGCGGACCTCCAGCACGCAAACAATAAAAAAGATGCAGTTTAGTATGTGAGGATGCCGAGGAATAATTCTGAATGTAAAAGTAGGCTATGTCAAATAATTATTACAATAAGTTAGGCTTCATTGCGTAACAAGCAAATTAAAATGATACACATTTATTATTCACAATATGGAGAGAGGAAATAAAACATTGTTCATTAAAGGGATAGTTCGCCCAAAAATGATATTTAAACCATGATTTACTCACCCTCAAGCCGTTCGAGATGCATATGTCAATCTTTTTTCAGACGAACACATTTTCAGTTATTTTAGAAAATGTCTTAGATCTTTCAGTGGTTATAATGTGAAGCAATGGGGTCCAGCTGATTCAAGACAGAAAATGTGCATGCATCCTTCACAAAAGTAATCCATCCGGCTCCAGGGGGATAAACGAGGCCTTCTGAGGGTAATCCGTGCAGTTTTGTCGTATACATAAAAAATATACATATTTAAAACTTTATAAACGAAAATAATTGGCTTCCGGTGGCGGTCGGCGCGCGTTCATGGAGATGGAAGCGTCGTGACGTAGAACGAACGTGACAGCGCAGCCAGAGAGCAGAGCAAAACAAAACTCAACGTTTGTTCTACGTCACGACGCTTCCTACGCTACGTCCTACGTCATACGCCAGCATCCATCTCCATGAACGTGCGCCGACCGCCACCGGAAGCCAGTTATTTTCGTTTATAAAGTTTTAAATATGTATATTTTTACGACAAAACCGCACGGATTACCCTCAGAAGGCCTCGTTTATCCCCCTGGAGCCGGATGGATTACTTTTGTGAAGGATGCATGCACATTTTCTGTCTTGAATCAGCTGGACCCCATTGCTTCACATTATAACCACTGAAAGATCTAAGACATTTTCTAAAATAACTGAAAATGTGTTCGTCTGAAAAAAGATTGACATATGCATCTCGAACGGCTTGAGGGTGAGTAAATCATGGCTTAAATATCATTTTTGGGCGAACTATCCCTTTAAGAGCATGACTCAAACATGCCATTAATGGGCTCTTTTATTTTTGAGTTATTTTTATCCATTCCACATGTGTGTGTTTTAGCAAGGCGGTCTGTGTTGCAAGTTGGTGAATGAAGATACTTGCCAGGTTACGTAGGGTTGCCAACTTATGGAAAGGAAAATAAGGGACAATCGTGGTTCTTTATAGGAAAATAAGGGACAGAATAAGGGACACCCTAAATATTTGTACTGTACCACACAGTGCATAACATTTCAGCATCTGCAGTTAAATATGTGTACAAAAGATGTATAAAGGTTCTCAGACAAACACATTTGGGTCATTTCGGAAAAATCAACCAAATTTCAGAAACTTTCCCGGCTCAAATTTTTGATTTTGTTAAAAGAAAATATTCTGAAGAAAGACAAACGTAAATGAAGAAGAAAGCCAAAATATTAGGCTACATGTGATGGATGTATATTTACTGAGTAATTTACAGTTTTGTAAAATTCAAAATGACAATTGTCACCTAAGATTTGGAGTCAGATTACAGGGGGGTTAAAATGACTTTAAAACTGCAGCATTATTTTACTTTTACAGAGATTGTTAGGTCTATTGGTTGACTTTAGCCATCTTTGTTTCATTATAGCTATGCCAACGGTGACATTTTAAAAAATGGGAAAAAGCACTACTTTTGTTTTTTGCCCAAAGTTTGCATGTGTTACGGAGGTATTTTTCTCTATGGGGACTTTTATTTTGACGGGTTTTTCTTTCTCCGGCGTGTTCGCGGGAGATGCAAAGACGTCTGGGAAGAAGAAGTGACTGAGCATTACTAGCAATTATGGTAGCAATTAATAAAATAAATGAAATGGGTTTAAGTAAAACTTTAATATGCTCAGATTCAAGTTCGGCCTTGATGTGCCTGGAAGCTCAGAAATCAGATACTAGACAAGATATTGTTTTGGAAATCCTACAGATATTGTTCATGATGCAACAGGAAAATAAGATAGTTCAGTTTTTATGGGTTCCGGCACATACTGGAGTAGCAGGAAATGAAGTAGCAGACAAGTTAGCAAAACAGGCTATGGCAAAAGAAACTATAGATATGGAAATTAAATATAGCAAATTAGAAATCAAATCAATAATTAAAAGGGAGATAAATAATAATTGGCAAATGTACTGGGACAATGAGGAAAAGGGTAGACATTTACATTCAATACAACCAGTGGTAGGTAGAGGAAGGAAGTCAAGTGAAAGAAGGAAGACAGATTGTATTATTTCTAGATTAAGATTGGGACATACAGGACTTAATTCAACAATGCAAATAATAGGGAAACATCATACAGGTTTGTGTGAATGGTGTGGAATAAGAGAAACAGTGGAGCATGTACTAATTAAGTGTAATAAATATTCAGAGGGAAGAAGTAAGCTAAGAGAAGAACTGCAGATGGAAGGTAATCAGCAATTAACATTAAGGATAATTTTAAATTCAGTAGAAGGGGGTAGGTTAATAATAAAGTTTTTAAGAAGAACCAATTTGATCCACAGAATATAGAAGGGTTATAAATGTATACAATTTGTTTTATACAGTTAAAATTATTATACTACTATCATTTTTTTTTTTTTTTTTTTTTTAATGTAACAGCATCCCTCTCTGGAATGAGATGGACTTTGGCCGTAGATGGAGGAGCTGAACACGCAGCAACATTGAAAGCACGTCCTGATTGTTCTGGTAGTGGTGATCTAGTAGTGTATCTTGTCTCTGATCTATTACCCACAGTAGATGGCGGTAAAATGCTCTTTTTAAGAATGCGAACCGCCAAATAAGCACAAAGAAGAAGAAGAAGAAGTGAGTGAGCAGTGTTACGAGGCCGAGGCAGACACGCCATGATCGCAGCACGAGAAGTCGACATTTTCTTCGCTGAAACTATAATGTAAGACAGTGGTGCACGGTCAGATTAGGTTTCGTGTACAGTAACATTGTTGTGTGAGACTGCACGTAGTTAAAACAGAAGTTCGGCTGATTGTGTCATTGGACAGAGAACAGTGTTGGAGACTGGCTGAGAGCACAAGAGAGAGTTGCTGGAGCCGTGAGTTTCGTACGGAACACTAGGGCTGTAATCAACCAAAGAAAATCTTGGTCGACTGAAGTCCTGACATTTTCGACTAAAAATGACGTTAGGAAAAAAAGCGTTAAATTAATTAGCTGCGCACTGTGCGCAGTACTTGGTAGCCTTGTTGTCTGCCTAAATGAATGATAAATAAACATAAAAAACTAGTAGGCTATTTGCAGTATATTAAATCGTTTTTGACCTAATTATTTTGCACTGAAATGAGTCTGACACACGAGTCTGTCGGCTCTGACAGCGTTGCTTCACGTGCACCTGCGCAATATCAGAGCCTATGATTAACGAAAATAGTGATATCATCACAAGCACTTTTGAGGAATATGCAACATAATTTTGACAATTGTTTTTGTCGTATGTATTATAATAACTGACAGACACTAACGTTATCATTTCAGCCGCTCTGTGTATGGAAGCCATTTTCTGCCAAATTTAAATAAATAAATTAAATGATTAAAATGAAAATGAAAACCAGATTAACGATTTCATTACAGAAAACAGTACGCAAAATATGTGACAAAATTGAGAATGAAATTAAATGATTTCATTTTCACAGCATTATCCCTGTCAAATTGAAAAATAAAATGCAATTGGTGATTTCACATTTCATTTTCACTACAGTCTCGAGGCAAGACTGCCAATATTAAAATGAAAAGCCAAACGTGAAAAAGAAACTACAAATACAGTTTTTACAATGCTCTTTAGTAACGCTCACGCAATAATAGTGACACAATTCAAATACAAATGTAAATTTTCGTTTTCATTTTAATTCCTCTTTTATTTCACAGTTTTCATTTTCGTTTTCATTTTCAAAGACAACCTGCATGCAAATTCTTAGTTAATGAGTGGGTGTGGCTTATTCTAGTAACGGTGCTAGAGACACGCCTTCTGTAAAGCGAAGTCGTCGACGTCCGTGTGCATGAGTTGAATGTGTGAAACGAAATTATTTAAATGTGATTATATTGTAATCGAGACGACGAGATATGGCGAAATCTGTTAGTGAGCTTTTGCGGGAAGCTGCCGCAACATTAGAACATGGAAACAACCAGCCTGACCATGTTAGTTATGATGTTAGACTCAGGCTAGACCATAATCGACGATGAGGTTCATTCAGCACTTTCTTCTTTCACGCAATACAAATATTAATCCCGAAACATATATGTATCTATGCAACTTTCATGAAGTAAAATGAATCACTAAAAGCCAATTCCTTCCGCTGGAGAAAAAAAAAAAGTCCCTGACCATAAAGCAACAGAAGAAGTTACATTATTTCTCCATTAGATGGAGACAAAGACTGTCTTAATGAGTGAGTCAGTCAGTCAGTAGAGAAGACTTTTGAAATGACTCAAACTTGTGATCACGGAGAAGAAAGACGCATTTGACATGACTATAGGCACGGACAACCCCTATTAACTGTTAAAAGTACAAGATATCACACCGGACATTCAAACGGATTTTTTATTATGAATATAGGACTGACCTGAAGGAAAATGCTATATCTAGCCTACTGTAAATGCAGGTACACTCGCTTTCTCGATCTCATCCAGAAGTTGTTACTGGAAATGAAAATCAGCATTGTGATTCTTTTTGTACACAAACTTAAAATAACCAAAAAACACGTAACAGTTAAACAGCGGACTGATACAGGCTAGTGCTGTATCTGAATAAGTCACGGCTGAAGGGCGTTGTTAGGCACGACGCGAATATGAAACATTGGCCGAGGTTCTCGGTTAAAGCCAGTGGGTATTAATGTCTGGCTATAATTGTTGTAGAAATTGTGTTACTAAGACTTCTGTACACCCAAATAGTTGAATTTCCAAAACAGCCTAATACATGAATGAACCTCATCGTCGATTATGGTCTAGTCTGAGTCTAACATCATAACTAACATGGTCAGGCTGGTTGTTTCCACGTTCTAATGCTGCGGCAGCTTCCCGCAAAAGCTCACTAACAGATTTCGCCATATCTCGTCGTCTCGATTACAATATAATCACATTTAAATAATTTCGTTTCACACATTCAACTCATGCACACGGGACGTCGACGACTTCGCTTTACAGAAGGCGTGTCTCTAGCACCGTTACTAGAATAAGCCACACCCACTCATTAACTAAGAATTTGCATGCAGGTTGTCTTTGAAAATGAAAACGAAAATTAAAACTGTGAAATAAAAGAGGAATTAAAATGAAAACGAAAATTTACATTTGTATTTGAATTGTGTCACTATTATTGCGTGAGCGTTACTAAAGAGCATTGTAAAAACTGTATTTGTAGTTTCTTTTTCACGTTTGGCTTTTCATTTTAATATTGGCAGTCTTGCCTCGAGACTGTAGTGAAAATGAAATTTTATTTTTCAATTTGACAGGGATAATGCTGTGAAAATGAAATCATTTAATTTCATTCTCAATTTTGTCACATATTTTGCGTACTGTTTTCTGTAATGAAATCGTTAATCTGGTTTTCATTTTCATTTTAATCATTTAATTTATTTATTTAAATTTGGCAGAAAATGGCTTCCATATCTGTGGAGCTCAGCTTCGCGGCTGAGACACGAATAGACTATTAACTTTTTAAAAAATGCTGCCACACTGCCGATGTCTTTGTTGACATGGTAGAAGAGGAATAAACACTCACAATTAAATAATATTCAGCAAACCTTCTAGTAGCCTACTTTCTTCAATCTGTCTCTCTTCTCCGGTGGGTCGGGCTAATCCAAAAGAAGTGAAAACAAGGGGGGTGTTCTGAAGACAGACTGTTACCTGTGAAACGGGGTGCTCTGAAAACACCCCCATTAGCAATTACCCAGGTAGCAAACAGTTGGGCCAACGTCAATATTGGTTGGTTACGTTGGCCCAACCTATCTGACAGAAATACAACGTTGGGCCAACGTTGGTATGGTCAGCTGCAATTTGCGCATTGAAAGAGCAAATGAGTGACTTATAAGGAATTATAAAAAATGATATAAATGTAACTAGCCTATATCTTATAATGCATAGGTCTTAATGAGTATTTATAAATATATTTATAGAATAGTAATATTGCTCATAAAAAGTATAAATGGAGCTATAATTCATTATGAGCATGGTCTGCATAGAAAGTGTTACCATATTTATTAAATAAAATTAACCTATTTGTCACAATAAAACAATGCAAATGGTTGATTTGTTTTGGTATTCATCGGTGATGTATTTATTATTATAAAATTATTTTTTTATACTAATAAATACATCACTGATAAATTATATACTTGTATATAATATTATATTTCTTAAAACTACAAAAGAAAAATTATAAGTAGTAGATGGTGTCATCACGTGATTAATTCTAACCAATGAGACTGCTGGAACTTTGCATCATTAAGGAGCTGTCATTCTGGATTCGACTGGTACCACCCCAAAACAGGTAAGCGTTTTAAATTTCCTTAGTAATTTGAGTTTTCTATTAAAATGAGTGAAACGGGTCAAAATGGTAATTAATTAATTGGTATTAATTGGTACTATAGTGCTTTCCACCTGATGAAATGAACGCGTCAACGCGGCAAATCTGATGTAATGAACGCGGCAAAAAATCGACCAATCAGAATTTTGGTCAAGCCAGAACGTATAGACCAAATAATCGACTAGGAGATTACAGCCCTACGTTTTGGCGTTATTCTGACTGTAAGAATTTTTGAGCGTCCTACTGTTTTTCTGAGTGATCCATAAACTGTGTTGGAGCGAGAGACATTGATTTTTTTTTTGGTGAATCATTTAAGTGCACTTGTTAGTGCGCGAGGATGCGTCTGTGAGCTTAACGATCGGTTTTGAAGGAGTGATTCGTTTTTGTTTGTTTTTTTAGAGACTGACGATCGTCCATGATCAAGATTTGTTTTGAGAGACATTTTTGTGTGTGATTAAGATCATTCGATCTATGCGTGCCGCGTGCGAGCTGGGCTTGAGCTGCGCCATTTTGTTCCAGAAAGATCCTGAGTTTTTCTTGGGCCGCGCTGAAACTTTTGTGTTTTTTTTCTTGTTTATTATCCTGCCATCCTTTCGACATCTCACTGTCTTGTCTCAGCTGTTCATTAAGTCATCACATCAAAGTTGTCGTTGCCACAGACTGGTACAACAGTTCGACACACACACACACACACACACACACTTCACTGATATAGTGTGAACCGAACTGAGTGTTTGAACAAACTGAGGGTTTCAACTATCAATTTGAACTGTGTTTGTGATAACTGAGTTGTTTGGAAACTGAATCATAAAATTGATTCATGAGAATCGTTTTCAAGGTGATTTCAAGGTTATACCATAGACTGTAAAAAAATATGGACGTAGTGTCCGTGACGTCACCCGTAGGTTTCTGAAGAGTCTTTTCTCAAGTCTGCGACTGCACAGGGCCTCACGCTAAAGTGACAGTTGATGATGTAAAGCCAATTAAAAGTTCCTATTTTTGCCCTTCGAAATATTATAATAGTTAAAAAGACATGGCTACATGTGAGACTGTGTATCGTGATTCTGTACTATTCTGCTAGTTGAAAATGTATAATGCAGGAACTTAATATTACTCTGAGAGAGTGTGTGTGACAGTGATTTATGAGCATAACGTTACACGTCAGTCACTTTTTTTTATAGTCTATGATCCGTCAGTGCGGCATCGCTCGCCAAGTTCGTAGAGGGCTTATTCAGTCCATTTTAAATTCTGATTTTGGCCGCCTCTCAAATGGGTTAAACCATAGATATAACGTTGTTGCCTATGAAGTTCAAGTAAATGCGCTAGAAATCCGCGCTCATTCAAGGATGTGCATTTATTGCATGACGGAGAAAGCGCCGACGCCTGCAGGATTTCATCTGACGGTACATATTATAATCTATCTGTTCCGTGAGAGCAGAACGAACGAGCCTTCATTGATGTTTTTAAATCTGAAAACTCCAAAAAGCAACGAAATTGTCAGACATCCATTAGTGCATGTTCACAGAGGAAAACAACTGAAATACAGCGCTGGTTGTTCTCTCGAACGATACTCGACGACAACAATGGAATCCTAAGCCGTGGGCGAAGTAACTTAATGGGTGTATTAAATTGTATGAAATAATCCCGAAAAAAAGCACAAAACACTGCAGAGATGGCAAGTTCAGCAGCTAACATTTGCTGAGGTGAAGTGACGGCTAACAGCAGACAAACGGCTAGCATTGACATCAGCGACAACCCACCTGTCACTCAAGTGGCCACACCCTTAATTATGCAGGACTTTAAATATTAATCAACTAAACGGATGAGTTATACAAAAATTCACCCCCCCTCACAGCTGTCATGAAGGGCAAAATTAGCTGTAGAGTCCAAAGCCACATACAGACACCAGGCTGTAAACACATTTTTTTCTGCTGTAAAATTTGGCATTTTAACATGGGGGAGATACAGATTTGACTCACTTTTGACATCAGCCTCAAGCGGCCAGTCAACGAATCGCAGTTTAACTCACTTCCGTGTTGGTTTCAACAGAGAGACGGGGAGGTTGCCGCTTGGGTTATACATATTCGAAATGAGTTATTTGAAGTGAGTCATTTGGGTGGAGTGAGTTTATGAAGTGAATCATTTGGATTGAACTATAAGAGTCATCTACATCCAGTGTTGTCTGTAAATAAGTTTGTGCCCTATACTGACATTAATTTTGGGAAACACTTTTGAGGTGTTAAAAGAGGTTTATTTTGAAAGTGTTAACCATTTGATGGTCTTTCAAGAAAACAAGGAATTTATGTTTATTATTTTTTATTTTTTTATTCCATTGAAACAGATCCTTCCAGCAGAAATATAATTGACTTAGGGAAGGAGAAATAAATTACCAATTGATCAAATTAAGACATTTGACAGTTATTTTTGAACTTACCTTGGGGTAGGGGCGTCTAATTAAATTGAAATGTGAATTTCAATTTATTTTTCACCACATACACTTCAGGAAGCCACCGTGTCGACATACTCACCTGAAGCCTACACTACCTATTCCTGTAGTATAAAATAGTGTAAGGTAAAACATATACACATAACATATTGCATACTGAGGCTCAAAGCACTGGAGCAGGGACTAAGATCCTTTTGCTTTTAAGTCTCCCAGGGTAGTGTTCTAATTTTCCCCCTACGAGACGAGACTTACAGTCCCGTTACACATGCCTGCAACTCATATTGAAACTATCTTAATATCCTTTTATATTCTAATTCTTAACAAACTTTTCTTTTGGTTTCTTAATTTTTAAGGCAGAATATGGTTAATTTTAAGTCCCAATATAAGGATGTTAAAGTGGCTCCATGAGTAAATTAGTGTACATTTTCAATAATCGCACATTTTCTGAAGAACAAATAATGTTGAAACTAGAAATGTATCTTGTTTTTTTTTTCTATCAACACAATTACATTACTGTGCAGCGTTTATACGCCCACGTATAAATATAATTAATTATTATTCATAACGGATTGTGATCAATAATTATTATTTTAATTATTTTAAGAATTTACTGTAGCAGAATCAATAGTATGATCATTTTATCAGTTCATCCAATGAACAGAAAGCATAAACAATCATTAACTCTAGGAAATATAATATCTTCCTGGCCAAGAAAGAATTAATCCCCAGCTAACAATAAATTAAGAAATAATCACGGGTAAAAGCATCGGTAACTTAGATCGAAGTTCAAGACAATAAATTTGAAAGCACATACACAAGTAATCTCTTTTCAAATACAAACAATACTTTATTGATTATATACTAACACATAAAGCTAATTATCTAAAATATCTAACACAAACCCACGCATACGCACACATTCATACAAGTTACAGAAAGAAAGAAAGAAAGAAAGAAAGAAATAAAGAAAGAATGAGTTTGGAAAGAATGAGTTTAAGGGTAAGAGGAAGAAAATTCCGAATTTCTATATGCACTCAAGACATGACCTGAACGAACCATCAATCATTAATTTAACCCTGGCCGTTTCTTAGACAGGTTATTCAATTTATATACACCAGTTCAGTTTAAGAGTCTGGAGGTACTTGCTCGTTTGCGTTCCTCTTGAGGGTTCCCTTTTTGTTGGGTACAAGGGTGTTTTCGGGGTCCGTTGGTTGATCTTCTAGTGCTTGGATAGAGTTTAGGGAGAACCAGTCACGTGGTGGCTGGCGGTCGGATGGTTGAAGCGTCTTTGAAGTTGAAAGCGTGCGTTGCAGTGAATCGTGGACCGAAACTTTGCAGCAAAACTTAACTTAAAACCGAGACTTTCAATCGGAAAAGAAAGAATAACACAAAAGAAAGAAAGAAAATGAGATACGGAAAGGAGCTAGATGACTGGAAATGAATCTAACCCATCTGATCTTAATTTGGGTTGATCTGCTCGTCTGTTAACGTTACATGGTTACTAAAACCATCGTCTGCCGTCTCCGTCTTTGTTCTACCCCCGTTCTGCTCTTGTTCTGCTCTTGTTGAGAGCTCTTCTCTATCAGAACATTTTGAACGAACTCACTCCCCCAAACTAACGCTCTGCGCTGGTTTTTAAAGGGTTTTTTAAAACAAAAAAAAGTTTGTTACTCCTACAAATATGTCATGACTGTTGCTTTGTTTGCAAAGTCATAAATCATGTCTTCCCTGGGGGTTCTCTAATTAAAGACCAGATGCAACAGTTTAGGCATGATTTCTAATTATCAGAATATGAAACATTTTACACAGATTTAATTCCAGCCATTTTGCTAGTTGTGTTCGTAAGATAGCATTGATATGAAACAGTACACACTTTCATTCACACCTCTAATAGTTATAACAATTACAGGAATTATATGGGATCAAAGCATATTAAAACACACACAGGTGAAACAACACACGTAAAACAACATAGAATTCTGTAATTGCGTGATGTCTGATCATAAGTCCATTGAAAATTGTTCTTGAATGATTTTATGTATAGTTATTGATAAGAATCAGTTCTCTGGTTTGAAGAGAAAAGAACTCTGTTTGTTCGTTCAGAGGTCTTGAGGAGGGGTTCAGGAATGTTGTGGGGGTTCAGTAACATCTGCTGGTATCGATCCGTCTTGCAAACTATCAAAGTTGACCAATAAAAGTCGTTGGTCCGCAGACTTCCTGGAGACTGTGAATGATTCATGGCTCTGGGTTGGGTAATTTGAATCTGGAATGTGAGGACTCTTGTGTCAGACCTTGGTCTCTGTCTTTCTCTTAACCAATCAGTAATTTGGCAACAAAGCTAGCATTGACCAGTTATGTGTTAGTGCTGGGGGCTCTTGTAATTAGTCAGACCGGTGATGATCATGAGATGTTCTGAACAAATCTTTTCTCCTCATTAATCGAGAAGCAGCGAGTTTGAATTAATATTCTGGAAGAAGATTAGTTTGTGGTTGGTTAGTTCGCTACAACTGAGTGCCATAAATAGTATTTTTCCAAAGTTTGTGTGCCTGTAACTCTAAAAGTAATAAAGATAATATCCTTCTATATTCTCATTCTTAATAAACTTTTCTTTTGTAATCTTAATTTTAAAGGCCTTATATGGTTCAGTCCCATAGAAATAATGTGGCTCCATGTTCAAATTTTTGAATTTGACCTTTTTTCAATATATAGCTATACCAACGAATATTACTGTATCATCAACCTCTATTCAAAACGAAAACATAAAAGATTTTTTTTTTTTTTTTTTTTTGGTCAGGAAGACATAGATCGAGAGGGCGGTTCTTTTCTAAAATTCGGGAAAATCCTCCACTATACCTTTAACTTACAATAGTGAAAGATTTTTGATAACGTCTTCCCTCAGGTAGACTGGATGTTTTCTTGCGTTGCTAAATGTTGGACTCATGAACAATAATCACGTTGTTTGTAGTCGCCCAAACTGATTAGCCGGAATCAAAAGCGGACAGTGAAAGAATGGATTTGCCGTTAGCGCGAGTCCCGATGGCTGTGAAGCGGGAGCGACAGCTGGGAGAGGATTCTGCTGGGTCTTAAAGCCTTCCGCGAAAGGCTATGTTTGCAAATCAAACAAAGATTTGTCTTAAAGAAATGGTTAATTCTTTTATTAGATCATATGCCTGAAAATACGGGACAAACTGCGTTCCGTATGGCTTTCATACGGGACGCTTCATTGATGCCTTAAATACGGGACGATTCCGTATTATACGTAACGGTTGGCAGTGTCACTACTGCTTTATTTATCTATCCAGTGTAAATTAGGACACCACCACACAAATGTGACTTTTTGTTGATGACTGTCCTACTACAGGATTTAACACAGAGTAACAGCTCACTACCCGTTACAAATGACAGCCATCACTACCCGTTACATCAGACAGTAACAGTCTGTCACAGGCAATTCTAGTTGCATTTTTCATCAATTCATTTCTTAAATTATCCTTTGACTATGTTCTGGCCGCCATCTAGTGGCGAAAACATTTTTTGGCCTGATGCCAACAACCCCTGCTGTATGAGCTCTCAGTATCAGACACTGTATCCTCCACTAGGTGGCGCTCTTTCAGTGTGATTAATGTAATATTCAGTCAGTGCTGATGGTGGGAGGAGCCAGTAAAGCTGATCATTACTGATAAAGAGCTGAAGAAAGAGGAAGGAACTAAAGCAGACAGATGTAGAGACAGAGAGATTCACACAGAGAACATTCAGCATAAAGAAGACTGAACTCAACTCACAATGAAGATCCTCCTCATCTTCTTCACTTTCTCCCTGATCTCAGGTCAGAGCTTTTCTCTTTCATCACTGCAGTAATGATGCTGTTTTCTGTTCATGAGGTTTCTGATCACAGTATCAATCTGATTGACAGGTGCAGTGAGATGCGTCAGTGTCACTGGATATTCTGGAGGAAGTCTTCTGGTTGATTCTGGGGAACTTTGGTTCAGTAACTCTAAATATATGGCCAAATTATCTAAAAATTATTATCACAACTCACCTGAGTGGAGAACAATAATAAATTACAGGACACATGATAAATGGATTAATGAAGGACGATTCACACTGTTTAAAAACAATGAGGGAAACCTCATGATCTACATCAGAGATTTAATTCAACAAGATGCTGGAAGATACTGGATTAGAGTTTATTACAAATGGTCCATCGATATGACTTTGAAGGTGGAAGAAGGTCAGTCATTTTAAGATTGATTTCTTTGTGTAGTAAAACTATTGATCATTTTAAACCTTTTCTATAAGTGAAATATATTTCTTCATTATGTGAATGACAGATTCCTGCTGTAAAGAGTCAAAGAGAGTGATGGCGAATATTAGAGAAACTGCAAACTTCAGCTGTGAATATTCACAGAATCATATTAATGATCCCAAGATCATATTCAAAGAAGGAAAATACTCTATTGAAGAGTTGATACATGCCACTGATACATGGAATAAGAAAGAAAGATTCAGTATTTCTGATGACAGACATAAAAACCTCTTCAGTGTGAGAATTACTGATGTGACTCCAGATGATGGAGGAGTTTATTTATGTGGAGTTTGGATCTACAGTCACTCGTACAGTTACTCCATTATTAATACTGTTCATCTTCATATAATGAGTGAGTAGAACAAATAATCAATTTGTCACTGTTTTCTACGGAGCCCCTGAGGGGAGCTTTGCAAAAAAAAATAAAAAAAAATAGGACTTTCGCATGCGCACGAGAAACTTTCGGTTTGCATTATAGCGTCATTAATACAAATGTGGAAATATGGATGATGTAGGCCTATGTCATTTATGTATGTATTACATTGCCAACATGGGGGAAACAAAATATTAACATAAAAAAGTACAAAATATTAAAGGGATAGTTAACAAGAAAGTTAAAATATTCACACTTGTTCCAAACCAGAAGACTTTCTTCTGAGGAACACAAAAGATGTTACGCAGAATATTAGGCATTGACAGCCTCAGTATCCATTTACAACCATTGTATGAAAAATATGAAAGCAAATGATGACAAAGAAAGCTGATGACTGTTCAATGAACATTCTGCAAAACATTTTTGTGTTCACAGAAGAAAGTCTGAAAAAGACAGAATGTTTTAAATTTATATAAAATATAAAAATATAAATTTTAGATAAAGGTTTAATTTTTTTTATTCAAACTGCAATTAGTAGTGTAATTGAATCAGTGTGTCTTTCGTTCAGTGTAGTTTTTTGATTTAATATTTAAAGTAGAAAATTAGAAAAGAATTCCTTTTTCGTTTTATAAACAATATTTCTAAAACGTTTTTCGTTCTGAGGTAGAAAATTGAATAAACAGCTTGAATATTCTATTTCTAGTCAAGTCAAGTCGCCTTCATTTATATAGCGCTTTTAACAATATGGTTGCAAAGCAGCTTTTGCATATATAATAGAAAATTACTGTAACAGATTGTTTATAGGCTTTACAACAGCTCTTGGATAAAGTTCTACACGTCCGCATCATGTTGTTTTCTTTCCTTTTCAAAGGCATGACATTTTGTAGTCATTTTGAATGTACACAAATAAAAATATACATTTTACTGTTTCGAATGACAGAGTATGAAACGATAAAGTATTAAGTTATTTCCCCAACTGAGGAACAAATCCAAGTGATGGCGCCGGCGAATCGCGCTATTAACAACATCGGTTCACTTCTGGCATTAACTTGACATCACAGCCGGTTCATTATTAAATTATTATTAATTCCTGTTCATTATTAAACTTTGGACCGAACGAAAGATGCGAGAACTCAACTTTGCGGTATAGTTTCAGTTTCGATTCAAATAAATTAGTTTAGGCTTGGCGTTTAAAATAGGCTAAACGTTGTTTGTAATAAAGGGCACAATGGGCTATTTTTATAGGCTACTATGTATTTTTTATTTTTATTTATTATCATAAGTTGTTACTTATTTTTCATTTCTGATACCATTCATTTAAGGATCTGGCTAGTAAGGGGAAGTAAAATACGCATAGCCTATATGTTATTAATAGTGTTTATAATGTTAATGTTGTATTTTATTTACAGGTCTTTTACACTGTTTCTGAATAGCCTAATAATATAATGCGTTTCCCTCTCAACATGACTGAGTGCGCCACGCACAAGCGCGCATCCTTGAGATATAAATTATAGGCCAATACATTTTAATAAAAAAGGCCTACATCATAAAACTCAGAAGAGTATGTATTTTAATATCTCTGATGTTCTCTGGTTGTTAGACAGTAAGTCTGAATGACAGTTCATGCATGAACGTTAGGACTATACAGTCAATTACCTTTTTGTATTAGTGTTTAAAATATTTAATTTACAACGAATTATATTGATTTATATCTTAATTTATTATTATTATTATTATTATTATTATTATTTTAAACGTACTGGACGAGGGCGACCATGGTAGGCCAACAGTCGTCATTTACCCTGTATTTACAGTATATCTATAAGAAAGCCCTGTCTAGGCTCTTCGGTACGGGTTGTGTCGAACCATCCGTTAGTCTGGTTGTTTGATGAGAAAAAGATGAAATGTAGTTGCAATAAACGCGTTAAGAATCCGTACAACTGCAGCAGAGGATGACTATTTTATTCTGCAGTGCGGAACTGAGGAAGAGCTGATGACGGAACAGTTTGATCAAGATAAATAGCAATCTTGTGAACTTCACTTCTTAAAAAAATGTTTCCTTCATCTCAGTAGCAGAAGATTATTACTTGTTTATTTTTTTGTCAATACACATACAAATACAAAGTTTATTAAAAGTCTATTCAAAGTTAATAAAATTATTTGAATTGTGACTAAAATATGTCTCTAAGTCTTGTCTTTAATAGCACCTTGCTTGGGATTTTTGCTAAAATAGACACTTCAAAACATGTCAAACAACAACATAAATGATATATACATCATCCACATTTCCACATTTGTATTAATGACGCTATAACGCAAACCGATAGTTTCTCGTGCGCACGCGAAAGTCCTATTTTTTTATTTTTTTGCAAAGGTCCCCTCAGGGGCTCCGTAGTTTTCCTTGTTTCGTTTTTTTTTTTTTTTGTTCTCCCAGCTTATAAACAAAGACTTTGAATGTTGACAGATTCATGTTGTGGAGCATCAAAGACAGTGAATGTAAACAGTGGAGAAACTGCTGATTTCAGCTGTAAATATTCTTGGAATCAAAGGGATGATGGGAAAACCATATTCAAAACCAAAAATAACATTATTGACGAGGTGATCTCCACTACTAACACATGGGATAAGAAAAAAAGAGTCATCATTCATAATGACTGGCATAACAACTTCTTCACTGTGAGAATTACTGCTGTGACTCCAGATGATGGAGGAGTTTATTTATGTGGAGTTTCAGCCTACAGTCACTCGTACAGTTACTCCATTATTAATACTGTTCATCTGCATGTTATTAGTAAGTAGAACAAACTCAGTCAAATCTGGTATACATGTTTTTTGAGGTCTTTGTTCATGAATTAATGATTTGGTATGATGCTGTTATTGACAGCTAAAGTGGGCGTGTCTAGAGGGACTGGCCACTCAGGAGGTCGTATGATGATCAAGTGTGAACATCCTCAACACAAAACCAAGCCAAAATACATCTGTAAAGAATCAGATGGATGTTCAGAGAGGAAGAATCCAGGAGTTCAGGATGAATGGATGGAGAATGGAGATGTTTCTTTATATGATGACACCAGAGCAGGAGTCTTGATGGTGTTTTTTAGAGAGCTGAAAGCTGCAGATGCAGGAACATACAGATGTGGAGTGAATGTGTCTCACTATACTGAGAGCTTCACTGAACTTCAGCTGCTCGTCAGAGACGGTGAGGAACCAGATATACTTTATCTGGCAGGTACAAAGTATTGGTTCCGATTTTATGCAATTTGTTTTGGATTGCAGATGTAACGTTTGTGACTGAATCTGCTCATCTTGGTGAAGAAGTCAACATCACCTGTCAGATCCCAGAGGAACATAAAGTTCATTTCTGCAAAGAGGATGATGATCACATCTGTCAAAACATCAGCACATCTGCAGTGACAGAAATGAGTCCTTCATCTGAGAGAAATGAAGAGAGAGTTTTTACAGTGAGCATCAGTAATGTGAGCGTGAGAGATGCTGGAGTTTACTGGTGTGGAGCAGAAACCAGAGACACACATTTGACTTCCATCTCCCTGACCACCAAAATTCAGCTCAACCTCTTCAGTGAGTGAATTCAGATGATTTCATTGTAGTAAATAACAGTATATTCAGAATCATGTGTGTTAAATGTCTGTGTTTGTTTGCAGTGGCTCCAGTAGTGAGACGTGAAGGAGAATCTGCTGAGATCTTCTGCCCTTATGATTCAATCTATAAATCAAAGTCAAAGTCTCTCTGTAAGGGGAAGTGCTCCACTAGAGATAGAAATACTCTCAATGAGACTGTGAGAGAAGAGAAAGAGACCAAGACTGACAGATTGACTCTGAATGATGACGTCACTGCAAGTGTCTTCACTGGGACCATCACTGGACTGACAGCAGAGGATGCTGGGAAATACTGGTGTGCAGTGACATTAGAGAGAGACGTGAATTATCTTTACACTCATCTGATCGTCATCATGAACGAGGGTGAGGAAGGTTTATACATCTGAATATGTGAAACTATGGCTGAGACACATGAAACTCAACAGAGGCATATAAAGTAGAATGTAGTTATGTGTAAGTATGCAGTAGAGAGATTAACAAACTGTACTATTTCGCTACTAGTACACAGTTAAATGAACTCTGCTCAGAGCACATGGTCCCACTCTACAGAGTGTTAAAGTAACTCTGAATCAGTGTTAAAGTTAATGAGATAATTAAGTGATAATTGAGCATTAGTGATGAACACCTGCTGTTAACAAGAATCACTGAAGGAAAGAGAAACACAAGAACTACAACTGACTTCAGTCACAGCCTCAGATGAAATCAACTGAAGACAGGGCTCGCAAAATTTCAAAATCGTTGGTAGTCCTTCGGGCAGGCACTCTTCAGATTTTGGTAGCCAGAAATGAATTTTACTAGCCCAGATAAAAATACAATTTTTAATGTAGAAAATTGGTTAGGGGTCAAAACAATGAATCAAAAACTTTTTCAAATCACAAAATATCAACAAATATGCATCTGGTTCTAACTGAACTGAAATGTGTGACCAGTATGGAACATGAATTAGTCTGTGTCTGTGGCTCAGCCCCCAATGCCCCTAATGCTCACTATTAACTAGTTTCATTAACATGCAGATGGCAGGGTTTTATCATCACTGAGGTCCCGAATGTTAGGTAGGCTAGTTTGGGGGGACCCCCAATAAAATTTTGATTTCTCTGATCTACATATGTGAATTTTAAGATGTTTTGAAGGCCAAAAAAAATTGGATAACAATAGCTTTAAAACCATGTAAGTGGGCAGCTGATTATTTTTCTCTCCTCATCAGCATCACACTCCTATTCTCTTTGTTTTTCTCTTGCTCTGTCTCTTCTCCTCCTAAAGCTGAGCTTTGACTGAGCTTTCATTTTTGTCTGTCAGTGAAGTAAACATAGGGTCAACTGATAGATTGATTTATGAATCATTTTCTCAGACGCGTTCATTTACTGAAAGCTACTAAGAAAGCTAGGTAACAGTTTATTAAATTCATTCACAGCATGTACATATTCATTATTGATCTTATTCCTAATACAGGGCTTTATAATCAAAAAGGTCCTACATTTAAGGTTATTAGGAGGTTCAAATTTTTTATTTCTCTGATATGTCCATTTCAAGATGTTTGAAGGCCAAAAAAGGATAAGAAATAGCTTTAAAACAATGTCAGCGAGCAGTAGATTATTTGTCAATACTTGCTCTCACTTCTTATCCATCACTCTTTCTTTTTCTCTCAGTCTTCTCATCTTGCCCTGTCTCTTCCCCTCCTAAAGCTGAACTTTTTTAATTTACTGAAGGCTACAAATTGTATATTAATTCTCAACATGTACACATTCATTATTAATCTTGTGCCTAACATGAAAAAAGCTTTGTCAATGCTCTGTTAATGTCCCCTCACAATGACAGTAAACTAATAATTATTAGTCACGTTACATAGGCCTATTTTCAGTTCAAAATGGCGAAATTCGACAAAAGTATATTCGTTTGTTTGATTATTTTTGTCATTCGTTTCACATTTATGACCTAAAAAAGCTGTCAAATATGAAATGTTTAGTTTAGCTACTTACATCTTATCTCGCACTTGACCGTAAACTGAAGCGAGTCGCTCTTGTCTCTCTGTTCAAATTCGCGCTCAGCAGCTTCTGTGTATATAAAGCCCGCCTACTTTGATTTGATTGGTCATCTCAAATATTCTGACATTGACAGACCAATGAGACTCAGGTGAACACACACCCTGTACTCTGTTTCTGACATGTGCTCTGCTCGGCGCCGCTGCGGATTGAAGATGAAGCTGAATCTGATTATAACGACTGAAGCGAACACTATTTCAGATAGCCCGTTGGGCAGGCCGGTTATGCATTTTGGTAGCCCGACTTGAAAACACAATTGCAACGGGACGTCGGGCAGGCGATTTTGCGAGCACTGGAAGAGAAAAGAAGACATTAAATCTGTGAAGATCTCAGCAGAGGAGGATTAAACAACTCCACAAACAGCATTACCAGCTTCACTTATTACTAACCAGACTGACTTTATTTCTGTCAGACGTCTACAGAAGTTCTTATTGTAATTAACAGAGGTTTAGATGTTGATGATTTGCTGAAAATATTTGGTCACCATTATGGTGATTAGTGTTTCCTTTAGTTGGGCATCTTGACTTGTTATGTGAGTTTGTGGTCTTTGTAGCAGTGTTTACAAAAACAGGAAAAGTGGATGAGTGTGTGGGGTGCTTAGGGAAGTGTAGTGCTGAAACCTTGTTGTAATTGTTAGGATTTTCAGAAATCAGCTTTCTGTTCTAAAAGTGATTGGGCAGAACAAACGTAAGTCATAGAGGGATGCTAGTACACACCCTGTCTACAATGTCACAGAGGCTCACCCCAAATAGCCTGACGGTAGCATTACAGTGACCAAAAGTACAAAATTGCTCATAACTCCTAAACCGTTAGTCGCAGACTCAAGTCTCTAATATCACTGGAATCATAGTAACCCAATAGCTCTATGGCGATCAAACGTACCATATATCAGATTTGATTTGTACATGACGGGATGCCAAAACATTTGAAGTGGGCATGGGCACTTTTATTAAAAAAGGCTTTAAATGTTGAACAGAATGAGATAATTTAACCAAATTCAGTACACCCAAATATGGGCTCAGTTTGTGGTCATTTGAAAAAGGATGCAGCGACTGGACACTTGGTGGCATCATAAAATGATGGGAAACCCCCCCCAGAAAATGGCAATATCTATAGCCACTTTCCGACCGGAGGAACCTTTTCACAGTTCCTAGAACTATTGGCTAAAGTACCCGGATGTCGGCGTGTTCACACCGCAGGAACTAGGAACGATTTTAGTTCTAGGAACTCCATTTGGAGGAACTAATTTAGGTCCTACTTCAGAGTAGGGTCTAAACCAGCACTATAGGAACTACCCGTGACGTTAGTGTACGCTGATTGACCGAACGCACGCGGAACACCAGCACCCGCTATTTTTAAAACAGCTAGAATGTAAACACACAGATTATAGCCTATATATTTACTCCATAAACTAACTATACAAACATGGAAAACAGTGATAGATGGGTCTCTAAACCTTTATGCTGAAGAGAAAATCCAACGCAACTTTGAGGGGACCAAGCCAAACATGATTATGTTTATCTGCCCAGCTAGCAACACTGGACATCAACCACACGGCATAGGCTAATAACCTTTTTTTCATATACTGTCTACTTTCTATAACAGTTCTATCTAATAACATATTAAACAGTACTGTTAGACAGATCGCTAACTAATAAACACAGAGACAGCGAGCATTGTTTGCTCTGGCGTTCTCAGCGCCGCCAAAATAAAGGTCCGTCGCGTCGTCAAAATAAAAGTCACCGTGCTTGCGTCACTCCCTTACCCCTCCTACCAGTTCCTATGGTCACTTTGTTTATGGGGGTTTGTTTATTACTCAATGCCCATGACAGTCATACCATAAGGTAGATCTCATTCTGAACAACTTTGCCTCCAGGACCGCCACTGTCAATCGAATCGTTCGTTAAATATTGGAGATTATTTCAGAAATCTACTTTTGTGAACTTGTCCTAAGTTTTTTCCACTAAACCATAGCAGGTTAAGGCAGATAATGGGCATGGCCAAGTCTACCCAAAAGCCTATCTTTCCTAAATGAAAGCTCAGAACTTTGTGTCATTAGGTGAGCACATGATGGGACTTAAGACATAAAGAAGCATACACACTTTTACATTTATGCAAACTTATACCACTCATAGGTGCCGGTATACCTGTTAAAAACCTTTAAAAACAATGTATTTCTTTAGTAAATTGCTTATATTCGCTGTAAATGCTTTCCATGATAGGTGGTTACAGGATTGCTAAAGAAAACTAAATACCTTTTTACGCAGGTGCTTAAAGGCCTTAAAGTACTTGAATCCTGGTAATTGCTGCTATATTTTATGTTTTTACTCACACTTGTTTAAAATGTATTTAAAACCCATAAATGTTAAAACAGACATTTATGTTACATAGAAAAGTGCTGAAAATTATTTTAATAAATCTGAATATTTGTGTAGATATTAAGTTATTTGTGTTTCTCTTGATTTCTCTTTAGTGCCTTTGTGTTTTATTTTCAGGTTCCTCCATGATCATCATTATTTGTGTGTGTGTGAGTCTGCTGCTGATTGGTGGATTCACTCTGACTGTGTGTAAATTAAGACACAAGAGACGAGGTTTGATCATTTATTCTGTTCATTTATTTTATTCTGTTGATACAAATGAATAATTAGTTATTTGAGTGTCTCTGAGCTGCTTCAGTCTGCAACAGTAAAATCTCAATGAGTTTCTGTCTCAAATGCTGTTGATCCAGTTTAACACTTGATGTTGATCTGATTCATGTGATTCTCTCACAGATCCTGGATCAGCTCAGATTAATGATGAATGTCATGATGAACTACCCACAATCCTCTCTGATGAGCTCCTGTACGCGTCTGTCAGTTTCCAGAAGCATGAAGAGTCTCTCAGTGAAGCTTCAGTCACTGTCAGTAAGAACGAGCTTTACTCTGATTACACCACGGTCATTTACCACACAAGACTCAACTAACTCACTTATAACAGATCACAGATCAGCACATTACACCAGTATTTGCTTATGTTTACAGTTAGTTGATAAAATTCTCCTTATAATCCATAGTTTAGCGTAATGTTTTATTGACCAGGGTCATTCAGTCTGTTAAATCATGAGACACTTTAAAGTTTCCACTGCCGAACATGTTGCTTCTTTCACACGCTCAAAATGTGTCAGATGTTGATTGGTGTGCAGTAAGAGTTTGTCTCAGTTCATCTCAGTTTATGTGTGATAAAAACAGGAAATACAAACCTGAAGTGCCACAAAACGAAATGTAAAGTTTCCACTCCAGATGCAAAGATGTGTATTTTAAATGCAGCTCTTGGCGCCTCTTTAATAGCAGCTCAGTAACAGCAGCTCAAGTACAAGAAGGTTCACAGCAAATTTCCCTGTGTTAAATTAACACTGATCAGTGTTTATATGAGTCCACAATCAGAGTGTTATAAGTGTCACTGAAGCAGTGTTGAAGTTAATGAGATAATTAAGTGATGATTGAGTTTTATTGAAGACACCTGATGTTAACAAGCAGAATCACTGAAGGAAAGAGAAACACAAGAACTACAACTGGTTTCAAAAACTTGCACTCTGAAACCTGTTTTGAAAACTTTGCGTTTTCAGGCAATCAATAAACAAACGGCCAAAAAACTTATTTTTTGTAACATTTTTAGTTGAAAACGGTGTTGTGTAAACAGCCTCATAGCCCCAACTGAAGAGTAAAGAAGACATTAAATATGTGAAGATCTCAGCAGAGGAGGATTAAACAACTCCACAAACAGCATTACCAGCTTCACTTATTACTAAACAGTTTGACTTTATTTCTGTTAGACGTCTACAATGTTTGGTCACCATTATGGTGATCAGTGTTTCCTTTAGTTGGGCATCTTGACTTTTTATGTGAGTTTGTGGTCTTTGTAACAGTGTTTACAAAAACAGGATAAGTGGCTGAGTGTGTGGGTTGTTTAGGGAAGTGTAGCGCTGAAACCTTGTTGTAATTGTCAGGATTTTCAGAAATCAGCTTTCTGTTCTAAAAGTGATTGGGCAGAACAAACATAAGTCTACAGAAGATTATTATTCTTATTAACAATAGTTTGGTTTGTACTCACCGTTGTGGCAACCAGTCTTTGCTTTAGTTGGGCTCTTGACTCTGGGCATTTACATGTTTGTTTGTGGTCTTTATAAAAAAGAAATGTTTTACGAATGCAGGTGTTTTTTGTTGTTGTTGTTGTTGTTGTTTGTGAACAGACAGTTTTTTCCGTCCAGCTCAAAGCCACAGAAAACATGTGAAGGTTGAGGGTCTCAGTTCAGTTTAATTAAACACACTTACTCAGGAAACCCACAGAGAGACATAATTCAACAATGCAATATTATGTGTGAGATCCTCATCAGACAGCAAACAGATGAAACATGGTGAAATGATGAGTCTGTATAGTTGTGTTAGAATGTTTACAAGAATATTTTAAAGAACAAACATAATTTTGATTGCATTAGCATTTAATGATTATGATAAAGGTTCTAGGATAAAGAGACTTGCTTTATAGATTGGTGTGCTTTAAATCAACAGCAAGAAATGCTCTTCAGCTTGTGGTTTTCTTTTGCTCTATGTATTGAGTTTGTCACGCTTGCAGGTGTGATTAAAAAAAAAAAGTGTAATTAACGATGGGCACAAACTTTCCACTCCATAAAAAGATGATATGAGTTTGTTTGTTGTATGAACAATTATAACAATCATGTATAACATTAACATGCTCTTTCTCCAATAAGTTTTTGTCAGGTTATCTAAAATTATTTTTATGTTGGAATTGAATTTGAATCTGTGATGAAAAGATGTCAACATTGTCTGTAAACAACAGTCTGAATAAATAATGCCTAGTTGCATCTGGTGTTCATCTGACTTGTCTATTTCACCCACGGTTGCATATAGAGCCTTCAGTTCTTATTCTAGATTCTGAATATTCAAATATGGAACGACAAAGACGCGAGAGCCAATGAGGTTAAGGTGCAGTTTCAACTCCTCCCTTTTCTCCTTATATGGCGCTGATAGTCCGTTTGAATGTAAATAAAGTTGACTGGTGAATCATCATATGAACAGATCAGAGAGAGGAATATGAAAAATGTAATAAATTTAGACCTGTTTTTTTTTTTACATAAAGCTGTTGTATGTCTTTAGAAGACTTTAGATGTCTTTTTTTTTTTTTATGTGATTTTATGGCACTTTATTTGCGCTGAGGCTCGTGAATGTCACAGTATCTTCACAAATTCAAGAAACACTGTTAAATGACTGATAAATGATGAAATGCCTCTTTATATAATATTTACAGTACTATATTAAACATTTGTTGTGACAATAAAGTTGTATTGTACTCTGAAACTTCAAAAATTAGTAGGCCTAAATCAAACTAGGCTTTTTTAAAGGAATTATTATTCCTTTAGGGAGAGTGTAATAGCCTATTTTATACATCAGTAATGTGTATATTATTATTGTTTGCTTAAAGTGTTGATTTAGCAAGTAATAACAGAAAGTTACTTTCTTTGAGAGTCAATTCAGATTTTTCCTGTGTTTATATATATATTTCAGTATTATTTCCCATGTTTTCTGATGTATAATTTCTGTTCTGTTTCTTTAATGGTTGCACACACTTGTTGTGATGCAAGATTGAACTCGAACAGGTTTGGGCAAAGGAAATACGGGAGGAACAGTTTTCTTACCGTCTTGTTGTCTGTCATTTATAGTTAACACAAGGTTTAACCAGTGTAATACTGAAACAGGAGCCAACACGATTTTGACCGACTTCTGTGACGAATAACTTAAGAGCAAATTTTTCCTGCTTCTATAATACAAGTGAAGTTAACTTTGCATCTACAGAGTATCATTTAAGTAGAGACAACAACGGCACTGAACTAGTAGTCTGTGAAAAGATTGTTTAAGAGCATCAGCTGAGACTGTAAACACAAACACAAATGTCTTATTCAAACCTCTGGCTCCATCTAGCGGCAAACATGTGTTAATGACTGTTAAACACAGTGTCTTGGTTTTAGGTATTGTAAAGGTTTATGGTATGGTAGTTGATAGAGTAGATGCAAAATAAGATGCATTGCATGTAGAGAAGAAGGGAAGGAAGCATATAAACTGAAGTCTCAGCATTTCAATCTCTGTCCAGTGTGTGTAGTTAATCTGTCATCAGTGATGCTGAAGTTTGATTGACAGCTGCTGTCCGTGGTGCTGAATCCAGAACTGCCTGTTAAAGTGACAGAAGCATCAATCAGACTCAGACTTCAGCTGATGATCCTCTGATGATCTGAGGAGTCAATTATGGTGGTTGTATGTATATCTTTTTTTTTTTCATTTTTTTTTTTCATTGTCACTTGACTTTATCCGCACTTTAAGTTTGAGCCGGCGGGCCGCCGGCCGCCGCGTCAGGAATTATCGCGTGATATGAGGTCTCGCGATGTAAACAATTGCTTTACGGCCAAAAGAAATCTGCTAAAATGCTGTCATTATTGCGCTCCCTCACGCTGTTCGAACCCGAATGAAGAAGACGTTTTAAAGAATGTCCCATCTGCTTTGATGTCGTTGATCTATAGCCTCTGGTGTCTGAGAATCACCAAAGAGTTTTTACAACAGTGTTGTCAAATATCTATTCCGAAGCTGTGGGGGGAGCTCTAGAGAGAAACCTGCGAGCAAAAAGCGAGAATACAGCGAAGAAATCCCGAAACTACTGAGCCCTGCTTTAAACAGGTAAGATTTATTTTGTCATGAAAATGAAGATCATTTTACTGGTTGCAGAGTTTGCAGAGAAAAAAAAATGTCTTTTGACAATGTTCAATATGCACAAAATCAACTGAGAACAGTTATTGTCAGCGTATGAATCTCAACAACGGTGACAAACAGCATATTCAGATAAACAGATCAATACTGAACATTAGAAAACAAGCTACTAAAAAGTCACAAAAACAGCCAAAAAAAAAAAAAAAAAAAAAGAAAGAAAAGAAAATAGTAAGAATAAAGGAAATTACTAAGACAATGTTGGGAACCATGAATGAGTTTTGATTTGTGGCACCCAGAATGCACTGCAGAATGCTTTTTGATGGTCATCACTGTTGAGATTCAGAGGCTGATGTGTCTATATATATATATATATATATATATATATATATATATATATATATATTTATTTTATTTTTTTTCTATCTGAATAACTTTTAAGAAATCCTTAGAATTATATTGAAAAGCTGGTTCTTATGCTGTAGAATTGCTGCTGTAGTCAATAAGGTTAATCTAACTCTGGTGATTAGATGATTATGTCAAAACACAACCAACATAATCAGATAACCTTTTCTCTTTGCTTGTCTGGCTTTTATAACTCTGTTACAACAGCCCAAACAAAATCCAATATTAAAAGGTCAAGGGTCAAGAGACCAACTAAAGCAAACACTGATCACCACAATGGTGACTTTAAAATTTTGGTGATTCTGCTTATTGACATGGGTGAACTCTGTGGCGAAGGGGTTGTGGTTCAGTGCGGTCTGTAACAGGAGAGAGAGAAACGAGACGAGCGGGACGTAAGTAGGTCAAGTGCAAATGACGAACACCTGTGTCTTATTGCAGTAATTGGCGTGGAGAGACCGCTTATAAGCTGCACTGGAACGAGAGAGAGAGAGAGAGAGAGAGAGAGAGATGGACTGAGGACTCGTACGAGAGACTGGAGAGAAAATTGGACGCAGAGAAAGAAAACCGGTGGATCCGAGCTCTCATTTTTGAACTGTTTTGTGCCGTTGCGGTTGCCACGGTGAATGCGCATGCACTTTGAGAGTTCAAAATTAAAAGCTCCAACCCATATTCAGTGTGCAAATTAAACAAAGAAAAATTGAAACCTCTTTTAGTTACAGTGTCTATTTACATTACACTACATAATAATAGTTATAATATTAATCCTATGACAGTAATAGCCATATTTTGTAAAACAAATGCACTAAAAAATAAAGGAAACTTTCATAATTAGTTTTGTACCAATTTCTATACTTAAAAGAGATAAGCACATGATCTTTTATTTTGATGGAAACTGCATCAAGCTTTTATTTTGGCGGAAAACATGGTTTACAAACGCCTCTCATTAAATTTCTAGTGAATTGCGGTAATCGTCAACTATGCAGATGTGGAAATAATCTGTAACTGGGTTATGGGTTCCTACACTCATGACATGGCCTAAGTGTTTTGAAAGTTCTGCTTACCGCAGGCTCTACACTCTCATCTCTCTCCTGATCCTCCTCACTATCATCATCATCACAGGAGCTGATGAAGGTCAGAAAACATATATTTTGACACAGTTTACAGCATCTGCTTTAAGGGAAGATTTTTGAAAGATACACACTGACACTGCTGCACGCTCGCTCACTCGTTTAAAGCTGTGATTGGGCCAGCCCAGTGTCAATCAAGAAAAGAACCAATGGGCCGCTGATCTACGTGTTTCATGGGCTGGTCTGTCAGAAAAAAAAAACGAATGCTGACTTTTTTTGACCAATGCATTACACCAGCACAAACCCAGTGCCGCCAATTAAGCAAAACAAAACAAAACGAATGGGCCGCCGATGTACACATTTTATAGGCCGTTAAAAAAAATAAATAAATAATAATAATAAAAATTATGTATGAGTATGAGATGTATCGGCCCAAAAAGCACGTCGGCCCACCGGGAAAGTGCCCGGTATGCCCGATGGCCAGTCCAGCCCTGACTGGAACTAATGACAATATGAGTGATAAAAACTCTGATTAATCCAGGAAATTTCCCCGGCAGAACTGGGGTCTCTAATGCTCATGACACAGCAGACTGTGAAGGCTCAACTGCAAGATCAGCTTTAGGTGTCACACACTGCACTGAAACAACAGCAGTAATTCAGATCTGGCCAATGAAACTCAGCTTGTATGACATCTGGGATTAAAATTGTAATAGACATGATAATGGTGCAATTAAAATGACTCCACATGTCTGAATGTGATGCCTTTAAAAACGTCAGAATAAACCGTGGTTCTCTCTGCATTTGCTTCTATCTCAGGTTGACGACTACAATTCCTTGGAGAACAGATGCCAGGGAGGTGTTCGGTCCCACTTGCATCAAGCCAAAACAGTGGTATTGCTCCATAACCTGAGATGCTGGAGATAGGTGTGAAGACCCAAGAGGACGTTCACATCTCACAATAGCACACCACTGCATAAGATCCCAGTGTAGAGCTGGAACTAAATTATGCAACATAATTGTTATAGATTAGACTCCACCCATCTCCTAGACATGAACACTGAACACTCCACCCATCTCCTAGACATGAACAGGGAAAGTTAATCCCATTATGACAGTCTAAAAAAGACACACATAGCATACGCTATTTACAACCCTCTGCCAATTCATGGGAAAACACTGTAATATACATATGCATCGCTACACTCACAAATCGGTGATGCCAAATTATTTAGTATAAGACACTGTAACCTCCACTAGGTGGTGCTCTTTCAGTGTGATTAATGTAATATTCAGTCAGTGCTGATGGTGGGAGGAGCCAGTAAAGCTGATCATTACTGATAAAGAGCTGAAGAAAGAGGAAGGAACTAAAGCAGACAGATGTAGAGACAGAGAGATTCACACAGAGAACATTCAGCATAAAGAAGACTGAACTCAACTCACAATGAAGATCCTCCTCATCTTCTTCACTTTCTCCCTGATCTCAGGTCAGAGCTTTTCTCTTTCATCACTGCAGTAATGATGCTGTTTTCTTGATGTTAGAGGAACATGGTTTAAAAGGTATAATGTTCCTCAAACGTTCTTTCAACTTAATTTTGATTTAAAATTCAACATTATAGGAACATTGATTTCTAACATTCCAAGAACATAAAAATGTCCAGTTTCCTTAATGTTACTAGAATGTTATTTAAAGGTTAGTGTGATGTTCCTGAAACATTCTTTCAAGCATCTTTCGAAAGAGTAATAAGAACACAAACTACAACTTTATTCAGACACAGCCTTAGATGAATTGAAGATAAAAGACATTAACTCTCTGAAGATCTGATTAAACAACTCCACAAACAGCATTACCAGCTTCACTTATTACTAACCAGACTGACTTTATTTCTGTCACACGTCTACAGAAGATCTTATGGAGAATTAACAGAGGTTTAGATATTGATGTCTTATTGAAAATGTTTTGTTTGACGTCACCATCATGGAGATCAGTGTTTGCTTTAGTTGGACTCTTGACCCTTGACTTTCTTTAAGTTGGTGTTTTATCAGCAATTGCAGGTGTTTAGGGAGAACATTTCTGCATTGATCAACATGTCCGTTTTAATAACTGACAAATTACTGCTTCTTCTGTAATTGATGATTTAATGAATTGAAACACTATTGAAAAATATGAAACTCAACAAATGAAAAAGATGATTTGTCTGTTGGGTGGGATGCTTTAGTGTCACTGGATATTCTGGAGGAAGTCTTGTTGATTCTGGAAGGTCTTTTTCCAATAACAATCAATATCTGCAAAAACAAACCATCCATGGAGAAGGATGGAATACAGTAACAGAGAATAACAAACAAGATCATCCATTGATTAATAAAGGAAGATGCTAATTTATACATTTTGAAATTGTATTTCTGGAAGTATATATAGAAACTAAGATTAATCTAGTTGTATAAATGCTGTAAAAATAGCATTGTTCACTGTGAGATCATTTAATGCATTAACTGCATTAAGACATGAGAACTAAACCAGTTAACTTAGCTGACAAAAATCCTCTTTTGGCTGATGTTTTGTGCTTTATTGAACTCTCTGCTCTGGAGGAAATATTAGCACTCCGCTCACATGCTCTGGTGTGAGACGATGTGTTCTTCTGTTGTCTGAGAGTTGATTGACAGCTTTTAGGTGCGTTATTGGCAGTGTTACCCTCTGTTTACATGAACGCGTCACCACCGCATCAGCACAGAAAACATGGGGATTTTCTTGTAGACAATAATTGCACAACCTATTCGAAATTAAATCAACTAATCGAATCATCGAAAATCATAACTCATCCCTAATAGAATGTGTGACGACAATAGAGAGCTAAGGCAGGCTCAACTCCACATTTAGACATACACTTGCAAACTTCCATAAGCTCTTCCCCTTGGGAGAATCTCCACCGCTATTTTGAAGTGTGTTTGCAGCCCAGATCACGGACATTTGAGTTGATTTAGAAATAGTTTTTTTAAGAGGATGTGGTCATCCCAGTTAACCGCATGTTCAGCCCAGCACCCTTCTCTAAACTACTAAACAAAATATCTCAAATGCACATTATTAAAGAAATGCTCTATTATGTGTAAATGACAGACCCATGCTGTAACATGGCAAAGAGAGTGGAGGTGAAGAAGGGAAGAACTGCCATCTTCAGATGTGAATATTCACAGAATCATATTCATGATGCCAAGAGGATCTTTAAAGAAGGAAAAGACTATATTGATGAGATTATAAACAGCACATGGAAAAAGAACAAGAGGTTCAGTATGACTGATAGTAAAGATCAACAATTCATTACTGTGATAATTCCTGCTGTGACTCCAGATGATGGAGGAGTTTATTTATGTGGAGTTTCAGTCTACAGACCCTTGTACAGTTACTCCATTATTAATACTGTTCATCTACATGTTGTTAGTAAGTAAAACAACTGTTAATCAACTACATGTTTTAAGTTTCTACAATCTGTGTTTGCGGCAGAATTTATTAGAAGTGATATTTGTGATTGACAGCTAAAGTGGGCGTGTCTAGAGCGACTGGCCACTCAGGAGGTCGTATGATGATCAAGTGTGAACATCCTCAACACAAAACCAAGCCAAAATACATCTGTAAAGAATCAGATGGATGTTCAGAGATGAAGAATCCAGGAGTTCAGGATGAATGGATGGAGAATGGAGATGTTTCTTTATATGACGACACCAGAGCAGGAGTCTTGATGGTGTTTTTTAGAGAGCTGAAAGCTGCAGATGCAGGAACATACAGATGTGGAGTGAATGTGTCTCACTATACTGAGAGCTTCACTGAACTTCTGCTGCTCGTCAGAGACGGTGAGGAACTGGATATACTTTATCATTTCTAAGTTATAAGTTTTTGTTTTGATCTTTATGGAAATTTGTCCTGGTTTATAGGTGCAAAATATCCAAAGACAAAGTCTGAATCTGCTCATCTTGGTGAAGAAGTCAACATCACCTGTCAGATCCCAGAGGAACATAATGTTCATTTCTGCAAAGAGGATGATGATCACATCTGTCAAAACATCAGCACATCTGCAGTGACAGAAATGAGTCCTTCATCTGAGAGAAATGAAGAGAGAGTTTTTACAGTGAGCATCAGTAATGTGAGCGTGAGAGATGCTGGAGTTTACTGGTGTGGAGCAGAAACCAGAGACACACATTTGACTTTAATCTCCCTGACCACCAAAATTCAGCTCAACCTCTTCAGTGAGTGAATTCAGATGATTTCATTGTAGTAAATACAGTATATTCAGAATCATGTGTGTTAAATGTCTGTGTTTGTTTGCAGTGGCTCCAGTAGTGAGACATGAAGGAGAATCTGCTGAGATCTTCTGCCCTTATGATTCAATCTATAAATCAAAGTCAAAGTCTCTCTGTAAGGGGAAGTGCTCCACTAGAGATAGAAATACTCTCAATGAGACTGTGAGAGAAGAGAAAGAGACCAAGACTGACAGATTGACTCTGAATGATGACGTCACTGCAAGTGTCTTCACTGGGACCATCACTGGACTGACAGCAGAGGATGCTGGGAAATACTGGTGTGCAGTGACATTAGAGAGAGACGTGAATTATCTTTACACTCATCTGATCGTCATCATGAACGAGGGTGAGGAAGGTTTATACATCTGAATATGTGAAACTATGGCTGTGAATTGATGTTCTTATATTTCTAATATTTCCAGAGCTGGACTTGACTAAGTATGAAGGAGACGACGTGTCAATCCAGTGCAAACATCATGATGAACATCAGAAATGCTTCTGCAAAGCACATGAACCCTCCATGTGTGTGAAGGATGGAGTTTCATTGGAGACGATCAGAGATGATCGATTCTCTTTCAGTGATGAAGCTTCTACTGGAGTCTTTACTGTAAACATCACTGATCTGAGAGAAGAGGATTCTGGGATATACTGGTGTGGATCACACATCACCACTAAAGTCACTCTCACTGTTAAAAAGGGTAAGGTTAAAGTTTATTATTTCTCCATTGTCTTTGGGCCAGATTTAAATGTTAATATATCAACACTTGAATAATTGGGCTGGATCTACAGATATGGCAATGGGGGCCACTAAGAAAACACACTAAGAAAAAGCATCGTCATATGTAAGAGGCAGAAGGTGTTGGAATAACTCCTCCCTATATAAGGGTAGGAGGTCATTAGGAACTCGGTTCAGAGGCTGGAGTCAGAGCCGAGGCAGATCCTCACCGAGATGTGTAGGAGGAGATTTGGATTTGGAGCGGGGCTGATGATGTCCTCTTCGGTGGGGCAGATGGTGTACATGGACCCACAGTTCACCAGCATCCACTCCACAATCTGCAAAATTCTCCTGAGGGCCCAAACTGGGAAGGTCGTTTGCGCGTTGAGGCTTGTGTGGAAAATACGCTCAGCGGAAAGTTTATGAGGCACGCCAGGTCTATGAATCCACAGGTGTGGCTTTTGAGAGATTGCTGCCCCTGCTCCGTATCAAACTTTAGGTCAAAGGGTCGGGTTGGAATTAAAATTAGGGCTGCTGTCAGATAACAGGTCATGTGATAACAGGACTAGTTTACCCTGAGCTTAAGCAAATTCATTCTTCACATACGTACACTGTGAACCATTACCATGAATTTAGAGGATTAAAGAGTATTATTTTACAATAAATTACTATAACCAGGATTTTTTTTCCCATGATATATTTTAAAAATCTAAATTCAGAATGAGTGATCTATTGCAATAATTATCATTGCTGAATGTAATCTATTAATAACAAATATCCACTTTTGGTCAGGAATAAGATTAGTGAATTATTCTACTTTATGATGCTGGAAAATATGTCTCCTGATCATCTTTGTTTTTTGGCTTCCTTTGCAACAAATTATGTGTTTTGGTAAACTCCACTTTCACTGTTAGAAAAACCACTAACTCACATAAAAAGCCAAGAGTGAAACTGCCCAACTAAAGCAAACACAGATCACTATAATGATGACCACATATTTTTGTATAAATATAAAACATCAACATCTAAACCTCTGTTAATTCTCAAAAATAACTTCTGTAGACGTCTGACAGAAATAAAGTCAGTCTGGTTAGTAATAAGTGAAGCTGGTAATGCTGTTTGTGGAGTTGTTTAATCCTCCTCTGCTGAGATCTTCACAGATGTAATGTCTTCTTTTCTCTTCAGTTGATTTCATCTAAGACTGTGGCTGAAGTCAGTTGTAGTTCTTGTGTTTCTCTTTCCTTCAGTGATTCTTGTTAACAGCAGGTGTTCATCACGAATGCTCAATCATCACTTAATTAATCACTTAATTATCTCATTAACTTTAACTCTGATTAAGAGTTACTTTAACACTCTTTAGAGTGGGACCTTATGTGCTCTGAGCAGTGTTGATTTCTCTGTGTAGCCAAGTCAGAAGTGTGACAAATGAAAACTTTAAACTATGATAAGCTAGAAAATGAAATAATATAATTGGCTGATTTTAAGTTTGTCAAACTATTCTTAGCATGAATATGAAGATTTTATTTTAGCATTAAGCATGAAAATTTAACAAAAACTAATTTCAAATTCATAACTCTTTGTGTATTAAAGATGTGACATCATCTTGACTTGCAACACTAGATTTTATTTTCTTATAAGCATCATCTAATGATGCACAGACATTAATATTTGACATTGACAGTGCCACTCAACAAATAAAAACATAAAGCAACATTACAATGCAGGAAGTGTTTAGTGTTTGTGATGAACAGGCTGTTCTCACACCAGCTCAAAACCACAAACAAATGAGCTGAAGGTTCAGAGTCTCAGTAAGAAACACAAAACTCAACAGAGACAAATGAAGAAGAACATGTTTTATGTGTAAGTCTGCAGAAGAGACTAAAATACACTCTTGTTACAGCAGAATAATCCAGGTCCATAAAAAATAATAATAAATGAAATGTGAAGCATAAACATTTACAATACTAAACTAGTTCCTTTATGACAAACATTGCAATCAGAGTTAAATAAATATTTAATTCATATAAAATGTTTTTACTCACACTTTAAAACAATGTTTAATAACCCATAAGTGTAAAAACATACATTTATGCCAGATTGAAAAGGGCTGAAAATGAACATTATACATTTTAATATTTCATTCATGTGTATCTCTTCTTTTTTTTTTCTCTAATAAGCACTGTGTGTGTTTGTGTGTTTTATTTTCAGGTTTCTCCATGATCATCATTATTTGTGTGTGTGTGAGTCTGCTGCTGATTGGTGGATTCACTCTGACTGTGTGTAGATTAAGACACAAGAGACGAGGTTTGATCATTTATTATCTGTTGAAACAAATTAATAATTAAAGTGATTTGAGTTTCTCTGTTCTGCTTCAATGAGCAACAGTAAAATCTCAATGAGTTTCTGTCTCAGATGCTGCTGTTCGTCTCCAGTTTGATCTAGTTGGTCTATGTTTTACTAATTGATTCATTTTGTTTGGGGTAATTAGGAAGAGCCTCGACATCAGAAAAGAGAAAGAGGGAGAAAAATACATTGGTGAGTCACAGTGTGTGTGTGTGTGTGTGTGTGTGTGTGTGTGTACATATGTTGTGCTTATGTGATGTTTTCTCCTTTTATTGTACACTGTTAGACCTTACCGGGTTTTTTTTACAGTAAAATACTGTTAATTGTACAGTTCTTTACTGTAATCTAGTTTGTTTCTGTAAAAATGCACTAAATTATAGTTAACTAATTACACTTGCAGAAACCGACTGCCTTAAATGGACCAACTATCATTTAAATGTATTAACTAAAATTTATAATGCATTAATAATGTGAGCAAAGTATTACTGTGAACTTCTTTCATTTGAGACCACTAAAAAATTATTGTACATAAAAAGATTTCCACTGGACCAGCAACTACACAGTCACCGCCTGTTAAATAAAGCAACATGCAGCAAATCATCAATGTTTGTAGATCTTCTCCTGGACTGAAGCACAGGCTCTACTCTTCTGCACAATGGTGACCCAAAAAATTAATTTACAGTAAACTACTGGCAACAGTGTTGCCAGTATAAACCTGTTTTATAACTTACAGTTTATTACTGTTAAAATACATTTTGTGGGTGTGTCTTTTTTATCTTACACAGTTAACCCTTTCAACCCCACAGGGAAATCCACACTACGAGTAAAAAGTAACGATGCAGTGAGATAATTAAGGGAATATGTAAGTGATTGTAAGCAGAATCACTGAAGAAAAGAGAAACACAAGAACAGAAAATAGAGAAACACAATAACTACGACTGACTTCCAGCCATTACACATTATTACACTTATTATTAACCAGTATGACTTTATTTCTGTCATACAGAAGTTGTTATTGAGATGTTTAATTGAAAATGTTTGGTTTGAAGTTACCATTATAGAGATCAGTGCTTGCTTTAGTTGGGATGCTGATGCTAAAACATTAGTTTTTCTTTTGCTGCTTGAGCTGTGTTTTTGCAAGTCACACTTGTGCACACACAGTTTATGAATGTTATAATGATTATGATGACAAAATCATCATTTTGCTTGTTCGTTCACTAAGGAATTCATTCTCACTTATTCAGAGTTTAATCCTCAATCAAAAGTGTTACATTACCACCACTGTGAAAACGCAGCAATAAGATACAATGACTCTTTTTTTTTAACACATGATGCATAACCAGAGAAACAGAGCTACACTGTGTTTTAGAATCACCGAGATATCACAATTTAGCACATTAATCTCAACAATGGTGAAAATATTTCTTTTTTATTATTATTATTATTATTCATGCAGCAGTGCATGCTGGGAGTTTTATATTATCCTGGAACCCAGCATGCATTGCGACATGAAACTTTTCACCATTGTTGAGATTCATGTGCTGATTGTTGATATCTGTGTGTGTCTGAGCCAAGCAGGAGTAAAATAAAATTGAATGTACTATATGATTATTATTTTTCAGAAGACCTGATTACAGAAATATTGATTTCATTTTGTAGATTCACAGATATATGCTAAATATAACTATAATTTCAATGACTATATACAGGAAAAAACTAAAAATCAGGCATGTCCAGGATGATTGTGACATCATCACAAAAGAGTAAAAACACCTGATCATCTTTCTCTTGACTTTTTCTTGCCATAACAAATGTGTTTTATAAACTCACTGTTACAGCAGCCAGAGAGAGATGAAAGGTAAGAAGTCCAGGGACAAGAGACCAACTAAAGCAAATACTGATCTCCATCATGGTGACAACAAACTTTATTAATAACTAAATCTCTGTTAATTCTCAACAAGAACTTTTGTACATGTATGAAAGAAATAATCGTGAACTGGTTTGTAAACTGGTTTCACACTCAGTGTGGCTGGAAGTCAGTTGTAGTTTTTGTGTTTCTCTTTTTTCTGTTCTTGTTTCTCTGTCCTTCAGTGATTCTGCTTATCAGGTGTTCATCAGTTTCTCAATTCACTCACTTCTTTTCATTCAAGGGGACTATATTAGTGAACTAATGTAGGGAATAGTGAATGAGGGTATAGGGTGTAATTGTGAAAACAGCCTCTGAGTGTCGACTTTGAGCACCGCTAATTCACAGTATATTCCTGTAGGCTACTTTTATTTTCTACGGTATATTACTGTTTTAATGGAAAATGGTATAATATTGTCAGAATTTTACAGCAAGGGTTAACAGTGTACATTTTCTCTCTATTTTTCATGCTCAGATTAACAGTCATGATGAACTACCCACAATCCTCTCTGATGAGCTCCTGTACGCGTCTGTCAGTTTCCAGAAGCATGAAGAGTCTCTCAGTGAAGCTTCAGTCACTGTCAGTAAGAACGAGATTGACTCTGATTATACCACGGTCATTTACTACAGACTCAACTAACTCACTAATAACAGATCACAGATCAGCACACATTACACCAGTATTGCTAATGTTTAATTCATTGATACAATTCTCTTTATAATCCATAAATTAGTGTTAAAGAGGTGTTTTATTGATCAGGGTCTTTCAGTTCAGACTGTTGAATCTTGACACACTTTAAAGTTTCTATTGCTCATGTTTCTTCTTTCACGTGTAAAATAGCAGTTGTGTCAGAGGTTTATTGGTGTGTGTAAAGAGTTTGTCCTCTCAGTTTATCTGAGGGTGTGAATAAAACAGGAAATACAACACCTAAGAGACACTTCTAGAAAATACTGTGAAGTTTCCACTCCAAATGCAGAGACACGTACATTTAAATGCATCTTTTGACACATAAAACCTCTTTAATAGCAGCTCTTAAACAGACACAAGTTTAAAACACCTTTATGATGAGACGCATGAAACATGAGAATATGTTCAAAGCTGTTAAAGGACTCTTTCTCATCTCTCTGAATATTGATTATTTTCTTTGATCTGCTTTTCCAAGCTTTATAATGGGAGTGAATAGAGTTTTTGAAGCCCCAAAAAACTGCATCCACACAGCAAAATCCCCAGAGTTAAATCAACACTGCTCAGAGCACATATGATCCCACTCTGTGAAGATTAAACAACTCCACAAACAGCATTACCAGCTTCACTTATTACTAACCAGACTGACTTTATTTCTGTCACACGTCTACAGAAGTTTTTATTGAGAATTAACAGTTTAGATGTTGATGTTTTAAAAGCACCATCAAAAACATCACCATTATCCTGTTTTTCTCACACCTGCAGGAGGCTGAAGGGTTTCAGGGTTTGACCCGCAGAACATAAATAGAACAAAAGAAAACCACAAGCTGAAGAACATCTCATGATGATGATCTTTATCACACTGACCTCAGTATCAAACCACCCTGAAAACACAAAGACACAATTATTTTATTTAAATATTCTTTTCAAACATCTTAAGATGAATGTACAGACTCGTCATTTCACTGTTTATCGTCTACGTGCTATTTAAAGGAACTGTATGTAGGATTGTGGCCAAAACTGGTACTGAAATCACTTTAAAATACTATAGAGTGGTGTATCCCCTCCCCCTCCCCCCTGACTCGAGGTTGCCAGATAAGCTGCAGGATTCAGCAGAAACGTAGGCTTCTTCAATGAGCTTCCGACGAGACGTACACAGTAAGTTTTTTTTTCTGTTAATTATGTTTATGCTTCATGAGAGATATTTTGATAAGTAATTATGTATTTAAAAAATGTACTAATTGTCATTAGTTAAATATAATCGTAAAGATTTATGCTCGTATGTGACGTAAAGATTTATGCTCGTATGTGAAAGTATCGTAAAGATGTAACGTTATGCTCGTATGTGACAGACAGAACGGTAGCTGTAAGTCTAACTTGTAACGTTATGTATCTGTCATTAATGTAAGTACAAGCACACGCCTCACTTTGTGTAATACAGCTATTCATTTAGCTGATGCTATAAGTCAAAGTGACCAGCTGTATTTTTTTACTTACCCTGCAGCACGCGTCCATAACACGCTAAAATATGTGATGTGAAATACAAGTCAACTTGCAGCATGTGTTACTTAGTCCACGATATACGTGAAGAACGAATGACGAATCATTTTTTCTGAGGTAAAGTTAGGCTTCTGTCTCAATTACGTTTCAAATTGCCATAATGGGCGTGCTAATGTTGTTTTCCTCAGCGTCTCAGCAAAATGACAGAGAAACAGACTCCTATAATGCATTGCTAATGTTAGCATACGTACATGTGAGCTAACGTTACGTTACTTTGCACGAACATGCATAACATGCATAACATGTTCGACTGTCATGAATATATGAAATGTCCATTGACATCAAGTACAAGTTAGCCAAGCATAAGTTAGATGAATCTTACCTGTCCAGGAGAAAATTAGCTACATTGGCGTCTGTGTTCAAATTCTTCTCCGTTTTCAGCCATCTCCATCTTTCAAAAGCATCTCCTATACAAATTCTGGTTTTATTTCGGACTTTGTCACGACGAATTTCTGAATTATAACGAGGTCTTTTTGATTTAGTAACGTAAGACATTTTTATCCGACTAGAGTTAGGGTAGGTTAGAGCAAAGCTGGCAACCCGGATCCCGAAACACTACTGACTTCGTGATTAGTAGATAGGTGGAGGGAGGCGCGTCAGGCCAAAACACAAAATGACAACATCAACATCAGTTGAGGGCTGCAAGTCCACTTTTTAAATGACAATATCCTAGCCATACTACTGTTGTCAGTGATATAAGTATTTGAAATGAACATGATTTCTTAATGTCTAGTGACACATCAGGGCCATTTTATGATTAATCGAAATAGATTTCTTACATACAGCTCCTTTAAGAGTCGCTGTCCATTCACAAAGTGCTGAAATATAACCTTATATGGAATCGTATTCTGAACGTTTAACCTAATAATTGTCATATGTTGTGGATTAGCAATCAAGACAAGTCTATATAAAGCACCTACAGACGGAGGCACTGACAAAATGGCTGAAAAAAAAAAGAAAAAAGAAAAGATACCTTTCAAAAAGATGAAATTAATGTCCTTTTCGAGGAGATAGAGCGAAACAAAGATGTAATTTTTAACAGATTTAAAGGATTTTTTAATTTATTTTTTTGTTCATTCATTTAAAGCCCCACTAGGCCCCACTATTCCGTTTTGGTCAAACAACGACCCCTAGAGTCGCTGTGGACTACTTGTATTTAACGTTACTGTCGTAAATACCATTCACGCAGAGCAGTCTCTTCACTCACGGCCTGATCCCCTCCCCCCTGTATACCGGTCCCTGTTCAGTCGGATGGAAGCTGTAACGAGTGGAAATAAGGTGTGGCCCCTTTAAGAGCTGCACGCGCCCTGTTTAACTGTCGGCAGTCTGTATTGTATGTGCGCCTCGAACACCCCGTAAGCGGGTTGTTTCTGTTTGATGCTCATTCTTGTCCTATTTTTGTCTATAAAGTAATGCTGTGGACGGTAGAACGTGTGACAGACAGTTACACGAGTTCGATTGGGGAATAAACACAACACGTTACAAATCGTCGGACATCGAACATCGAACAAGCACAGCTAGCCTCCGAAGATGTCTAAGTTACTAATCCATCAACAAGAACGCCAGGTGCTTTTTAGCTCACACCAACGAGTGAAAGCTTGTCCGAGTGATATACAATATAAGCAATATAACGTTACTTACAAGTCCAACAGCATGTGAGGACGTGTTGGGGGAAGTGAGGTAGCCTATGCCGTAAAGCAGTCGAATTTTTTAGTTCTTTTTGTGCACCTCGGGTTACTACCCGAACCCCGAAATTTAAAAGTACGATTAAAAACGATACAGACCCCGTCAGGCTATGGCAGACATGTCATTCAACCTATTGTAAGTCGATGTACCATCACAAGAGTCTTGGAAATATATTATGAAGGTTGAAAAGTTACCTGGTGCTGCTTTAATTTTGATTAAAATTATTAGATTAAATTATTTCTATTTTTTTGTTTTGTTTTCTGACCTTTTTAATTATTTAATTTATACATTAATTTAACCAACAAAAAAAAAAAAAGAGTAATAAAGTGTACAATAAAGTACAATCAAAACCTTATATTATAATCACATTGCATTTGAATAAAGTTAAAGGTGTAATCTGCCGGTTGTCCTGCAGGTGTCCTCATAAATCTGTCTTCTTACGATGCACTTGGGGATGTACGATTACTCCAGAGCACTCGTAGATCTACGAAGATTTTCAAGTGCTACTTAGGCTACGATGCTTTTGGGAAACAGACCATAATATTAAGATCAGTCGTACGATCGTTTTTACGATCAACTTAGGCTTACGATGCTTTTTGGAAACGCAGCCCAGGTTTGCACACACTGCAGCAGGGATTTTGGCCCACTCCTCCATACTGTAAACTCCACCCACTGGCCCAAAGACGGTGTCCGGTGTATTGGTCAAAGGAAATTCAGCGTGTATGTCTTTTCGGGCGCTTCTGGAAAAATCACTTTAATTTATTAACAGCTGATCAAAAGATGAATTGTGATTTAATTTAAATCTTTGATTATTCTTGACATTGCATACTTTCAGTTATTAATTCATTATGGACCCAATGCCGCATAGAGATCACGTCAGCCGGATCGTGTTTCTCACGGACACAACTTGCTAATTCTGATTTTAGTCAGGGGATGTAGGGTTTGCTAATACCTCTAAAGTCAGTTGCCTACTGCTCACTCGAACAAAAAAGTGTAGTTTATTTTAGCCATTTCCATACAACTTGCTAAATCAGTGATAGACAGAAATCAAAAGGTCTTCAGATGACGTGCCTACTGCTCCGTTCATACATGCGCCTTTAGTTTTACTTACCTTAACTAAGATTCGCGGTAGCATCATCCTCCTTAATTTACTAAAATAATGATTTCAGAATACTTCAGAATAAATCAAGATGTAACATTTATTTTGCCAGGCAAAGTTAAGCATCAATTAAAAGGATTAAACATAATACACAATGCATAACTGATCACCATATAATACAAACATAATTCAAAATGCAATATCAAAAATAGTTTAAAAGAGTCAGCATACCTGGCAATAGAGACACACAGCAACAGTGTGGGAAGTTCTGTTTACAGATGCTTCCTTGAGTCGTTTGCCAATTCCCTTTAAATACCCAAGTGGAACAAAAGAACAATGAACATCTACAGTAGCACCCAAATATTTATTCAGCTTTTGCTGGATCCTATCTCGTGCCCAAGTGGTCACGCCTTAGTTTGGGGGAAAAACACAAATGGTTATCTGTGATCTTTATTGGGGCATCTCCCACATCAGAAGAGCAGGCATTGTTTTCTTTTTTCTGACTGTTCTGCTGCTGCGGGAATGAAACTTCTTTACCATTCGCACCAACAGTATTTATTTTGACCTCTCATAAAACAGCTGGAGACAGTAGGTTTGTGAGATTTGCATGATCGAATGAGACGTGTAGGGGAGAAGATAGTGTGTAGAGTCAGGAACTCAGCATGGGGGAAGAGACGAGATTGGGGCAGTTGTGTTGTGCTCTCTGTCCCATAGATCTCTTCTTCAGATTAGTGAGTTTTATTGTTTTATTGCAGGTTCGAGTTCTTGAATTCAGTCTTAGTAACAATACATTCTTACAATACAGACCTTCTCCTTCAGGTTTTGGGGCTGTCGCTGGGCAAAACGGACTTTCAGCTCCCTCCAAAGATTTTCTATTGGGTTCGGATCTGGAGACTGACTAGGCCACTCCAGGACCTTGAGATGCTTCTTACGGAGCCTCTCCTTAGTTGCCCTGGCTGTGTGTTTCGGGTCGTTGTCATGCTGGAAGACCCAGGCATGACCCATCTTCAATACTCTTACTGAGGGAAGGAAGTTGTTGGCCAAGATCTCGCAATACATGGCCCCATCCATCCTCCCCTCAATACGGTGCAGTCGCCCTGTCCCCTTTGTAGAAAAGCATCCTCAAAGAATGATGTTTCCACCTCCATGCTTCACGGTTGGGATGGTGTTCTTGGGGTTGTACTCATCCTTCTTCTTCCTCCAAACACGGCGAGTGGAGTTTAGACCAAAAAGCTCTATTTTTGTCTCATCAGACCACATGACCTTCTCCCATTCCTCCTCTGGATCATCCAGATGGTCATTGGCAAACTTCAGACGGGCCTGGACATGGGCTGGCTTGAGCAGGGGGACCTTGCATGCGCTGCAGGATTTTAATCCATGACGGCGTAGTGCAGGGGTGTCAAACTCATTTTCACTGAGGGCCACTTCAGCATTATGGCTGCCCTCAAAGGGCCGCCAAGCAGTTGTGCTTAGGGCACCCAAATGGCTAGCGCCGGCCCTGATCAGGGGATGAGCCCGAAACATCAGGGGCTGGGTAATAATGATTTGATACAGAGAATAATGTATTATTATATATATGCAGGAGCAAACTGGCTCAAAAATTCAGCCCTGGCACTGTAGCCACACCAGCACACATTACCACACAGTCATGCATATTCAAATGTGAGGTAGTTAGGGGGGTTCGGGGACATGTTCCCCCAAAAAATTTGGATTTCTCGGACCTACATATGTGCATTTTAAGGTGTTTAAAGGCCAAAAAATTTGGATAACAATAGCTTTAAAAGCATGTCAGTGGGCAGTAGCATAAATTATTTGTCAAGATAACAGATTCTTAAAAATGAGAATGAGGATAAATATTGCAATGAATGATCCACACTACAAAATGGAAATGCAGAATGTTTATTTATATCTGCTTATTGTTGACAATACACAATCACATATTCCAAACAGGAATGGCCTTAAATGAGAAATCTTTCAAGGATTATTTTGCATAGATGTTACATTTCAATCAAAAACCAGTGCAATCTTTTTGTGTCCAGAGGCAAATGAGCAATTTATATTAGCATTAAAGATTGGTTTCAGCAACTTGTTTCTTTCCTGAGTTAATCAATGTTTTTTGGCACTAATCAGTTTAAAGTTCAATTGTTCACTCATAAAGACAGTCACTTGTCGCCACCTACTGGCTTAATGATGCAAGTGGCGCAAACACAGACAAGCGGAGTGATACAAATGGTGAAAAGGATAATACTGGTACATATTATATTAAATATTATGTAATATATTTAAATAAATATATTATTATATTAAAATAATATAAAATATCAATATATTATTCTTCAATCAGTTCTATGCAGCAGAATCAGATTTAACAGATTTATTTTTTGACCAATTGTCAAAATAAAGTATAGTCCTACAAAGCTATTTTTATTAGAGCATAAGCAGAGCAGGGAGAACGAGAGGATCGTGATTCATGTAATTTTACCAGTGTTGCCCAGCACGGCTATACACACCATTACAGCACAGTAGTGCTATTGCAAAAAGAAACAAGTCCAGAGAAATTTCATGTCGGCACGTTTTTTTTTTTTTTTAGCGGACTTTGCCTTTCCGGTGAGGGTGAGCGTGAGCAGAGCTCGCAACACACACACACACACACACGGAGGTTGCTTGCGGAACATTGAGCAGAACGCGCTGTAAACATGGAGCGGAGAGCACAGCGCACACACACAGCGGAACGCGCTTAGAAGTTATGCATCTTCGGAAGCGGACTCGCACGCAAAGTCATAAAACACGCTGAGCCAGAGTCAAACCATCGCCGAACACGGAGGGGCGCGGCGGCTTTTTAGTATATTTAGTAATTTTCGGCAGCCTAAATTTCGTTGCATCCCTAATTTTAAGACACCCATGCTCTCGCGGGCCATATAAAATAATGTGGTGGGCCGGATTAGGCCCGCGGGCCTTGAGTTTGACACATGTGCCGTAGTGTGTTACTAATGGTTTTCTTTGAGACTGTGGTCCCAGCTCTCTTCAGGTCATTGACCAGGTCCTGCCGTGTAGTTCTGGGCTGATCCCTCACCTTCCTCATGATCATTGATGCCCCACGAGGTGAGATCTTGCATGGTGCCCTAGACTGAGGGAGATTGACCGTCATCTTGAACTTCTTCCATTTTCTAATAATTGCGCCAACAGTTGTTGCCTTCTCACCAAGCTGCTTGCCTATTGTCCTGTAGCCCATCCCAGCCTTGTGCAGGTCTACAATTTTATCCCTGATGTCCTTACACAGCTCTCTGGTCTTGGCCATTGTGGAGAGGTTGGAGTCTGTTTGTTTATTGAGTGTGTGGACAGGTGTCTTTTATACAGGTAATTAGTGGAGAACAGGAGTGCTTCTTAAAGAAAAACTAACAGGTCTGTGAGAGCCGGAATTCTTACTGGTTGGTAGGAGATCAAATACTTATGTCATGCAATAAAATGCAAATTAATTAAAAATCCTACAATGTGATTTTCTGGATTTTTTGTTTTAGATTCCATCTCTCACAGTTGAAGAGTACCTATGATAAAAATTACAGACCTCGACATGCTTTTATAAGTAGGAAAACCTGCAAAATCGGCAGTGTATCAAATACTTGTTCTCCCCACTGTAGATGTAACAGAATTACTGAATGTGAAATGTAAGTTTCTGATGTTGTTTTATGATATTATGTACGAGACAGAAATCAGAGGATAAACAGTGAAATGACGAGTCTGTACATTCATGTAAATAAATGTTTGAAAGAATATTTTAAATAATCAAACTTTTTTTTTTTTTTTCTAAGATAAAAGGACTTGTAAATGTCTTTGTGTTTGCAGGGTGGTTTGATACTGAGGTCAGTGTGATAAAGATCATCAGCATGAGATGTTCTTAAGCTTGTGGTTTTCTTTTGCTCTATTTATGTTTTGCGGGTCGAACCCTGAAACCCTTCAGCCTCCTGCAGGTGTGAGAAAAACAGGATATAGTTTTCATTACCAATGGTCACAGACTTTCCACTCCATAAAACAGATGCTATAAATGTGTGTAATAGCCTATATGAAAAATTAAAATCTTGTTCATAATATATCTCAGTTCTTTCTTCAAAAGGATTTAGTCTGGTCATCTGGGAAGTAAAGCTTTTTGCTAACAAGTCCAATCAACCGCAGTAGAGCTGTCAAAATGGCTGAAAAGCTCAATTCAAATTTCTTTCTTAACTTGCTGATCAATACTTTTGCTGATTTAGTTTTCAGGTCATTCTTTTCTGTTTTTAGTAAAAAAAAATCTGATGTTACAACTGCTTATACCTTTACTGTAGAATTATAAAAATTAAAAAAATGCTATAATTTCTTGTTTATTGTCCAAATATAGTAAATTGATTCTTTTTACACTATATTTGAAATTTAAAACATTGTCACAGCATTAAATCAATTAAAACAGCATTAACATATAGGGTGACTTAATCTAGTTTTTATTCTGATGAAATCAATGTTTCCAGATTCTAGAGAAACATTCAGAAATCATCTGATTATTATCATAAAAGACAGTGAGAAAAGTTTATATTCTGCAAAGGAGAAAGTCTGAGTCTGAAATCTGAATAATTCATTATGCATTTTACTTTCTCACTCTCAGGACTGATTGGAATATTTATAAACTGATCAATATTCATTTTAAATGCATTGTAATTATTGTGATGTGCAAATTATTTTTAATCTGAGCTTAAGTTTTGGTCAGAATGTTTCTCATGAACACTGGAGGTGTTTTTGTGTTTGTGTGATGAACAGTTTTTTCCGTCCAGCTCAAAGCCACAGAAAACATGTGAAGGTTGAGGGTCTCAGTTCAGTTTAATTAAACACACTTACTCAGGAAACCCACAGAGAGACACATGAGACTGAACAGAGAGACAGAAGATGAACAGAAGACAATAAAGACTAACAGCTGATCATTCAGTAATTCAACATTTAATGAGTGATGAATTGAGGAAAAGACTGAAAAATGTTTATGATCAACAAATGAATTATGTGTGATTTGACAATTTTTCTATTTTAAAAACAGATCAAACTAAATGAAAACAATGAGTCCACAAGTCAATGATACAGTGTGTCTGTGTTTAAAATGTAATACCTTTGTATTGTTTAAGTTAGGAATATTATGTTAATAAAACAAACAGCATCTCCAGGTTTACTGTATTATAGTATGTTTACTAGGTTAAAGGGATAGTTCACTTTGAAATTAAATGTTGGTATGTTTTAGCGTACCTCAAGGGCATCCAAGATGTAGGTGTCTTTTTTTCCGCAGTAGTTTCAATTTTGAGATTTTTAGGTCAAACCGTTCTTGTCGAGTGGTTTGTGTGAGAAAACTAACAGTATTTATATCGTTTTTACCTCTAATAACACAGCCACGTCCAAGTGATCTGAGGGCGCGGGCGCTTCCTATTGTGTGACGTGTGCGCAGACTGTTGCATAGATATATACACACTAGATGTCGCCTCGTTCCAATGAACTGCCGTAGCCAAGGCGGAATCTATTGTATATTCTATGCACCAGTCTGCGCACACGTCACACAATAGGAAGCGCCCGCGCCCTCAGATCACTTGGACGTGGCTGTGTTATTAGAGGTAAAAACGATATAAATACTGTTTGTTTTCTCACATAAACCGCTCGTTTCGTGTCTTAGGCCATCAATGTGTACTTACGATGGGGAATTGTTTAATTTGGACGATGGGGAATTGTTTTAATCTGGACTCTGTGCATGCTCTTTGAGACAGTGACCATAGACCTGCATTATATGACAGACAGACAAGAACGGTTTGACCTAAAAATATCAAAATTGAAACTACTGCAGAAATAGACACCTACATCTTGGATGCCCTTGAGGTAAGCTAAAACTTAAAATCTAATTTAATTTCCGAGTGAACTATCCCTTTAAAGACACTTGCTTGTGTCTCAGTCCTTTTTGTGTTTGCAGGGTGGTTTGATACTGTGGTCAGTGTGATAAAATAGCAGGCATAATATCCAAAATCAGTTAACTCAAAGTTTTTGCTGACACAATAAAAACACAAACTAACACAAATTTTCTTACATTCACTATGATATTCATTAGAATCTGCATGAAAACAAGAGATGAAAACTTCAGCCAGATGGCGCTCTTTCTCAGTGTTTAATTTAGTACTGAGCCGAAGGAGTTCAATATGATGTCATACTTTAAAACCCCTTACTAACAGCCCTCTTGCACATAGAGAACATTCAGCATAAAAAAGACAAACATCCTGTGACTGAACAGAAACTCATAATTGTGAAAATTACAGTTACTTGTACAGTTACTCCATTATTAATACCGTTTATAATGCACATAATGGACAGCTAAAGTGGGCGTGTCTAGAGCAACTGGCCACTCAAGAAGTCATCAGGGGGGCATGGTTTTCTATTATTTTGAAGGTACCCCCGGGCGCCGCCATTGGCTAGCGGACCCCCACCTGCTGTTAGTATCCCATTGACTCCCATTCATTTTGGCGTCACTTTGACAGCGAATAACTTCACATCTGAGGCGTTTAAAGACTCCATTTGTCCATTTTTTATTTCTAAAGAAACACGAAAATGTATAAAAGGCTTCATTACCTTGTAGCTTCTGTTATGGCCCCGTAGAAGCAATTTTTGTAAAAATAGGCTAACGACATACCCACGCGACTCTCTGTCGCACAGTAGAGAGATTACCGTATGGACAGGAGGAGAAGCTCGCGGGCAATCGGGGGGACGTGGAGGCAAAGTGACAAAATAATTAATCAGAATACCTAGCAAACGTTTCTTCGTAGCTCGTGGACAGCTCCTATTCACACTCTCCGTCTCTGCAAGTTTCGGAAGGGAATGATTCAGATTTCTCTTGACACAGCTACTAGAAGACAGACGGGTTGCTTACGTCACATCTACGTCGTCAAGCTCAGTTTGAGTCTGCGCAGTACGCTGGACCCCCAGGAAGTAAGAGTTTCTAATTGGCTTCACTTTGTCTCCGTTGAATCCAATGGGGTCGCTGTGTCCATTTCTTTTACTGTCTATGGAAGTCATATGATGATCAAGTGTGAACATCCTCAACACAAAACCAAGCCAAAATACAACTGTAAAGAATCAGATTCATGGAACTAATTGCTTTTATAAATATCTGCTCACTACAGAAGTCTCATCTGTTCAAATAAACTGATTTATGATTTGTTGATGTTTGTAATGTTTCATTGAAGGTCACTTATCCAGCATCATAAGACATTTCTGAAGTGTAATTTGATGTTACAATGATTATAGATGTACAGCACCTTCAGTAAACACACAAACAGCTCTCTTATTGAACCCTCTGGCTCCATCTAGTGGCAGATAGAAGTTCATGTTCTATTGATATTATAATATATGATTCTATTGATATCATATAATTCCAATGACTAAACATGACATTTCTTGGTTTTATGTAGTTGTGTTGTATGGTAGTTGACACAGAACATAATTTTCTTTGTGTTCTGAAGTGATGAAATGTAAATGGCACAGATTTACTCGCCTCCTGCATGTTCAAAAATAAAGAGTGAATCATTGGAGGAATGAAACTTTGACCTAGTTTAATAAGTACATAGAGCCTTTGTCCATGCAGATTGCAGTTTTTGATGATTAAATCAGAGATGAAAGGAAGGAAGCAGAAAAACTCAAGTTCACCTGTCATCAGTGATGCTGATGTTCCTCTGACAGCTGCTGTCCGAGGTGCTGAATCCACATCAAACCTTCATATTATTATTGTCTTTATGCAGAAAGTATCCAAACAAATCCAGATGTGGTCTGTTTCCTCCTAAAAAAATGTTAATGTTTCTTGCAAGTGATAAAAATGTTTTTTATACAGGTTATAGGAAGTGAACTTACATGAAAATTATAGTTTCACTCTCTAGAGTAAGATTTGATGAAGCAATGGAAGTAGATGAAAACAAGTCTCAGCATTTCAATGTTTCTCCAGTTTGTGTGTTTAAAGGGTTAGTTCACCCAAAAAGGAAAATTCTGTCATTAATTACTCACCCTCATGTCGTTCCACACCGGAAAGACTTTTGTTCATTTTCGGAACACAAATGAAAATATTTGTACTAAAATCTGAGCGATTTCTGTCTCTCCATTGACATATGCCACTAACACTGTGATGCTTCAAAAAGTTAATAAAGAGATCGTAAAACTAATCCATATGAATTGAGCGGTTTAGTAAAAAAAAATTAAGAGACTCGATCACTTTATATGATGAACAGATTTAATTTAGGCTTTTATTCACATATAAACATTTATAAACTCACACATCAGTTGTGGTAAATGGAAGCTCAAGCAAGTTTGCTTGACGTGCGAGAGCCAATGAGGTTCATTATCGTGTGTTACTGATTGACAGCTGCTGTCCGTGGTGCTGAATCCAGAACTGCCTGTTAAAGTGACAGAAGCATCAATCAGACTCAGACTTCAGCTGATGATCCTCTGAATGAGATGTTCAGATCTGAAGACATCTGAAGACTTCTTAGAGCAAAACAAGTTACACAACTAATGGAAGTTCATATGACAACAGTTGTATTTAGAAAAATGTAAACGTATGATATTATTTTTATAGGCATAATGTAAACATTCTTATGGTTGAGGAGAGATCCCCTGACATGATTGTAAAGCGCTTTGGGTGTACAGTAGTACATATGAAAGCGCTATATAAATGCCCGATTCTATTCTATTCTATTCTTATGTGCAAATTTGTTTTAAGTAATTTTTTTAATTTGCTCTATATTTGTTGAGAGTAAAATTACATTATAATATGTTTAAATTTCAGTGCTAGATTCATTGATAGATTCATTTAGTTAGAATTGAAAAATGTTGTACATAGTTAGCTGTTCAGGCAACTAAAATAGTGTTCACAAATTCTAGCTATTTTTTATTTTTTTGGCTTGTGCATTACTACAATAAGTAAACTACTGTTTAAGACAGACCAGAACATGTTGAAATTAAATGCTTTTTGAGGTGGTAATAAGATGTTAAGCTTTGAATGTACTAAAAAAATAGAAAATAATAATAATTTATTATTATTGGCTTGTGCCTATTGTTAAATAAACTGTTTTTGAGAATTGAATTTTCTTGTGCCTTATTTGTTCACATGGTTTGGGTAAGATTAGGCTGGGTTATGGCTCAGTTTTGGGGTTTCTGGTTAAAGGGTTGTGTCGATATGGTTAACTTATGGCTGAAAATTGGTACCAATAATAAAACCTGTTTTGGCCCAATTCAGGGCCAGTTAAAGGTGACTAACTGGCTGAGATTCGGGCCAGTTATGGCCCATGTGTGACCCTTGTCTTTAATCCAGTTCTGGGCCACTTCAGGGCCGTCATTCTTTGCGGTACTTGGGCCGAGGGAAAAGTGATTGTGTGGCCCGGAGCTGGGCCAGAAAAAATTGCTATGTGGGCATTCAGGCATGCTATCCGCCCTTTTGTGAGGACAAAAAAAGTGTTACAAACTTTAAAGGCAATTTTCTCAATGTTTCGATTTTTTTGCACACTCAGGTTCCAGATTTTCAAATAGTTGGACGACCAAATAATGTCATATCCTAACAAACCATACATCAATGGGAAGCTTATTTATTCAGCTTTCAGATGATGAATAAATCTCAATTTAAAAAACTGGTTTTGTGGTCCAGGGTCACAATATCGTCAATAAAACAGCTTTACTGTATCGTGTATTTTTTATTTAATTAATTAATTTCCTCATTATAAATTTACAATCTCTTATTTTCACTAGCCTGTCAAGACAGATTATTTGTAATGCTGCATTGCGTCATATTGACTAGTCCCACACACCGTAAAAATCTGACTGGTTTCTCTACTTTGGGAAAATGTTATGTTTGGAATTGTTAATTGGAAAAAAGAGCAATTACACAAAAACAAAAAAAAAAGTTTTTTTTTTTGTTAACAAAATTTTATATAGCATACATAAATGTAAGTTTTCAGGTCAGAAACCACTTTTCTATGTGTTACTTACTGAAGTACAACATTACTTTGGGACCTTCTCTGACTAAAACATTTGAAATATGCAAGTCTTTTAATCTTTTCCTTTGACATGTAATCTTTTCTGATTTGTTAGGCCTGACTTGTGTCTTGTCTTTTTTTTCCCCTTTCATTTATTTGTTCTACATTTTGACTGTTTCCTTCTTTGTTTATATAATGTTCTCAATAAAAAGAATAACTCACGCTGCTCAACGTCGACAGGTCGTCGAAAGCAAAAGTGAACCCAATCTTTCCAGAAAGGTCTTTCCATAAATTAGTCAAGTGTACATGTGATGGTCACTTTGAGGAAGCGCTTTTGCCGTCCGTTCATGATCACTTGATACAGGATTCATTTTGAAAACTGAGGTAATTTACTGACGTTACTGGGATAAAACCTATTTAAACAAAATGGTAAATGTTTCTTACAAATGTATCTGCTTTTTCACACACCACACAAAGAAACAGTGCAAAAACTGAAATAAGACTGAATTTATGACACAAGAAGTAGTAATATTTGATGCCAAATATTTTATTTATCAGACAGCTTAACAGAAGAATGAATTTCGATATGATTGTCATGGCAACCCCGTTTCAAACACTATACCTTTTAGTTTCTACAACAGTAATATAATAATTGATTTGTGTTTTTTTTTTTAATCTCAAGGGGCTCTTTTATATTAATTTGAAACACGTTTCCCTCCATCTGGGGTATTTGGTCTCTGAAACCTTATTTACATTTTATTACCATTATCCACAAAGCACAAATATAAACATTTTCCTTTTGCTTCGCTGTCTCCATGAGATCTGAAACAGACTCTGTCGATCGTGACAAGAGAGAAGAAAGGAGGAGGGTAAAGTAGTTGGATGCCAATGTAATCTGGGAGATTGTTTATGCCCCATCAAAGAACAATATTTCACAAGTCAACCACTAGAGGTCCTACCAGTGCTGTGAATCCAGTTAAGACATTACAGACTTAAATATCTTGAAGGTTAATCAGGTTTATTGAAGCACTGGTCCTAGTTGTAAAAACAGAGTAAAACAGGCAGAGGAAACTCTTAATAGAATACATTAATACATAAAATGAAATACTTTTGCATTTGAATAATAATAAGTTGTGCAGATATCACTTGTCTGATTTCTAATCATACGCCCCAATCTTAAGAACAAAAAATACCGAATAACAACAAACTCTATACTAACAGATTAAACTCAAACAAACTTCAAATATATATATATATATATATATATGTAATTACACACAAAAAATTAAACAAATAAGAAACAGACTTTACATCAGTCTAGCACACAATTACTGTCATTCTCTCACAAAGGGTCAAAGAGAACAAATGAGTCTTAATGTGGGTGATGAACATGTTTATATTGGTTGTGGTCTGAACAGATGTATAAATTATTCCACAACTATACAATCATCCACCAATCGTTCATTAAACTATTGAACACAGGCTTTGTGTTCGCTGGTCTCTATCACTCATTTGACGCTGCTGTAGATCACTGATGCATCTTCCACAATCTGAACAGTTGATCGCCTAAACAATCAAAACAAACAGGAGCACAACAATATTATAGCCCAGATTATATGATCTGTGGTTGTTAAGATAGAACTGGTTAAATTGGTGCTGGTTAAGCTGGTGCTGGTTAAGTTGGTGCTGGTTAAGCTGGTACTGGTTAAGCTGGTGCTGGTTAAGCTGGTACTGGTTAAGCTGGTGCTGGTTAAGTTGGTACTGGTTAAGCTGGTACTGGTTAAGCTGGTGCTGGTTAAGCTGGTGCTGGTTAAGTTGGTACTGGTTAAGTTGGAACTGGTTAAGTTGGTGTTGGTTAAGTTGGTATTGGTTAAATTAGTACTGGTTAAGCTGGTGCTGGTTAAGTTGGTGCTGGTTAAGTTCCACTGGTTAAATTGGTACTGGTTAAGTTCCACTGGTTAAATTGGTACTGGTTAAGTTGGTGCTGGTTAAGTTGCACTGGTTAAATTAGTACTGGTTAAGTTGGTACTGGTTAAGTTGGTACTGGTTAAGTTGGTATTGGTTAAGCTGGTTGAGTTGTTTTTCCTCACCTCACTGCAGCATCAGGCTGATGAACTCTAATATCGTCATATTGACATTCATTCTGCCGTGCAAAGACAAAAGTCCGTAACTTCGTTTTTGGTCGAAAATGAGTTATTTATATTTTTGGCACATTCAAGACCTCCTTTATCATGTGGATGAGTATATTGAATCAATTCTGTTGTTTTTTCGAAAAAATAATGAGTTGTCTTAACAGTAACTTCCAAAAGCCCATGAGAAACCAAGGCAGAACACTGTAACACCAGTTACCGCTCTTTGGCTTTGTTTTGGAACGCTCAAATCGAGTTACGGTACTCTGCCTTTGTTTAGCCGCGCATTCTTTTTTCTGGACACGAAATCTGGATATAAAATCGGGATAAACCTGCTGTTGGTTTCTGGATGTGCTTTTTTGGGACATAAAACCTTAATGGAACAGTGTTGGATGTTTGCGTTAAGCATCTGTTGCATGGATGTTACATTTTCTGAAGTCCCTGACATCAATGTTACCTGGACAATTTGGACAATCTCTGCTAACTTCTGTTCAGCGTCTCACTTTGTGAAATCCCTGCGAGCCCTCTGCCCACTGTTTCGGCTTTACCACTCTGCACTCTCGGTGGGTAAGTCTCCCCTTATTCATTGCATAGTGTTTTATTGTGGTTCTGCCCTCCCTCTTTGGTCTGGCTAACGTGGCGGCCTCGCATTACTCTCCCCGCGAGCCCTCTACCGCTGCATATCTGTGAGTCCCATAACATCTGATGCAGCGGGTAGGCAAGTTTTAACTTGTTTAGCGAGCTGTTTAGCTTAGTTTTGTGGATTACACTTAAAATCAGCTGGGTTTGGCTAACGTGGTGTTGTAGTTAAGTGAGTGGCCATTCGGCTTTCTGTGAGTGCTGTCTTAAACTGCAAAGAGATGTACTTTCCCATTAATTACTCTCCGGCATTGAGACTGCTGGCCCTGGGCTTTGCTGGCCTTGTTCTGCTTCTCATTCACGGTATGGATTTAAATTACACTACATTGCAACTGCATAACCTAAATCGTCCACTCCGTCTGGAATCATCCACGTTTAATTTGTGTACTACTCTCGGAATTGCACGCCGCACACGTTATATCCATCGGTCTGCTAAACGTAGATGGTCTTATAACTACGACTCTTGTCTCTCAATACCTGTGATCCGGTCGACGAGATCGGAGCGTTACCATAGTAACGATGTGACTATCCACCGCGCCAGAACTCTCATACCGCTAACCAAAGATGTGACCTACTCGTCGCATGTTCCCCATCGACACAACTGCGCACTCTTGAACACCCGTTCCCTGACTGGCAAGGGCACACTACTGAATGAAGTTACATCTGAGAGAGACCTGGATTTACTCTTTCTGACTGAAACCTGGCAAACACCTGACGATTTCATTGAGCTGAACCTATTAACCCCTGCTGGATATAGTTATCTGACAAAACCTCGACTTAGTGGTAGAGGTGGTGGTCTGGCAGTGATCTTTAAGAACAACTACAAAGTGACTAAATATGACATTCTTGATGTTCCAAGTTTTGAATGTCTTTCACTTCAACTTGCTGGCCCCGCTCCGCTTCTGATTCTATTGATTTATAGACCCCCTAGAAACAACCCAAACTTCTGCTCTGATCTGACTGAACTTCTTACTCTCGCTTTTGCCCGGCATGATAGAATAATGATGCTTGGTGACTTTAATATTCATGTTGATTCTGATTGTACTGCTGCAAAAGACTTTTTGTCAGTTCTGGATTGTTTTGAAATATCTCAGCATATCGATTTCCCAACACATTCTCACTCTCATACTCTTGATCTGCTCTGTACTGTTGGTATTGACAATGTGCATGTTCAGGGTCATAATCTTGGCATCTCTGATCATAAACTAATTCTCTTTTATTTTTCACTTCCCATTGTTAAACCTATAACTAACACAATTATATCCTACCGCAATCTGAAAAATATAACTGTTGAAAATTTCTCTGCTGCCATTGCTGTTTCTGCTCTTCCTTCCTCACTCAATCTGCTGTGTCCTGATGAGATAGTTTCTACGTATGATAAATCGATTGGTGATGTATTGGATAAGCTTGCTCCTCTAATAACTAGAACTGTTCCGTCTACTCATTCCTCTCCTTGGTTTACCCCTGAGCTCAGAGTTCTGAAAACTCAATGTAGGCGTCTTGAAAGACTCCACAACAAATCCTCCCTTCTTGTCCACGCCATAGCCTATTCTGATTCAGTAGTGAAATACAAAGAGGCACTAAACATCGCACGCTCTAACTATCTCTCTACTGTTATTAACAAAGCTAAGTGCAAACCTAAAGCTCTATTCACAGAAATAAATAAACTGGTCAAACCGTCCACCGTAGCTCTTACTGGTTCTGCCGATCTTTGTGAAAGTTTTCAGTCTTTTTTCCTACAAAAAATTGACAACATTTATCAGTCGTTTTCTTCTACTGCCACTACTCCTTCAACTCCATATTTGATTGGTTGTCCGCTAGACACTTTTCCACTCACTACTACATCTGTGGTTGAAAAAATGATTAACAAATCAAATTCTACCTCCTGTACACTTGATCCTATTCCAACATACCTTCTAAAAACTCATTTGCCTTTACTCACTCAACCTATTACCCACCTTATTAACAGGTCTCTTGCCACTGCCACTGTTCCGCTTAATCTGAAAGTAGCGGCCATTACTCCCATCCTCAAGAAGCCCGGCCTCGACAACGCCACTCATAGCAATTATAGACCAATATCAAACCTTGCATTCGTTGGCAAGCTACTTGAGAAGGTAGTTGTGGCACAACTGCAATCACACTTAGAGAGACATAATCTCTTTGAACCCCTTCAATCTGGTTTTCGTACATACCACAGCACAGAAACAGCTCTATTAAAAGTACTAAATGATCTCCTTCTGGCTTCTGATTCTGGTGCATGTAGTATTCTGGTTCTCCTTGACCTCAGTGCAGCATTTGACACTGTGTGCCACTCTACACTTATCTCACGATTGTCTGAAATAGGCATCACGGGTGCGGCACTTCAGTGGTTGACCTCGTATCTATGTGATAGACAGCAATTTGTTAAGATAGGTAAGAATCGCTCACGCTCTGTGTCTGTTTCTCACGGTGTGCCCCAAGGCTCTGTTCTTGGTCCGCTTCTATTTCTGATCTACTTGCTACCGTTAGGCCAGATCATCAGACAGCATGGTCTCAACTTTCATAGCTACGCTGATGATATTCAAATCTACTTCACGATCAATCCCAATTCATCTTTTCCACCCTCTTCAGTTACCTCCTGCCTCCACGAACTTAAAACATGGATGTCCTCTAACTTTTTACAGCTTAATGCTGGTAAAACGGAAATCCTGTTGATTAACCCTAGATCACAGAGTTCACCCGGACATGACATTTTTATTGATATAGATGGTATTGAGATTAGGCCTTCAAAAACTGTTCGGAATCTGGGAATTTTGTTCGACCCCACGCTCAGCTTTCACTCACACATTAGTCAGACTGTCAAATCATGCTTTTTTCACCTGCGGAATATTGTTCGTATTCGCCCCTCTCTTACCTTTATAGATGCGGAAATTGTTATTCATGCTTTCATCACTTCCAGACTGGACTTCTGTAACTCATTATACAGCGGACTACCCACCAAAGCAATACACCGCCTTCAAATGGTACAAAACTCTGCTGCACGAGCCCTCACATATAATAAAAAATCTGCCCACATCACTCCTATCCTTCACCAACTGCACTGGCTTCCTGTCATAAACCGCATCCAATTCAAACTGTTAGTCCTAGTGTATAAAGCCTTACATGGCCCGGCACCCAAATACCTCGTTGATTTGGTACAGCCATATGTTCCAACTCGGGCCCTTAGGTCCAGCACTGAAAACCTACTTGTGGTACCCCGGGTCAGACTCTCTACGGTGGGCGGTAGGGCTTTTAGTGTTGTTGGCCCTAAGCTTTGGAATAAGCTGCCCCTGAATCTTCGTGCGACCGACAACATCCGGACCTTCAAAAAACTACTCAAAACTCATTTATTCAAGCTTGCCCAATAAATAAGTATCCTCAACACCGTTTTCTTTGTTCTACACTTTCTTAGTTCTATTTGCTACATACTTTGTCGTAATTGTATATTTTGGGTAAATAGTACAATGTGTTTTTCTTTGATTCTTGTCAATTAGTATATGCTTGTTTCCATCTGTTTGTCTGTAATAAGCAGATGGCCTTTGTATCTGTTTGCTTGCTGTTTGTTTGCTATTTGTATTGCATTGTGAAGCGTCCTTGGGTTCTTGAAAGGCGCTATATAAAATAAACATATTATTATTATTATTATTATCAATATGAAGTTAATATGCCGGTGTTCTATCAAATAATGCTTCCTACCAGATTGTACGGATATCTGCCTTTGTTTTACTGTCCATTAAAATTTAAATTACGGTGTAGCCTGTGTACTTTGTACACAGTCCCTCTAACTTCTGATGTCCTCAGAGCTTTGTCCTGCACAAACACGGTCAGAACATTTAGTATGGTCTGAACCCGCTTCATCGATAAACGTGCAATATCGATCGGGAAGGATTATGCAGAGTTGACAGAAAAATGTTACACATGCCGTAGCAGATGAATACAACAAATAACTAAAGCTCCGCCTCACCCAGTTCGGGTACCGGACCTGGTTGAAACACTCATGCATCTAGCTGGCAGAGTGCCAAAACTTCACTGGTCGAGCCAATGCTGGACTAATATATCCATGGAGGAATTTTGTCATGTCAAATGTATTAATAATGCCATCAGAATGCAACCAAAGCACAGGATACAATGTTAAAAAAAAAAACTGTGAAATTTACGGTAAAAAAACGGCAGCTGTGGTTGCCAGTATTTTACCGTAAAAAATATGGTAGCAACCTTACTTTGAAAAAAACAACAACAACAAAAAAAAAAACATTCAGCAGGATTTAAATGTGTGGTAAAAAAAAAACATCAGCTGTGGTTCCCAGTACTTTACCATAAAAAATACAGTAGGAACCTTTTAGTTTTCACGGGACAACCGTTATATTACATAAACCGATAAATGTTATCATTAAATTTCACTAAAGTATTAAAGTCTGCTTTATATCTTTGTAATATACTGATAACCATCATAATAACACAAGTGGTAAAAAAGAAAAACACACAATGATTTTAAGTATAGCATTAGTTTTCCACAAACCGAGGCACATGTTAATATTTAGAAGGTGCACAGTGTCATACACACAAACACAAAACACCATCATGGTGACACACACATGACTCCAAATAATGCCATAAACATTCATTAAACAATATATGATGTAATATAAACCCCAAATGTATAAAACTGATAACAAAAACCAAGAAGAAACATAATTATTTAAATGAAATAGCATCAAATGTGAAGTGTCACACAGGGAATTCTGGGAATGTCCATTTAGAGAAACAACAGGAACAGAAAAAAGAGACGAGCAGAAACACAAGAACTACAACTGACTTCAGCCACAGCCTTAGATGAAATCAACTGAAGATAAAAAACATTAAATCTGTGAAGATCTCAGCAGAGGAGGATTAAACAACTCCACAAACAGCATTACCAGCTTCACTTATTAGTAACCAGACTGACTTTATTTCTGTCAGACGTCTACAGTTCTGTTTGAGAATTAACAGAGGTTTAGATGTTGATGATTTATTGTTTCATTTGAAGTCACCATGATGGAGATCAGTGACTGCTTTAGTTGGGCTCTTGACCCTTGACTTTCTGACATTAGTTTTTCTCTGCCTGCTGTAACTCTGTGTTTATAAAACATACTGATTATGGCTAGGAAATCAGAGAGAAAATTAATCATGTGATGTTGGTTGTGTATCAGTGATGGCAATCACCATGTTTGATTCACTGAGCTCTTATAGAGTCTTATCTTTGATTATATGTGTTATTAATTTGACATTATTGATTGTAGTAGCTCTATGATTCTACAGCATGTGATCCATCATTGCTGTGATAATCAAATGAATTTTTAAAACATTGCGTACAATAAAGGTTTGAACTGCTGTATCTTTCAGACACACACAGACATCAAGAGTCAGCGTATGAATCTCAACAATGGTGATGATAAAAGTGCAGCGCACTTGATGGAGCCTCCAATCAAAACTCATCAGTATCTCCCAGCATGCATTGCAGCAGGAATACATTATGCTGAATTGCCTTAGTATTTTCTTTTATTATTATATCTGCTTTTATTTTTGATGTTGTTTTTGTTGCAGCTTTTTAGTAGCTTGTTTTGTGATGTTCAGAGTTTTATCTGATTATTGTGTTGATTGTCACCGTTGTTGAGATTCATACGCTGAATCTTGATGTCTGTGTTGGTTTAAATCAAGCAGTAGTTCAAAACCTTTTTTCTACACCATGTATTTTTAAAGTTCTTCAGATTATCTGTTGCTCACTTACAGAGATATTATACTCAATAATATGAAATATTTATTTTTAATATTATAATTAATATTATCACTTTGCTCATAAAGTGAGAGATAAGACTCTTTATGAGATCAGTGAATCAGGCCACAATATGACGATTATGTCATCATTAACCTGCCATCATCACCTGGTCACATTTTCTCTCTGATTTTCATGCCATAACGTTTGTGTTATATAACCACACAGTTAAGGCAGTCAAAGTAAATCTAAAGTTAAAAAGTTAAGGGTCCAAGAGCCCAACTAAAGCAAACACTCATCTCCATAATGGTAACTTCAAACTTTATTATTTTCAATAAAACATCAACGTCTAAACCTCTGGTAATTCTCAATAATTAGATTACAGGAAACCACAGCTGGCAGGTTTTTTATTTTTTATATAAAAGTTCAGTTCAATGTTCAATGCCATAAAACCTAAAATATTACTACCGTATTTTTTACGGTAAAGCACTTGCAAGCTGCTAGTTTTTTACCGTAAACTTTAGTTCAGTGCCGTAAAAGCAAAAAAAAAATCTAACGTATTTTTTACGGTAAAGTACTGGCAACCACAGCTGCCAGTTTTTTTCCGTAATATTTAGATCACTGCCATAAAACCTAAAATATTACTACCATATTTTTTACAGTAAATCGCCTGCAACCAGCAGCCATTTTTTTACCGTAAACTTTAGTTCAATGCCGTAAAACATAAATATTTATACCGTATTTTTTACGGTAAAGTACTGGCAACCAGCTGCCAGTTTTTCACCGTAATTTTTAGTTCGATGATGTAAAACTTTGTAAAATTAGTAAAGATTTGCTACCGTATTTTTTACGGTAAGGTACGGTAAATGCAACGGTAAGTTTTTTTTTTTGCAGTGTACTTCCAAAATCCGTACATTTAACAGTATATTAATGTAAAATTACATGAAATGTCCCGTGAGAGCTATTACAGTTTTTCACTGTATATAGTAAGGGTACATACCGTTAAGGAATTAACTTTTTTTTTTTCGTTGCTTTTTTTACAGTTTTTTACTGTTAAAATTATGAACATTTTTTACAGTGTAGCAATAAGTAGATGGCTTTAAATAATTGTAAATCATACAAAATAAATGCCATGATCACTAGATTTTATACAGGTGTTACTATAATGATTTTGTTAATGGTGATTAGCAACCAAATAGTAATAATGTGGAAGTTATTGCCTTTTGCCTTGACAAGTTGGTACTGGTTAAGTTAGTACTGGTTAAGTTGTTTTTCTCACCTCACTGCAGCATCAGGCTGATGAACTGTTATATCATCATATTGACATTCATTCTCCTCTGCTCTCTTTGTCTCTGTCTTTCTGTGATGTTGGACAGTTGCGTACAGGATCTCCACAGTATCTCTGGATTCAGGAGTTTCTCCTCTTAATTTTTTGGGTTTCACACTGGCATACAGAGCGTGATTGGCTGAATCCAGTTCAGAAAGAGGCTTGTCATGGACTGAAACGCTCTGTGACGCATCAGAATAGAGATCATTCTGAAATACAAGAACATTTGTAATTATTATTAAGACATGTAAATCAGATTGATCTGAAGATTCTCAGTCTAGAGGAGTTTGCTTCAAACTTTTCAGATCAAGTATCAGGTTAGATCAAATCAATGTAGTGATGTAAAATACACACAGCAAAATCCCCAGTGTTAAATTAACACTCCTCAGTGTACATATGTGTCCACACTACAGGGTGTTAAAAATTAACACTGAAGCAGTGTTGAAGTTAATGAGATAATTAAGTTAACACTGAAGCAGTGTTGAAGTTAATGAGATAATTAAGTGATTAATTAAGTGATGATTGGCCATTAGTGGTGACACCTGATGATAACAAGCAGACTCACTGAAGGAAAGAGAAACAAGTACAGAAAAAAAGAGAAACACAAGAACTACTGACTGAACCATTATTGCACTTATTATTTAACCAGTTTGACTTTATTTCTGTCATACATCTACACACGGTCTTATTTAGATTTAACAGAAGTTTAGATGGTAATGTTTTATGGAATGTTTCGTTTCATGTCACCATTATGGTGACCAGTGGTTGCTTTAGTTGGGCTCTTGACACTTTATTATTTAACATTAGTTTTTCTCTGGTTGCTCCAACTCTGTGTTTATAAAGCATATGTGTTGTGGCAAGAGAAACTATGATTTGGGCTGTGTTTCCTGAAAGTATCGCATGCCTAATTTGATCGTATAGACCATTTGTTGCAGTTGGTCTGTGATCAAGTTAGGCCTAAGATGCTATTGGGACTGCAACCCTGGTTATGTTTTGATGATGAAATTACTAGAGACCTGATTTACTGATGGTACCCATCATTATAAACTGATTATCTAAAGGTTTTATTAATTTTTCACTACAGTAATTACTTCCAGCAATGTTTTAAAGATCTGAAGGATTTAAAATCACACACAGACATCAATAATCTACATATGAATCTCAATAATGGTGACAATCAAACAAATGCTTAATGTTGCAGTGCATGATGGGAGCCACCAATCAGAACGCATCAATGGCTGACATCATGCATTGCAGCATGAATAAATTATGCAGCTGAATTGTCCTGTAATTAGGGCCCGAGCACCGATGGTGTGAGGACCCTCTTGGAATTGCTCTGTTTATTATTATTATTATTATTATTATTATTATTATTCTCCGCATTTAATCGCATTTTTGAGGGCCTAAACATGCTCGAAAACTCACGAAACTTTGCACACGCGTCAGAACTGGCGAAAATTGACATCTGATATAGGTTTCAGAATTGGACGGGGCAAAATGGCTCGATAGCGCCACCTATAAAAGTTCAACGGAGTGCGCCTCCCGCTATGTTCCACGTACGTGTACGAATTTCGGTACATACATGTAAGGACCTAATACCTACAAAAAAGTCTCTTGGAGCGTAGCCCTAAACCCAACAGGAAGTCAGCCATTTTGAACTTCCTCTCAGATTTTTGTGCAGTTTTTGCCATTTTCAGGCCTCGTACTTTAACGAACTCCTCCTACAGTTTTAATCTGATCATCTTCAAATTTGGTGAGTGTAATCTTAAGGCCTTTGCGACGTTAAATTGCGAAGATCTTGAGTTTTCGTCGAAGGGCGGGTCCTCGGCGGCCTGACAAATTTTGATGTTTCGCCATGAAACAGGAAGTTGCTGTAACTCAGGCATGGAATGTCCAATCTGCCCCAAACTTCACACGTTTGATAAGAGTCATGGTCTGAACACATCTACATGAGAATATTCAGTTATAGTAATAGCGCCACCTGCTGGCAACAGGAAGTGACATGTTTAACACTGTTGTGGACTCCTAATAACATATAAAAAAGTGTCAGCAAGTGCTAAACATGCTAACAACATACTAGAAACATGCTAAAACATGCTAGCAAACTCTTAGCTAAGTGCTAAAGCATGCTATTACTGCAATTAAATAGGAATTTGCTGTAGCTCAGGCACGGAATGTCCAATCTGCCCCATATTTCACACTTTTGATAAGAGTCATGGCCTGAACACATCTACATGAGAATATTCAGTTATAGTAATAGCGCCACCTACTGGTAACAGGAAGTGTCATGTTTAACACGTTGATGCCATTCTAGCAACATGTTAAAAATGCCATTGACTTCTTAACATGCTAGAAACATGTTAAAACATGCTAGCAATACTTAGCTAAGTGCTAAAGCATGCTAATTCAATTAAAAGGATGTTGTTGTTACTCAAGAAGGCAATGTCCAATCTGCGTCAAACTTCACACTTTTGATAAACGTTCTGTCCTGAACACATGACCATGCTCATATTCAGTTACAGTCATAGCGCCACCTGCTGGCAACAGGAAGTGACATGTTAAACACTGTTGTGGACATATAAAAACATATAAAAAAGTGCCAGCAAGTGCTAAACATGCTAACAACATACTAGAAACATGCTAAAACATGCTAGCAAACACTTAGCTAAGTGCTAAAGCATGCTATTACTGCAATTAAATAGGAATTTGCTGTAACTCAGGCATGGAATGTCCAATCTGCCCCAAACTTCACACGTTTGATAAGAGTCATGGCCTGAACACATCTACATGAGAATGTTCAGTTATAGTAATAGCGCCACCTACTGGCAACAGGAAGTGACATGTTTAACACGTTGATGCCGTTCTAGCAACATGTTAAAAATGCCATTGAGTTCTAAACATGCTAGAAACATGTTAAAACATGCTAGCAATACTTAGCTAAGTGCTAAAGCATGCTAATTCAATGAAACAGGACTTTGTTGTTACTCAAGAAGGCAATGTACAATCTACCCCAAACTTCACACGTTTGATAAGAGTTATCTCTTGAACACATGTCCATGCTCATATTTAGTTATAGTCATAGCGCCACCTGCTGGCAACAGTAAGTGACGTTTAACACTGTTCTTGACTCCTAATAACATATAAAAAAATGCCAGTAGGTGCTAAACATCCTACCAACATACTAGAGACATGCTAAAACATACTAGCAAACACTTAGCTAAGTGCTAAAGAATGATATTACTGCAATTAAATATGAATTTGCTGTAACTCAGGCATGGAATGTCCAATCTGCCCCAAACTTCACACTTTTGATAAGAATCATGGCCTGAACACATCTACATGAGAATGTTCAGTTATAGTAATAGCGCCACCTACTGGCAACAGGAAGTGACATGTTTAACACGTTGATGCCGTTCTAGCAACATGTTAAAAATGCCATTGAGTTCTAAACATGCTAGAAACATGTTAAAACATGCTAACAATGCTTAGCTAAGTGCTAAAGAATGCTAATTCAATGAAACATGACTTTGTTGTTACTCAAGAAGGCAATGTCCAATTTGCACCAAACTTCACACGTTTGATAAGAGTTCTGTCCTGAACACACATCCATGCTCATATTCAGTTATAGTCATAACGCCACCTACTGGCAACAGAAACTGACATGGTTAACACAGTAATGCAGTACTAACCACATAATTATTGTGTACTAAGCATGCTAGAAACAGACTAAACATGCTAGCAACACTTAGCTGAGTCATGAAGCATGCTATTATCACCATTATACAAAACATTTTGTAACTGACTTTGACATACTCTTACTATATATACCTCCTTAAATGTACATTTCCCAACCATGCTCTGTCTTCCTAAAGCCACCGAGTGTTAAAGGCACGGGTGCGAGGGCCCTTTCATCGCTGCTTGCAGCTTTAATTTTCATTGTTCTTTCTGTTGGCTTTTATTTTGCTATTGTTTTGTTCTGACTTTAGTAGCTTGTTTTGTGATGTTCAGAGTTGATCTGTTCGTCACTAGTTTGTTTATTGTCACCATTGTTGAGACTCATATGCTGATTCTTGATGTCTGTGTGTTTAAACACAGTAACTTCTTTGCTCAAAGTATTTTCCAAATTTTTCATATTGCTATTGGATCTCAAACTGTAGAATCTCAGAGCTACAATCACCAATACTAAAACAAGACATCAAGCATATAGTCAAAAATTTAGATTCTGAAAGACATTAGTGAATCAGGTCACTACATGATGATGTTTTTATCATCAAAACATATTGTGAGCAAGTCATGTTTTCTCTTGCAGTAACAAATGTGCTTTATAAACACAGAGTTGTAGCAACCAGAGAAAAACTAATATTAAAAAATGAAAGGGTCAAGAGCCCAACTAAAGCAAACACTGACCACCAAAATGATAACTTGAAAAGAAACATTCCATAAAACATTACCATCTAAACTTCTGTTAAATCTCAAGAACTTGTGTAGATGTATGACAGAAATAAAATCAAACTGGTAATAATAAGTGCAACAATGTGTAATGACTCGAAGTCAGTTGTAGTTCTTGTGTTTCTCTTTTTTCTGTTATTGTTTTTTTCTCTTTCCTTCAGTGATTCTGCTTATTAACATCAGGTGTCACCACTAATGGCCAATCATCACTTAATTAATCACTTAATTATCGCATTAACTTCAACACTGCTTCAGTGTTAACTTAATTAACTCATTAACTTCAACACTGCTTCAGTGTTAATTTTTAACACCCTGTAGTGTGGACACATATGTACACTGTTGTACATATTTAACACTGGGGATTTTGCTGTGCAGGTATATTTCATTGATTCACACATGGAGTGGAGAAGAGTAGGGCAGAATGAGTAAATGAAGTGAAATGTTCATTCATCACAGTATGTGTTAATACTGTAAGGATGGACTTTTACTAAGACTGAATTCAAGAATTCTAACCTGCAATAAAACAATAAAACTCACTAATCTGAAGAAGAGATCTATGGGACAGAGAGCACAACACAACTTCTCCAATCTCGTCTCTTCCCCCATGCTGAGTTCCTGACTCCTCACACTATCTTCTCCCCTCCAGGTCTCATTCAGTCATGCAAAACACACACACACCTACTGTCTCCAGTTGTTTTATGAGAGGTCAAAGTAAATACTTTTGGTGCGAATGGTAAAGAAGTTTCATTCCCGCAGCAGCAGAACAGTCAGAAAAAGAAAACAATGCCTGTTCTTCTGTTGTGGGAGATGCCCCAATAAAGATTGTTGATAACGTTTGTATTTATCCCCCAAACTCAGGCGTGACCACTTGAGGCACAAGAAAGGATCCAGCAAAAGCTGAATAAATATTTGGGTGCTAATGTAGATGTTTATTGTTCTTTTGTTCCACTTGGGTATTTAAAGGGGATTGGCAAACCACTCAAGGAAGCATCTGTAAACAGAACTTCTGTTTAATCCTTTTTAATTGATGCTTAACCCTGCCTGGCAAAATAAATGTTACATCTTGATTTATTCTGAAGTATTCTGAAATCATTATTTTAGTAAATTAAGGAGGCTGGTGCTACCGCAAATCTTAGTTAAGGTAGGTCAAACTAAAGGCGCATGTATTGATTTCTGTCTATCACTGATTTAGCAAGTTGTATGGAAATGGCTAAAATAAACTACACTTTTTTGTACGAGTGAGCAGTAGGCAACCGACTTTAGAGGTATTAGCGAACCCTATATCGTGACTAAAATCAGAATTAGCAAGTTTGTGTCCGTGAGAATAATAAAAGATCTAAATTAAATCACAATTCATCTTTTGATCAGCTGTTAAGAGAGAAAATCAATAAAAACAAAGAGTCACTTAAATTTGGAGTCAGATTAAATTATTCATGGAGTCAGAATTAAAATTGGAAATCAACTGTTTAATAAATTAAAGTGAATTTTCCAGAAGCGCCCGAAAAGACATACACGCTGCATTGCCTTTGACCACGACACCGGACACCGTCGTTGGGCCAGTGATTGGAGCTTACAATGATTATGCAATTAGACCAACAAACCTATATTAAAACAGTAAATATATATAAGTATTCCATTAAACCATGGGAAAATTAGTTAAATGTCTTCATTAGTTTTATTTATTAATAAAAAAAAAATTCTGGATTGTCTTGATAAAGACTTTGATAATGTTAGTTTCTCATCAGTTCGCACAGTTACAGTCTGAGACACAGATAACGGCTGATCGACTGATTTTCTGCTTCTGTAAAGTTGTGTTGTGTTTGGATGATTTACCTCTTTCACTGTGAGATCTTCAGCTTTAACACTCCTTTGTTTCTTCCTGTTATAATCACAGACATTAACAGCATATGGACGAATGTATTAAATTAAGAGAAAATATGAACACTGTTTTTAAAGATTACTAATAATCAAATACAAATTAGCCATTTTCTTCTACATCAGACCAAATGTGAACTTATACAATCACTGCAGTTTTTTTATTAAACCCACATAATGAACAGTATGAAGATGATGATGATGATGAAGACTAATCCTCCAGATGCCGCTGTGATCACAATCACATTCCCACCAGCAACATGATGAACTGAAAGAGGAAGATCATCATGATTAACTCTCCAAACTGATGAATGATGTGAAGATACAGGAGTGTGTTAATAAAAGCTTCACCTGTGACAGTTACAGCGTCTGATCTCTGAGATCCATGTTGATTGTGAGCCTGACAGTAGAAGCGTCCACTCTGTAGTGCACTGAAACTCTGTCCAGATCCAACAGCTGAGGGTTCATTCTCCTTAAACCAGCTGAAGTTCAGAGCAGGAGGGTTTGAGTCACTGATGCAGTTCAGAGTCACTGAATCTCCCTCCACTATTACACCAGATCCATTCATCAACACTGAGACGGTCCTGGGAGGGTCTAAAACAGACAAAAATGAAAATTCACAATAACTATTACAAAATTATGTGTTTGGAAATTTTAAACAATGTGTAGATGATCATTAACTCACACATGACGTTTAAAGTCACAGCATCAGAGTATTTCTGCCCATGTTCATTGATGGACTTGCACTTGTATTCTCCACTGTCATCAGAGCTGATCTTTGCGATGCTGTAGATTCTTCCAGATCCTACAATCGTTCCTCCTTTAAACCAGCTGAAGTTCAGAGCAGGAGGGTTTGAGTCACTGCTGCAGTTCAGAGTCACTGAATCTCCCTCCACTATTACACCAGATCTACTTATCAACACTGAGACGTTCTTTGGAGGGTCTAAAACAGACAAAAATTAAAGTTCAGTGAATATGATGATGGCTGAGGTGTCTGAGCACCAGGTCCCTGTGTTCGCACAACTGATCTCGCGAGTGGGCCAAGAAGAGGGCGGCCTCCGCGACCTTCGTAAATATGTGGGGCGACAGGGAGGACTTTGTACTGGTACGCCCGTCCCTCGAACTCAAAGCGTAGGAACGGTCTGCGTCAAGGGAAAATTGAGACATTAAAGTACACGTCCTTCAGGTCGATCGCTGCGAACCAATCTTAGGGGCGAACACATTCTGCATTAGCATTTTGATCAGAAGCTTGTGAAGGGCCCGATTCAAAACACGCACATCCAAGATTTGATGTAACCCACCACTCTTCTTGGGAACAGTGAAGTAGGAGCTGTTAAACCCTGACCTCACAATCTCGCAATCTCCGCATGCAGAACAAGGGGCCTCTACGTTCCCCGCTGTACTGAATCTCATAGCCAAATCTGAACGTCCCAATGAGCCAGCGTGACGGGCGCTAGCCAGGCTCCCAGCGACCGAACCAGCAGGACCAATGGGACCACAGACGCACCCGTGGAGGATAGAGACCCGTCCCGGAGTGGGGTCTGAGTGTTCAGTGCAACACTTACCTGGCTCCACAGTTTGGCAGGGGTGCGTGAGAAGGCATAGCATACAGCTTGATAACTATAACACTCCTTATGATTTATGGGGATTGAAAAAGGTGGTTGTGTACACACACTGCCGACACATTTATGTTCAAACACTGTGTAAAATGAATTTTGCATAATAGGTGCCCTTTAACCTGTTAACCGTTGCCAGTGCGCCCGCGCACTGAAGCATTTTTTTTTTTTTTTTTTTTAAAGTTACTATCACATTTAATGTTATACCTTGACAAACTATACATCATTAAAAAGATATAAGACTCAAGTTTCAGTATTTGACCACTATTGTATTCTGAGAAACTTATAGCGACAGTTATTTCTTAATTTGTGTCAGGAGTTATGAAATGAAAAAATAAGTCGATACCTTTAATATGAATTATGAGCGTCAGCCGCTTTCATTCATTTCTTTAAAAACCTTGTTAAAAATCTTAAATACTTCAGAGCACAGACTTAAGTTTGGAATCTTTTTAAAGGGAACACTTCACAGATTAATGTAGAAATATATATATATTTTTAAGTTGTATATTTTATATAAAATATATATTTTACAAAAAAATTTCAACTAAAACTTTAAGAAAATTAAAGCTAAATATCTGAACAAATTCTGTGACAAACTGTAGGTTGATATCAAAAAAATAAAAAAAAAATAATTCAGTATGATCTTTTTGAGTGCAGTACCAAACTTTTCCACTAGATGACATCCAGACTCCTCTGGTGACCATATAAGGACTCTTTGATTTCCATATATGGATTAAATGATCTTAACTACAGTCTGAACACTTTCAAATGCTATATAGTTGGTCAAGATTACTTTAGGTTTTGACTATATAGATATTATTGTTATAAATGTATAATGGCAAGTGTCCCACAGGTTTCGGGGAGGGGCCGTCTTAAAAATAGTGGTTAAAACATTTTTATAAATCATAAATTCAGAAATGTATTCTTTGTAATGTGTGAAAAGTATTGATATTAAAAGTTCATTATTTGTACCTGATTGTAATTATTATCTTTTTTTTTTTTTTCATAGTGTGATTTTTGGGGAATTGAATACAATTAGGGCCAGTTTGACCCGGACCACACAGACTGTAACCAGAAATCTAAAGTGCATGAGGGTTAAAGAGAGAAAGTCAATCTGCACTCACACATGACATTGAGCTGAACAGCAGGAGAGATGTGAGTGTGTCCGTCTACAGCACAGCTATATCTGCCTGAATCCTCTCTTCTGACTGACTGCAGCAGGAGTTCATTGTTTCTGTCTCTTCTCTCAGTTAATGGCTGTGAGTTTCTGTACCAGATGAATGTTGCTCTGTCAGTCAGAGCGCAGCTGCTTTTACATCTCAGAGTGACTGAATCTCCCTCTGTCACTCTCTCAGGAGACTCCACCTGAAGATCTGAACACAACACACACATTATATCTAGTGCTGCTGTCATACACTGATTATTATTCAACATTATGCACAGAAGAAGAGATAAACCTCATCAAACTCACCTGTGACAGTAAGAGTCACTCCAGATTTACCAGTCCATTTCTTATCAGGTTTTTTAGTGATGAATCTGAAATAGTACATGTGTGAATCCTTCAGTGTCACATGACTCAGTCTGACGGTGCAGTTCTGCTGTTTATCTCCCAGATACTGAAGCCTCTGACTGTATTCAGGGTTCTTAGACAGATCTCGAGGCTCTTCACTTTTTTTGCTCCAGAACACTTTCTTGATCTGATGTCCAGTAGGGTATGTATAAGTGCATCTCATTATCACTGTTGAGTCCTTTAGTGCACAGATGTGTGAAGGACTGTAACTCACACTCATACCAGCACTAGAAACCCCTGAAACACAGAATTCATCAAACTGTAAATGTTGTTTTATCTGTTATATCTCAGTGTGAATTACTTTAAGACAGAGGAGTGAAGAGAGAACCAAGAAATCAGCCAAAAACAACAAGCTGCACAATTACAGTTTTTCTGAATTGCTAAAACACATTTCTTGAAACCATCACTCACTTTCTCAAAACCTTAAACACAAAAGCAAATGTTCAAAACTCATTCAGAGAATCTCTGACTCTTCTGGCAAAATCAAACAATGCTTTCAGATCTTACACACATCAGTCAATATTAGAAACACTGCAGATCATTCGTTAGACACTACAAGAAGAATGGAGAACACAGAATCCAGAGCATGCAGTTACAGGAGAAATATTTATTTATTTATTGCAACAAAGTAAACAAATTTTGCAATTATGTAATAAAGTAGTACTGACACCTGACAGTGGTGAGTGAATGAATACTGTATGCACTGCAAGTACTGTATAGTATTGTACTGAATATTGTATAGTATCGAATGTCTGTATATTCAGCATTTGCATACTGTGAAATACAGTGACCAACTGCAGAAGCCCAAAAGGTTACAGTAAAAAAACTGTAAATGAAAAGCATGTTACTGTAAAGTACAGTCAGAAGAGTTGAGCAACTGCAGAATCAAGGTCAGTGAGAGAGATTTATTCTGCTTCAGCTTCACGTCTTCATGTCGGTCCGGCCGGAGAATATCATCTCTGCAGGAGAAGAGAAAAACCCTGAAGCAGATCCAGCCTTGACAACATTCTCCACACCTTCCTCTTCCTCTTCCTCCTCGTTCATCACCTCTTTCACACACTCTTCCTCCTCTTATACTCATACTCTTCCTCCTCTTATACACACACTCTTCCTCCTCTTATACTCACACTCTTCCTCCTCTTACACTCATACTCTTCCTCTTCCTCCTCGTTCATCACCTCTTTCACACACTCTTCCTCCTCTTATACTCACACTCTTCCTCCTCTTATACTCTCACTCTTCCTCCTCTTATACTCATACTCTTCCTCCTCTTATACTCACACTCTTCCTCCTCTTATACTCACACTCTTCCTCCTCTTATACTCACACTCTTCCTCCTCTTATACTCACACTCTTCCTCCTCTTATACTCATACTCTTCCTCCTCTTATACTCACACTCTTCCTCCTCTTATACTCACACTCTTCCTCCTCTTATACACATACTCACACTCTTCCTCCTCTTATACTCACACTCTTCCTCCTCTAACTCACTCTTCCTCCTCTTATACTCACACTCTTCTTCCTCTTATACTCACACTCTTCCTCCTCTTATACTCACACTCTTCCTCCTCTAACTCACACTCTTCCTCCTCTTTCACACACTCTTCCTCCTATTATACACACTCTTCCTCCTCTTATACTCATACTCTTCCTCCTCTAACTCACACTCTTCCTCCTTTTATACACACACTCTTCCTCCTCTTATACTCACACTCTTCCTCCTCTAACTCACACTCTTCCTCCTCTTTCACACACTCTTCCTCCTATTATACACACTCTTCCTCCTCTTATACTCATACTCTTCCTCCTCTTATACTCACACTCTTCCTCCTCTAACTCACACTCTTCCTCCTCTTATACTCACACTCTTCCTCCTCTAACTCACACTCTTCCTCCTCTTATACTCATACTCCACTTATACTCACACTCTTCCTCCTCTAACTCACACTCTTCCTCCTCTTATACTCATACTCCACTTATACTCACACTCTTCCTCCTCTAACTCACACTCTTCCTCCTCTTATACTCACACTCTTCCTCCTCTAACTCACACTCTTCCTCCTCTTATACTCACACTCTTCCTCCTCTAACTCACACTCTTCCTCCTCTTATACTCACACTCTTCCTCCTCTAACTCACACTCTTCCTCCTCTTATACTCACACTCTTCCTCCTCTAACTCACACTCTTCCTCCTCTTATACACACACTCTTCCTCCTCTAACTCACGCTCTTCCTCCTCTTATACTCACACTCTTCCTCCTCTTATACTCATACTCTTCCTCCTCTTATACTCACACTCTTCCTCCTCTAACTCACACTCTTCCTCCTCTTATACTCACACTCTTCCTCCTCTTATACTCATACTCCTCTTATACTCATACTCATCCTCCTCTTATACTCACACTCTTCCTCCTCTAACTCACACTCTTCCTCCTCTTATACTCACACTCTTCCTCCTCTTATACTCATACTCCTCTTATACTCACACTCTTCCTCCTCTTATACTCACACTCTTCCTCCTCTTATACTCACTCTTCCTCTAACTCACGCTCTTCCTCCTCTTATACTCACACTCTTCCTCCTCTTATACTCACACTCTTCCTCCTCTTATACTCACACTCTTCCTCCTCTAACTCACACTCTTCCTCCTCTTATACTTACACTCTTCCTCCTCTAACTCACACTCTTCCTCCTCTTATACTCATACTCCTCTTATACTCATACTCTTTCTCCTCTTATACTCATACTCTTCCTCCTCTTATACTCACACTCTTCCTCCTCTTATACTCACACTCTTCCTCCTCTTATACTCATACTCTTCCTCCTCTTATACTCACACTCTTCCTCCTCTAACTCACACTCTTCCTCCTCTTATACTCACACTCTTCCTCCTCTTATACACACACTCTTCCTCCTCTAACTCACACTCTTCCTCCTTTTATACTCACACTCTTCCTCCTCTAACTCATACTCTTCCTCCTCTTATACTCATACTCTTCCTCCTCTTATACTCACACTCTTCCTCCTCTAACTCACACTCTTCCTCCTCTTATACTCACACTCTTCCTCCTCTTATACTCATACTCTTCCTCCTCTTATACTCACACTCTTCCTCCTCTTATACACACACTCTTCCTCCTCTTATACACACACTCTTCCTCCTCTTATACTCACACTCTTCCTCCTCTTATACACACACTCTTCCTCCTCTAACTCACACTCTTCCTCCTCTTATACTCACACTCTTCCTCCTCTAACTCACACTCTTCCTCCTCTTATACTCACACTCTTCCTCCTCTAACTCACACTCTTCCTCCTCTAACTCACACTCTTCCTCCTCTTATACACACACTCTTCCTCCTCTAACTCACGCTCTTCCTCCTCTTATACTCACACTCTTCCTCCTCTTATACTCATACTCTTCCTCCTCTTATACTCACACTCTTCCTCCTCTAACTCACACTCTTCCTCCTCTAACTCACACTCTTCCTCCTCTTATACTCACACTCTTCCTCCTCTTATACTCACACTCTTCCTCCTCTAACTCACACTCTTCCTCCTCTTATACTCATACTCCTCTTATACTCATACTCCTCTTATACTCATACTCTTCCTCCTCTTATACTCACACTCTTCCTCCTCTAACTCACACTCTTCCTCCTCTTATACTCACACTCTTCCTCCTCTTATACTCATACTCCTCTTATACTCATACTCTTCCTCCTCTTATACTCACACTCTTCCTCCTCTAACTCACGCTCTTCCTCCTCTTATACTCACACTCTTCCTCCTCTTATACTCACACTCTTCCTCCTCTTATACTCACACTCTTCCTCCTCTAACTCACACTCTTCCTCCTCTTATACTTACACTCTTCCTCCTCTAACTCACACTCTTCCTCCTCTTATACTCATACTCCTCTTATACTCATACTCTTTCTCCTCTTATACTCATACTCTTCCTCCTCTTATACTCACACTCTTCCTCCTCTTATACTCACACTCTTCCTCCTCTTATACTCATACTCTTCCTCCTCTTATACTCACACTCTTCCTCCTCTAACTCACACTCTTCCTCCTCTTATACTCACACTCTTCCTCCTCTTATACACACACTCTTCCTCCTCTAACTCACACTCTTCCTCCTTTTATACTCACACTCTTCCTCCTCTAACTCATACTCTTCCTCCTCTTATACTCATACTCTTCCTCCTCTTATACTCACACTCTTCCTCCTCTAACTCACACTCTTCCTCCTCTTATACTCACACTCTTCCTCCTCTTATACTCACACTCTTCCTCCTCTTATACTCACACTCTTCCTCCTCTTATACACACACTCTTCCTCCTCTTATACACACACTCTTCCTCCTCTTATACTCACACTCTTCCTCCTCTAACTCACACTCTTCCTCCTTTTATACTCACACTCTTCCTCCTCTAACTCATACTCTTCCTCCTCTTATACTCATACTCTTCCTCCTCTTATACTCACACTCTTCCTCCTCTAACTCACACTCTTCCTCCTCTTATACTCACACTCTTCCTCCTCTAACTCACAGTCTTCCTCCTCTTATACTCATACTCTTCCTCCTCTAACTCACACTCTTCCTCCTCTTATACTCATACTCTTCCTCCTCTTATACTCATACTCTTCCTCCTCTAACTCAGACTCTTCCTCCTCTAACTCACACTCTTCCTCCTCTTATACTCACACTCTTCCTCCTCTAACTCACTCTTCCTCCTCTTATACTCACACTCTTCCTCCTCTTATACTCACACTCTTCCTCCTCTAACTCACTCTTCCTCCTCTTATACTCACACTCTTCCTCCTCTTATACTCATACTCTTCCTCCTCTTATACACACACTCTTTCTCCTCTAACTCACACTCTTCCTCCTCTTATACTCACACTCTTCCTCCTCTAACTCACACTCTTCCTCCTCTTATACTCACAATCTTCCTCCTCTTATACTCACACTCTTCCTCCTCTTATACTCACACTCTTCCTCCTCTTATACTCATACTCTTCCTCCTCTTATACTCACACTCTTCCTCCTCTAACTCACACTCTTCCTCCTCTTATACTCACACTCTTCCTCCTCTTATACACACACTCTTCCTCCTCTAACTCACACTCTTCCTCCTTTTATACTCACACTCTTCCTCCTCTAACTCATACTCTTCCTCCTCTTATACTCATACTCTTCCTCCTCTTATACTCACACTCTTCCTCCTCTAACTCACTCTTCCTCCTCTTATACTCACACTCTTTCTCCTCTAATTCATACTCTTCCTCCTCTAACTCACACTCTTCCTCCTCTTATACTCACACTCTTCCTCCTCTTATACTCACACTCTTCCTCCTCTTATACTCACACTCTTCCTCCTCTAACTCATACTCTTCCTCCTCTTATACTCATACTCTTCCTCCTCTTATACTCACAATCTTCCTCCTCTAACTCACACTCTTCCTCCTCTTATACTCACACTCTTCCTCCTCTAACTCACAGTCTTCCTCCTCTTATACTCATACTCTTCCTCCTCTAACTCACACTCTTCCTCCTCTTATACTCATACTCTTCCTCCTCTAACTCAGACTCTTCCTCCTCTAACTCACACTCTTCCTCCTCTTATACTCACACTCTTCCTCCTCTAACTCACTCTTCCTCCTCTTATACTCACACTCTTCCTCCTCTTATACTCATACTCTTCCTCCTCTTATACTCATACTCTTCCTCCTCTTATACACACACGCTTTCTCCTCTAACTCACTCTTCCTCCTCTTATACTCACACTCTTTCTCCTCTAATTCATACTCTTCCTCCTCTAACTCACACTCTTCCTCCTCTTATACTCACACTCTTCCTCCTCTTATACATACACTCTTCCTCCTCTTATTCTCACACTCTTCCTCCTCTAACTCATACTCTTCCTCCTCTTATACACATACTCTTCCTCCTCTTATACTCATACTCTTCCTCCTCTTATACACATACTCTTCCTCCTCTTATACTCATACTCATACTCTTCCTCTTATACTCACACTCTTCCTCCTCTTATACTCATACTCTTCCTCCTCTTATAGTCACACTCTTCCTCCTCTAACTCACACTCTTCCTCCTCTTATACTCACACTCTTCCTCCTCTTATACACACACTCTTCCTCCTCTTATACTCACACTCTTCCTCCTCCAACTCATACTCTTCCTCCTCTTATACTCACACTCTTCCTCCTCTTATACACATAGTCTTCCTCCTCTTATACTCATACTCTTCCTCCTCTTATACACATACTCTTCCTCCTCTAACTCACACTCTTCCTCCTCTTATACTCATACTCTTCCTCCTCTTATACTCATACTCTTCTTCCTCTTATACTCATACTCTTCCTCCTCTTATACTCACACTCTTCCTCCTCTTATACACATAGTCTTCCTCCTCTTATACATACACTCTTCCTCCTCTTATACTCACACTCTTCCTCCTCTAACTCATATTCTTCCTCCTCTTATACTCATACTCTTCCTCCTCTTATACTCACACTCTTCCTCCTCTTATACACATACTCTTCCTCCTCTTATACTCATACTCTTCCTCCTCTAACTCACACTCTTCCTCCTCTTATACTCACACTCTTCCTCCTCTAACTCACTCTTCCTCCTCTTATACTCACACTCTTCCTCCTCTTATACTCATACTCTTCCTCCTCTTATACTCACACTCTTCCTCCTCTTATACTCACACTCTTCCTCCTCTAACTCACTCTTCCTCCTCTTATACTCACACTCTTCCTCCTCTTATACTCACACTCTTCCTCCTCTTATACACACACTCTTCCTCCTCTTATACTCACACTCTTCCTCCTCTAACTCACACTCTTCCTCCTCTTATACTCACACTCTTTCTCCTCTAATTCATACTCTTCCTCCTCTAACTCACACTCTTCCTCCTCTTATACTCACACTCTTCCTCCTCTTATACATACGCTCTTCCTCCTCTTATACTCATACTCTTCCTCCTCTTATACTCACACTCTTCCTCCTCTTATACACATACTCTTCCTCCTCTTATACTCATACTCTTCCTCTTATACTCACACTCTTCCTCCTCTTATACTCATACTCTTCCTCCTCTTATACTCACACTCTTCCTCCTCTAACTCACACTCTTCCTCCTCTTATACTCACACTCTTCCTCCTCTAACTCACACTCTTCCTCCTCTTATACTCAGACTCTTCCTCCTCTAACTCACACTCTTCCTCCTCTTATACTCATACTCTTCTTCCTCTTATACTCATACTCTTCCTCCTCTTATACTCACACTCTTCCTCCTCTTATACACATAGTCTTCCTCCTCTTATACTCATACTCTTCCTCCTCTTATACACATACTCTTCCTCCTCTTATACTCATACTCTTCCTCTTATACTCACACTCTTCCTCCTCTTATACTCACACTCTTCCTCCTCTTATACTCACACTCTTCCTCTTCTTATACTCATACTCTTCCTCCTCTAATCTTCAATGCAACATTTTGAGTCAATTTAGGCACTTTAAACTGTCTTGTATTTTGTACAGTTGGTTTCCTCTCATCATTAGAAATAAGTGTGAACAATTTTGAGTCGTTGTGTGTAAATGATGACAACTGTGTTGTAGTTGTGTTTAACTTTAGCCTGCCTGTGTTTAGTGTTTTGAAACATAAGTGCATCACAGTGAGAAATGTGTTTTAGTGAGTGAGAATGTGTTTTGAGTTTTGCAAAAAGAGTGCATGAGATTTACAAACAGTGTTTTAACCTGAACTTGTTTAATGTTTTACAGAAAGAGTGATTTATTCAACAAATTGGTTTAGGCTATTGAGAATTTGGTTCAGAGAAGTGGGTTTAGTGTTTTAGCAATTCAGAAAAACTGTAAATCCTGGAATATGACAATATACATATTTAACATATACACATTCACTTCCGAGAACAAGAGCAAAATATATTCACGATCTAGTGCTAGAGCAGGGCTGTGAACTGTCACACTTTCAGCCTGAGACTCTAATCGACACGTTTCACACACTCTCACGCCACACACACATTTTCTCACGCAGAGAAAAATCGCACTGACACTGACCAGAGGTGTATAGTCCAGGGGTCAGAAAGTAGAAGTCCTGCCATATGTTTATTCCACCCATGAACTCAGCAGCTGATTTCACTAATTAGTTCTCCTGCTGAATTAGCAAATCCAGGTGATTGGAACAAAATACTGAACCTGGACTTTCCACCTCTGACACCAACAGACAAGACAGAGCTGGTTACTTTTGATATGAAACAAATTCTCTGCTCTCAGATTCTGTACATTTTATTATGAAATTAAAACAATAAATCTCGTTTTGGCGTTGTAAATGTGACGTGGCAGATCGCTGTAGCGCCTCAGTTCAAGCGGCACGTGAACCGATCATCAACGAATGACCAATAGGTAGGCTATGTTGAAAGATACAGTAAAGCTTACTGAAATGTATATGCCTCTGTAGTCGCATAGATTCAAATACTCGTATATTGTTATTCATATGTTTTATTATTATGTATTGTTGGTTACCATTTATTAAGTAGGCTATAGATGTTTATGTTAACATCACTTAAACCTGCGTGTACTGGCGAGTGACACTAGGGGGCAGTGGTGAGCCGCAGGGCGTTTCAATTTTTGACATGAAGGAGTCACACTGCCAGCTACTTTGGCCCTGTCCCAAATGGCACACTCCGGACTTATGGACTTCCTCAGAGTCCACACTTAGGTGACGTCATGTAGTGCAGACATATAATATAATATAATAAAATATACCTATTTATTGTTGTCTTTGTTGAATTTTCAGATTGTACAGTGTGTGACAGAAATGTGCCACCAGAAAACACAGCCTCTTCTGTGTGTGCAACACCTCATACATAATATCGATCAATCAGTGTTTTTCAACCGCGCAAAGAAGTCAATAAAACAGCTGGAGAACAAGAATATCACATTACGTTATATAACGCTGGAGAAGCATAACATTACATTTACCCCAGGAAAGCCATTTAATGACCATAGCACGTTAATTGGCTAGAAAAATTTGCTATAGAGACCATTTGCTAAATATATGCACTATATTAGCCTACATATTTATTACATTTTTACCTATATCACTACAATATTATAATGTTGTTATTATAATAAAAACACATTATATTTAATTAGAGTTGTTATTTTTAATCTTTAATACTAATAGCTGACAGGGCTCTGTATGATTACAGCAATGTGTGAGATTAGTTTTTTCTTGAGAAAAATGAATATGTATCTACAGTACCTAATATCATCCAAATTAATCGATATTGAATCAAGATCGGAATCAAATCACAAGAATTGAATTCATGATAGTGATTGAAAGAATTGAAATCATGAAATTTGTGTCAAGCAATAATAATAATTAAATAAAACAGTAGCCTACCAGTCATTGTACCATGTAAACATTTTAAGATGTTGTCACTAAACTTCTAAAATTCTTCTGTTATTTTAAATAATACAATTCTGATGTTTTGCCAATCAAAATAAACTTATTGTGATGCAAGTTTTTTTTTTTTTTTTTACACCCCATCAATCCCCCTTCCATAATTCTCCCTTTAAACTAAACTCAGAAGTTGGCAGCCCTGTCCTACAGTGATCTTTTGATGAGCTTTGATGGAGGGTGTTGGAGAAAAGCAGAAGTAAGTGTACAGAGACAGAGGAGTGAAGAGAGAACCACGAACAACATGACGCACTCTCAAATAATGAAATATATGTAAAATAAGACGAAGAAAATAATCAAAGTTGATTTATTAAATACCCAATGACATCAAAATATTATTTTTGTGGCTTTTAGTTCTTATCTATCAGCTCAGAGCTCATTTATGCTAGTGAACTCCTTTGACATGATAAATATTTAACATGAACACATTCACTTCCAAGAACATGAGCCAAACATATTCATGATCTGCTGATACAGTGACTTTTGTCCAATCAAATGCTCTGAACTTTGAGAAAGTCCCTCCCCCTAAACCATGTGACACTGACTAGCAAGTAGCAAAAGACTATTGGACATTTCTAAAAGGAGCGTTTGACATGTTCAACACAAACTTCCTGTTTCAGAGAGAAATATGTGAGAACAGGACAGAAGAAAGTGCAGATCAGCCGCTCATGAGGCCTTAAATAAAACATCAGAGTGTTTCTAATGTGAATGTAAGAGAGACTCACCGTGAATCATGAGCAGAAAGAAGATCAGAGGAAGAGGAGGAGCCATTCTGACCCACATCAGTATAACATATATCTGTAATACAGCACTTAAATATTCATATTATCACTTCATATTTCATCACTTAAACAAGTATATGTAAATCACCCTATTATTAACATTTCTCATGTAAAGATAAGTATGTTATAAGAGCAATAATCATCAGTTTCATTTAAGTAAGAGTGTGTTTGTCTTACCGTGTTGAAGCTCATCAGATCAACAGCAACCAAATGACTGACTGTTTTAACACAAGTACTTTAGCTTTACAGTGTGGATAACACTGTTTATTAATGACCAGCGACGGAAATACCACAGTCCCTCCCTCAACAAGAGAACAACATTACTGAACTAAACCTACTTAAAGAGAAATTATGATCTTTTTCTGTAAGTTGAAGATGAATAATTGTGAAGATGAATGAAGATGAATGATAGTGATTTACAGGTGAGGCTCATCAAGGTTGATGTCAGACACAGGAGATGGTGACCTCTGGTGGCAGTTTGAGGGATTGAACGAGCACATATGAGACGAGATGTGTATGACTGCAGAACTATATACGTGACAGCAGTTTCAGACCAGACGTTAGGAGCTGACGATCACCTAAAGCCTGCTTTAAACCAGAGATGGTCTTATTACTGGGAGAGACCAGGATCTGTGGCTCTACCGTTGGAAAAAGCGTAACGGCTAACTTGGATCACGTGTGCCTTGAAAACCAATCACATTACAGCCTTGACATCTGTGTCTGAAATCGCCCCCTATACCCTCAATAGGGCATTATTTGAGGGAACAGCCATTTGTAGTGGTGTCTGAAACCATAGTGGACGTTATTGAGTTCACTCATTCAATCCCACAATGCACCGCAATAACAAGTGCACAACAGATACTAGCTGTGTCCCAATTCAGGGGCTGCATCCTCCGAAGGCTGCATTTGAAGGCCGATTGCGTCACAGCGGCGCGACAAAGGCTGTCCAAATTCGAAGGATCCTTCTAATGCGGGAAACCGTCAGTGTTGCCAAGTCCAAGGTTTTCCCATGGAATTGGGATACTTTAAAGTTGTTGCTGCAGTAAACATTTTTTCCGCGGGTTGATTTCCACCCCTGTAAGTACGATTTCGGCACTCCAACACCGCCAAAACATCTCTCAGACGCACAAATCCAGTGGAGCAGTGGTTCTCAACTCCAGTCCTCGGGACCCGCTGCTCTGCACATTTTGTATGTCTCTCTTATCTGACACACTCAAATCAGTTCATGGAGTCTCTCCTAACGAGCTGATGATCTGATTCAGGTGTGTTAAATAAGGGAGACATACAAAATGTGCAGAGCAGTGGGTCCCGAGGACTGGAGTTGAGAACCACTGCAGTGGAGAATTCGGCCGCTCGATGGAGAAGAGCCAATGGGTTTTTTGGGCTACTTTTGTTGCACAGACCTGGCAACCCTGCCTACCGTCCTTCTTTCCCCGGGCCGCGAAGGATAGAACAAGGAACCAGCAGCAGCCGAGAGAAACGAGACCGAGAGGATGAGCTGATCGAGCTATGCCCTCCCCAGCCAGCACAGCCATGTGGGGCCCAAATGGGTTTGACCTGGGCTATCTAACTGGGACCCAGCCAGTTTTGTCCTCGGTTTCCATGTAGGCCCCACATGGGTTTGCCCAGATGAAATGAACACTGCTTAGTGTGCACAGTACAGGCTGTTAAATGTAACACTTAATCAGTGTTGGAGGTAATGAGATAATTAAGTGATTGAATAATGATTGTGCATTATTGATGAACACCTGCTATTAACAAGCATAATCACTGAAGCAAAGAGAAACACAAGAACTACTTCCAGCCACTGCCTTGGATGAAATCAACTGAAGATAAAATACATTAAATCTCTCAAGATCTGATTAAACAACTCCACAAACAGCATTACCAGCTTCACTTATTACTAACCAGACTGACTTTATTTATGTCAGACATCTACAGAAAAGAATTAAGAAGAGGTTTAGATGTTGATTACTTATTTGAAAGTAATAGTTTGATTTGATGTTACCACTGTGGCGATCAGTGAGTGCTTTAGTCAGGATCTTGACTTTTTAACATTAGTTTTTTTCTGGCAGCTGTGTCTGTTTGTTATGATGAGAACAGCAAGAGAAAATATAATCAGATGCTGTAAGCTGATTGATGATAAGAATATAATCATCATGTAGTGGCTTAGCTAATTGATTATGTGGGAGGTTTATATGGGTAGTATGTTATTCATTTTGTTTTATTGTTGTGATTCTACAGCAAGAAAATAATAGAATTTAATTATAACATCAAACGATTTTTAACACACCATTTACATATTATGGGCTCCTGTGAGTTTTACTCGCACACAGGCATCAAGAATCAGCATATGAATCTCAACAATGGTGACATGCTTCAATGGTGCAATGCATTCTGGGAGCCATGGATAAGTTTCGTATGATGCACTCAGAATGCATTGCACTATGAAGCATGTCACCACTGTTGAGATTCATATGCTGATTCTTGATGTCTGTGTGCGAGTAAAACTAACAGGAGCCCAAAATATGTAAATGGTGTGTTAAAAATCGTTTGATGTTCTGATTAAATTCTATTATTTTCTTGCTGTAGGATCACAACAATAAAACAGAATTAATAACATACTACCCGTATAAACCTCCCACATAATATCAATGAGTTAAGCCAATATATGATGGTTATATTCTTATCATCAATCAGCTTACAGCATCTGATTATATTTTCTCTTGCTGTTCTCATCATAACAAACAGACACAGCTGTTAGAAAAAAACAAATGTTGAAAAGTCAAGAGCCTGACTAAAGCACACACTGATCGCCACAATGGTAACATCAAATCAAACTATTACTTTCAAATAAGTAATCAACATCTAAACCTCTTCTTAATTCTTAATACGAACTTCTGTAGATGTCTGACAGAAATAAAGTCAGTCTGGTTAGTAATAAGTGAAGCTGGTAATGCTGTTTGTGGAGTTGTTTAATGAGATCTTGAGAGATGTAATGTATTTTATCTTCAGTTGATTTCATCCAAGGCTGTGGCTGGAAGTAGTTCTTGTGTTTCTCTTTCCTTCAGTGATTATGCTTGTTAACAGCAGGTGTTCTTCACTAATACAAAATCATTATTCAATCACTTAATTATCTCATTACCTCCAACACTGATTAAGTGTTGCATTAAACAGCCTGTAGTGTGCACACTAAGCAGTGTTCATTTCATCTGGGCAAATCCATGTGGGGCCTACATGGAAACTGGGTGCAAAACTGGCTGGGTCCCAGTTAGATAGCCCAGGTCAAACCCATTTGGGCCCCACATGGCTCTGCTGGCTGGGTGGCTTCCCCCTGCAGTTCTCTATTTGCCAGTTACTGAAGGAGGTCAAGGGTTAATTGATGTGACCGCTAAAGTTAAAGCTATGAGGCTAAAAGTTGCTCAGACTTTGCTTTATTCTACAACACCATGGGTGTCATTTGGCCTGGCTTTGCTCAGAACTTTTGGCGGCTTTTTCCTTGATAGACAATTGTTTTTGATGTCTTTGCATAGTAGGAATCTTATAGGCCTATCGGATGTAAGATTCTATGTGACAGTTTTAAATTCCTGGACTGTTTTTAAGGAATCTGGACGAGAAAATGACCATTTTGGCCTGAATGAGCCACTGTTTTATAACTCTTTTCTTGGTGGCAATGTTTGCACGTCTAATATCATTGTTAAAACATTCATAGACAAAGGTTTGACCACAGTTGCTCATCTGATCTGATTTCAAGCTGTTGGAAAAAGAGAGTTTTACCAGATATGTGTAAAGACTGATTATTTTGGGAATATTAATCAGAGATGTGATACAAAATGGAGGGAATACTTTATGGACTCTGATGATCTTGTTCCCTCTTGGAGGCTCTTGTATAAAGGTCCCCTTCCGAAACGATCTGGGGATTTACAGTGGAGAATATTGCACTGTGTGTTACCTACCAATAGCTTTGTTTCTAAGTTTAATACGGCTGTTGTAACTGTAATTTTTGTACTAATCCAGAGACTGTGTTCCATGTTTTTGTTGAATGTCCAAGGCTAGTACCACTGTTTACCTTATTGGAAAGAATACTTGGAAGCCTAGGTTTTTGTTTTAACAATACATTCTTTATTTATGGATGCAAGTATTCAAAAACGCACAGAGAACAGTGTACTTTAGCAAATTTTGCAGTTGGACAAGCTAAACTAGCCATTTGGAAGACTTGCAGAATGGCTGCTGAAGGGAGAAATATGAGTGCGCTGAAAATGTTTACTGCCTTGGTTGAATCAAGAATCAGATTGGAATATAAATTCTATCAAATTACAAAAAATGTATTTGAATTTGAGTCTAAATGGTGTGTGAATGGTGCTTTATTGTCAATATGTGAAGATGAAACTATAGTTTTTAATTGGTGATGTTTAATGGTCAATTTTTATTTTTTTATTTTTTCTTATTTAGGTTTCTATTTTTATTTTGGAATCGTTTTCCGCATGTGTATATTGTAACAGTATGTCTGCAAGGGTGAAATATATATCTCTCTCTCTCTCTCTCTCTCTCTCTCTCTCTCTCTCTCTCTCTCTCTCTCTCTCTCTCTCTCTCTCTCTCTCTCTCTCTCTCAGGGCAAGTGGGCGTCTCTGTCACATTCAGCTCTTCATGTTAAACATGTAACCAGGAAAGAAACACTCAAAACTCTTCTGAACACACATCGAGAGCTTCAGAAGAACTGAATCTACTAACAACAGAGAAGAACATTTAATAAGAGAGAAGAATGAAGATCATCTGGACTTTCACTCTGCTGATGATTCCTGGTAAGAATTTGAACTCAGAGTAAATCATGAAAAACAGCACAGAATTGATGAGGAGCGTCTTTAACTTCATGTTGTTCTACTAACTGTTGAAGAAAGTTAATTTCTGTGTATATTAAAGTGTTTTAATGCTGGTTTGTTGTAGGTGTCGTGAGCTCCACGAGTGTGACAGGATATTCAGGAGGAGTCGTCAACATCACATGCAGATATAATAAAGGATCTACAGCAAATACAAAGTATTTTTGTAAAGGAAAGAAGCCAGATAACCCAAAGTCTAAGTGGTGCTCTGATCTCATCAGGACTAATGAAACAGATAAATGGGTTCAGTCTGGAAGATTCTCTCTGTATGACGACACAAGTTCAGCAGTCTTCACTGTGACCATCAGAGATCTGAGAGAACGGGATTGTGGGACGTACCAGTGTGGAGTTGATAAAACTAGAGGAAAGGATTCCTACACTGAAGTGAAGCTGGAGGTTTTAACAGGTGAGTAACTGAGACCCTCAAACTCATGATGATCTCCACAACATCACACATAATTACAGTAATAATAATGAACACCTCTAGATGCTAATAGACCAGATAAAATGAAAAACCAAACTCTTTAAAATAAAGGTTCCGCAAGTTTTTTCCCCCCCCAGGATTCCATGGATGTTGAAGGTTCTTCATGAAACCATAAATTGCACTTAAGAACCTTTATTTTTTAAAATTTTCCATGGACTCTTAGTTTGTATTATATTCAATTTGTTCCTTATTTCATTCCCTGTGCTTGTGTTCTGTTTCCCTTGGTTTCCATGGTTTTTGATTATTCCCACATCGGTTTCAGTTTTAGGTCATTATGTGTGTGTGATATATAGCTTGTTGTTTGTTCCTTATAGCTTGTTTGATGAATCATTGTGTTAATAAAAACCTCAACTTCATTCTCTACTGGACCAAACTGTGAGATTTATTAATCATTGTTTTGCTGATAACAGAAATCATGTTTTCATAGTTTTTTCAGTAGTAAATAATGTCAGGAAATCAGTTTATTCTGACTGTACTGCAAATCTGTAAATCAAATGCTTATTATTTAAATGAACACAATCATAATGGTATTATTGCCAGCAATTTATTCACCGACTGTAAAAAATAATGGCAATTGGCAATGTTGGTTGTCAGCAAGCCTGTACATCATCAACTACAATAATACTGTAAAAACAGCAAATCAAGAGCAGCTGTGAAACAGTTCTTTACTGTAATCTACTTTACAGTGTTACTGTAATAATATCATGCACTGAATTAAACACTGTTAACTCGTTTCATTTGAGGAAACTGGTTGTCAACTGCCATTTAATATTTATACTGTGTATAATGTACATTAGTGAGTATATTAGTATATTAGACATATTTAAGTCCACTAAAAAAAGAATGTCTCTTAAAACATCAGTTTAACTCAAACCTCTTGCAGATTACTGTTAGTTAACAACACATGCATGTGCTAAAGTCCTTAGCAAAGAGATCATCACATCAGCAACACTTTAAATCCTGCAAACAGTTTAGAGACGCTCAGAAGTCGGCACTGTGTGGTTTTGTGTGTGAAACATGTCTGATGGTTGAATAATGTGTGAAAGACATCAGCGTCTGTGAGAAAGGGGAAGTGAAGGATCTGTGAGTGAAGAAAGTAAGAAAACACTGTTTGTGACACTGAGTTTTCTGTGTTTTAGAGACAAACCGTCACAGAACAACATCATCATCATCAACATCATCATCATCATCATCATCATCATCATGGTTTAATTCTCCAGTGATCACATCTGCGTCTCCTGTAACAGGTACAAACACACTCTGAAACACACTCATCTGTGTATGTGGTTGAGATGGTGACTCTCTGGTGTTTTCAGGCTCTCCTCTGACGGTCAGTGTGTGTGTGTGTGTGCTTCTGATCATCACTGGACTCGTGTTAGTGACCGTGACTCTCGTCAGGAGGCGTCGCTCTCACAGTAAAACTCATTCTTCCATCTTTACTCTCTTTAAAAGCACTTTTTGAACACTGTAAAACCTAACAGTAATATTAACTAAATACAATTGAGTTCACAGCACTCATATATTACCGAAACTTGAATGACTGAAACAGAACTCAAACTGAATGAGTTATAGAACATTTCTAGATCCCAGAATGCTAATTGTATAATTAAGTGATTAATTAAGTGATGATTGAGCATTAGTGATGAGCACCGGCTGTTAACAAGCAGAATCACTGAAGGAAAGAGAAACACAAGAACTACAACTGACTTCAGCCACAGCAAAATCAACTGGAGATAAAAGAAGACATTAAATATCTCAAGATCTCAGCAGAGGAGGATTAAACAACTCCACAAACAGCATTACACGCTTCACTTATTAATAATATGATTTTGATAATACATAATATGAAGTATTTTCAAAAAGTTTCACAGAAAAAGTATTGCATTACTAAGACTCACACAGACATCAATAATCAGCATATTAATCTCAACAATGGTGACAATTAAAAAATGATTCATGCTGCAATGCATGCTGGGTACTAGCATAATACAAAACTTATCCATGGCTCCCAGCATGCATTGCGGGATAAATCATTTTTTAATGGTCACCATTGTTGAGATTCATATGCTGATTCTTGATTACTGTGTCAGCATGATACCATAGAGGTTTTTAAAATCTGATTGTCACAACAATGGGCCTTACAGCAGAATCAATTCTATTATATTATAATGAATAATATAAGTAATACATCTCCTGTCTAATCAGAGATTAGGCTCTGGAAAAGATCAGAGAATCAAGACACTAAATGATGATTTTTTTTATCTTAACACAACCACATGCTCATATTTTCTTTTGGTGTATGTGCCATGACAAATGTGTTTTATAAACACTCAGTTACAGCAGCCAGAGAAAAAACTGGTGTTAAAAAGTCAAGGGTCAAGAGCCCAACTAAAGCAAACACGGATCACTATCATGGTGTCTTTAAATGAAACTCAATAAATCATTATCATCTAACACTCTGTTCATTCTCAATAACAACTTCTGTAGACGCATGACAAAAGTCAAACTGTTTAGTAATAAGTGAAGCTGGTAATGCTGTTTGTGTAGTGGTTTAATCCTCCTCTGCTGAGATCTTTAGAGATTTAAACGTCTTTTATCTTGAGTTGATTTCATCTAAGGCTGTGGTTGGAAGTCAGTTGTAGTTCTTGTGTTTCTCTTTCCTTCATTGATTCTGCTCGTTAACAGCAGGTGTTAATCACTAATGCTCAATAATCACTTAATTAATCACTTAATTTCTTGACTGCAATGTATATCTACTTTTAGTAAACTGAAATAAGTTCAGAGTACTCATAACTATTGTTTTTATAAACTTAATTGAATTGAGGCAATCGGTTTCCTCAAATGAAATGAGTTAGCTTAACTTGTTGGGTTTTACAATGAATTAAGGCAATCGGTGTCCTCAAATGTAATAAGTTAGCTTAACTTATTGAATTTGACTTTGTATTATTGTTTTAGTGGTCTCGATTAAAATAAGTTCAGAGTACTCATAACTATTGTTTTTTATAAACTTAATTGAATTAAGGCAATCGGTTTCCTCAAATGAAATGAGTTAGCTTAACTTGTTGGGTTTTACAGTGAACTGATACATTTACATTCGTATAGACATTTTTATTTCCCCTTTTCTTAATGCAATAACTCCAGCTTGCTAGAACTTAAGATGAGCAAAATAGAGAAATATGAGAATGTGAAAAGATTTATCAAACAGTTAAATGTTCTTGTCTTTGACAGATCCGTCGTCCAAAAGATGTCAAGTCACACCAGGAAACAATGAAGAGGTTTGTAGAATTACTGTGATTGAAAAAAAAATATTAAAAAAATTGTTTTGATCAAAAATGAGAATGAATTACATTACCTGATCATTTAAAGACTGAGGATCTCCAGAGCTGTATTAAATATTCTAATTATTATTAAATACATAAATGATTTGTCTCCCTTCAGGTTTCTCACGCTGGTTGTGATCACAAAGAGATTAAAGACGCCCAGAGAGAATTACCCACAAGCCCCTCTGATTCCTCTGCTACAGTTGAGAAAGGCACTGGTGACTCTCAGCGCTGCATCACATCTGCTGAGGATCTGAATTACGCAGTGGTGAATTTCCACAAGAAATCTGACTGTCCTGACAGTGTCAGTTTCAGGAATAATCAGGATTACAGTGAATACGCTGCTGTCAATCATCTCACGACAGCAGATAAACTGATGCATTTACAGTAAATATACAGACTGATTCGAAAGGGTCTAATCCCTTATCTTATTTTCAATAAGACATCATCATCTAAACCTCTGTTAATTCTCAATAAGAACTTCTGTAGATGTATGACAGAAATAAACTCAATCTGGTTAGTAATAAGTGAAGCTGGTAATGCTGTTTGTGGAGTTGTTTAATCCTCCTCTGCTGAGATCTTCACAGATTTAATGTCTTCTTTCCTCTTCAGTTGATTTCATCTAAGACTGTGGCTGAAGTCAGTTGTAGTTCTTGTGTTTCTCTTTCCTTCAGTGATTCTGCTTGTTAACAGCAGGTGTTCATCACTAATGCTCAATCATCACTTAATTAATCACTTAATTATCTCATTAACTTTAACACTGATTCAGAGTTATTTTAACACTCTTTTGAGTGGGACCAGATGTGTGCAGAGTTAACACTGGGGATTTTTTTGTGTGGCCAAGTCAGAAGTGTGACAAATGAAAAGTTAAAACTATCATAAGATAATAATCTATTTGGCTGATTTTAAGTTTGTCAAACTATTCATAGCATGAATATTAAAATTTAATTTTAACATTAAGCATGACAATAAAAAAAAATAAAAAAACTAATTTCAAATTCATAACTCTTTGTGTATTAAAGATGTGACATCATCTTGACTTGTTTAGTGTTTGTGATGAACAGGCTGTTCTCACACCAGCTCAAAACCACAAACATGAGCTGAAGGTTCAGAGTCTCAGTAAGAAACACAAAACTCAACAGAGACAAATGAAGAAGAACATGTTTTATGTGTAAGTCTGCAGAAGAGACTAAAATACACTCTTGTTACTGCAGAATAATTCAGGTTTGTAAAAAATAATAATAAATGAAATGTGAAGCATGAACATTTACAATACTAAATATAAAATGTTTTTACTCACACTTTAAAACAATGTTTAATAACCCATAAGTGTAAAACATACATTTATGCTGGATAGAAAAGGGCTGAAAATGAACATTATAAATTTTAATATTTCATTCATGTGTATCTCTTCATTTTTTTCTCTAATAAGCACTGTGTTTGTTTGTGTGTTTTATTTTCAGGTTTCTCCATGATCATCATTATTTGTGTGTGTGTGAGTCTGCTGCTGATTGGTGGATTCACTCTGACTGTGTGTAAATTAAGACACAAGAGACGAGGTTTGATCATTTATTATCTGTTGAAACAAATTAATAATTAGTTATTTGAGTTTCTCTGTTCTGCTTCAATGAGCAACAGTAAAATCTCAATGAGTTTCTGTCTCAGATGCTGCTGTTCGTCTCCAGTTTGATCTAGTCGCTCTATGTTTTACTAATTGATTCATTTTGTTTTGGGTAATTAGGAAGAACCTCGACATCAGAAAAGAGAAAGAGGGAGAGAAATACATTGGTGAGTCACAGTGTGTGTGTGTGTGTGTGTGTGTGTGTGTGTGTGTGTGTGTTTGTACATATGTTGTGCTTATGTGATGTCCTGTACGCGTCTGTCAGTTTCCAGAAGCATGAAGAGTCTCTCAGTGAAGCTTCAGTCACTGTCAGTAAGAACGAGCTTTACTCTGATTACGCCACGGTCAGTCGCCGCATGAGACTCAACTAACTCACTTATAACAGATCACAGATCAGCACACATTACACCAGTATTGCTTATGTTTACAATTCATTGATACAATTATCCTTATAATCCATAAATTAGTGTTAAAGACGTGTTTTATTGATCAGGGTTGTTCAGTTCAGTCTGTTGAATCATGACACACTTTAAATTTTCTATTGCTCATGTTTCTTCTTTCACATGTGTAAAATAGCAGTTGTGTCAGAGGTTTATTGGTGTGTGTAAAGAGTTTGTCATCTCAGTTTATCTGAGGGTGTGAATAAAACAGGAAATACAACACCTAAGAGACACTTCTAGAAAATACTGTGAAGTTTCCACTCCAAATGCAGAGACCACGTACATTTAAATGCATCTTTTGACACATAAAACCTCTTTAATAGCAGCTCTTAAACAGACACAAGTTTAAAACACCTTTATGATGAGACGCATGAAACATGAGAATATGTTCAAAGCTGTTAAAGACTCTTTCTCATCTCTCTGAATATTGATTCTTTTCTTTGATCTGCTTTAGGTTTGTACACGAGATACTAGTTACAGGGAGATCATGAGAAAGATTATTTTTAAAAGGGTTAGTTCACCCAAAAAATGAAAATTATTCCATAATTTACTCACCCTCAAGTCATCCTATGTGTATATGACTTACTTCTTTCAACCAAACAAGACAGACAATTTTCTTTCAAAAAAGATTGAAATCTAAACATTGAATGAATTCAATGACAAACAATGTCCGTAAAAATCTGTTAAATGTCATGCATTTGTTGTTTAGTGCATTTCATACAGTATACAATATACTAACATAATTACTGAATGTGAAATGTAAGTTTCTGATGTTGTTTTATGATATTATGTATGAGATAGAAATCAGACGATAAACAGAGAAGTGACGAGTCTGTACATTCATGTAAAGAAATGTTTGAAAGAATATTTTAAATAATCAAAAAAAAAATTTTTTTCTTTTTTTTTTCTAAGATAAAAAGGCTGGTAAATGTGTTTGTGTTTGCAGGGTGGTTTGATACTGAGGTCAGTGTGATAAAGATCATCAGCATGAGATGTTCTTCAGCTTGTGGTTTTCTTTTGCTCTATTTATGTTCTGCGGGTCAAACCCAGAAACCCTTCAGTGTGAGAAAAACAGGATATAGTTTTCATTACCAATGGTCACAGACTTTCCACTCCATAAAACAGATGCTATAAATATGTGTAATAGCCTATATGAAAAATTTAAATCTTGGTCATAATATATCTCAGTTCTTTCTTCAAAAGGATTTAGTCATTATCATAAATACAGTCATAAATACTCATTTTACTTTCTCACTCAAAAAAAAATAAAATAAAAAATGCTATAATTTCTTGTTTATTGTCCAAATATAGTAAATTGATTCTTTTTACACTATATTTGAAATTTAAAACATTGTCACAGCATTAAATCGATTAAAACAGCATTAACATATAGAGTGACTTAATCTAGTTTTCATTCTGATGAAATCAATGTTTCCAGATTCTAGAGAAACATTCAGAAATCATCTGATTATTATCATAAAAGACAGTGAGAAAAGTTTATATTCTGCAAAGGAGAAAGTCTGAGTCTGAAATCTGAATAATTAATTATGCATTTTGCTTTCTCACTCTCAGGACTGATTGAAATATTTACAAACTGATCAATATTCATTTTAAATGCATTGTAATTATTGTGATGTGCAAAGAATTGAAAATGATTTTTAATCTGAGCTTAAGTTTTGGTCAGAAAGTTTCTCATGAATGCTGGAGGTGTTTTTGTGTGTGTGTGATGAACAGGCAGTTTTTTCCGTCCAGCTCAAAGCCACAGAAAACATGTGAAGGTTGAGGGTCTCAGTTCAGTTCAATTAAACACACTTACTCAGGAAACCCACAGAGAGACACATGAGACTGAACAGAGAGACAGAAGATGAACAGAAGACAATAAAGACTAACAGCTGATCATTCAGTAATTCACCTTCAACATTTAATGAGTGATGAATTGAGGAAAAGACTGAAAAAAGTTTATAATCAACAAATGATTTATGTGTGATTTGACAATTTTTCTATTTTAAAAACAGATCAAACTAAATGAAAACAATGAGTCCACAAGTCAATGATACAGTGTGTCTGTGTTTAAAATGTAATAACTTTGTATTGTTTAAGTTAGGAATATTATGTTAATAAAACAAGCAGCATCTCCAGGTTTACTGTATTATAGTAGGCCTGTGTTTACTAGGTTAAAGACACTTGTTTGTGTCTCAGTCCTCTTTGTGTTTGCAGGGTGGTTTGATACTGTGGTCAGTGTGATAAAGATCATCATCATGAGATGTTTGTCAGCTTGTGGTTTTCTTTTGCTCTATTTACTGTATATTCTCTCGGTCAAACCAAAACCCTTGAGCCTCCTGAAAGTGTGAGCAAAACAGGAAATGTTTTTAGCCCTAATGGACACAAACTTTTCTCTCCATATAAAGATACTTTGAATTTGTGTAATATATGAAAACATGAATATTGTTATATCTCAGCTCTTCCAGGTTATCTGAAATAATAGAGGAAGCAGAGGCTCAAAACTATTTCTCACACTATTTGGCGTTAAGCTGCGAGTGCTCCTGAACGCCAGCAGAGGGCGCTCTTACCACTGACACTACACACATCATTTCCCACAATGCTTTGTCTGTCATCTGTGTAATCATGTGCAGCTGTTTCCCATCACCTCTTTATCCATGTGTCTCTTCCTATATAACCCTGTTCTGTTGTTTGTCTCATCGTGAAGTCTTGTATCGTGGTTCACTGCATTACTGAGCGTTTCCCCTGTTTTCTATTTTCCTGTTTTTGAGTTCTGCCCGTGTCCTGGTTTTCTCGTTCATGTCTTGCTCTCTGGATTTGTTTGTTTGGACTGATTTCTGTTCTCTGACCTTCTGCCTGTTTAGTGGACCACGATTTTGGATTGTGTTATAAACTGCACTAGGATCTTCTCTCGTTGTCACTCAGTGCTTGCCACCACTTCCACGACACCGACTCATAACACTATTTTAGCTAATAAGTTGCAAATTTGTCAAATGGTAAAAGTCAAACTTCTCAACCTCACTTGTTTTACGTCGGTGTTCGCCTCTATTCCGTGATTAAAAAACAGCTTCATTATCGTACGCGGTGGATGAAGTGATGAGTAGCATTTACATGTGCGTCTGACTCTGTTACTGACTCTGACTCTGAGAATCTCCTCCACAGTTGCACATCGAACCTTCAGTTCTTATTTATATTGTAAATATTCAAATATAACAACAACATACACGCCAGAGCCAATGAGGTTTAAGCACAGTTTTGACTCCTCCCCTTTATCATTATATGGCGCTGAGCGCTGAGTGTCCGTTTGAATGAAAACACAGTTTGCGGTTGAATCGTCGTGTGAACAGGCAGTTCAGAGAGAAGGAAGATTTTCTGTGAGTAATCAGTTATATTTAGAAATGTTCTTCACACAGATCTGTTTTATGTCTTCAGAAGACTTGCAATTGCACACAACGAAGCGTATGGATGACGGTCGCGCTGAGGCTCGCAAATCACTAAAATATCTTTACAAACTCAAACAACATCTAACTAAGATAAATTATAGACATGCCTAAGTCTGCAGTATATACATTATTATATTAAACACTGACCTCTAAAACATGCTGACATATCAAAATTGACTAGATTTGTCAGAAGAAAATGTGAAAATAATATGCTTGTGCAAAACTCCCCCACAATGCAATGGAGTGGTTGCCAGTTCTTCATGGTAAAATTGGGTAAACGTACAATCGGTTTATATTAAATGTAGTTTTACTAATCAAACTGCAGCCTTTCAGAAATTAAAACATATCAAATTCATTGAGGGATAGTGTGATTTAAGGAGACAATAAAGGCACTGAACTTTTTTAAAGTCTATGAAAAGATGCTGTGAAAACCTCTGGAGAATCTCTCTAGTGTGTGTGATGTCCTGTTCACCACTGCATTATTATAGATGTACAGCACCTTCAGTAAACACACACACAGCTCTCTTATTGAACCCTCTGGCTCCATCTAGTGGCAGATACAAGTTCATGTTCTATTGATATTATAATTCCAATGACTAAACATGACATTTCTTGGTTTTATGTAATTGTGTTGTATGGTAGTTGACACAGAACATCATTTTATTTGTATTCTGAAATCATGAAATGTAAATGGCACAGATTTACTCGCCTCCTGCATGTTCAGAAAGAAAGAGTGAATCATTGGAGGAATGAAACTTTGACCTAGTTTAATAAGTACATAGAGCCTTTGTCCGTGCAGATTGCAGTTTTTGATGATTAAATCAGAGATGAAAGGAAGGAAGCAGAAAAACTCAAGTTCACCTCTCATCAGTGATGCTGATGTTCCTCTGACAGCTGCTGTCCGAGGTGCTGAATCCACATCAAACCTTCATATTATTATTGTCTTTATGCATAAAGTATCCAAACAAATCCAGATCTGGTCTGTTTCCTCCTAAAAATATGTTAATGTTTCTTACAAGTGATAAAAATGTTAAGAACCAGATGTTTTTTTTTTTTTAGAGACTCGATCACTTTATATGATGAACAGATTTAATTTAGGCTTTTTTATTTTTAGCAAGTTTGCTTGACGTGCGAGAGCCAATGAGGTTCATTATCGTGTGTTACTGATTGACAGCTGCTGTCCGTGGTGCTGAATCCAGAACTGCCTGTTAAAGGGATAGTTCACTTTGAATCTAGTGTATATACATCTATGCACCAGTCTGCGCACACGTCACACAGCAGGAAGCGCCCGCGACTTCAGACCACTTCGACGTGGTTGTGTTATAAGAGGTAAAAACGATATAAATACTGTTCGGTTTCTCACACAAACCGCTCGTTTCGTGTCTTAGGCCATCAGTGTGTACTTACGATGGGGAATTGTTTAATTTGGACGATGGGGAATTGTTTTAATTTGGACTCTGTGCTTGTGTTTTGAGACAGGGACCATCGACCTGCATTATATGACTGTCAGACAAGAACGGTTTGACCTAAAAATATCAAAATTGAAACTACTGCGGAAAAAAAGACACCTACATCTTGGATGCCCTTGAGGTAAGCTAAAACATACCAAAATTTAATTTCAAAGTGAACTATCCCTTTAAAGTGACAGAAGCATCAATCAGACTCAGACTTCAGCTGATGATCCTCTGAATGAGATGTTCAGATCTGGAGACATCTGAAGACTTCTTAGAGCAAAACAAGTTACACAACTTATGGAAGTTCATATGACAACAGTTGCATTTAGAAAAATGTAAACGTATGATATTTTTTTTATAGGCACGATGTATTTATCCTGCAGGTCATGTCTGTTTCTTACAGCTGATAGAGATGTCAAAACCTCAAAGTATAAATGTCAAAACAAAAGTATCAGATGCATTTTGGATTTCCCAGAGAGACAGGAAGATAACGCTATGTAATAAAGACATGAATTCACTCAAGATGTTCTCTGAGTTGATCAGCCTTTGTATCTCAACATTTCCTGATGTGTGAATTATGTTTTGTGCTATATTTTGAACTATATGTTGTTTCTATAATTTAACAAACACACAGAAACACACATGCACTGATGCACACACACACAAACACACAGTTCTGCTTATTGCTATTGGTTTTATTTACATATTTTTAAAAATAATTTATTATTCTAAAGTTAATCACTTTGTACATTTGGTTGATTTAATAAAATATTTTGTGAATACAACCTCTGTAAAGTTTTTGTGTGTGTGTGTGTGTGTGTGTGTGTGTTTTAGTGTATATCAAAAACGTTTTGCAGTTGGTCACATCCAGAAAAAAAACCAAAAACAATGATGGATCTCTGTGTCCCTCTGCTGGATATATATGGGCACAACACTATTTCTATAACTAAATCATACAGGCCTTTTTCTGACCAGCAGAAATCAGCCTCTAACACCTAGATCAATATCCAGAAGCCACTCATATTTAATCTAGATCATCATTAAAGTGTTTTTATACATATATTCATATTTTATATGCAAGCTAATGGTGTACTTGAGGAATTCTGTGGTAAATTGGTAAAAAAAAAAAAAAAAGACTTCATGTCTTCCAAAACATAGATGAGAGAAAAAAAATATAATTTTTCTACAATCGCTCTATAAATGTCTGCGGTCGCACTGACCCTTGTAAGTTTACATAGACACCTATAGACACCGTACATAAATATACTGTCGCCCTCTAGAGGAAGATTTGAATAATGCAGATTAATTATCTTCAGTGTCATTTGTCCTTCTATAGAGAAGATGAAGCTTGTATGAGCTCTCAGTCTCAGACACTGTAACCTCCACTAGGTGGCGCTCTTTCAGTGTGATTAATGTAATATTCAGTCAGTGCTGATGGTGGGAGGAGCCAGTAAAGCTGATCATTACTGATAAAGAGCTGAAGAAAGAGGAAGGAACTAAAGCAGACAGATGTAGAGACAGAGAGATTCACACAGAGAACATTCAGCATAAAGAAGACTGAACTCAACTCACAATGAAGATCCTCCTCATCTTCTTCACTTTCTCCCTGATCTCAGGTCAGAGCTTTTCTCTTTCATCACTGCAGTAATGATGCTGTTTTCTGTTCATGAGGTTTCTGATCACAGTATCAATCTGATTGACAGGTGCAGTGAGATGCGTCAGTGTCACTGGATATTCTGGAGGAAGTCTTCTTGTTGATTCTGGGGAACTTTGGTTCAGTAACTCTGCTAAATATATGGCCAAATTACATGAGTGGAGAACAATAATAAATTATAAGAAACGTGATAAATGGATTAAGGAAGGACGATTCACACTGTTTCGTAACAATGAGGAAAAGCTCATGATCTACATCCAAGATTTAATTCAACAAGATGCTGGAAGATACTGGATTAGAGTTGTTGGCCAGCAGTACATTGATATGACTTTGAAGTTGGAAGAAGGTCGGTCATTTTAAGATAAAAGTCTTTGTGTAGTAAAACTACTGATCATTTAAAAGCTGGTATGAAATATACAGAGGCATAAAGTCCAGGTTCAGAAAGTAAAAGTCTTCCTCAGTATTTTGTTCCAATCACCTGGATTTGCTAATTCAGCAGGAGAGAGAACTAATTAGTGAAATCAGCTGACTGAGTTTATGGGTGGAATAAACATATGGCAGGACGTTTACTTTCTGACCCCTGGACTATACACCACTATATATGTGATATATATGTGAAATATATTTCTTTATTATGTGAATTACAGATTCCGGTTGTAAAGAGTCAAAGAGAGTGATGGTGAATATTGGAGAAACTGCAACCTTCAACTGTGAATATTCACAGAATCATATTAATGATCCCAAGATCATATTCAAAGAAGGAAATTACTCTATTGAGACGATTTACAGCACCTCGAAGAAGACCAAAAGATTCAGTGTTTCTGATGACAGACATAATAAACTCATGACTGTGAGAATTACTGCTGTGACTCCAGATGATGGAGGAGTTTATTTATGTGGAGTTTGGATCTACAGAGACTCGTACAGTTACTTCATTATTAACACTGTTCATCTGCACGTCATTGGTGAGTAGGAATATGATCAATACAATCTATTTGTCATTGTTTTCCTTGTTTCATATTTTTATGTAGTTCTCCCAGTTTATGAATGAAGACTTTGAATGTTGACAGATTTGTGTTGCGGAGCGTCAAAAACAGTGAATGTAAACAGTGCAGAAACTGCTTTCAGCTGTGAATATTCTTGGGATCAAAGGTATGATGGGAAAACCATATTCAAAACAGGAAATTACATCATTTATGAGATGATTTCCACTACTAAATTAGAGGACCAGAAAGAAAGATTCAGTGTTTCTGATGACAGACAAAACAAACTGTTCAAAGTGAGAATTTCTGCTGTGACTCCAGATGATGGAGGAGTTTATTTATGTGGAGTTTGGATCAACAGACACTCGTACAGTTACTCCATTATTAATACTGTTCATCTATATATCACCAGTAAGTGGAAATAACTCATTCAAATCTGGTTTTAAAGTTTTTACAATCTTTGTGAAAAAATTGATTAGTGAAGATATTTGTGATTGACAGCTAAAGTGGGCGTGTCTAGAGCGACTGGCCACTCAGGAGGTCGTATGATGATCAAGTGTGAACATCCTCAACACAAAACCAAGCCAAAATACATCTGTAAAGAATCAGATGGATGTTCAGAGAGGAAGAATCCAGGAGTTCAGGATGAATGGATGGAGAATGGAGATGTTTCTTTATATGACGACACCAGAGCAGGAGTCTTGATGGTGTTTTTTAGAGAGCTGAAAGCTGCAGATGCAGGAACATACAGATGTGGAGTGAATGTGTCTCACTATACTGAGAGCTTCACTGAACTTCAGCTGCTTGTCAGAGACGGTGAGGAACCAGAAATACTTTATCTGGCATACATGAAGTGTTGGTTCAGATTTTATGCTATTTCTTCTTCGTTACAGATGTAACGTTTGTGACTGAATCTGCTCATCTTGGTGAAGAAGTCAACATCATTTGTCAGATCCCAGAGGAACATAAAGTTTATTTCTGCAAAGAGGATGATGATCACATCTGTCAAAACATCAGCACATCTGCAGTGACAGAAATGAGTCCTTCATCTGAGAGAAATGAAGAGAGAGTTTTTACAGTGAGCATCAGTAATGTGAGCGTGAGAGATGCTGGAGTTTACTGGTGTGGAGCAGAAACCAGAGACACACATTTGACTTTCATCTCCCTGACCACCAAAATTCAGCTCAACCTCTTCAGTGAGTGAATTCAGATGATTTCATTGTAGTAAATACAGTATATTCAGAATCATGTGTGTTAAATGTCTGTGTTTGTTTGCAGTGGCTCCAGTAGTGAGACGTGAAGGAGAATCTGCTGAGATCTTCTGCCCTTATGATTCAATCTATAAATCAAAGTCAAAGTCTCTCTGTAAGGGGAAGTGCTCCACTAGAGATAGAAATACTCTCAATGAGACTGTGAGAGAAGAGAAAGAGACCAAGACTGACAGATTGACTCTGAATGATGACGTCACTGCAAGTGTCTTCACTGGGACCATCACTGGACTGACAGCAGAGGATGCTGGGAAATACTGGTGTGCAGTGACATTAGAGAGAGACGTGAATTATCTTTACACTCATCTGATCGTCATCATGAATGAGGGTGAGGAAGGTTTATACATCTGAATATGTGAAACTATGGCTGTGAATTGATGTTCTTATATTTCTAATATTTCCAGAGCTGGACTTGACTAAGTATGAAGGAGACGACGTGTCAATCCAGTGCAAACATCATGATGAACATCAGAAATGCTTCTGCAAAGCACATGAACCCTCCATGTGTGTGAAGGATGGAGTTTCATTGGAGACGATCAGAGATGATCGATTCTCTTTCAGTGATGAAGCTTCTACTGGAGTCTTTACTGTAAACATCACTGATCTGAGAAAAGAGGATTCTGGGATATACTGGTGTGGATCTCACATCACCACTAAAGTCACTCTCACTGTTAAAAAGGGTAAGGAAGTTTATTTTACTTGCATTATCTGAGGGCCAGATTTAAATATTCAGAAATTAGCACTTGAACAATCACTCAGGGGCGAATCTTCCAGAGTGACATTGAGAAGGTCATTATATAGTGACTTGGCGACTTAGTTCATGGCATGGTGACTGACCGAGATTGTGGTGCAAAGGTGGGCCTGGAGCATGGCCTGGATTGTGTTGTGTCTGGACCTTAGAACAGAGAAGAAGGACATGAAAGACCAGGTAGCCATGGCAGGACCAGCAGAGATGGAGACCACCAGAGTGGAGCCAGTGGGAGTAGATGATCACCACCTCAGTAGAGCAGGAGACCACCATGGTGGAGTTGGTGGATCGGGAGGCCGTTGCAAAACAGAAACATGGATCCTTCATGGCTGTGACAGACCAGGCATGGATGACCTCTGTGGCCATAACAGGAGGTACAGAGAGTCGAAGATGTCCTCCTTGGCTGTGACAGGACAGGACAGGCAGAGAGTTAGGAGGCGGCCTCTTTAGCCTTGACAGGGAGCACAGAATGTTCACATATGGCCCGCTTGTCTGTTTTTATTCTCAATCAAAACCACAGAAATGGTCATCAGTTTAAATTGGCTGTGAAGAATTATCATTCGTTATTCAGGAATCCCAAACTGAGACCACATAAGACTCAACAGAGACAGATGAAATAGAATATAGTTTATGTGTAAAGGCCCTTTCACACTGGATGCGTAACGAAAAAGCGAATAGTTCATGTGCGAATAGTTCGCGTCAAAACCCATCACATGAGCCGCGTAAACACGGTCTCTATCTCTATCTTTGACGATTAGCTTTCTATCCCAAATGTAGTTTAGCCTGCTAGCCTACACAGCACAGGACTATACAACAACTAAAACTATCACACAACATACTCACAGTCGTGATAACCGAGTTGGTTGGCAATGCTACGCCACACAATCATTGTCCTTGTAGTATGCGATTAGCTGAAGCCTTTTCTGTCGCCGCAAAAGGAAAAAAAAATCAACATCGAAACGAAAAAAATAAAAGTCGTTTTTTTCGCCGCAGCACATTCGCGTTCGGTGTGAAAGCACTCATTACACAAACAGCTGATCAAAAAATAAAACCATCGCGCGAATTATTCGTGCGTCAAAATCGCGTCCAGTGTGAAAGGGCCTTAAGTCTGCAGAAGAGAGACTACAATACACTAATTTTACTGAAGAATAATTCAGCTTCAAAAAATGAATAAACAAAATTTGAAGCATGAGCATTCATCCCACAAGACCTCAATGATAGTAAAGTAAAACATAGTAGGAAATTCTACTACTAAAAATACTACTAAATATTCCATGGTCAGCTGTTTTCTGCAGAGTCAATAGCTACAGACCTCCAAACTTAGGAGGGAAAAAAACGAGCTGATCACGCCGGGATGATCGTCGACCCCAGGGGGTTAACTCAGAAAATATGTTCTCAATGAGTTCAGTGATTCAGGTCAAATAATGATTATGTTAAAACACAACCAACACCATCAGATCACCTTTTTTATGTGTTTATCTGACTGTTATCACTCAGTTACAGTAGGCAAACAAAATCTAAAGTTGAAAATGTAAGCGTCAAGAGCCCAACTAAAACAAATACTGATCACCATAATGGTGACTTAAAATTACAGTTTTCTTCTTTCAGTGATTCTACTTTTTAACATCAGGTGTCTTCAATAATGCTCAATCATCACTCAATTAATCACTTAATTATCTCATTAACTTTAACATTGCTTCAGTGTTACTTATAACACTCTCTGAGTGTGGATTATATAAACACTGAGCAGTGATAATTTAACACTGAGGATTTTGCAGTGTGGGATGCAGTGGTGTAAAACGTGGGATGCAGTGGGGTAAAGCGTGGGATGCAGTGGGGTAAAGCGTGGGATGCAGTGGGGTAAAGCGTGGGATGCAGTGGGGTAAAGTGTGGGATGCAGTGGTGTAAAGCATGGGATGCAGTGGTGTAAAGCGTGGGAGGCAGTGGTGTAAAGCGTGGGATGCAGTGGTGTAAAGCATGGGAGGCAGTGGTGTAAAGCGTGGGAGGCAGTGGAGTAAAGCGTGGGATGCAGTGATGTAAAGCATGGGATGCAGTGATGTAAAGCGTGGGATGCAGTGGTGTAAAGCGTGGGATGCAGTGGAGTAAAGCGTGGGATGCAGTGATGTAAAGCGTGGGATGCAGTGGAGTAAAGCGTGGGATGCAGTGATGTAAAGCGTGGGATGCAGTGGTGTAAAGCGTGGGATGCAGTGGTATTTTTCACAATACAGCCTGACTGTATTGTGCCAAGTGTAAAGTTTGGTGGAAGGGGGGATTGGTGTGGGGTTGTTTCTTAGGGGTTGGGCTTGGCCACTTAGTTCCTGTGAAAGGAACTCTTAATGCTTCAGCATACCAAGACATTATGAACAATTTCATGCTCCCAACTTTGTGGGAACAGTTTGGGGATGTTCCTGTTCCAACATGACTGCGCACCAGTGCATACAGCAAGGTCCATAAAGACATGGATGAGCGAGTTTGGTGTGGAGGAACTTGATTGGCCTGCACAGAGTCCTGACCTCAACCTGACAGAACACCTTTGGGATGAATTAGAGCGGAGACTGTGAGCCAAGCCTTCTCGTCCAACATCAGTGCCTGACCTCACAAATGCGCTTCTAGAAGAATGAACACAACACACTCTTGTGGAAAGCCTTCCCAGAAGAGTTGAAGCTGTTACAGCTGCAAAGGGAGGGCCAACTCCATATTAAAGTGTATGTAAAGGCAGACGTCCCAAAACTTTTAGCAATATAGTGTATTTCATTTATATAAAATGTTTTTACTTAAAATTGTTGAATGTTTATTATCCACAAGTGTTAAAACAGACATTTATGTTGGATAGAAAAAGGCTGAAATTAAGTGTCATACATTCAAATATTATTTTATTCATGTATATCTCCGTGTGTTTGTGTTTTATTTTCAGATTTCTCCATGATCATCATTATTTGTGTGTGTGTGAGTCTGCTGCTCATTGGTGGATTCACTCTGACTGTGTGTAAATTAAGACACAAGAGACGAGGTTTGATCATTTATTATTTGTTGAAACAAATTCATAATTAAAGTTATTTAAGTTTCTCTGTTCTGCTTCAATGAGCAACAGTAAAATCTCAATGAGTTTCTGTCTCAGATGCTGCTGTATGTCAAGTCAAGTCACCTTCATTTATATAGCGCTTTTAACAATACAGATTGTTTCAAAGCAGCTTTACAGTGATAATAGGAAATTAAAGTAACATCATTTTTTTGGGCTTTACAGCAGCTCCAGGATAAAGTTATTGTCCAGCTAAAGTTAGTTTTGATTGATTCACTTCCGTTGCAACGATCATTAGTTATTAACTTAGGGGCTGCTAACACGACACCGTTCCAACAGAAAACCTTTAACACGTTCCGGCCCGCTCATCCGCACAAAACAGTGCCTGGTGGCTCAAGAATGCAAAACCATGAAATAGGTTCCAAGGTACAAGCATTGAAAAATGTATAATACAGAATTTTTTATCGCTTCCGCGTAGCCACATGAAGCAGAATTATCCCAACAACACTTTATCTGTAGAGAGGTAAAGGGAGGGGAGGGAGGCCTTCACAGGGGAGAGACTAGTTGATACTTCAGGACTGCGCTGTCATCGTGTCCAGGCGCAGGTCCTTCATCAGATCTGGATCCGGCCTAAATCCAGTGGAGTGCGGTAAACCTCGGGATAAATAGAGAGACTAATATTAGCGTAGACACAGTTCTTCTTATGATGTAACGAGTACATCAGGATTTATGGGAAGTGTTCCCGGTTCCGGCTGACCTAATCTATGCAGCCTAACATTGAATTATAGAAGTCTATAATGTGTTATGTGTATGCTAGGTCAAAGAGATGTGTTTTTAGTCTAGCTTTGAACTGACAGAGTGTGTCTGCTTCCCGGACAATGTTAGGAAGACTGTTCCAGAGTTTTGGTGCTGAATAGGAGAAGGATCTACCACCAGCAGTCGACTTTGATATTCTAGGTATTATCAACTGGCTGGAATTTTGAGATCGCAATAGACGTGAAGGAGTATAATGCGGTAAGAGCTCGCTCAAGTACTGCGGAGCTAAACCATTCAGTGCTTTGTAAGTAATCAGCAATATTTTAAAATTTATACGATGTTTAATAGGGAGCCAATGCAGTGTTGACAGAACTGGGCTAATATGGTCATACTTTCTGGTTCTGGTAAGAAGTTGAGCTGCTGTGTTTTGGACCAACTGTAGTTTGTTTATTAAGCGTGTATTTATTAAACCGTATATCTCCAGTTTGATGTTGATCTAGTTTGTCTATTTCTTACTTAGGAACAACCACAAGAAAGACAAGAAAATCAGACAAGAAAAAGAAAAGTACAATTGTGAGTTTGATGTGTGTTAGTGTTTGTTTAAATGTTGTGCCTATAATATGTTTTCTCATTTTAAAATATATTATATCCATGTTCAGTCATCATGTGAAGACAGCAGACGTGATTCTCTCTCAGATCCTGGATCAGCTCAGATTAACAGTCATGATGAACTACCCACAATCCCCTCTGCTGGGCTCCTGTACACATCTGTCAGTTTCCAGAAGCATGAAGAGTCTCTCAGTGAAGCTTCAGTCACTGTCAGTAAGAACGTTCTTTACTCTGATTACGCCACGGTCAGTCGCCGCATGAGATTCAACTAACTTAAAACATCACACGTTACACCAGTATTTGCTTGTGCTTAAAGTTCTACCAGACAGACTTGGGAGATATGAATTGTTTGCATCAGCATCTGCAAACTCAAATATGTGTAAGTACCGATCTTTTATACAGCAAGTGCTAATACATGATTGGATAGATGTGAAGGTATAATAAGTGACATACTAATTGAGTCTTCCTGGCAGAACTTTCTGCTAAAGCTTTCATTTACCTGATAAAACCCCTTTGTAACCTATAATTTAGCTTATAATTTTGTTTAAGGGTATTTTGGCTCATTTGGAGCTTTTGTTTTGTTTTGACAGCACATCACATTTTTGAGATTATTGATACTGCTTGTAATTGTAATGCAACATAGTGGTCTATGGGACATACATTAAGCCTTTAAATGAAAGGGTTATTGAGCGTTTTACACTGGCATATATACAATAAAAGAGCCTGAACACCAAAAACCTGCTGCCACGTTTTGAACTTGTTTTCTGTGTATGTCTGTGTTTCTAATATCGCTTTCTAGTTTGCTAATTAGTTCTGTCCCCCAGGGCTGGCGGAAGCGCTGGGCAAACTGGGCATTTGCCCAGGGCGCCAGACACACTAGATGGCACCGCACCATGACAAGCATGAGCGTCTCAAGCTTGTGAAGAACTATCTGACAATACGTTTACATGCAACCAAAATATCTATAAAGCCATCATGTAAACACCTTAATCGATCCAAATTAAATTTCGATTTGATTGAAAGGGGTGGTTTATTCCTTTTCTAATCTGATCAAGAAAACATATAAACACCTGATCGGATTGAAAACCGAAACTAGAGAGGATTGCACGTGCAATGACGTAGAAATAGCATAATGACATATGTCATATAAATGAGTGTCCCGTCATTCTAAAATTCTCCTTTCACTCAGCGAGCGTCTGTGAAGTGGAGCAGGACAGCGTCCCACCAGTCCTTGTTTCAGACTCTCATCCACAGACGACTGCACATCAACCCGATCACTTTAGTGTTCATGTAAACACTACGTTCGGATTCATCAATCGAAATGAATTCAGTCCGACTGAAACAAAAGGTGTGCATGTAAACATAGCCAGTGTCACAAGATTTTCAAGATTTTAATGCCGAAATTTCAATTGAGCACCAAATCGGTCACAAACTGGATTACTCCAAGCAGCAGCCAAAGCAAGAAAGGTGAGGCAACTGTATTAATTCATGACACCCGTCTTAAGTCAACAGTAGGGATCAAGATGTGATAATTTGCATTTTTTTTCTTCTTTAAATTTTAACGTAGGGGGCGGAATATTCCTATTTTGCCCAGAGCGCTGGATTGTCTTCCCCCAGCCCTGCTGTCCCCTGCCTGTTTGTGTCTATGGAAACTGATTTGATTAGTGTCCTCAGTTCAGGTGTGTTTGTTTCTCCCGTTGTTTTTTCTGTCTATTTAAACCCTGTGTTTTAAAACACTGGAAATCTGGCAATTAGATGTTTTAGTAATGAAAATGATCTACATAAAAAAAAACTTGAGCTCAAATTTGCCTTTTGACCACTATTTTAAAGTTACTGTACTCTGCCTTTGTATTGTCAGCAAAAAGTGAGAAGCCATGCCAAGGCAAAAGGCAATAACTTCCACATTATTACTATTTGGTTGCTGATCACCATTAACAAAATCATTATAGTAACACCTGTATAAAATCTAGTTATCATGGCATTTATTTTGTATGATTTACAATTACTTATAGCCATTCTAATTACATATAGCCAACTACTTCTTGCTATCCTGTGCTTTGGTTGCATTCTGATGGCATTATTAATACACTGGACATGACAAAATACCTCCATAGATATATTAGTCCAGCGTTGGCTCGACCAGTGAAGTTTTGGCACTCTGCCAGCTAGATGCATGAGTGTTTCAACCAGGTCCAGTACCCGAACTGGGTGAGGCGGGGCTTTAGTTCTTTGTTGTATTCATCCGCTACGGCATGTGTAACATTTTTCTGTCAACTCTGCATAATCCTTCGCGATCGATATCGCACGTTTATCGATGGAGCGGGTTCAGACCATACTAAATGTTCTGACCGCGTTTGTGCAGGACAAAGCTCTGAGGACATCAGAAGTTAGAGGGACAGATGGCAGCTGTATAAAGTACACAGGCTACACCGTAATTTTAATTTTAATGGACAGTAAAACAAAGGCAGATAACCGTACAATCTGGTAGGTAGCATTATTTGATAGAACACCGGCACAGTAACTTCATATTGACGCGCGGCTAAACAAAGGCAGAGTACCGTAACTCGATTTGAGCGTTCCAAAACAAAGCCAAAGAGCGGTAACTGGTGTTACAGTGTTCTGCCTTGGTTTCTCATGGGCTTTTGGAAGTTACTGTTAAGACAACCCATTATTTTCTCAAAAAAACAATGGAATTGACTCAAGATACTCATCCACATGATAAAGGAGGTCTTGAATGTGCCAAAAATATCAATAACTAATTTTCGACCAAAAACGAAGTTACGGTCTTTTGCCTTTGCACGGCAGTTTAGCACTGTCCGTGTGATGTAAGTTTAACACGCACTGTCCGTGTGATGTAATTTTCCTCATTAGGAGGGTCCGTGCACACTGCCCAATTTTTGTGTCCGCACAGACGGTGTGCGTACAATGTGCATGTGTGTAATGAACTCATTGCTGGAGGCATATTAGAATCCATGTTGCAGAGGTTCTATATTGTCAAAGATAATCAAAGTCAAACAATCCAAGACGACAGACAAAAGACGTAATCAAAGTCCAGGCAAAGTTCAAAACACAGCAAGGCAGGCAGACAGCGAACAAAATCCAAACGATAGACAAAAGGGTAAATCCAACGAACAGACAAAGGGTAAAAAAAAGACTAGCAAAAGAAAACAATTGGTAAAGCAAGATAAACTTGCAATACTTTGCAATGTGTTCAGTAAAGCACATGGCTTATAAAGTTAAAACAGGAAGTGAGAATATAAACAGGAAGTGTCACTAAAACTCAGGTGACGGCTCCCTCTAGTGGAGGGATGAACTGTTCATGGGCTGAGGTTTTACAATGTGCAAATGACTTGAGCGCTTGAAAACAAAGTCCACTAGACACACTAGTGCACACGCCAAACGCGTCTTTCCGCACTCACGGCCATAGGAGTATACTTTGAAAACTTTGCGTGTTCAAGAATGCTATATGGAGAAGATTAGGAGGAGTAACGGTTCAGAACGAGCAGAAGAGATAACAGTGCCATGCACCAACAGAAATTACACTCTTCAAACTACACATCCTCAGCATCATGATGATCACTGTTTTGCTTTAGTAACAGTTTTATATTGAATCTAAGGGGAATCTATGAGACTGTTGCTGTCATAAGCTGTGAAATGTGGTTTTACCGAGCTCAACGGCTCTGGCCGAGCTGTGATAAACAAAACGCTATTAGCTATTTTAAAAAAGGGAGAGTCTGTTCTTTATGTCCCGCCCTGTCTTCCTGTTTGAGTGGAATATTACGTAAACACATTGAATAACGCTGCGTTTCAAGGCACTTCAGATGACCTTTAAATATTCACATAAAAACTAACTACCAATAATCAGGTCCTTTAAGAAGCAGTAGCCTAATTGAATTTTAATGCTGGTTTGTTGTAGGTGTCGTGAGCTCCACGAGTGTGACAGGATATTCAGGAGGAGGAGTCACGATCACATGCAAATATAAAAATTAATATACAGCAAATGCAAAGTATTTTTCTAAAGCAAAGAAGCCAGTTAAACCAAAGTATGAGTGGTGCTCTGATCTCATCAGGACTAATGAAACAGATAAATGGGTTCAGTCTGGAAGATTCTCTCTGTATGACGACAGAAGTTTATCAGTCTTCACTGTGACCATCAGAGATCTGAGTGAACTGGATTCTGGGACACACCAGTGCGGAGTTGATAGAACTATAGAAAAAGATTGCCTTTTAATATTCTCATATAAACTAACTACCAATAATCAGATCCTTTAAAGTCAGAGCAGTTTCTTTTTAAAGTCTGAACAGAACCTTGTTATGTACAATTTGTCGCTATTGTCATTATTCAAAGACTTGGAAATTACATTTTTAATCTGTGGTCAATCTGAGATGTTTTTCTAACAATGTTTTTCACGAATGCTAGAGGTGTTTTTTTTTTTCTGTTTGCGTGATAAACGTTCAAAGCCACAGAAAATAACAGAAGGTTGAGGGTCTCAGTTCAGTTTAATTTAACACACTTACTCAGGAAACCCACAGAGAGACACGAGACTGAACAGAGAGAATGAAGATGAACAGATAATAAAGACTAACAGCTGATCATTCAGTAATTCACCTTCAACATTTACTGAGTTATGAACTCAGATGAATTACCAGTGTGTGATTTGACAACGTTACTTTTATAAACAGATCAAACAAAACCAAAATAATGAGTCCACAATTAAATGACAGAATATCTGTAAAACTAATGTATATATCAGACATTTCATTGTGCATTTAGTACATTGACATAAATGTACCAACATTATTTAATATGTCAATAACACTTTAAACAAGCAACATTTGTACATATTTTTTTTTTGTACATTTGTCTTTTATTTTTTAGATTTTTAATAATTTTTGGCATTATCTCTGTCTCAGTGCTTTGTGTTTGCAGGGTTGTTTGATACTGTGGTCAGTGTGATAAACATCAACATGCGATGCTCTTCAGCTTGTGCTTTTCTTCGTTCTTGTATTCAAATTATTTTTGTCAAACCAAGAAGCCCTTAAGCTGGAAATAGGAAATAGTAGGAAAAAGGAAATAGTTTTTCAGTACCCATTGTCCACTCCATAAAAGTGGACATATAAAAAAATGTACCATAAAAATAAAAATTGCTTATAATATATCTTTCTACAAAGTTTTATTCTGGTCATCTGAAATAGAGAGATATAAAGCATTTTGTCCACTGGGACCTTACATATTGTTTTACATAATCTTCAGTGACTCTGTAATTGGAAGACCTGAAATAATACATCAGTATTAGAAATGTGAAACGTCAGTGTTGTGTTTGTATTCTATCATTCACATTGGCATAAAGAACCTAAATATTCAAATATAGCACTAAAACAAACACATGACAGCCAATGACGTTTAAGTGAACTCTGAACAATGAACTCTGCTCAGAGCACACTGTAAAACCCAACAAGTTAAGCTAACTCATTTCATTTGAGGAAACCGACTGCCTCAATTCAATTAAGTTTATAAAAACAATAGTTATGAGTACTCTGAACTTATTTTAATCAAATCCACTAAAACAATAATATTTCTTAATACACAATTAAACTTTACACTGCATTTAAATACTTTATATAGCTGAAACTTCACTTTGAGTAAAAACAGTGAAATTACAAACTTTAAATGAACTCAGAGCACTTGCAGTTACTGTTAGCTCACAATGTCACACACAAAGTCAAATTCAATAAGTTAAGCTAACTTATTACATTTGAGGACACCAATTGCCTTAATGATCCCACTCTACAGAGTGTTAGGTAACACTAAAGCAGTGTTTAAGTTAATGAGATAATTAAGTGATTAATTAAGTGATGATTGAGCATTAGTGATGAACACCTGCTGTTAACAAGCAGAATCACTGAAGGAAAGAGAAACACTAGAACTACAACTGACTTTTAGTCATAGCCTTAGATGAAATCAACTGAAGAGAAAAGAAGACATTAAGGCTATGTTTACACGGAAATGATCTGAAGAGAAACGGCATTGTGTTATCACTTATTCTGCGTTTAGACGAGCGTTATGGGGGGAAAATCTGCATTATGGGGAGAAATCTGCGTGCATATGGTGACGCAAAAGTGTGTGAAATTCGATGTAGTATGCACTCCAGGCGGCTAGGTGGCAATGTGAAGTACGCGACGAGAGCCACCGTGAGCAGATCGGAGCCTTCACTGTCTAGCAGACTTTTGCGTTTTTACCCTTTAGACGGGAACGCGACGGTGGAGCGTTTTTAAGATTTCCACTCTGGAGGGTGGTTTCACTTTTTTTGCGTTTTTAAGCACCAAAAACGCCGTCGCCGTCTAAACAAAATGATAAAATATTTGATAAAATATTTTTACGTTTTCACCCGCGAGCGTTCTCGTGTAAACATGGCCTAAATCTGTGAAGATCTCAGCAGAGGAGGATTAAACAACTCCACAAACAGCATTACCAGCTTTACTTATTACTAACCAGATTTACTTTATTTATTTTAGACGTCTACAGAAGTTCTTATTTAGAAATAACAAAGGTTTAGATGAAAAAGTTTGATCACCATTATTATGATCAGTGTTTAGTTGGGCAGTCACAGGCTTTCAGTGTGATTAATGTAATATTCAGTCAGTGCTGATGGTGGGAGGAGCCAGTAAAGCTGATCATTACTGATAAAGAGCTGAAGAAAGAGGAAGGAACTAAAGCAGACAGATGTAGAGACAAAATATACAGCACTGATGTGGTAATCTGATATCGTTTAACCATAGTTTGCACAAAACATTACAAACTGCAGACATATTTAGAAATACACAGACATCGGTTACACTTTATTTTAAGGTGTCATTGTTACAGAGTAATTATATATTTAAGTACTGAGCAATATTAAACTCTTACTTACTATAGGGTTAGGGTAAGATCAGGATTTGGTTGAGGGTTGGTTGAGAGACATCAGTCAGCGTATGAATATCGACCACAATATCAATCTAGCATCTAATCACAGACAGAAGTGTTAATAAAACTTCTGGCTCCATCTAGATGCAAATGTGAGTTCATGGTAAATTTATGTGAGTAAACATTTATTTATTTATTTATTGAAAGTAGTAGTTATAACAGTGTATACACAGTATAATATATACAGTAATAAATGGAAAATGATGCATTTAATCTGTTGTGTCGATTGAGTTCCGTTGTAAAGATCATCAATTATTACATTCGATCATTTCATCGTTGCAGCTTAGTTCATTTCTCATACAACAGTGTCAGTATATCAGATCAATAATATAGTTGAATATTATGTGTCCCCAACTAAGCAAGCCAGAGGCAACAGTGGCAAGAAACTCTGTCAGGTGACAGAATGGAGAAACAAATATTTTAGTGGAAAGACTAAATTTGGAGGAATAAAATTTGGCCTAATATTTGGTAATTACCACAATCATTGTGCATGTAGATGCTTTAATGACCACAAAGTAGAGGGAAGTATATGGACTGAAGTTCCAGTGCCTTACTCTTTGTGTTTGTTTTGTTCAACTGTCATGAGAAGTTTGTCTGTCAGCTGCTGTCTACTGTCCTCTAGTGGAGGATTTAATCAATGCTGATACATTTGTTGCATAGACCTTCTATAGAGAAGATGAAGCCTGTATGAGCTCTCAGTCTCAGACACTGTAACCTCCACTAGGTGGCGCTCTTTCAGTGTGATTAATGTAATATTCAGTCAGTGCTGATGGTGGGAGGAGCCAGTAAAGCTGATCATTACTGATAAAGAGCTGAAGAAAGAGGAAGGAACTAAAGCAGACAGATGTAGAGACAGAGAGATTCACACAGAGAACATTCAGCATAAAGAAGACTGAACTCAACTCACAATGAAGATCCTCCTCATCTTCTTCACTTTCTCCCTGATCTCAGGTCAGAGCTTTTCTCTTTCATCACTGCAGTAATGATGCTGTTTTCTGTTCATGAGGTTTCTGATCACAGTATCAATCTGATTGACAGGTGCAGTGAGATGCGTCAGTGTCACTGGATATTCTGGAGGAAGTCTTCTTGTTGATTCACAGAAGACTTGGTTCAGTGCAAATACTAAAAGCTTTAATAAATTACCTGAGTGTAGAAGTATTGAATGATATGAAACATGATAAATGGATCAATAATGGAAAATTCACATTGTTTAGAAATAATGAGGGAAACCTTATGATCTACATTAGAGGTTTGAATGAACATGACGCTGGAGGATACTGGATTGGTGTTCTTTACAAGTGGGGTATAGATATGACTTTAAATGTGGAAGAAGGTCAGTCATTTAAGATCAAAATCTTGGTGTAGTAAAATTCCTGATCTTTTTAAAGCCTGTATAAATTATTATTATTATTATTTTGTAAACAACAGATTTATGTTATAATATGTCAAAGACAGTGATGGTGAATATAAACTGCAACCTTCAGCTGTGAATATTCACAGAATCATATTAATGATCCCAAGATCATATTCAAAGAAGGAAAAGACTCTATTGAGACAATTTACAGCACCTCGAAGAAGACCGAAAGATTCAGTGTTTCTGATGACAAACATAAAAACCTCTTCAATGTGAGAATTTCTGCTGTGACTCCAGATGATGGAGGAGTTTATTTATGTGGAGTTTGGATCAACAGACACTCGTACAGTTACTCCATTATTAATACTGTTCATCTACATATTAGTAGTAAGTAAAACAAACTTTCAATCAAATCTTACATAAAAGTTTCTAAAATCAGTGTGTGTTGTATATACATACAGAAATATTGTATAAGCACCAAAATATAACTGTTCTTTGTTTGCAGTGGCTCCAGTAGTGAGACGTGAAGGAGAATCTGCTGAGATCTTCTGCCCTTATGATTCAATCTATAAATCAAAGTCAAAGTCTCTCTGTAAGGGGAAGTGCTCCACTAGAGATAGAAATACTCTCAATGAGACTGTGAGAGAAGAGAAAGAGACCAAGACTGACAGATTGACTCTGAATGATGACGTCACTGCAAGTGTCTTCACTGGGACCATCACTGGACTGACAGCAGAGGATGCTGGGAAATACTGGTGTGCAGTGACATTAGAGAGAGACGTGAATTATCTTTACACTCATCTGATCATCGTCATGAACGAGGGTGAGGAAGGTTTATACATCTGAATATGTGAAACTATGGCTGTGAATTGATGTTCTCATATTTCTAATATTTCCAGAGCTGAACTTGACTAATTATGAAGGAGACGACGTGTCAGTCCAGTGCAAACATCATGATGAACATCAGAAATGCTTCTGCAAAGCACATGAACCCTCCATGTGTGTGAAGGATGGAGTTTCATTGGAGAAGATCAGAGATGATCGATTCTCTTTCAGTGATGAAGCTTCTACTGGAGTCTTTACTGTAAACATCACTGATCTGAGAGAAGAGGATTCTGGGATATACTGGTGTGGAGCTCACATCACCACTAAAGTCAACCTCACTGTAAAACAGGGTAAGTAATATTATTTAATTATTTTGTATTTAAAATTAAGTCATTATGTTTTTTTTTTTTGGTTGCGGAAACTGGGTAAAACGTGTCTCAAGGACAATGAACAGAACACACACCTGTTAGAGCATGTGACCAGTGATGGGGAAAGTTACTTTTAAAAGGATTGTGTTACAATATTGTGTTACTCCCTTAAAAATTAACTAATTCCATTACTTAATTACTTTTTATGGAAAGTAATGAGTGTGGTAGATTGTTTCTTCTTTCACACCTGACTTAAGTCTACCTGGGTCTCGTCTAGAATCGACGTCCCCGTCCTCCACACAATGGCTTCGAATATGCTTTAATCACGGACAGAGGATCTCAGACAAATATCAGAGAGCAAAAATAATACAACAGTTTTTATAGAATAGGAGCATAGCAAAAATGGCATGATACATTAGGCTACATAATTTCCCTACAATTTGATTGGTTCTTTATATGCAAACGCTTCTGTTACTAGGTAAAAGCAAATCAGTTTTCTTGTTTTCTCTAAATCACTAGTTCTGTCTGGACCCACACATCTGTCTAGTTTCATTTCCTCTATGTGTTATATTTGGACACACACTCAGTCACAAGTTTTTCAGTAAAAGGGTTTGGAAACATTTAGCATTCAAAAGCATATGAATGTTATTCCTGCAAGAAATATAAATGTTAGTTATGATTAATTAAAAAAATCCATCACATGAGTTACATTACATTTGGTTGACTTTTTAACACCTGGGCTAGGCTTGCTTTTATGATTTTTTTTATTTTTATAACAAAATAAAATACTATTTTTATACAAAAGTGAACTGAATAAGCCTCAGGCTGAAGGGAATATAAACTCACGTCTGTACAGTAAAGTGCGCAGTTCAAACAAATCTTACAGCTGTGCTTCCATTCTGGAATACAGAAAAATAGGACGCAGAAGAAGAAAGTTTAACACTCTTACTTTAGCAATAAAAACAAAATAAAAAATGAAACACAAATGTGATGTTTATCTAAAGTAGATTTTACCTATAAGTATGGTTGAATTGGATAATTGACGGACTGCAGCAAAGACATTGGTTAATAAAGTGAGATGAAATACATAAAGTATGTATTATTTAATATTTAATAATTGCAGTTCTCTTACGAGAGGTTCTCTCGTATTGCGTAAGCTTGCTTACGCTGCGGGAAAGTCTTCTTTTCTCGAGATACTGAAGCCAAAATTATCCTTAATTCATATTTTGTCAACGCAGTGCAGCTGCGGGCAGCTGAGCTAGAGCGGCATACTGCACGCTCATTGGCTGCCGCGCGGCAACTGCTTAAGCCTACCAGTGAGCCTGGCGTGACGTCGCGCCCTCGCGCGTCACAGCCCGCCAGAATGGGCGGCGTCAGAGCGTATATAAGGAAGGCTCGTAGGCTATATTCTCTGATTTCTGTCTTTTCAGCGAAGCACTCGCATCGCTGAACTCTGAGAGGAAGCCGTCGCCGTTGTCCTGCAAGGAACAGCTAACGAGCCAGCTTAGGACAGCCTGAGGAAGCCGGTCGAATCTCGCCGCCTTCAGCCTGCCGTGCCAGCTCAGCTATCCGGCGATATCCTTTATAAAGCTCTTTTTGTGTGTTTTGCTTCCGCAGCACTTTCTAAAAGAGCGGAGGCGTTGTTGCAAATGCCTCGCACCACGTGCGGCTCATGCCGCTCTACGCTCAGCGACAGAGACCGCCATCTTATCTGCGCTCTCTGCCTGGGACGGGACCACGCAGCCGTCGCGCTTTCCACGGGCGGCTGCACCTTCTGTGAAGAGCTGCCGATGTCGACCCTGCGGGCTCGACTCGCCCTCTTCACAGAGCCTGCTCCAACCGTCGTCGGGCCGCGGAAGAAGAAACGCCGCTCTCAACGACCACCGGAGCCCGAGACTCGAGCCAGGGCCTCGCCGGAGCCTCTCCCGCGAGCCTCGCTCTCTCCTTCTCCGCCCCCGCTTCCCGACGCGCAGCCGACGGCTCTCGCCCTCGATGCCGTCGCCTCAGGGGATGAAGCGGATGACAACGCGCTACTGGACACGTGCTCGTTAATGGCGTCGGACAGCGAGGGATGGTCCGGTTCTGTCCGCTCCGCCTCCTCCACCAGAGCGTCCAGCAGGACTCACGCCAGTGTGGACGCCGAGCTTCTCCGCCTCCTCACTTTGGCAGTCAAGCGCCTGGGCCTCGAATGGTCTCCGCCAGCGGTGTCCCCGCCCAACAGGCTCGACGGATGCTTCCTGCCCGCCAGTCGACAAGCGCCAGCGTCCAGACCAGCGCCTTTTTTACCGGAGCTTCACGAGGAGCTTGCTAAATCGTGGAATGCTCCAGTTTCGGCCAGACTCCGCTCTCCGGCCTAGGCAGCTCTTTCCCGCGTGGATGGAGCCACGGAGAAAGGGTATGACCGGATCCCACCGGTCGAACAGGCGGTTGCAGCGCATCTTTGCCCCCCATCTGCTAGATGGCGTTCAAAGACTGCCCTCCCGTCTAAGGCCTGCAGGGCTACTTCGGCGTTTGTCAGCCGCGCTTTCTCCGCCGCTGGGCAAGCCGCCTCGGCCCTGCACACAATGGCGGTCCTTCAAGTTCTCCAAGCCGACCTCCTCCGCCAGCTCGACGAGGGAGAACTGGATAAGTCTGCCTTGACCGACCTGCGCAGTGCGACGGATCTCTCCCTTCGCACGACAAAGACAGCGGCCCAAGCTATCGGACGTTCCATGGCTTCGCTGACCGTCATAGAGCGCCACCTCTGGTTAACGCTAGCCGACATGGGGGATCAAGAGCGGTCCGTGTTTCTCAACGCCCCGCTCTCACCCACCGGTCTCTTCGGCCCTGCGGTGAGTGGCCTCGTGGACCGCTTCTCTGAAGTACAGAAGGCGTCACAGGCCATGAACCTCTTTCTGCCTCGCCGTTCGAGCTCTGCTGCAGGCCGCTCTAACACTCAGCCTCCTGCACGCAGCTCCACGCAGCGCCCGTCTCGACCTCCAGTTTCGCAGCAGCGCCAGCGCGGCCGACCTAGGTCCCGCTCCACCAGCCAGCACAGGCCGCTACCCCCGCGGGGTCCCCGGCCTAGAGTTTCGCTGAAACCCGAGCCTGCGAAGTCCTCCTAGCACTCGTCGAGAGGAAAAGACGGTTGAGTCCCGCCGCGGCCGGACCGCCGTCAAAACTAACTTGTATCCCTCTGCCAGTCCCCTTGATAAAGGCTACTGCAGTAGTGTCCACCGCAGCCAACGAGCCAGTTTCTCAACTCTCTCGACTGCACACAAACGCCGTTTTCACGGCGACCCAGATAAATCAAATAAAGAGTGTAAAATCTGGTCATTCGGCTCACGCCGTCAGTGTTATGAGTGTAGTAAACATGCCCACGCCCCAGTGTTCATTGCTACACACAAGCACAATCCCCCCTGTGTACCCCACAGAGTGCACTCACATAAAGCGCGCTACGGCCGCTCGAGTGTTAGTTGTAGGTCACGTGCCCACGCCCCAGTGCTCACACCTACACAGTGCTCGCTCTGTTTCACACATTCGGGTTCCAGAGCAACCTGTCACCGACTGTGTGTTAATAAAGAGCCCTGTGCCCGCTACACAGCACGCACACTCTCATGTGAACACTCACGAGCCCGCCCCTCTTCCGCGCCGCGAGCCGTCACACACAATACTCTCTCACAGCGTCACTCAGCCGGTTGCCGCTGTCAGCGAGCCCCCGTCTCCCCTCACTGCCACTGCGCGACTCGCGCACATACCGCCACAGGTTCCTTGTCCCGCGCTGTATGGCGGGCGGGACCCGGAGGCGATTCGACCCCTAGCTATGAGTGCGAATGCATGGAAAGCTATTCCGGGAGTGTCGAAGTGGATACTAAACACAGTGATAAAGGGCTATTCGCTTCAATTCGCTCGCCACCCCCCGCGCTTCCGTGCCCGGGTCGAGACTCAAGTGAAGGCGGATGCAGCTCATCTGCTTCACGCAGAAATAGCGAATTTACTGCACAAAGGGGCGATAGAGCGAGTTCACCCGCCGGTTACCGAGGCAGGTTTATACAGCCGTTATTTCCTCGTACCCAAGAAAGGCGGAGCGCTCAGACCTATATTAGATCTGAGACATTTGAACAAAGCGCTCATGAAACGACCGTTCAAAATGCTCACGACCAGTCAAATCCTCGCGCAAATTCGCCCGGGGGACTGGTTCATCTCTCTCGATCTGAAAGACGCGTATTTTCAGATTCAGATTATTCCCCGTCACAGGCCATTCTTGAGATTCGCCTTCGACGGTCAGGTATATCAGTACACCGTCCTGCCGTTCGGCCTGTCCCTGGCACCCCGTACATTTACGAAGTGCATGGATGCGGCTCTCGCACCCCTGAGATCGAAGGGAATGCGAATTCTGAACTATCTGGACGATTGGCTCATTATAGCGCACTCAACAGAGGAACTAGTTTCTCACAAGACAGCGCTTCTCGGTCATTTGGAAAGCCTGGGTCTTTCCATAAACTGGGACAAGAGCTCTCTAAACCCCAGCCAGTCTATCACTTTTCTGGGTATAGATCTGGATTCGGCGGCGATGACGGCCAGATTGTCAACACAGCGCGCGCGCTGTGTTCGACACCTCGCCGCTTCCATTCAAGTGGGGAAAGTTTTTCCCCTGAAAACGTTTCAGAGGCTCTTGGGCCATATGGCGTCAGCCGCAGCGGTCTTGCAGCTGGGCTTACTTCGAATGCGCCCGCTTCAATGCTGGCTAAAGTCGGAAGTGCCCCGCAATGCATGGTTTTCGGGCCGTGCACCAGTCAGGGTGACTCAGCGCTGTGTTTCAGCCCTGCAGCCCTGGCTGGCGGCCGAATGGTATCAGCGGGGAGTGACGATGGGGGTCATCGCACACCGCAAAGTGGTCTCGACAGACGCGTCCAACATGGGTTGGGGAGCGACTCACGAGGGCAGTCCGATTTGCGGCCCATGGTCGAACAGGGAAAAAAGCCTTCACATAAACTGTCTAGAGATGCTAGCGGTCGAGAAAGCGCTGAAGCACTTTCTACCGCTTCTACGGGGACACCATGTGCTAGTTCGCTCGGACAACATGTCAGTGGTGTCTTACGTGAACCGCCAGGGCGGAATCAGATCCAGAACCCTGCGCGCTCTCACAGAGCGCCTCCTATTCTGGGCTCAGGGCCCGCTGCGCTCCCTAAGGGCAGCTCATGTACCCGGTCGTTTGAACGACGGCCCGGACAGACTGTCCAGGGACAACGTTCCCCCAGGGGAATGGTCTCTACACCGCCAGACGGTACAAACGCTTTGGCGTCGTTTCGGCGAAGCGGAGATCGACCTCTTCGCCGCGAGCAAGAACGCTCAGTGCCAGAGGTTTTTCTCAAAACACGAGGATGCGCTGGCCCAGACCTGGCCCAGCGTTCCGCTGTATGCATTCCCACCGATCTCGATGCTGCCTCAAGTGCTAGCGAGGATCAGGGAGGCGAACTGCGCGGTCCTCCTCATAGCTCCGCGCTGGGAAAACCAGTCGTGGTTCCCCGAGCTAATGAGACTGGCAGACACAGCCCCATGGCCGATTCCGGTGAGGAGAGACCTTCTCTCTCAAGCCCGAGGATCGATTCTGCATCCCCATCCAGAGCACTGGTCTCTGCATGCGTGGGAAATGAACGGATATTCGTTGATCTGCCAGAAGGGGTAATTAACACGATCACGCAGTCCAGAGCCCCCTCGACGAGGCGGCTCTACGCGTCTAAATGGTCGGTGTTTAGCAGATGGTGTGTGGAAAAGGGTTCTAATGCTCAGTCCTGTGGAGTCCCACAGGTGTTAAACTTCCTACAAGAGATGTTGGACGCGGGCAGGTCCCCCTCCACGCTCAAGGTGTACGTCGCGGCCATAGCAGCGTTTGCCGATTCGGCGCGCGGCCGCTCGCTGGGCAGGAACGAACTCGTTACCCGCTTTCTGCGCGGGGCCAGGAGGATGAACCCTCCTCGGCCCCCGTCAGTTCCTATTTGGGACCTGTCCCTGGTCCTAGAGTCCCTGAAAGGGCATCCCTTTGAGCCGTTGGACTCTGTGGAGTTGAAATACTTGACGCTTAAAACCGTTTTTCTGCTAGCTCTGGCTTCAGTCAAACGAGTGGGTGATTTGCATGCGCTGTCCGTCAGCGCGTCGTGCCTCGAGTTTGGTCCTAACGACTCGTTAGTCATTCTCAAACCGAAGCACGGTTATGTCCCCAAAGTGTTAGGTACTCCCTTTAGGGCTCAAGTCATTACCCTATCGGCCCTGCCGTCATCCGGCGGCGAGGAGGGTGTTAACCGCCTTTGCCCGGTCAGGGCGTTAAGGTGTTATGTTATGCGTTCTGCAGCCTTCAGGCTCTCAGAGCAGCTTTTCGTCTCGTTTGGAGGGCGCGCTAAGGGCTGCGCCGCCTCGAAACAGACGCTATCCAGATGGATAGTGGATGCTATTGCAGCAGCATATGCATCAAAAGACCTGCAATGTCCATTGGGCATACGGGCTCATTCCACCAGAGGCATGGCCTCATCGTGGGCATGGTCCAGCGGGATTTCCATTCATGACATTTGTATGGCGGCGGGCTGGGCATCCCCCTCTACATTTGTTAGGTTTTATAACCTGGAAGTTCCCGCCCTGCAGGCTAAACTTCTGTCAGTCTAGTCGTGTGCATATCCTGCTCATGTGCGCAGGCTGTATTATCGATTAGCTTGTCTGTTGAGCTGCACGCTCAGGGTATCAGTATGCATAGACCGGCCGTGCCGTTCTTGTGTTCCCTAGGTGTGCTTATGAACATGTGTTGGCCCGCACCGCTGGCCACCTGTCATTTCACCTCTATGCTTTTCATAAAGAGTCATATGTGATCGTTAGGCGCGCACGGCGTGGACAAGGGGTTCGAACCTCTCGTAAGAGAACGATACTTGGTTACTCACGTAACCTCGGTTCTCTCTAGAGAGGGAACGAGTATTGCGTTCCCTGCCGTGCTTAAAGCCTATAGCTCGTGTCGCTTCATTCGACAGAAAACAGAGAATATAGCCTCATTGGGCGTGACGTCACGCCAGGCTCACTGGTAGGCTTAAGCAGTTGCCGCGCGGCAGCCAATGAGCGTGCAGTATGCCGCTCTAGCTCAGCTGCCCGCAGCTGCACTGCGTTGACAAAATATGAATTAAGGATAATTTTGGCTTCAGTATCTCGAGAAAAGAAGACTTTCCCGCAGCGTAAGCAAGCTTACGCAATACTCGTTCCCTCTCTAGAGAGAACCGAGGTTACGTGAGTAACCAAGTATCGGTTTGTGTAATATTCTGAGTTTGCATTTCACAGTTTTTATTCATTTAGAGGAATACTGAATCTGTTTTTGTGCCAGTGAAATGAGTAAATGCTCATATTTAGTCTAGAATTGCAATAACCATCATGTTCACACACAGCACACACAACGCCTCTGCACTTACTCACATTTTCCCTCAACATGAGGGCAGGACAGCTGTCAGTCAATAAATGGGGAAACAAAGTAACTTGCGTTACTTATTTGAAAAAACTCAGATACTTTGTAATGTATAACTTATTCTCTTAATGTAATGAACTTATTCTCAAAATGTGAAAAGTTCATAGTGCAGAGCTCAGACAGAGAAAGGCTAAAAACAGCTCTCCGTTATCGAGATGGCCCTTATTCTGTACTACTATCTGCAATGCTGTTTGCATGGAAGCCTCAGCAGGATGACTCTTGAAGGAGAGGAGGCCTGACACATACCTCTCATTCCAGCCTGACGATCCGACGGTAGCTGATCGTATCTCAGCCTGCCTGACAGACATTTCTGGCTGGATGAAGGACCACCACCTTCAACTAAACCTTGCGAAGACAGAGCTACTCGTGGTCCCGGCCAAACCAACACTTCACCACAACTTCACCATTCAGCTAGGCTCGTCATCCATAACTCCATCTAGGTCAGTCAGAAACCTTGGTGTGGTAATTGATGATCAATTGAACTTCACAGACCACATTGCTAGAACTGCCCGGTCATGTAGATTTGCCTTGTACAACATTAGGAGGATCAGACCCTTCTTATCAGAACATGCTTCTCAACTCCTTGTCCAAGCGCTTGTTTTATCTAGACTTGACTATTGTAACGCTCTCCTGGCTGGTCTTCCAGCTTGCACAGTCAAACCTCTGCAGCTGATCCAGAACGCCGCAGCTAGAGTGGTCTTTAACGAGCCGAAAAGGGCACATGTCACTCCTCTCCTCACAAAATTGCACTGGTTGCCAGTTGCCGCTCGCATCAAATTCAAGTCACTGACGTTTGCCTACAGAACAACCACTGGTTCTGCTCCCTTTTACTTTAACTCTTTACTTCAGACTTACGTGCCATCCAGGAACTTGCGCTCTACAAGTGAACGACGTCTTGTGGTGCCATCTCAAAGAGGCACACAATCTCTTTCTCGGACCTTCACCATGACTGTTCCCTGCTGGAGGAATGATCTGCCTAACTCAACCAGAGCGGCTGAGTGCATAGCCACTTTCAAGAAACGGCTGAAGACGCTTCTTTTTAGACAGCACGTGATCCAGTAATACTAACACTTTCTCTACTACTCTATTCTATTCTGTTCTATAACAAAAAAATTAAATAAAAAAAAATTCTGCGTTAGATTAAACTGAGAAGGGTCATAGCACTTGCATATTGTTGTCCTACTGTTAGTTTAACTGCTTCTATTGTTCTCATTTGTAAGTCGCTTTGGATAAAAGCGTCTGCTAAATGAATAAATGTAAATGTAAATGTAAGATCAGTATAATTAGATGTATACCAGTGTCTTCAGGAAAAGTCAGGGGTCAAAACAAAAGAGTCAGGAAGTTACATTTTATACTCTTATCCAGGGATTGTTATGATAAGCTAAATCATCCTTCCTTCCTGGGGTGCTGTCCCCCCAACCTGTTGTTCTAGGAGAACGCGTGAAAGAAAGATGAAACCCAAAAATGACACCTCAATTCTGACACCTTTTGAAGATCAGATTTCTTTTTCTAACATTTAAACTTAGAACACATTATAGAGAATCCTTTGACTTTATGAATACACAAAAATGACAGCTTAATGATTTTTATATTTTGTGCATTTATTTAAAGACTGCATGTAGGCCTACCATTTTGACGTTTGTGTTACCTTACTTCTTTGGCCATATTAAAGGTTTTTATGAAAGATTATTTATATTTTTCAGCACATGCAGTCAGAGTTACAGAAAATAATAATAGTGCAACAAATAAGGGGATTATGTTTTATTTATTTTAATCAGGTTTGTTAAAAGTATGCTTGAATGATGATAGTTTATCTGCGCTACCATATATTTGCTATAACAATGAAAATATTTGAAAAACCTGTTAAAATCAAGTAATGATGCAATCCTTTAAATCTTAACTTTGAGTGCATCAGAATTAATTGGATGTAAAATTATTATCATGTGACATTTTATTTAACGTGACAAACAAAGACAGTGACACCAATGACACAATGAATCACCAATGACACACACAAGACCAAAGATCATTATTCTTCAACCATAATTAAGTAGATGAGACTAAATTATTATTTGGCATACAATCTAAATGAATAGCTTCGAATAAAGTTTATCTTGTCAAGCATGGTATACTAACTAAATTAAGTTGTTTATTCCATAAGTATTCTAGTTTATTTTTATTTTATTTTTTACATCCCCCTAACAGTAAAGTGGGTCATACCAGTGAGTTCAACTAAAGCTTCATATGAAACCATGAGATAAATGAGAAGATTTTGATACCTGAAAAGAGGCCATGGGCCCTTCTTCATAGATATTCATGAATTTGGAAGAAGGAAGTCGAGTGATGTCATCAGTATGATTTTTATTTTAAAATATTAGATTTTTGTTGAACGGAAACGCCAGTGACACAACTCCAGGGGACCACTACTTTCAAATATTAAAATCAAATATTGCCACATAGATGGCTCAAGACGACGTAATTGTTCAAATAACATATTGTTTTATTTTAAAATGTGAAGAAATTGTAACCCTAAAGTGTATTTCAAGTGTGATATTTCTGTAAAGGCTAGGGACAGAAAATGGACATTGTCATAAAATGACCCAGAAATGGTTTTGCATAAATTTTACCCGAGCTATTATTTTACATTACAGCATCTGTTCAAAACTTTACAATTTTAAAGCAAAACTGTGCTTAGTCGTCTTAAATCTTATTTATCCAAATATATTCAAACAGTATATTGTCCACCGACACACGCCAGCATGATGTATTCGTGGCGTGCGTATGTAATGTTATATATGTAGTCTATTTGTATATGCGTGCGTGTATGAAAAGTATCCTAAATGAAAACAGTGCAACCCAGTGTCACAAAAAAGACTTATGCATTATATGCTATATATGCATTATAATTATTTTTTCCACTTTAAAGCATTAGTTTCTTTTGTTCGTGATTTTTTTTTTTTTTTTTTTGATTTTTCTAAATAAAATCTGTACATTTATTCACGTTTCTATTATTTTTGTCTATTTAAATTATATTTACAAACTCACCACACACACACACACACACACACACACACACACACACACACACACACACACACACACACACACACTAATGGCCAATAACTGTAATTTATTGAAAGCCATCTTTTTTTCTGAAAAGATGACACCTTACACTTGAAGAGCGCACATTGTTTTATAATTTTACAGTCAAAAACAAATTATGTGAAAATCACCTATTTTAGCTTCAGGTTCTAAAAAGGGTTAATTCACTGTTCTCAAACCAAGCTCATACTCCACTCGACACAATGTTGGTAATCCCCCCAAAAATAAAATACCAGAAACTTTTCTAAACTATAGCAAAACAAAACATTAAACATTACTAAATCTCCCACTTAAAGGGATACTCCACCGTGTTTTCATATTAAACTATGTTTTTCCCTTAACTAAGACGAGTTGATACATACCTCTCTCGTCTCAGTGCGTGCACTCAATCGCTTTGGCGCGCGGTGACACTTTGAAAGCACTTAGCTTAGCCCATTCATTCATTCATTCATCGGAATACCATGGCAAGTGCTTGTAAGCACTTCGACTTCGGCGCAGTAATATCTTCACTAGAGGGAGCGGGGGCCGGTGAGAGGATTTTTCACGAGTGAAGATATTACTGCGCCAAGACGAAGTGCTTACAAGCACTTGCCATGGTATTCCGCCATACAATATAGTTATCCATTTTACACGCTTGGAAAAGAGCAACGTTTTGTTTTGTGTTACCGTCCTAGGTCGAGTTACACTACGCGAGTAACTGTATTTAAATAGGGAAAACGTGGAGGTGTTTGGTAGCTTCTCTGCTTGGCCCATATTGAATGAATGGGCTAAGCTAAGTGCTTTCAAAGTGTCACCGCGCGCCAAAGCGATTGAGTGCACGCACTGAGACGAGAGAGGTATGTATCAACTCGTCTTAGTTAAGGGAAAAACATAGTTTAATATGAAAACACGGTGGAGTATCCCTTTAACATTAATCTGGTACAAAACAATTTTAGCATTTACTCTCATTTTAAGTGTCATGGCAAAGCATGCTGGGGAATAGAGATCCCAGTCCAGTTTCAGTTAAATTTAAGTTTGTCTAATTAAAAGAAACAAGTTCATAGAACTCAAAACAATTCAACAATTCAACATAATTAAAATGTGTAAGTTTTGTGAACTCAAAAGAAAATAAAGTTCTAAATACTCATAAAAGTTAACTTGATTGAACTAATTTGTATAATTTAAGTTGGCCCATACTCAACTAATTTTGAGCGTTAGGGTTTACAGAAAATCAGTCCACATAAGCCTCTGTACTCCATGACACAGCATAAGTAAAGTTGTCTTGAGTGGATATTTAATCGTACTCGTCTTAAGGTCTTCAGAAGTCATAACTTCAGGGGTCAGTGGGGATCCCGAGAATATTTAATTTCCCTTAAAACCAAAGATTAAGCTAAAAGACACCAGTTGCCAGTGTTCCCACCAAAATCAAATAGTGTATATATTTGTATTACACTTTTTGTTGTGTTCTGACACAATGTCATTAATTGGTACTTTTTCTTTTATAAAATTTACTTTTTCTTACGTCTACAAAGTTTAAATTTCAATTAATTTCCTAGCAAGTATAAAGTAAAAAAAAAAAAAGATAAATATGCCTGACGCAATGTTTTTAAGAAATAGCTTCTGCAATACTCCAAACAGTTCCTCACACGATGACACCATTAAGGACGGTCAACGGCACACGTCAATCGATATCAATCGGTGAAAACACAGCGTATGTAAGGTATTTTTCCAAATATTTTGTATTACACTTTTCAAAGGATAATCTAGCTTTAAAGTTCGAATAAAAAAGTTAAAACCAATCATAGCTTCAGACCTGGTGTGTTCTGACACAAGGTCATTAACTGGTTATTTTTGTGTTATAATTGTAGCCTACTTATATAGAGTTAACACATGATGAAACAAGTGAATAATGCTACCAAATACGTCTGACACAATGTTTTTAAGAAAAGCAGTGTTTAAAATACAGATGATTTTTCTTTTGACAATCATACGTTTTAAAATTATACCCTGGGGGTTTAACATCCAATAAGTTGTAATTTATGCAAAGGTTTTATGTTTTATTAAGTCGTCATAAACCAAACACACCCAGATCCTCCCATAGTTGTAGTAACATTTACAATATGTAAATAGATTCTGTCAGATTTGTTAGAGTGCCTGTACCATATTATTATGAGGCAATCACATTTGAGGAATAATGCGATTTATATCATTTTTCCCCACTAGCGGATGACACCGTTTACATCTTGTTTCTTTGCACAGTTTATAGACGAAGACTACACTTTGAGCACTGTCAAACATGTTCATATAGGATTTCATGAACAAATACAGCATAAGAAAATTAAAAAAAAAGGAAAAATTTAAACTGTGATATTCTTTTAGGTCTGTCTACGAAGCGGTCACAAGACACATAATAGGCCCAACATGAAAAGTGAGTCTTGATGTTTTTCTGATACACATACGACTGTTACATTTAAAACAAACCTATCAATTAAGTTACGCATTACGAGTCAAGGTGTCGCAGACACACAATTTGTCATGTTTGTCCTCACAATTTGTGCTTCTTTAAGGAAAAAAACAACAACTGTTTTTGTTCCTCATCAGCAGAATACCAAATGATATCTGTTTCCTGTGTAATGTTAGTGAACCACTATTTGTAGAATGATATTGTAATGTATCGAGTTTTTGCCTCTGTTTTTGTGTTACTCGACATTATCTCAGTGTTTCTGGCAGTTTATTTGTTTATGTTTAACCGTGATACAATTTTCACGCCTCAAAGAATCTTATAGACGTAATTTTTTTTTTTTCTTCAGAATTTAGACTACTGTTTAAAAGTCAACGTGTAGGGTTATATACAATCGGTACACTGTGTTTTAATTTCACTATATATACAATTTAATAAATGCTTCAGGGACTGAACCTTTTAATTTTAAAAAGACATTTTAAATCTTCTAAAAACATTTTAATCTTTGGTAAAAATTTAACTTAAAGTCTGTCTATCCTTTTCTAAGGGCATGTTATGGATATATAGCAAACAATTCAGGCATGTTTTGACCGTGTAATGTTTAATCAAAATTCTGCTGGAATATTAATTTATTATATTAATTTGATGATATTATATTTAACTTAAAGACATGAAGTGTGTTGAGTCTTAAATTAGTCTCCATGTTAATGATGTTTGGATGATTATTAAAAGTCCAATCTTAAAGTGTAATTGTTACTCTCACTGGTAATATGTATAATAATTAATCAATCAGAAACATGCATTAGGAGTGCATCATGCATTTTCTCTCTCTCTCTCTCTCAGGGGAAGTGGGCGTCTCTGACACATTCAGCTCTTCATGTTAAACATGTAACCAGGAAAGAAACACTCAAAACTCTTCTGAACACACATCGAGAGCTTCAGAAGAACTGAATCTACTAACAACAGAGAAGATCATTTAATAAGAGAAAAGAATGAAGATCATCTGGACTTTCACTCTGCTGATGATTCCTGGTAAGAATCTGAACTCAGAGTAGATCAATAAATATAGCACAGAATTGGTATTTTCAGTATTTTACTTCAGATCAAGTTTTTCTATTGACTGTTGAAGAAAGTTAATTTCTGTGTAAATTAAAGTGTTTTAATGCTGGTTTGTTGTAGGTGTCGTGAGCTCCATGAGTGTGACAGGATATTCAGGAGGAGGAGTCACGATCAAATGCAGATATATAAAAAAATATAAAGGAAATGAAAAGTATTTTTGTAAAGGTGAATGGTCAGAGTGCACAGACCAAATCAAGACTGAGGAAGATAAATGGGTTCAATCTGGAAGATTCTCTCTGTTTGACGACAGAAGTTCATCAGTCTTCACTGTGACCATCAGAGATCTGAGAGAAGAGGATTCTGACACGTACTATTGTGGAGTTGAAAGGGTTGGACTAGATCCCCACACTGAAGTGAGGCTGAAGGTTTTAACAGGTGAGTAACTGAGACCCTCAAACTCATGATGATCTCCACAACATCACGATACTCAACACTGACTGTAATTACTGATGTTCACATGTGAAACTCATAAAAGACGTGTTTGCTATTAAATGAAGATGAAGTATCATTACTGACTTGATTTTTTACACACTGATATCTGGGTTTGTGTTGAACAGGTAAAAAAATCAGAAGTGTGACGGGATATTCAGGAGGAAACGTCATTATAAACTACAAATATGAGATGAAAAACACAAATCCTGTGATAGACGTCTGTAAAACTGCAGATCAGTGTTTTACTGTAATAAACACTAACAGAAGAGCAGAATGGAAACATGACAGACGATTCTCCGTTCATGATGACAGATCTGCAGGACTCTTACTTCTGTTTATCAGAGATCTGAATGAGAACGACTCTGGAGAATATAAGATTATAGTCAAAGTTTCTGAAGATTACAGTTTCTTCTCTGAGTTTAATCTGGACATTAAGAAGGGTGAGCTGCTTTCAGTCATTTATGCATTATTTGACAGAATCCATGAATATATCTGGTGATTGTAACATTGCTGCACTTTATCTGGATCTTAAACAGGATTGTTGTGTGAAGAGCATCAGTCTATCAGCTTCTGCAGGAGGATCTGTGAACATCACCTGCAAATACCCACAATCCCACATTCGTGATGTGAAGTTTCTGTGCTGGAGATCTGGAGCTGATCTCTGTGCTAAAGAGACGTCTGTGAAGGAAAGCAGAAGATGGAGGGATGAGGGAAAGATCCGGCTGTATGATGACAGAGGACAGCAGCTCCTGACGGGAAGCATCAGTCATGTGACTGAAGAAGATTCAGAATACTGGTGTGGAGTTCAGTCTGATCAAGGACACAAGATCTTCATCACACGAGTCCTGATCAATGTTACAGGTACGGATGATTTTCTCAGTGACGTGTGTCTTGCATCATGTTGCTTGAATGTGGAAACAGAATGAAGAACCAGGTTTATTCTGTTCTTGTAGATTTGCACACAGGATTATTTTAATGTAGAAGTAACATGATGTCTGATAAAACGAATTCACAAACCACAGTTACAAAAGAGGAAGTGTCCTCACAAATCTGAGCTGCAGTCAGTATTACTTCAGTCTCTGCAGTTAAAAGTGTTTAGATCTATGGTGCTGTTCTACAAATGCACTGGTCACGTGTTTGTGATAGTTTTATTCGTCATGTCACTCTTTATATGTATAATGTAATTGGTTGATTTGAAACATCAGTTGATGTTCAGATGTTTTTGTCCTGTTCTGGTACATTCATATTCTTATTTCCTACCATTTGGGGAAACCCTGTTATAGATTGTGTTGTAGATATAGATCAGGGGTGCTCAATCCTGTTCCTGGAGATCTGCAGAGTTCAGATCCAACCCTGATCAAACACACGTGTCTGTAATGATTGTGCTTCTGCAGATCTTCATTAGCTGGTTCAGCTGGGTTTGATCAGGGATGAAGCTGAACTTTGCAGGAAGACAGATCTCTGGGAACAGAATTGAAGACCCCTGTAGTAGATCAACCATTGATGAAGATACTGAAATATCTACTTGTCATATTCTTGAAGAGATACAGCAGTGTGTGAACTCAGGAACTGGACATCTGAACAAAGTGTGAAAGTTTGTGTGGTCATTTGGTGTTGCATCATTAGTGTGGCAATTTGGACAGTATTACCACAGTCTTTTTTACTTTAGTACTAGTGTTGTAATTCACATACATTACAAGTGCAGATTTCAATATTTCTGTTAGTTTCTGAAGTTAAGGGTGCTTACAGATTAAATTTTTTTATTTTTTATTTATTTATTTTTGTCCTTCATTTGTGCTGTTTTGTTTTATTCACGATGAGAAAACATATGTGCTTATTAATAAGTTCCTCAAACTTACAGCACAACAGCTTGGTTTTGTTTTGTGGGTGTCTGTGCGTCAGAAAACATGAATTATGGGTAGAGAAATGACATCAGTAACCATTAAAATACATGATGTCAAGATCTGTGTCTTGTGCAAAATAAAAAAATAAATAAATTAAATCTTTCGAAAAAAACAAACAAATTAATCTCTCCATTGTTCTATTGTTTTGGATACAGATGTTCTAAAAACGACATCGTCACCATCATCATCATCGGCTTCTGTTTTCAAAACTTCTACATCTAACATCACATCAGTGTCTCCTAACATGTCAACAGGTGCCCTTGTGCTGAAATATAAACATACAATCTGATATTTAGCTTTCTTTAGATTCTCTTATTATCATCTCTAGTTTTTTCAGGCTCTTCTCTGATCATTCCTCTGGTTCTGGTTCTTCTGGTTCTGATCATCGTTGGACTCTTATTACTGTTTCTCTGTAAGAAGTATCAGTCTCAAGGTAAAACTCCTTCCTAACTACTTTAGATATACAGTAGAAACTTTCAATTTATACTAAGATTAAAACAAAGATTTGTTTTTCCAATTTGAACAATCATTTACAAAATACATAATTGTTGAAATGTGATATAATGTCATTGATTAAAGGACGCTTGTTTTTGGCAGGTGGTGATTCGTCGTCTCAGACTGGACCAGGAAAACATGAAGGCCCTCCTGATTCTTCTAACTGTGTTTACGCTACAGTTGAGAAAGGCACTGGTGACTCTCAGCGCTGCATCACATCTGCTGAGGATCTGAATTACGCAGTGGTGAATTTCCACAAGAAATCTGACTGTCCTGACAGTGTCAGTTTCAGGAATAATCAGGATTACAGTGAATACGCTGCTGTCAGTCATCTCACTGCTTGACAAGCCACAGTAGAATATAAATGAACTGAATGTTTATTTATCACCTTGTCTTTGGCATAAAATTTCTATGCTTGATATTTTTATTACTAATACTATTAGGTCATGTACGCCCCAGAGCCTTCTGCCATGTCAATCCCAGAGCAAGCACTTATTGATCTGGATACCCTAGAATGGACTCCCAACCCTGGGCTCTCTCCTTCCTCACCGGTCGCTTGTTGTAAACTCTGGTTTCTTGGCCCTTCCTCTTCCGCTGGTGCAGTCCAGTCTCATAGCACCACTTCTTCTGCTGGTCCCGTCCAGTTCCCAAGCTTCTGCCTCCTTCACTTGTTCCCTGGTTCTGTCTGGCTTCCTGGCTGTACCCCATCCATCCCTCCATCTTCACTGTGGTCCCCTGTCCTTAAGACTCCGCCTTGGTCTGTCATTACCCTGGCTCCACCACAGGCTTCTGGGCCTGTGGCTTGCCTGAGCTCTCCATTCCTTCTGTTCCACCAGGATACTCCATCCCTCTGGCTCTGCCTGCATCCTCACTCCCACCGGCTACACCACGGTCTTTCAAGCCCCCAGCTTCATTTCAGTCCTCAAATTCACCAGCTCAACCTTGGCCCTCCATTCCAGTGGCACCACCCTGATTCTCCAGCCCTCTGGCTCCACCTTCATCCTCACTCCCACCGGCTCCACCTCAGCCCTCATATCCACCGGCGCAACCTTGGCCCTCCATTCCAGTGGCACCACCCTGATTCTCCAGCCCTCTGGCTCCACCTTCATCCTCACTCCCTACGGCTCCACCTCAGTCCTCAAATCCTCCGGCTCGACCCTGGCCCTAGGACTGCACTGACTAATGCTCTGCCATGGGTCTTCATCCCTCCGGCTCCATCAAGGCATCCCACTCCGCCCATTACATCTGGGCCTTCTCCATCCCAATCTAATTTATCATTATTCTGTACATTTATACTCCTGAGTTTGTTCTATTAACTGTCAGGCTTTACCTTGCTGCATTTGTGTTTGCTGCTGTTACACCAGATTATGTGCCCATTGATTTCTGTGACCGCAGTAGGCACTGTTGTGATGGTAGAGCTTAGGGTGACAACAGCACCTACTATGGTCACATAATTTGGTCTAACACCGGAACCGTTGGAATTGTCTTGTTTAATAAAACTTTTGCAGTAGAGATCCTCATCTTAAACTTAACACCTTTAGTGTAACAGAAAATGTGAGAGATATTCTGACAAATACAGGAAGAGAGGAAGTCAGAAACAGGAAGTCTTTGTCAAATTCTTCTATAGAACATTTTGTTGGGAAATGTTTTACCAGAGATAAAGAGCAAAGACTGAGGAGAAAGAGCATCTTTACATTCACTCTGCTGATAATACCTGGCAAGAATCTCAGTGCTCCTCAGTGATCTTCATTTCTGAGGTTTTGGTTTTGCTCCTAATTGGTGTTCTGATGTTTCTAGTGGCTGTAAGAAAGAATAAACAGACTCACAGCGATTACATTTTCATATCTTGTATATTTTGTATTAGTTCATACTAATGCTGAATGTCTGTCTACAAGAGATTCAGATTCATCATCATCATCATCGCCCTCTATTGGCCTCCACTATACAGACATGAGAGTATTTACGTAATTCCAGTCAAATCGGAGAGAACTAACAAGCTTCCAGTCTTCCTTCCCAATGGTTCAACTCTCTGCTGGGTTTTCACACTTTTCTCTTTTGCTTAAGCTATTAAAGGTAAGGCCGGCAATTTCTGGAGTGGCTAGCAATAGCAAGTTAGCTTTGAAATCAGAGAATTTTGAAAGCCACACCTTCTTCAAAACACATGAATGCACAAACCAAAGTTTGCAAAGCATCTCGAGACGAGAGACAGCGTAAAGCTACCTCATGTCTCAAAGCATGTAACATTACATTACAATAATAATATAAACATCTTAAAGAGCACTGGTCTGCAGATTAATTTCGCCGTTGATAGTGTTGCCATTGAAATTCAGGATAAGCTGGTTGTTTCGGTTTTTCACCCACCAAAATAGCAGGCATAATATCCAAAATCAGTTAACTCAAAGTTTTTGCTGACACTCACAATAAAAACACAAACTAACACAAATTTTCTTACATTCACTATGATATTCATTAGAATCTGCATGAAAACAAGAGATGAAAACTTCAGCCAGATGGCGCTCTTTCTCAGTGTTTAATTTAGTACTGAGCCGAAGGAGTTCAATATGATGTCATTCTTTAAAAAACCCTTACTAACAGCCCTCTTGCACATAGAGAACATTCAGCATAAAAAAGACAAACATCCTGTGACTGAACAGAAACTCATAATTGTGAAAAGTACAGTTACTTGTACAGTTACTCCATTATTAATACCGTTTATAATGCACATAATGGACAGCTAAAGTGGGCGTGTCTAGAGTCACTGGCCACTCAGGAGGTCGTATGATGATCAAGTGTGAACATCCTCAACACAAAACCAAGCCAAAATACATCTGTAATTCAGTTTCATGGAACTTATTGCTTTTATAAATATCTGCTCACTACAGAAGTCTCATCTGTTCAAATAAACTGATTTATGATTTGTTGATGTATGTAATGTTTCACTGAAGGTCACTTATCCAGCATCATAAGACATTTGTGAAGTGTAATTTGATGTTGATGATGACAGAAGATCATCAGGACAGACTGTGAATGTGTGTGTGTATCGTGATGAATCTCTGAAGAATCTCTGTCCGTGGAGCTGAACACCTGAACGACTCTCTTCCACCAGCAGGAGATCAGACTCACATTTTACTCTTGAAAATATGCTCAGCTGTTTTTCTCTGGCTGTTTTATGATTTATGGAGTGATAAAAAGAGAAATCCAAAACACCTTATGTAAAAAAAAAAACATAAAAAAAAAAACAAAAAAAAAAACTAAATTAATTCAAATTCAACAAAATTAAACAAGAGTTCTAATGTTCAGATTTCTGTTTTAGAAATGCTCCTATAAAATACTCCATTTGCATATTTAAACATACCATTTCAGAAAACTTGTAATACAAAATAATCGTATTGTACTGTTATTAATCATGTCATTTGTTCTCTGTTTGTCCTTGGACTTTGTTATACTTCCTGTTTCCTGTTCTGTCGGCCATATTTGTAGTCCTCTTATAGTTTCTCATGTTGGTTTCAGGTGTGTCATTAGCTTGATTTCTTGTTAAGCTTGTTAGTCCCTGTGTATATAAATGTTTGGAGCTGGAGGGCTATAGAAGTCTTCCCACTGTCTACCTCTCAGTCTCCAGGCTCTCTTCTTTTTGTGGAGCGTCTAGAATCCTGTCATTAAGAGGGGCTCTTTCATGTGATCTCTGTGTTTGTCCCTGGACTTTGTTGTACTTGTTTTCTATTATGTCAGTCATATCTCACTGTGATATGAATCATGTTGATCAATCAGAAACCTGCACTTATAGTTGTAATGTGAACCGCTGCTGTTTGTGAATGTTTCCATCAGATGTCACTGTCAACTGAAGCACATGTGAAGCATTAGTTTCACTTCCCACTTTATTAATCTCTCTTTCTCTTTTTTTTACTGCAAAGTGATGAAGTGGATTTGAAAGAGTTGACACCTTTTTATGAGCCATTGATAACAGCTTGGAAAAAGACATTTATTTTACACAGAGATATTTTACAACCTGAGGACTGGATAATGGGAGAACCGCTGTTCCATAATCCATTAATAAGAACAAAGATTTTGTCCTCTAAATCTGTGGAAAGCTGTTTTGTGAAGGCTGGGTATGTTAAGTTGGGGGATCTGAGAAGTGGTGATGACTGGACATCTGGACTGGACTGAACTGGACTGGACAGTCTTTGCAGAGTGTTACGGGGTTGAGATCTCTTCGACTTCAGAGACGAATGATGGAGGAGGTGTGGGCAGCTCTACCTGGTGCCTGCAGAGAGGCACTGTCACAGGACTGGAATGGGCACTATACATTTCCACCCATCAAAGTATCTGCTGCTGTGCAAGAGGAGATGGAGGAAACTGGACATTCGATTTTATCATTTGAGTACCCCGAGTTGGGGAGTTTTCAAGATATTAAGAAGAAAGAACTCTATGTAACGTGTGTAAAAATTACTCATCAGACTGTGCTAAGAGGAGTGAAGATTTGGAGGTGGTCAGAAGTGTTTGGGACAAATTGTAAGGCATGTTGGAGGTCTCTATATAAGTTGCCTGTTGAAAAGCGTACTGCAGACTTGCAGTGGAGACTGATGTTCGGGGCTATAGCTATAACAGACACGTGGCACACCTCAATCAAGCAGTGGGGACAGGGTGTTTATTTTGTGGCTTAGAAGAAACGGTTAATCACTTAATTATTGATTGTTTTAGGTTGGAGGGAATGTTTAATTTTTTAACACAAGTTTTTATAAAGTTTGGGGAGAATTTTTCTTATCAGAATTTTATAAGAGGTCCAATTTATAATTTTCAAGAAAGGAGGAAAAAATGTTTACTGAATTTTCTGTTGGGATCAGCTAAGTTGTCCATGTGGAAAACTAGAAAAAAGAAAATGTTAGGTATAGGTCCAATTAATGCTGAAATGGTACTAAAAGGGATGATAACATGCTAGAATCAAGATAGAGTATACATATTATAAATTGGTCAGTGACATTGTAATGTCTTCTGAAATTTGGTCAGTGGGGGGAGTACGTTGTTAAATTGGAGAAAATGAAATATTGTTTTTAAATGTGTAGAAATAGAAATTTTATTTATGAAATTAAATTTTTGTAAGATAATTGTATTAAGGTAAAAGGACAAATGGTCTAATAAAGATATTGTTAAGACCCTCTCTCTCTCTCTCTCTCTCTCTCTCTCCCCTCCCTCTCTCTCTCTCTCTCTCTCTCTCTCTCTCCCCTCCCTCTCTCTCTCTCTATGTCTCTCTCTCTCTCTCTCTCTCTCTCTCAGGGGAAGTGGGCGTCTCTGTCACATTCAGCTCTTCATGTTAAGCATGTAACCAGGAAAGAAACACTCAAAACTCTTCTGAACACACATCGAGAGCTTCAGAAGAACTGAATCTACTAACAACAGAGAAGATCATTTAATAAGAGAGAAGAATGAAGATCATCTGGACTTTCACTCTGCTGATGATTCCTGGTAAGAATCTGAACTCAGAGTAAATCATGAAAAACAGCACAGAATTGATGAGGAGAGTCTTTAACTTCAGTTCATGTTGTGGAATTCAAGAAGCGGTCCTAATTGAATTTTAATGCTGGTTTGTTGTAGGTGTCGTGAGCTCCACGAGTGTGACAGGATATTCTGGAGGAGTCGTCAACATCACATGCAAATATAAAAAAGAATATACAGCAAATGCAAAGTATTTTTGTAAAGGAAAGAGGCCAGATAAACCCAAGTATGAGTGGTGCTCTGATCTCATCAGGACTAATGAAACAGATAAATGGGTTCAGTCTGGAAGATTCTCTCTGTATGACGACACAAGATCAGAAGTCTTCACTGTGACCATCAGAGATCTGAGAGAAGAGGATTCTGGGATGTACCAGTGTGCAGTTGATATAACTACAAAAAAAGATTCCTACACTGAAGTGAATCTGAAGGTTTTAACAGGTGAGTAACTGAGACCCTCAAACTCATGATGATCTCCACAACATCACACATAATGACAGTAATAATAATGAACACCTCTAGATGCGAATAGACCAGATGAAATTAAAAACCAAACTCTTTAAAATAAAGGTTCCGCAAGTTTTTTCCCCCAGGATTCAATGGATGTTGAAGGTTCTTCATGAAACCATAAATTACAATTAAGAACCTTTATTTTTGAGAGTGCAGAGCAAACATGAGATCTTTAACATTATAAAGTCAATTGAATGTCAATTAAAATTTTCCATGGACTCTTAGTTTGTATTATATTCAATTTGTTCCTTATTTCATTCCCTGTGCTTATGTTCTGTTTCCCTTGGTTTAATAATGTCAGCACAACAGTTTATTCTGACTGTACTGCAAATCTGTAAATCAAATGCTTATTATAATATTTAAATGAACACAATCACAATTTATTATATTCATAATGTCATTTATTGCCAGCAGTTTATACACCCGCTGTAAAAAAAAATAATGCTGTTACAAAATTTACAATTGACAATTGACAGTAATAATAATGAACACCTCTAGATGCTAATAGACCAGATAAAATGAAAAAACAAACTCTTCAAAATAAAGGTTCCGCAAGTTTTTTCCCCCCAGGATTCCATGGATGTTGAAGGTTCTTCATGAAACCATAAATTACAATTAAGAACCTTTATTTTTGAATAAAATTTTCCATGGACTCTTAGTTTGTATTATATTAAATTTGTTCCTTATTTCATTCCCTGTGCTTATGTTCTGTTTCCCTTGGTTTCCATGGTTTTTGATTATTCTCACATCGGTTTCAGTTTTAGGTCTTTATGTGTGTGATATATAGTTTGTTCCTTATAGCTTGTTTGATGAATCATTGTGTTAATAAAAACCTCAACTTTATTCTCTACTGGACCAAATTGTGAGATTTATTAATCATTGTTTTGCTGATAACAGAAAGCATGTTTTCAGTAGTAAATAATGTCAGCGTAACAGTTTATTCTGACTGTACTGCAAATCTGTAAATCAAATTCTTATTATAATATTTAAATGAACACAATCACAATTTATTATATTCATAATGCAATTTATTGCCAGCAGTTTATTCACCCGCTGTAAAAAAAAAAAAAAAAATGCTGTTACAAAATTTACAATTGACAATTGGCAGTTTTGGTTGTCAGCAAGCCTGTAAATCATCAACTACAATAATACTGTAAAAACAGCAAATCAAGAGCAGCTGTGAAACAGATCTTTAATGTAATCTACTTTACAGTGTTACTGTAATAATATCATGCACTGAATTAAAAACTGTTGTGTGTGAAACATATATGATGGTTGAATAATGTGTGAAAGACATCAGCGTCTGTGAGAAAGGGGAAGTGGAGGATCTGTGTGAGTGGAGAAAGAACGAAAACACTGTTTGCACTGTAAAACCCAACAAGTTAAGCTAACTCATTTCATTTGAGGAAACCGATGGCCTTAATTCAATTAAGTTTATAAAAAACAATAGTTATGAGTACTCTGAACTTATTTTAATCGAATCCACTAAAACAATAATACAAAGTCAAATTCAATAAGTTAAGCTAACTTATTACATTTGAGGACACCGATTGCCTTAATTCATTGTAAAACCCAACAAGTTAAGCTAACTCATTTCATTTGAGGAAACCGATTGCCTCAATTCAATTAAGTTTATAAAAACAATAGTTATGAGTACTCTGAACTTATTTCAGTTGAGTTTACTAAAAGTAGATATACATTGCAGTCAATAAATTAAGTGATTAATTAAGTGATTATTGAGCATTAGTGATTAAAGGGTTAGTTCACCCAAAAATGAAAATTCTGTCAGTAATTACTCACCCTCATGTTGTTCCAACCGCGTAAGACCTTCGTTCATCTTCGGAACACAAATTAAGATATTTTTGATGAAATCTGAGAGCTGATCACTCCTCCATAGGCTGCTAGGTGACCGAAACTTGCTGGCCCAGAAAAGTTATTAAAGAGATCGTTAATATAGTCCAAGTGACTACAGTGGCTTAATCTTAAGTATATCAAGCGACGAGAATACTTTTTGTGCGCAAAAACAAACAAAAATAACGACTTTATTCCACTATTCATTTCCTTGCGGTTGGAACAACATGAGGGTGAGTAATTACTGACAGAATTTTCATTTTTGGGTGAACTAACCCTTTAACACCTGCTGTTAACGAGCAGAATCAATGAAGGAAAGAGAAACACAAGAACTACAACTGACTTCCAACCACAGCCTTAGATGAAATCAACTCAAGATAAAAGACGTTTAAATCTCTAAAGATCTCAGCAGAGGAGGATTAAACCACTACACAAACAGCATTACCAGCTTCACTTATTACTAAACAGTTTGACTTTTGTCATGTTTCTACAAAAGTTGTTATTGAGAATGAACAGAGGGTTAGATGATAATGATTTATTGAGTTTCATTTAAAGACACCATGATAGTGATCCGTGTTTGCTTTAGTTGGGCTCTTGACCCTTGACTTTATAACACCAGTTTTTCCTCTGGCTGCTGTAACTGAGTGTTTATAAAACACATTTGTTATGGCACATACGCCAAAAGAAAATATGAGCATGTGGTTGTGTTAAGATGATAAAAATCATCGTTTAGTGTCTTGATTCTCTGATCATTTCCAGAGCCTAATCTCTGATTAGACAGATGATGTATTACTTGTATTAATCATTATAATAGAACTGATTCTGTTGTAAGACCCATTGTTGTGACAATCAGATTTTAAAAACCTCTATGGTATCATGCTGACTTACACAGTAATCAAGAATCAGCATATGAATCTCAACAATGGTGACCATTAAAAAAATGATTTATGCCACAATGCATGCTGGGAGCCATGGATAAGTTTTGTATTATGCTAGTACCCAGCATGCATTGCAGCATGAATCAGTTTTTAATGGTCACCATTGTTGAGATTAATATGCTGATTCTTGATGTCTGTGTGAGTCTTAGTAATGCAATACCTTTTTGTGCACAACTATTTGTAAAATCCTTCATATTATCTAATGGTCACAACATGGCTAGCTCTTATGCTGTAGAAACACAGTTTTGAGTGAAACTAATATGTTGCCCTTTTAATCAGAGATCAGACTCTGAATGAAATCAGTGGATCAAGCCACTAAATGATGATTGTCATCATCAGTCCTTCATCATCAACACCAGATCAGACTTCTCCTTGCCTTTTGTGCCATAACAAATATGTTTTATAAACACTCAATTATAGCAGCCAAAGAAAATCTTCAAGAGCTCAACTAAAGCAAACGCTGATCTCCATCATGGTGACCTTAAATGAAACTCAAATCATCAACTTCTAAACCTTTGTTAATTCTAATAAGAACTTCTGTAGACGAATGGCAGTAATAAAGTCAAACTGGTTAGTAATAAGTGAAGCTTGTAATGTTGTTTGTGGAGTTGTTTAATCCTCCTCTGCTGAGATCTTGAGATATTTAATGTCTTCTTTCATCTCCAGTTGATTTTGCTGTGTCTGAAGTCAGTTGTAGTTCTTGTGTTTCTCTTTCCTTCAGTGATTCTGCTTGTTAACAGCAGGTGCTCATCACTAATGCTCAATCATCACTTAATTAATCACTAAATTATACAATTATCATTCTGGGATCTAGAAATGTTCTATAACTCATTCAGTTTGAGTTCTGTTTCAGTCATTCAAGTTTCGGTAATATTTGAGTGCTGTGAACTCAATTGTATTTAGTTAATATTACTGTTAGGTTTTACAGTGTGTGACACTGAGTTTTCTGTGTTTTAGAGACAAACCATCACAGAACAACATCATCATCATCATCATGGTTTAATTCTCCAGCGATCACATCTGCGTCTCCTGGAACAGGTACAAACACACTCTGAAACACACTCATCTGTGTCTGTGGTTGAGATGGTGACTCTCTGGTGTTTTCAGGCTCTCCTCTGACGGTCAGTGTGTGTGTGTGTGTGCTTCTGATCATCACTGGACTCGTGTTAGTGACCGTGACTCTCGTCAGGAGGCGTCGCTCTCACAGTAAAACTCATTCTTCCATCTTTACTCTCTTTAAAAGGACTTTTTAAACTCATACATTTACATTCATATAGACCTTTTTATTTCCCCTTTTGTTCATACAATAACTCCAGCTTGTTCATTTGTTCTTGTCTTTGACAGATCCGTCTTCCAAAAGATCTCAAGTCACACCAGGAAACAATGAAGAGGTTTGTAGAATTACTGTGATTGGAAAAAAAAAGTTTGTTTTAATCAATAATGAGAATGAATTACATTACCTGATGATTTAAATACTGAGGATCTCCAGAGCTGTGTTAAATATTCAAATTATTATTAAATACATAAATGATTTGTCTCCCTTCAGGTTTCTCACGCTGGTTGTGATCACAAAGAGATTAAAGACGCCCAGAGAGAATTACCCACAAGCCCCTCTGATTCCTCTGCTACAGTTGAGAAAGGCACTGGTGACTCTCAGCGCTGCATCACATCTGCTGAGGATCTGAATTACGCAGTGGTGAATTTCCACAAGAAATCTGACTGTCCTGACAGTGTCAGTTTCAGGAATAATCAGGATTACAGTGAATACGCTGCTGTCAATCATCTCACGACAGCAGATAAACTGATGCATTTACAGTAAATATGCAGACTGATTCAAAAGGGTCTAATCCCTTATCTTATTTTCAATAAGACATCAACATCTAAACCTCTGTTAATTCTCAATAAGAACTTCTGTAGACGTCTGACAGAAATAAAGTCAATCTGGTTAGTAATAAGTGAAGCTGGTAATGCTGTTTGTGGAGTTGTTTAATCCTCCTCTGCTGAGATCTTCACAGATTTAATGTCTTCTTTTCTCTTCAGTTGATTTCATCTAAGACTGTGACTGAAGTCAGTTGTAGTTCTTGTGTTTCTCTTTCCTTCAGTGATTCTGCTTGTTAACAGCAGGTGTTCATCACTAATGCTCAATCATCACTTAATTAATCACTTAATTATCTCATTAACTTTAACTCTGATTAAGAGTTACTTTAACACTCTTTAGAGTGGGACCTTATGTGCTCTGAGCAGAGTTAATTTTTCTGTGTAGCCAAGTCAGAAGTGTGACAAATGAAAACTTTGATAAGCTAGAAAATGAAATAATATAATTGGCTGATTTTAAGTTTGTCAAACTATTCTTAGCATGAATATGAAGATTTTATTTTAGCATTAAGCATGAAAATTAACAAAAAATAATTTCAAATTCATTTTGTGTATTAAAGATGTGACATCATCTTGACTTGCAACTGTAGATTTTATTTCCATATAAGCATCATCTAATGATGCACTGACATTAATATTTGACATTAAGAGTGACACTCAACAAATAAAAACATAAAGCAACATTACAATGCAGGAAGTGTTTAGTGTTTGTGATGAACAGGCTGTTCTCACACCAGCTCAAAACCACAAACAAATGAGCTGAAGATTCAGAGTCTCAGTAAGAAACACAAAACTCAACAGAGACAAATGAAGAAGAACATGTTTTATGTGTAAGTCTGCAGAAGAGACTAAAATACACTCTTGTTACTGCAGAATAATCTAGGTTCATAAAACATAATAATAAATGAAATGTGAAGCATGAACATTTACAATACTAAACTAGTTCCTTTATGACAAACATTGCAAACAGAGTTCTAAAATGTTTTTACTCACACTTTAAAACAATGTTTAATAACCCATAAGTGTGAAAACATACATTTATGACGGATAGAAAAGGGCTGAAAATGAACATTATACATTTTAATATTTCATTCATGTGTATCTCTTAATTTGTTTTCTCTAATAAGCACTGTGTGTGTTTGTGTGTTTTATTTACAGGTTTCTCCATGATCATCATTATTTGTGTGTGTGTGAGTCTGCTGCTGATTGGTGGATTCACTCTGACTGTGTGTAAATTAAGACATAAGAGACAAGGTTTTATCATTTATTATCTGTTGAAACAAATTAATAATTAAAGTTATTTGAGTTTCTCTGTTCTGCTTCAATGAGCAACAGTAAAATCTCAATGAGTTTCTGTCTCAGATGCTGCTGTCCGTCTCCAGTTTGATCTAGTTGGTCTATGTTTTACTAATTGATTCATTTTGTTTTGGGTAATTAGGAAGAACCTCGACATCAGAAAAGAGAAAGAGGGAGAAAAATACATTGGTGAGTCACAGTGTGTGTGTGTGTGCGTGTATGTGTGTGTGTGTTTGTACATATGTTGTGCTTATGTGATGTTTTCTCCTTTTATTGTACATTTTCTCTCTATTTTTCATGCTCAGATTAACAGTCATGATGAACTACCCACAATCCCCTCTGATGAGCTCCTGTACGCGTCTGTCAGTTTCCAGAAGCATGAAGAGTCTCTCAGTGAAGCTTCAGTCACTGTCAGTAAGAACGAGCTTTACTCTGATTACGCCACGGTCAGTCGCCGCATGAGACTCAACTAACTCACTTATAACAGATCACAGATCAGCACACATTACACCAGTATTGCTTATGTTTACAATTAATTGATACAATTCTCTTTATAATCCATAAATTAGTGTTAAAGATGTGTTTTATTGATCAGGGTCTTTCAGTTCAGACTGTTGAATCTTGACACACTTTAAAGTTTCTATTGCTCATGTTTCTTCTTTCACATGTGTAAAATAGCAGTTGTGTCAGAGGTTTATTGGTGTGTGTAAAGAGTTTGTCATCTCAGTTTATCTGAGGGTGTGAATAAAACAGGAAATACAACACCTAAGAGACACTTCTAGAAAATACTGTGAAGTTTCCACTCCAAATGCAGAGACACGTACATTTAAATGCATCTTTTGACACATAAAACCTCTTTAATAGCAGCTCTTAAACAGACACAAGTTTAAAACACCTTTATGATGAGACGCATGAAACATGAGAATATGTTCAAAGCTGTTAAAGACTCTTTATCATCTCTCTGAATATTGATTATTTTCTTTGATCTGCTTTAGGTTTGTACACGAGATACTAGTTACAGGGAGATCATGAGAAAGATTATTTTTAAAAGGGTTAGTTCACCCAAAGTGTGTTTAATTAAACTGAACTGAGACCCTCAACCTTCACATGTTTTCTGTGGCTTTGAGCTGGACGGAAAAAAACTGTCTGTTCATCACACACACACACACACACACACACACACACACACACACACAAAAACACCTCCAGCGTTCATGAGAAACTTTCTGACCAAAACTTAAGCTCAGATTAAAAATCATTTTCAAGTCTTTGCACATCACAATAATGACAATGCATTTAAAATGAATATTGATCAGTTTATATGTAAATATTTCAATCAGTCCTGAGAGTGAGAAAGTAAAATGCATAATGAATTATTCAGATTTCAGACTCAGACTTTCTCCTTTGCAGAATATAAACTTTTCTCACTGTCTTTTATGATAATAATCAGATGATTTCTGAATGTTTCTCTAGAATCTGGAAACATTGATTTCATCAGAATGAAAACTAGATTAAGTCACCCTATATGTTAATGCTGTTTTAATCGATTTAATGCCGTGACAATGTTTTAAATTTCAAATATAGTGTAAAAAAAATCAATTTACTATATTTGGACAATAAAAAAGAAATTATAGCATTTTTTTATTTATGATTCTACAGTAAAGGTATAAGCACATCATCTTGTAACATCAGAATTTTTTTTTACTAAAAACAGAAAAAGAATGAACTGAAAACAGCAAAAGTATTGATCAGCAAAAGTATTGATCAGCAAGTTAAGAAAGAAATTAGAATTGAGCTTTTCAGCCATTTTGACAGCTCTACTGCGGTTGATTGGACTTGTTAGCAAAAAGCTTTACTTCCCAGATGACCAGACTAAATCCTTTTGAAGAAAGAACTGAGATACCAAACTAGTTTTCACATATAGGGTGACTTAATCTAGTTTTCATTCTGATGAAATCAATGTTTCCAGATTCTAGAGAAACATTCAGAAATGATCTGATTATTATCATAAAAGACAGTGAGAAAAGTTTATACTCTGCAAATCTGAATAATTCCTTATGCATTTTACTTTCTCACTCTCAGGACTGATTGAAATATTTACATATAAACTGATCAATATTCATTTTAAATGCATTGTAATTATTGTGATGTGCAAAGAATTGAAAATGATTTTTAATCTGAGCTTAAGTTTTGGTCAGGAAGTTTCTCATTAACGCTGGAGGTGTTTTTGTGTTTGTGTGTGTGTGTGTGTGTGTGTGTTTGTGTGATGAACAGACAGTTTTTTCCGTCCAGCTCAAAGCCACAGAAAACATGTGAAGGTTGAGGGTCTCAGTTCAGTTTAATTAAACACACTTACTCAGGAAACCCACAGAGAGACACATGAGACTGAACAGAGAGACAGAAGATGAACAGAAGACAATAAAGACTAACAGCTGATCATTCAGTAATTCACCTTCAACATTTAATGAAAGTGATGAATTGAGGAAAAGACTGAAAAATGTTTATGATCAACAAATGATTTATGTGTGATTTGACAATTTTTCTATTTTAAAAACAGATCAAACTAAATGAAAACAATGAGTCCACAAGTCAATGATACAGTGTGTCTGTGTTTAAAATGTAATACCTTTGTATTGTTTAAGTTAGGAATATTATGTTAATAAAACAAGCAGCATCTCCAGGTTTACTGTATTATAGTATGTTTACTAGGTTAAAGACACTTGCTTGTGTCTCAGTCCTTTTTGTGTTTGCAGGGTGGTTTGATACTGTGGTCAGTGTGATAAAATAGCAGGCATAATATCCAAAATCAGTTAACTCAAAGTATCTGCTGACACAATAAAAACACAAACTAACACAGATTTTCTTACATTCACTATGATATTCATTAGAATCTGCATGAAAACAAGAGATGAAAACTTCAGCCAGATGGCGCTCTTTCTCAGTGTTTAATTTAGTACTGAGCCAAAGGAGGTCAATATGATGTCATACTTTAAAAACCCTTACTAACAGCCCTCTTGCACATAGAGAACATTCAGCATAAAAAAGACAAACATCCTGTGACTGAACAGAAACTCATAATTGTGAAAAGTACAGTTACTTGTACAGTTACTCCATTATTAATACCGTTTATAATGCACATAATGGACAGCTAAAGTGGGCGTGTCTAGAGTCACTGGCCACTCAGGAGGTCGTATGATGATCAAGTGTGAACATCCTCAACACAAAACCAAGCCAAAATACATCTGTAATTCAGTTTCATGGAACTTATTGCTTTTATAAATATCTGCTCACTACAGAAGTCTCATCTGTTCAAATAAACTGATTTATGATTTGTTGATGTATGTAATGTTTCACTGAAGGTCACTTATCCAGCATCATAAGACATTTGTGAAGTGTAATTTGATGTTGATGATGACAGAAGATCATCAGGACAGACTGTGAATGTGTGTGTGTATCGTGATGAATCTCTGAAGAATCTCTGTCTGTGGAGCTGAACACCTGAACGACTCTCTTCCACCAGCAGGAGATCAGACTCACATTTTTTAAGGAGACAATAAAGGCATTGATGTACAGCACCTTCAGTAAACACACACAGCTCTCTTATTGAACCCTCTGGCTCCATCTAGTGGCAGATTTAAGTTCATGTTCTATTGATATTATAATTCCAATGACTAAACATGACATTTCTTGGTTTTATGTAATTGTGTTGTATGGTGGTTGACACAGAACATAATTTTATTTGTGTTCTGAAATCATGAAATGTAAATGGCACAAATTTACTCGCCTCCTGCATGTTCAGAAAGAAAGAGTGAATCATTGGAGGAATGAAACTTTGACCTAATTTAATAAGTACATAGAGCCTTTGTCCATGCAGATTGCAGTTTTTGATGACTAAATCAGAGATGAAAGGAAGGAAGCAGAAAAACTCAAGTTCACCTGTCATCAGTGATGCTGATGTTCCTCTGACAGCTGCTGTCCGAGGTGCTGAATCCACATCAAACCTTCATATTATTATTGTCTTTATGCAGAAAGTATCCAAACAAATCCAGATCTGGTCTGTTTCCTCCTAAAAAAAGATGTTAATGTTACAAGTGATAAAAATGTTGAACCCAAACTACCAGATGGATTTTTTTTTTTTTTTGCATTTCAACGCTTTTTTATACAGGCTCTAGAGAGTGAACTTACATGAAAATTATACTTTCACCCTCTAGGGGAATATTTGATGAAGCAATGGAAGTAGATGAAAACAAATATCAGCATTTCAATGTTTGTCCAGTTTGTGTATTTAAAAGAGTTAGTTCAGCCAAAAAGGAAAATTCTGTCATTAATTACTCACCCTCATGTCGTTCCAAACCGGTAAGACTTTCGTTCATTTTCGGAACACAAATGAAAATATTTGTACTAAAATCTGAGCGATTTCTGTCTCTCCATTGACATATGCCACTAACACTTTGATGCTTCAAAAAGTTAATAAAGAGATCGTAAAACTAATCCATATGAATTGAGCGGTTTAGTATTTTTTTTATAAGAGACTCGATCACTTTATATGATGAACAGATTTAATTTAGGCTTTTATTCACATATAAACATTTATAAACTCACACATCAGTTGTGGTAAATGGAAGCTCAAGCAAGTTTTCTTGACGTGCGAGAGCCAATGAGGTTCATTATGTGTGTTACTGATTGACAGCTGCTGTCCGTGGTGCTGAATCCAGAACTGCCTGTTAAAGTGACAGAAGCATCAATCAGACTCAGACTTCAGCTGATGATCCTCTGAATGAGATGTTCAGATCTGAAGACATCTGAAGACTTCTTAGAGCAAAACAAGTTACACAACTTATGGAAGTTCATATGACAACAGTTGTATTTAGAAAAATGTAAACGTATGATATTATTTTTATAGGCATAATGTATTTATCCTGCAGGTCATGTCTGTTTCTTTCAGCTGATAGAGATGTCAAAACCTCAAAGTATAAATGTCAAAACAAAAGTATCAGATGCATTTTCGATTTCCCAGAGACACAGGAAGATAACGCTATGTAATAAAGACATGAATTCACTCAAGATGTTCTCTGAGTTGATCAGCCTTTGTATCTCAACATTTCCTGATGTGTGAATTATGTTTTGTGCTATATTTTACACTATATGTTGTTTCTATAATTTAACATACACACAGAAGCACACATGCACTGATGCACACACGCACAAACACACAGTTCTGCTTGTTGCTATTGTGACGGATGTTAATATTCATGAGTGAATATTCACTGAGAATACATGTATTTCACCAATAATCCTTCCTGTCAATTTTAGTTTATTTACTTTATATTACTGTGCCCAAGAAAAGGCTATAATTTGGTTTTTGACATCATTAGTATTCATTTGGTTAAAGAGTTTTGCGATTTTTTTTGTTGTTGACGTCGTGACGTCATTGCCGCTCACCTCGTGCTGCGTCCTCAGTCTGCTTTGAGCGCGCTAAGGAGAGGTAAGCAATTAGAGGTGCTCTTCTTATATAAGAGTATAAAAGTTATCCTAAATGTGATTAAGTTTATAATATGCTGTAATATTATTGTTAAGACTGTTATAAGTGTTGTAGGAAGTGTTTTATGAATGGATGTATAGGATTTGATAGTATTATTACTGGGAACAGCAATTTGAGTATGTGTGTGCGTAAATAGAACGTGGTGATTGAGTATGTGTGTGCGTCAATAGAACGCGGTGAATTTTACTGATTCATTTACTGGTATTTGATTTGTGCAGGTGATTGAATCACAGAATGAACACATTGTTGCTGTATTTTGTTTAATCCATCCAGGTATGTTTTATTTCTGTTAAATTTCCTAATGTATTCATTTTGTATCAGTTTGTTTCTTTACTAATTTGTGATTGACTTAAAAATAGCTGCAGGAGAATGTAATGTATGTTTGGTATAAATGCTTGTGACAATTAATTTTGCCATCGTATGTAACATGTTTCACACACAGTATTTTTGATGTCATTATCATTGTGATGTGTGCTCAGTCTGCTTTGAGCGCGCTAAGGAGAGGTGATTGAATCACAGAATGAACACATTGTTGCTGTATTTTGTTTAATCCATCCAGACTCCTTTGAGCATGCTGAGGAGAGTACCATCTACTTCCTCAATGAAAATAAATTCTCCATGAGCAGCAGTTCCAGTGTCCGGTGTCTTCTCTGAATAAACCAACACAACGCAGATCATAACAGTGGGCAGATTTAGGCCGGTTACAGTGGTGCCGTGACCCGGATGAAGATCAGTTCGTCTTCCAGGATCTTCATCCAAGGACCAATGCCGTTTGGTCGCCGGTGGATGCTGCACTTCACTCGAGGTTTCAATCAATAGTAACACAAATAGGTGAACTTTGCTGACCTGGACATTTCACTTCATACTTGGTGCCACCAGTTTTTATTTTTTCCCTTTGGTATCTTTTAATAACTTTCTTATCTTTATTTTTTTTACATTTGAGGTTTTCATTATTCATTGTTTGGTGAAATTATTTGTTAATGAGGAACAATGGCGCAGGGTTTCAATGCAGACAATTTTAATGCTGAGGGGGACATGTCAGATTTAAATTTTGGGAGAGGTCGACTTTTCAATGACCGTACATTCACACCTGTTCCAGGGAGGGGTAAGGTAGAACGAATATCACCTGAACTTTGTTCCACTCGAGTAACTGAACAAACACCTAGTCATTTACGAGGTAATCCATTATCATTCTGCCCAGACATAAGTGATCCAGCATGGTCTAACCTTATAACACACATTGCTCAGGAAATAGGAACTAGTATAATTTCTGCTCAAAGTGGGGTAGCGTATGGGGAAAGAGCATCAACCAATGCACAGACTAGAAGTTTAGGTGCAGCTCAGTCATTCTCAGAGACACCCTCACTTAATTTGACAGGAGTTAAACTAGTCATGCAGTCTGAAGCAAAAGAGCCCCCTGTTTTCCGAGGGGATGGAACAGATAAGTTCAGTGTGCATGAGTGGGAGGATTTAATGGACACTTACCTGCGTAAAAGAGGCATACCAGTGCTGGAGCACCATCATGAAATCCTTTCAAGGCTGATGGGTAAAGCAAAAGACATCGTTAGAATTACCCTTCGCAGTAACACTTCCCTAAGACCCTCTGAGAACCCCAAAGTGATATTTGATATCCTAAAACAGCATTTCAGCGAGGTCAGATATTCTTACATGCCTTTAGCTGATTTCTATGGCACAGTGCCTGTTGCCGGAGAAAACCCAATTGAATACTGGGTCCGTTTAAATAAGGCTGTGGATGTTGCAGAGGAGGCTCTAGCTAGGCTTGGGCGACAGATGGATAATCCATGCCAGGAGGCAGCCATGATGTTTGTCAAACACTGCCCGGACCCAACTCTGTCAGCCATTTTCCGCTTGAAAGCACCAGATAAGTGGACCGCAAGTGAGGTACAAGAGCATCTCGACAGGTATCAGACTGAGCAAAAAGAACAGTTGGCAGTCAAATCCAAGCGCAACTTTGTTGTGAGAAATGTTACAACTCATGCCCAGTCACCTATGGAGGGTGGGGTCGTCACCAGTGTCCTTCCTGTTCTGTCATCTGATAATGTTAATGAAAGCACCCAATCTCTTCCACAGAATGATGATAACTGCATGAAGACGCTCATCGGTTTACTTGATCGTGCTCTTTCCCAGAATAGTCAAGCAGAGATGAGGCGCACTCGGCCGAACCAATCCCTTGTGAGAGCATGTAAGGTATGCCATTCACTTGAGCATTCAACCTTAGCACATTGTCGACAACAACGACTTTGTCTTGCCTGTTTCCAGCCTGGTCACATAAAGAAAGATTGTGCTAATGTCCAACCCCGTGATCACAATCAGTTTGCCCAGCCACCTCAAGGTTCACCAGCTTTAAAATAGTCAGCCCACACCAGGAGAGGGGACGTGTGGGTAGAGTTGAGCAAACCCTCGAAAATGTTGATCTCATGCAAGTTTACGAAAGTGCCTGTGCACAAGCTCCTGTCGAAGTCAAAGTGATTGCTCAGAATATGCAAACCCTTGAAGTTTTTGATGAATTGTTTTATGCACCCATCTGTGTCAATGACAAATTCCAGATGATGGGAATGTTGGACTCAGGATCCATGGCATGCACTTTCAGTGAAGCAGTAGAGAGCAGAATGCTGGATGAGGATGTGCTGCCAAAGCCCACACCATTGTTGCAGGAAATAATGTTAATAGGCTGTGGAGGTAAAGCAACTAAGCCAAAATGCATGTATGAAGTTGAGCTGAAAGTGTATGGCGAGAGATGTTTAGTTCCTGTTCTAGTTGTGCCAGGACAAAGAGACGACTTGATCATTGGCACCAACTTGATTAAGTTCCTTATGCACAGGATGAAGATCAGTGATGATTACTGGAGGATTGTGTCTAACGGTGTCTCAGAGCCATCTTCATCGTGTGAACAATTCCTGGATGTCATGGCAAATACTTGCCGCTGGCGAGGTGGTCATCCACCTGACAAGGTTGGGACTGTAAAGCTTCAGCAGTCAGTTACACTTATGGCCAAAAAAGAGCACCTTGTTTGGGGAAGGCTACCTAGTAATACTGCTATGTCACCAGGGAGTACTGTAATTGTGGAGGCCACTTCTTCCAGATCCATGCCACGGGACATCATCATTGGCCGAGTTGTTACACCATTGTGGGGAGATCGTTGGGTTCCTCTAAAAGTTACCAACCTTTCAGACAAACCAGTCACCCTAAAAAGAAACCGTAAGCTTGCGGATGTGTTCCCATGCCTAGCTGTGGAAGATTTCGAGCTGTTGCAAGGTTTCAGTCAAGTTCAGATGCCCACGTCCGGGAATTCTTGTCAACTTGCACCGAGCACAGCTGATCTTAAACAAAGACTAAAGGCCATAGGCCTCAGTGACATCGACATTGACGCATGCTCTGTCAGAGATGCAGCAAGAGAAAAGCTTGTTCAGCTGCTTGAGAATTACCATGATGTATTTTCTAAGCATTCTCTGGATTGTGGGGAGGTCAGTGGTTTTGTCCATCGCATTCGCTTGACAGACGAGCGTCCATTCCGACTGCCATACCGACGAGTACCACCTGCTCACTATCAAAAATTACGGCAAGTTCTCTCAGAAATGGAAGAACAAGGCATAATTCGAAAATCAGTGAGCGAGTATGCTTCGCCCTTGGTTCTAGTTTGGAAGAAAGATGGCGGCTTGAGGATTTGTACGGACTTTAGATGGCTGAACGCCAGAACCATGAAGGACGCACATCCGCTCCCACATCAGTCTGACTGTCTAGTTGCCTTGGGTGGAAACACTCTCTTCAGTACAATGGACTTAACATCCGGATTTTATAACATCCCCATGGCTGAAGAAGATAAAAAGTACACAGCGTTTACTACTCCAGTAGGACTCCATGAGTACAACAGGATGCCTCAAGGGTTGTGCAATAGCCCAGCATCGTTTATGCGCATGATGTTGAGCATCTTTGGAGACCTGAATTTTAGTAGTCTGCTGTGTTACTTAGACGACCTACTGGTGTTTGCTCCTGATGAAAATGCAGCCCTGGAGCGGTTAGAGGTAGTATTCCAACGATTGAGGAGCCACAATCTAAAGTTAAGTCCAAAAAAAATGCCATCTGATGCGAGCATCCGTTAAGTTCTTAGGCCACATCATTGATGGAAATGGTGTTTCTGTGGATCCTTCAAAGGTTGAGGCCATAGTCAAGCTGTCAAAAACTGATCTCATGGAAGAAGATGGTTGTACTCCATCTGTGAGGAGAATTAAGTCTGTTTTGGGAATGATCCTCTATTACCAGCACTTTATCCCAAATTGCTCCTCCATAGCCAAACCGCTCTTCTCCCTAACAGCTGGACAGAGAAAGAGGACAAAGGTCAAAACTGAAGCTAAGGCAGGCACATACAGAAAGCTCAAGCCAACTGACTGGACCTCAGAGTGTGATGATGCTCTTTCTAAACTGAAAGAGAGCCTACTGCACAGTGTGGTCTTAGCACATCCCGACTTCTCTCTTCCATTAATCTTGTCAATCGATGCTTCTCTGGATGGACTCGGGGCTGTGTTATCACAAATACCAGCAGGCGAGGAGAAAGCTCGTCCCATTGCATTCGCAAGCAAGTCCCTAAGTAACTCTCAGAGGAGATATCCGGCACACAAACTCGAGTTTTTAGCCTTAAAGTGGAGCGTGTGTGAGAAATTCAGTCATTGGCTAAAGGGCCACACGTTCACTGTATGGACGGACAATAATCCGCTCACTTATATTCTAACCAAGGCTAAGCTTGATGCTTGTGAACAGCGATGGGTGTCTAAGCTAGCTGCTTACACCTTCGACCTCAAACATATTGCTGGAAAGAAAAACACTGTGGCTGATGCTTTGAGCCGAGATCCTTTCGCAAAAACAATTAGTCACAGGCTCATCACAGAGCGATATGGCGGCTTACTCTCTGAAGCTGCAGGTGTAACTGAAGATGGAATTCAAGATACTTTCCGTTTGCAAGTGAACAGTCTTCATGCGTCGCCTCAGCCAAATTTTGCAGTGTCATGTGATCACACAGCAGTCGGAACACAATTGAACCTCCATAATCAGTGGGAGACTGTAACTGAGCTGAGGGCTATTCAAGCAATTCAGGCCATCCAGAATGCAGTACCTCTTGAGTATGACACAATCTCAGCAATCCCCCTTGAGGAGATTCAGCATGGCCAAGAGTCAGATCCAGTGATCTCCAAAATTATGCCATATCTGAGTCAGAAGAAGCGACCATCAAGGCGAGAGAGGGCTGGAATGGATGCCAGGACTCTAGTTCTTCTTAAGCAATGGGATCGGCTGAAGATTCAAGATGGAGTAGTCTACCGTGTCTCAAAAGATCCTTTAAGCAAGTACAAGAGGTTTCAACTGGTGCTTCCTTCTAGTCTTAAGAGTAAAGCCTTAAATGGTGTACACAATCTCGCTGGACATCAGGGACAGTCAAGAACTCTCCAGCTAGCTCGACAACGCTTTTTCTGGCCTAGAATGGAGCGTGACATAAGGGACTATGTCAAGTGTTGTCAGAGATGTATATTGGCCAAAACACCAGAGCCATCTGCACGAGCCCCACTTGCGAGCATTAGAACTTCTGCCCCAATGGAGTTAGTGTGTTTGGATTTTTGGAGTGCTGAAGACAGCAAGCAGCGTTCTGTAGACGTATTAGTTGTGACTGATCACTTCACAAAGTTGGCCCATGCCTTTCCGTGTGTAAACCAGAAAGCGAAACAAATTGCGAAGAAGCTGTGGGATCACATCTTCTGTGTTTATGGTTTCCCAACACGCATTCACACGGATCAAGGGACCAACTTTGAAAGTACCATCATAGCAGAGCTGCTCAAGCTGGCAGGTGTTGAGAAATCCCACACTACATCATATCACCCGATGGGAAACGGTGGGACCGAGAGGTTTAATCGGACCCTGGGCAGTATGCTTCGTTCTCTGCCTCTTAAGGAGAAGCACAAGTGGCCCGAGCAGATACAGACTCTGACATTCGCATATAATGCCACAGTACATGAGACCACTGGTTATGCCCCATTCCAGCTAATGTTTGGTCGCATCCCAAAGCTACCTGTTGATGTCATGTTTGGGCAGGTGTTGCATGACTCTGTGATTGTTGACCATGGCAACTATGTGAAAACCCTAATGTCTTACCTGCATGAGGCGGCTCGAATTGCTCAGAAACACACTGAAAAAGAACAGAAGAAGCAGGCCAAGGGTTACAATCGGAAGGTCAAGGGCACAAGTTTGAACATCGGAGACAGAGTGCTCCTTGCAAACAAGAGTGAAAGAGGAAAGAGGAAGCTTGCCGATAAGTGGGACCCAACCGTCTATACTGTAAAGGACCGGAATCTTCAAACAAACATATACAAACTGATTGACGAGGCAGGCAAATCTAAAGTTGTGCATCGGAATTTGATTCTTGACATCAGCTTCCTACCCGTTGTACCATCTCAAGATGACAATGACGTACAGTCTAATGCTGACAATATGGAGAGCGAGTCTTGTGTGTCTGAGCCGTCTGACTCGTTTGAAGAGGAGAGTTCTGATGATAGAACGAGGGCATGGGTACTTGAAGGACAAGAACAGATTGAAGGACAAGAGTTTGTTGATGATGATGATCTGGACTCTGATCATTCAGTTCACAGTCAAAGAAGCGTCTGTGAGCAAAATCCTAGTCAAAATGAGGCTGTTGGAGGTTCTGATCAAGTACCTGTTAGAGAGACTGAATCTTTTGCTAGTAATCATGACTCATTACCTGAAACTTTGAATGACACACACGATAACAGTATGACTGACACGCATGCACAAATTCCAGTTGACACATTGGGTGTTAGGACCCGTGCAGGCAGGATGGTCAAGAAAGTTAATCGTTTAATTGAGTCAATGGCACAGAGACCATTTTATGTTCAGAGAATGGGTTCATCTTTAGCAAGGAAATCAGGATCATTTCTTTCTTTATTTTAGAAGGATATTTGTTTCTATGAAGATACTGTGAAAATGTGTACAATGTGAATTTCAAAGTGTAATACAGACCAGATTTTTGGATGTTGTACAAGGCAGCATACTGTTCTAAGAATATCTGAGACTTGATCAACCTTGGATTTTTCTTAACCTGTAAAGCAGGTAGCTTACTATGTTGAACTGCGAATGAGATTCGTTGCGAATGTGGTTCTGTTAGACCAATTTTGTGTCATTTGGTCAGGATATTAGTGAAATTCAGGAGGGGTGAATGTGACGGATGTTAATATTCATGAGTGAATATTCACTGAGAATACATGTATTTCACCAATAATCCTTCCTGTCAATTTTAGTTTATTTACTTTATATTACTGTGCCCAAGAAAAGGCTATAATTTGGTTTTTGACATCATTAGTATTCATTTGGTTAAAGAGTTTTGCGATTTTTTTTGTTGTTGACGTCGTGACGTCATTGCCGCTCACCTCGTGCTGCGTCCTCAGTCTGCTTTGAGCGCGCTAAGGAGAGGTAAGCAATTAGAGGTGCTCTTCTTATATAAGAGTATAAAAGTTATCCTAAATGTGATTAAGTTTATAATATGCTGTAATATTATTGTTAAGACTGTTATAAGTGTTGTAGGAAGTGTTTTATGAATGGATGTATAGGATTTGATAGTATTATTACTGGGAACAGCAATTTGAGTATGTGTGTGCGTAAATAGAACGTGGTGATTGAGTATGTGTGTGCGTCAATAGAACGCGGTGAATTTTACTGATTCATTTACTGGTATTTGATTTGTGCAGGTGATTGAATCACAGAATGAACACATTGTTGCTGTATTTTGTTTAATCCATCCAGGTATGTTTTATTTCTGTTAAATTTCCTAATGTATTCATTTTGTATCAGTTTGTTTCTTTACTAATTTGTGATTGACTTAAAAATAGCTGCAGGAGAATGTAATGTATGTTTGGTATAAATGCTTGTGACAATTAATTTTGCCATCGTATGTAACATGTTTCACACACAGTATTTTTGATGTCATTATCATTGTGATGTGTGCTCAGTCTGCTTTGAGCGCGCTAAGGAGAGGTGATTGAATCACAGAATGAACACATTGTTGCTGTATTTTGTTTAATCCATCCAGACTCCTTTGAGCATGCTGAGGAGAGTACCATCTACTTCCTCAATGAAAATAAATTCTCCATGAGCAGCAGTTCCAGTGTCCGGTGTCTTCTCTGAATAAACCAACACAACGCAGATCATAACAGTGGGCAGATTTAGGCCGGTTACACTATTGGTTTTATTTACATATATTTTTTTTAAAGTTAAAAAAAGTTAATCACTTTTTACATTTGGTTGATTTAATAAAATATTTTGTGAATACAACCTCTCTTAAGTTTTTTTTGTGTGTGTGTGTTTTTCATAGTGTATATCAAAAACGTTTTGATAGAAGCAGTTCGTCACATCTAGAAAAAAAACAATGATGGATCTCTATGGCCCTCTGCTGGATATATATGGTCACAACACTATTCCTATAACTGAAAATCATACAGGCCTTTTTCTGACCAGCAGAAATCAGCCTCTAACACCTAGATCAATATCCAGAAGCAGTGTTGGGCAGTAACGCGTTACTAATAACGCGTTACTGTAACTCAGTTACTTTTGACAGTAACTAATACTGTAACGCATTACTTTTTAAATAAATTAACTCCGTTACCGTTACCATATGGTGCGTTGTCCGTTACTCTTTAAAATTAATTATGTGCGGCAGTCATGGCGAGTCAAGGCGAGAGCAAGGCGAACAAAAGCGAGTCAAACGCCGCGAGCGCCCTTGAAAGTGCGCGAGAGAGACCGTTGGAGAGTGCGTGAGAGAGACCGATGTGTCCGTGAGCGAGCTCGAAAGTGCGCGAGCGAGACCGTTGGAGAGCACGCTCGGAAGTGCGCGAGAGAGACCGATGTGTCTGAGAGCGAGCTCGAAAGTGCGCGAGAGAGACCGGTGTGTATGTTGGAGAGCGCGCTCGGAAGTGCACGAGAGAGACCGAATGTGTTCGAGCATAAT